>NC_087472.1:79946915-80571915 GCF_036321535.1 Camelus dromedarius | reverse complement strand
TCCATGCAGTGGCTCCTTTTCCATTGTGGCTGGTGATCCTTTTGTAGATCGTTAAATCAATTTAATGGGTCAGGAACTATATTCAAGAAAGAAGGGGGGAGGAAAGAAGAAAGGGAGAGAGAAAGGAAAGAAAAAAAATCAAACAGCACCACATCTAGTAGAATAGCATTGTTCCATTCTGTATGGGCATGCTGGGTTGCTATGAAAAAATGTCTTTCTTAGAAACTGTAGGTTGTAGTACCAAAAGGTAATTAAGTTTCATTCAAACTCAACAGTCATTAGGAAAATAAAAATTAAAGTAGTAAGACACCACATGTTTTCAGAAGCAAAAATGTAAAAATAACTGAAATGCCTATCAGTAGAGAAATGGATGAATAAATTATACTGTATCCATACTACAGTATTAAAGAATGGCTTAAGTCTACACATATTAAGCTAGAAAAATGTCCTGTGGTGTACTATTAAGAAAAATACACTGTGGATAAAATGCATGTGATATGATTATATTTTTATACATTAAATGCTGTAACTCTCAACATGTAGGTAAATGTCTGGGTGGTGGATTAGGTGGGATGGAAAAGGAGAGGAGGAAGGAAGGAAGGAAAAAAGGAAAGGCAGTTGCTAACTAGCAAAAGTAAGTATGTATATCACTCAGGCTCCCGTAGGAAATAGAGGACATGTGCAAAGTGTGTAAATTGAGAAGAGTTGAGTAAAGCAACTCTTGACAAAGTTGTGGGAAGTGTTTAGGAAAGAAAACCAACAGGGAATCCTCTAATCCTTCAGGGATTGTAGCAACAGGGAGCCATTCCCACCACCAGGGGCTGAAGGCGCATGTGCGGGTGGTCGCCAGGGCCAGAAGGCAGCCATATGGGGAGAACCTCCAGATAGGTGCTATGGACCCTGGTAGCAGGGGGGCAGTCAATCTACTGTGACTGTCAGGGAGGGAGATGATTTCTTTCTCCTCCCACCCTCCACTCTCCTGCCTGTGCATCCCACTGGCTAACCCAACTGGGGCCAGAGGGCTAGAGGACCCATCGATGCAGCCCCCAAAGATCAGCTGCCTAGGACTCAAAGCAGGGTGGAGGGGGCACAATTGGATGATAGCCAACACGAAGTGAAAAGGTAGAATATAAACTCCATCTATCATTTTTCTTTTTACATGTAAAAATTAAATATTTGCATGGATAAGAATTACAAGGTTACCACAGGACAGTATTTGTATTTGTGATAGTATCTTGGACTTTAGTTAATGAAATCCAGTATCTTCAATAATGATTGTATTTAAGAGATTAAAAAAAAAAAACTCTGCAGTAAAAAAAAAGACCTGAGTTAAAATTCTGATTCTACGGTCACTGGCTATTCCTCTAACTTCCTCATCTCTCAAAGGGAAATGATAAAAGTACCTACGCTCCTAGGGTTGCTATGAGGATTAAATGAGCTAATAGATTTTGAGATCTTAAGAACAATGCTTGGCCTGTAGTAAACGTTTTAATTGTTTGCTGTTACGGTGGGAGGTCAAAAGTATCCTAAGGGGGTCTACTTTTCTCCCTGCCCCCTCCCCAATCTAACCCACCATCCAACCAGAGCAAGCTCTCTTAAAGGGCACACGTGATCGTGCTGCTCTCTTCCTTGAAATTTGTCCATGGTCTCCAGACCTCACAGGACAACACTCAGCCCTCACCCTTGCAGGAATCTCCGGCCTCATCCGTCTCTACTCCCCTTTTTGTGCCTTCATTCCAATCCCACCAGTCCTTTCTGGTTCTGCACAAGAGCCATGCTGTCCCAGAGCCTCTGCTGGAAATGCCCCTGGGCATATGTACAGCATGCCACTCTTCCTACCTTGCTAACCCTAACTATTCATCACTGAAATTTCAAGCGTCACCTCCCCTAAGACTGCCCGTCCCCCCGGCTCCCAGTCTGATATATAAGCAGCTTTCTCCTCATTCCATTACATCCTATCTAGGCTGCACCACGCCATACCCCTGATCATGAGTGTATTGATTCCCTTATCCGTAGTGGGTCCCTCAAAGGCAGCAATAATGACTGTCTCTAGACTCCAGCACACAGCACACAGCACACAGCACACAACCTGCTGACAGTGAATACTTAACCATGATTTGTCTGAGAATTAAATTCATAAATGAATGAGTAAAGTAACCACCCGAAAGTCACTCAACAAAGTTAAGCAGCAGAGCCAGATTTCAACCCCAGCTTTGTTTGACTCCAAAGGCCACCGCTGTCTCCCGATCATCTGGAAGTTCTAAGGCTGCCCGACACTCCAGAGTAGCTGCGTGCCTGAGGGAACTCCCAGGGGCCCTGGACCAGTTCAGGCCAGAATGAGCTGGTCAGCAGAGACCGGGAGGAATAAATGCCTCCTTTCTGGGAGTATCAACCCCATGACATTTGCTTTATCGAGGGACTTTCCCAAGAAAATCAATTTCTGGAGCATGTTAAAATATAAACAAACCCCCACCCACCCACCCACTCCCTAAAGACAATTGGTCCAAAGAGCTCTTTGAGAATTCAGACAATTCCACAATGTTGAGAGCACCATCTGATCACATGAACTTTGTTTTCCCTAACCAAGCATTCTTTTACTGGATTTTTATTTTAAATTTGGCTCCGCTATGCAATCTGTATCCCCACACTATATGGTTTTTACCCAAGGCAAACCGGTGTGCACGGCCACAGATACTCTGGGGATTCCTGACATATGCACCATTTGAGATTTGCTCTTGTGGCTCATGATGGTATTACCAGACTCCCTTGCTAACAGAGTGTGTATCTATTTATAACTGTAACCTATTATCCCATTTTCCGTATAATTGGATGCGACTTAGGTTAAAAAATATTCAGCTGCATAAGAAAAGTCATGCTCTTATACAGCAGATGTTCACTCAGCGTGGAAAGTGAATTAGTCTTTAACACAAATACCCCAAAATACATAGTACTCTTTCCATAAGCACTGATTTCAGTATTTTACATTGAAAAATGATTTTAAGACAAAGGATATTAAAAATGCGAGGGAGGTAGCCACAGCTGGTTTTTAAAACGGGTGTTAACTTTACCTCTTTATTGGGTGACACTGCTTCCAATTCGGGCATCGGATTCACTCTCCAATTCAGGGCACAGAAAAATGATTCGTAATTTATTTGTTTTTCACTGTCTTCAAACCTAAAAATATAATTACATGATTTAACTCAATCTGCAGAATTCAGGACCAAAATGTCAGCTTAAATCCACCACGAAAATATATCAGGTATGCATTAATATCTGATCCTCTTCTTAGTTGATTACCTATTTCTAATCCTCCAGGTTGTAAACTCTTTGAGAGCAGAGACCTCATATATCTAATTCACCAAAGTATTCCCAGCACCTAAATCAATGCTGGCACGTAGTAGGTGTTCAACATATATTTGTCATAATTGCCATAGAAACAATTTATTCAGTAACTAAGACCATTGCTCTATTTTAAGAATATTGAGGGTCTTCTTAATTTAACATGGTTGATGCTGTATGTCAGTAAAATTTTTAAAACGTCCTTGTTTTTCTTAAACTGTGTGCTTTTTAAATCTTTAAAGCAAGTCTAGATTCATTTTGTCCAGTAATATATTTTCAGGAAAAATAAAAGGCATTTTTACTATTCATTATGTAGCCATTAAAAGGGGTTATTTAGATCCATATGTGCTGTCATGGAAATATGTTCATGATATACGGCTGAGTGGAAAGGAGGTTATAAAATGGTATGTAGAGTTATGATCTTACTTTAGGTTTATATTTGAATAAAATGGCATTTAAAAAAATCTAGTAACAATACACTGAAGTATTAAGAACAGCTATCTCTGGGAAGAGATGAAAATTTTTGCTTTTTCTTTAGACTTTTCTGTATCATCTGAATTGTTTTAAATTTATAATCAGAAAAAATTAAGCTCGTTTTCATTTTGAAGGAAAAAACAAATGATTATCCTGTACCATAAAACTGTAGGTCACAAATAACTAATCTATTTGACTACTATTTCCTAATTATGGACACTGACATAAATTTATCGTTAACCATAACAGTTTAGGCCATTAAGATCCAGTAATTTCAAGACAATTGCTATAATGACCTAAACACAAACAAAATACTTCTTATTGTAACACCTCAATGCTACCTATTCTGAATTTGACCAAATTCTGCCAATTTTTAAGGCTAAAGGTACACTGGTATATAACACAATTTCTTGAAGAAAAAGACGAAGGTAGTCGCTAAGGCCTTGTTCCAAGGGGCAAGCACCCTGCTCCGGGCTCCTGCCCTTCTCTCTCGACCTCTTAACTCAACACGTCTCTCCAACCAGCAAGAGAGGTGCAGGATGAACAGAGGATAATTAATTATAAGAAAACTCAGTGGTAACAGAAGTAGAGGAAGAACATATTTATAATCAGTCAAAAGGTGTTTCTCTTTTTTTCTCAAAGCATTCAGAAAATAATAGCTCATATTTATAAGCTAATTAAAAATTAGCAGCAACAAATTGAATGTTACAAGATGAAGTCACATCTATAGACTGATCAACCTAAACAAAGCAGAATAAACAGAGGACTCAGAAGAGGGGAAAGGGAATTCAGTAATTCTTTTGTGTACACTTTCTTTGGCCAAGGATTCTGGGATACAACTCCAATATGCTGCCCCCTACCACTGTTTATTCTTTGAATTTTGGCTCACTTGTCATTTGAACTCCTTCAAAGGACATGATCTGTTTATGGAAATATTTGTAGCCAAAATGCAGGACAATTATGTCTTTTCTTTGTGTGTGTGTTTTGGGAGAAGAACTAAAACTCAATTAAAGATGTTTTATAAGAAACTTTCCTCTAACATGGTGCCTCAAAGAAAAGTATTCCCTAATTCTCTGTGCAGGAGCTGAGGTCAGAGAATGAGATCATGGAGGGCCTTTGACTTTCATACTAAGGACCACTAAGAGCCATCGGAGCATACTGTACGGAGCAGTTATGACCTCTACGTTCTATTTTCTGAAGATCATTCTAGCTGATATGTTGCAAGTAGAATGGAGGGGCAAGGCCGAAGTGGCAAAGGCCATTAGCAGCCTTTTGCAGTGATCCAAAGGAGATGATGGCGGTTTAGGTGACAGTGGTGGCAGTGGAAGGCAGTGAGGAGTGGTAAAGCCTGAATATACTGTGAGTGTAGGATTTCTGAAGGATTGTATACGGTGTATAGGGCGGGGAGAGAGGCAGAGAGAGAATGAATAGGAATGGATTTGGGACAACTCCAAGGGTTTTGCTTGAACAACTGGAAAAACAGAACCGTCCTGAGACAGGAAAGACTGCAGGAGCTACAGGTTGGGAGAAAAGATCAGGAGTTTGGTTTTGGATGTTACATTTTGATGCGAAGTGAGCAGCTGGGTATAAGAGTCTGAAGTTCAGGGCAGAGGTTCGAGTTAGAGATAGAAATGGGGGAGTCATTAGCATATAGACGGTAGTGAGAGCCACCAGACTGGGAGACTGGACGAGATCACCAATGAAAGAAGTTTCTCTAGCCATTCCTAAAATACAGAATTTAATTGTTGGTAAATTCCCAGTACATCAAAGACAGGAGGCACTTACTGAATCCTAGACGCTTCAGAAGTATAACATCCCAGTAATTTGGGAACTAGTCAAAAGACTACCAAACAGATTTAGAATTTTTCCATCTCCTCTAGTCTGCCCTAATTCCAAGCCACCATCATCTCTCACCTGGATTACAGGAAGAGCTTTTGTATCCTGGTCTTGCTGCTTCAACTCCTACCCTGCTGCAGACCACCCTCCACCAGAATGATGTTTCTAAAACACAGATCAGATCAGTTACTTCCTTGTTTGCAACTCTCCAATGGCTTTCCAGTCCACTTAGAACACAGGCTGAACTCCTTATCAGGGTTTCTAAACTGCTACATAATCTGGTCCCTGCTGACCTCTCAGATCCCATCTGGAAACTCTCCCTGTTCACAATGTTTTAGGTACCCTAGCTGTCTTGTTGTCTGAGCATACCAAGATTATTACCAGCAATGCAAGACACTTGCACCTTCTGGTCCCTTTGTCTGGAAAGTCTCGATTCAAATGATGCTTCCTCAGAAAGACCTTCCTGAAGTTCCTCTTATTGGGTCATATAAGAAAATTTCTAGAAGTCACCACTGAAGTCCTAATATCAGATTTCTTACCCATAAGTCTGATATTTACTCATGCTTACCTGTTAACCTTAGGCCCCCGGCATTCTTCCCTGCTCAACTCACTATATGTCGGACTCAACACATCTAACCATTTACCCACCTCAAAAGATATCTGGAAAAGATATTCCTGAATCAAATGATATTTGGGAAGGATCAAAAGCCATAAATGAAAGAGTACACAGCTCAGAGATGACGTATAAAATCTTTGTGAGGAAAAATGTATGAAAGATTTAATCTTTCCAAAGTCCCAAAGCGAGGCCTCAGGGAAGAGTTGAGCTAATGTGGTATAATCCTCCAAGTTTTTCTTTTCAGTTCTGTCTTGGAGGAGTTCAATGGATCTGGGAACCCCCCAGAAGGAGCAAGGGAGAAAAGAATAAGGAAATCTTTAAATTAAAAGGGATAAAATTAGCCAATGCTTCTTGGAAGAATTCTATGCTCTTGGGAGGTGGACAGAGTTGCAGTAAGATCATGATGGGTCACTCACAAATATTTATCTCCCTTTCCCACCAAAATCTCACCAAAATGACAATAAAGAAAGAAAAATAGGTAATAATCCTCAATGACAAAGGTAGCTGGAAAAAGGGCAACACTGGGTAAGAGACTTTCAAAATCTTTTGCAAGATGGAAATCAGACCAAGGATGGGTGACTGACTTGGCAGGGCTGAGGTAGGGAAGCTGAACTCTTAAGTGTCCATGGCAGAGGCAGGAGGTGCTCAGAGATTAGCCACTGTGGCCTATAAAACTCCTGAGAGGCTCAGCGATCTCAGACTCCAGGTGCCAACAGAGGCAGGGATGCAGTGTGGGACCAAGAACAAGGACTGTTTGAAAGTCTGAATAAAGCAGGAGCAGCTGTATCTTCTACACTGTACTTAGCCTTCTCTGTAGAGGAGTGAGGCTTGTTCTCCAGAGAAATTCAGCTACAGAAGCTCCAGTCTTGGGGAGGTAAGTGCCATGAAGGGCAGGGAAGAACATCGCACACTGACCTTGGGCCTCTCAGCCCTCCTCCATCCCCTTTCCTGTCTCCAGAACACCAGTGGCCATACTTCAATTCTCCTTTCCCCCATCCCACCATCCCTCCTACCCCCGCAGGAGAAGACAGAATTCTGATGCTCTGAATAGCCCCAGACAGAGCTCTGGATGGCAGCTTCTGGGGATTCCCTAATGCAAACGCAGGCTAGGAGGTGACTCACTCATGCAGTGAAACCCACCAGTCAATAACACCCACTCCCCTAAAAGCTTCCAACATTAAGGACGGAAGTCAAAGCAGCAACTGAAAAAAAAAGGGGGGGGGGTCAGGGAACAAGATAGTTCAGGTAGCAGAGGGAAAGATGTGAGATAAAAGGATATATTATACCCATGAAAAAAAGAACAAGACTACAAAAAAGGAACTAAAGGTGTGCTCTTGGAATAAAAAATATAGCAGCAACCAGGTGCAGTAGAAGGGCTGGAATATAAAGGTAAAGAAATCCCTTAGTAAGTATGTCACAATGACAAAGAAAAAAATCAGGAAGAGAAAATGTCCAAATTCAGAAGCACCCAAATCTCTTTTTTCCCACATTTCCCACGTTAATATACACTCCCAAATTACACTCCAAAGTGCAGGAGAGCCAAGATCCTAATGTCAGGAGTTCTAACAAGAGAAAAATGAAAATGGAGGGGAGGAGCTTAAGAATTAATGGAAAATTTCTCAGAACCAAAGGACAGAGTCTCCAGACCGGAAGTGCTAAGCACAATGAGCCTACAGACACACATATGCACTACAAGGCCCCATCATGAACCTCTCTGGAATAAGGAGAAGATCCTAAGAGCATCCAGAAAGAGCACCAGGAATGGGAATCAATATTAGGCTAAATTCTCAAGCATCATAACAGGAAGTTGGTAGTAGGATCTAAAAATGAGAAATCCAGAAATAGCAGTATGGGCACGCTATTTAAAGGTCTACAGAAGCAGCTCGAAGGGCTGAAAGTGGCTGTTTCTTGAGAATGGGTCTGGGAGGCGGGGAGAGATGGCGCTGCACAGTGCTGTTGTTGGAATAAGCTTTTTAGAACGATTCCATTATCTTTTTGCTATAAGCCATGTATCAGTTTGAATAAATAAAAATGACGAAGTGGAAAAGCAGAGGAGAGACCCTGAAACGTGCTTTCCAAGGGAGTAAACTCCTCTAAGTCAGGCGTGGAAAGGAAGGAGCACCACTAGCTGGGAGCACGTTGATGAGGACTTGTCTCCTGGTTTTCCTCCCTGCTCAGAAACGCAGCAGAGCGTCCTCCCCTGGACCACTGAGCCAGTGAGATTTTTCCTGCTCTGATTTGCTCTTATACACTATGCCTCATAATGCGCCACTGTTAGAGGAGGTTGTGAGGGAGACGACTAGGATCTAAAGAGGAGCTCCAGTTCTAAGAACAGTCCAGGTTGGAAGGGAAGGAGATGAGGGGAAGCAGTTCAGAGATGGACAAAGGCTTGCCTGTCTGCGGAGTGAAGACAAGTAGGTCAGTGCCCACATTTCCCCAGTATTATCTCCCCAGCTGTCCGCCCTGCCTCATGACTACAAGTCGTCATTCACCAAATCCTATCCGTCCTTTCAAAATATTTTGGAGAAGCCTGTGAACCATACAGAAAAAATGTATCTCCTTACTTCAGAGTCATTCTGTGCTTCTGATCAAAAATGTGAGCATCTCGGTTCTCCATCTGAATCTCCGACTTCGCCCCTCGCCAAATGACACCTGACTCTTGCTAAGACTGATTCACGGTCAAAGGACAAAGATTTGCCACTCTGGAGGAAATTCTTTTGAAAAGGCTGTGAAGGCAGTTCCAAAGAGGAGCTTTCTATGGCAACATTGTTGGAATCAGCGCACAGCCTTCCAGGGTGACTGCCCTAAAGGGCAGCACTAATTCTGGCTCTTAAGTGTTTCTATGCTTGTTAAAAAGTCAGCCTTCTTTCTTTAAAGCCCCAGCTCACAGTGCTAAAGTGTTTTCCTAAAACCTCCATAAATTCTTCTTTCCCTTTGATACTTGGGCAAGCCACCATTTACTTCCTCACACAAACGAAGGGACATGTTTGTGGAAAAGGAGGGAGGGAAGGTCATTTCTCTGGCTCCTCTCTAGATGATAATGACCCCCAAGCCTGAGTCCTTGCTAGGTGGGAGTTCTTAGACGTGAGTCTAACGTGCCGTTTGACGGCTGCACTTGCTCCCCTCCCCAAAATGATGAATGGCTTGAAAACTGCAGAAGCCACCCGTCTCCTTGGCACAGGGAGTAAGCGCTGGGCTGCTTTATCTCCACCATCGGGGTCGGGGGTGGGGGGCGCGTAGCAGGCGCAGCAGCAGCTGTATTCTGCTGAAGAGTAACCCGGGTTCCGCTCTGCTGCAAAAGCCATCTCACACCTTAGAGGGGTGGGCTGGCTGCACGACCAGGGCTGCGAGGGAAGGGGGAGGGAGGGGAGTGAAGACACATTTTTGACTCACTTAGTAGTGTTTCGTTTCAGTTCATTGCCCGACAGCCCCAGGGGTGCACGCTGAAACACCTGGTCAGAGTCTTAAAGAGCAGATGCGTGAGGGGAAAAAAGTGGAGCTACAGTCACCAAAACTTAGGAGTTGGCAAGATGGCATTGCCCACATTGCCAGTGACTTAGCTCCTGTGACCTCAAATAGCCAGGCCCCTAAATTCCACTTGGGATCCCAGCACAGATCTCCACAATGAGGCAGGTCACAGCTGCCAAGTATGGACCATACACACAGTCAATGCTCTGTTGGTCTGAATGGTTTCAGGATTTTTTTTAAAGAAGATTTTGGTTTTTTTTAATGGAGGTACTGGGGATTGAACCCAGGACCTCTACCACTGAGTTATACCCTTCCCCCTGGTTTCGGAATTTTTAAAAATGTTCTTAAGCTACAAATCACCTTATATTTGAAAAGGTGGGAAGCATCTGTGTGTGTGGCAGTGGGGTAGAGGGGGAGCTTCCCTCTGAAAACTCCCTGGTGCACCAAACCACAGGGTTTCACCCCTTGCTTCACTGCCAGGTATTGCTGGGTGAAACCACTTGAGTCCAAACCATGCCTCTGGGAGAGGGGCCAGGGGAGACATGGGGTAGAGTATAATGAGATGATTTTCAAGCCCTGTTAACTTTTTCCATTTTAACTGATATTTCTGGATGAGGCACCAGCTCTCTTGGGAGGCCAGTTCTAAGGCATTCCATGGAGCCCAAAGCCAGCTGTGAAAGCCTAGCTTGGGGCAGAGCTGCTAGGGAAAGAGTTGCACTTGAATTTCCAGCTCTTGCAAGTCCCGATTCGGAAGGTCACAATTAGGGGAGGAGGCTGCCTCTTTACTTTCCCAGTCCCACAAGGAACACAGAATGGAATGACCTTAGCATCCTCTCTACCTCTTTCAGTTTGAGAGCCAGAATTTCTTGTGGATTAGTACTGAGGGAGTATTAATACCCAGATGGAGACTCAGCGGGGTTGAGTCCATTTACAGGGATCACATGGGCAGAAGGCAGTAGAGCTGGACTTCAGAAGCAGGTCTGGTAGAAATCCAGCCCACATCTCCCCTACCCCTACCCTCGCCCAGCATACCAGCACTAGACAAGGCTCTGGGACCAAAAGGATGAAGGGGACATAGTTCCTACCCCGAGGAGCTCAGACAGAAGCGAAGGTTTAGAGTATCTTAGGGAGATGTCGTTCTAATTCCATTAGAAACTCATTTTGGGCCAAAGCACATTCTTTCAGTGAGAGGGCCTCCTTGTACCTCAATGTCTGCACTTAGGAAATGAGGAATCATGCCTCCCATCAACTAAAATGCACCTTTTACCATGCTCAAGGATTTACAGAATATTCTAGGGCCTTTGGCACTATGTCAATACAGAGTGTCACTCCTATTACGAATGGGTGATAGCTACCACTACATAGAACATTTAAGTCTGATGCTCTGTGCATTAGTGAAATGACTTCGTTTGGTGAGTAAGGTGACCTCACACCGGCCACCACAGCACTAGCCGACGGGGGCCTGGGGTAACCAGATGTGAAAAGATTCTGAAGTCCTAATTCCAGCGTGAGTTGTGCTAATAAGGAAAAGACCAAACTGAGTCAATAAAAATGGAAATGGGGTAGAGGGAAAAATCTTAGTACCAAAACACAGGGTCAGGAGAAATGCATGGGTAACAATCACCGGGTGAAAGAAGGCATCAAAATCTTTAGCCATACTGTTTTCCGTCTCCTGATCTAAATTCGCACAGCAGCCGGGCTCTACGGCTGTTCACCAGCTGCCCAGCTCCATCCTAAGGCAGGTAAAACTGCCTTTGGGCAGCGTGTGCACTGAACCAAGTCAACAAACTCCATGCCTGCCTCCCACGGGAGGCCGCAGACGTCAGAGGGTCTCCGGTTTAGCATGCCACAGGAGGGCTGTGCAGAGAGAGAGTCTGGTCAAGGCTCTGGAAAGCCCTGTGGAGTCTGTGGGGAACAATAAGAATGTAGAATATAAATTTAAGCTGCAGGCTGATGGGCCCATTAGGAATTAGGGCAGTCTTTGAAAGGAATCTGTGGAGATGATGCAAAACACCAAGCATGTGACCCAAATCGTGGCAGGGCATATTGGAGGGAGAGGGGAATGGGAATGAGACATTTTCTAATCTGATTAGTCTGAAGTTTCCCCCGAGTGTGGAGAAGGGTCACTGCACAATTAGAGGCAAAGTTAGACTGAACATGGTCTGCTCGGCAGCTCGGAGGGATGACCTCCTCAGAGCGGCGCTGGGCTCCCAGGCGGATGTGTTCTAAGACTGAGACGACTCCGAAGCAAGCTGGGGAATACTCTTTCTGCCTTGAATGTCAAATCGTCAAGGCAAAGACAAAACAGTCTGCTGAGAGAGTGAGAGGATGATGACTTGGTGGCCTCGGTACTGGATAAGAAACCTCTAGGTCCTCCAGAGGCCAGGCTCCCACATTACTGGACTTTCCAGGACAACTCATCCTCAAGGCCATCAAGAGATAATCTAATAAACATCCACAGCTTCCTGACTGGAAGACAGCTTAATGTGTGAAAGGCGTTCGGATCCAACTGTTTAAAAACAAGGCTTCCTCTATGTAGGAGGACACAGGTTTCTTCCAGTTCACTGCTAAGTCAGACTGTGTGGTCTGTGGTCCCTGACGGACACTTCTCTCCTAATCCCCAATCAACACTCAGTCCCAGCTGCTGCAGCGCTGGGGAATTTCTGTATGCTGTCTCAATTCACTCTGAGAACCACGAGGAAGCAGGTATTGTTATCTTATTCTAGAGGCAAGGAATCGAGGGTTCAGGCAGGTCAAAAATCTTGCACAAGATCACACAGCTAGCAAGCAGGTTCAAAGAACATAGGAGACAAGGTAGGGGTAAAATTGTCAAGATGTGACAACCCACTGGTCACTTTTAGGCAGTAAATCACACATGTTAGGAGCAGGTCTCTGTATCTGAGTCAATCAAATATCTAGTCACAGATCTTCATTACAAGGTAAGAGCCAAAAAGAGAAACATAAATAGCATTGTGAGAATCCTTAGGAGAGAACCACTGCCAGCCAAGCAGAGGTGGGCTTTATGGATATGGTGCTATTTGAAATGGGTCTTAAACGAAGAGCAAGCTTTCGGCAGGTGAAGAAAATTGGAAGCTATGTCCTACTGAAGAAATAGCAAGAGAAAAGGCAAAAAAGTGGGAAGGCAGGAGGTAAACATGTGAAATGCTAAATGGCCCATTTGGCTGGACTATCGGGAACGTGAGAACTGTGGACAAACCTGACTCCTAGGCCTGCCCATTTCATCTCAGGTCCTTCACACCAGGATGGCCTATTTATCCTGCACACTGCTGCTGGCAGGTAAAAGTAAATAGAGCTGATAGGCTAGGAGATAACTCCAGGTCAATCCAATGCATACACACACATCCAACTGGATTGGCCACTTCTTCACTGCCCTCCTTATACCTGGAACCCTAGTTTTCCCACATGGGATTTAGTTTTATCTGTTCCTTTGGTTTCTCCTTTTATCTCAGGTGAGGACTCCCAACTCTGGCCCCTGCTTGAGAAGAATGCTCCAATAACAAACCTAAGCCCCACGATGGAGAAGGGGCTCAAAGCTAAGGAGTTTGGTCATTCTTTAGAAAACAAAGAAATGGTACAGAAGGCTTGTGAATAGAAGAGTGACACTATGATATTTTTGCTCTTGGAAGGTACTCAGCTGCTGTATGTAAAGATGGATTTAAAAATTTAGAGACTGGTGGGAGAAAGTCCAATAAGGGAGGCCTTGCAATAGTCAAGAGGAAAGGTGGGTCAGAACAAGAGTGAAGACAGTGGGAAAGGAAGGGAGAGAGTGGATGCAAGCAGGAGGAAGGAAGTAAAAATGTCAAGACATTCTAATCGGCTGGCTATTTGTAGACAATGATTCAAACTGGTTAGAAGCAGAAGATGTACATTTGAAAGGTCCAGGGGTTAAGTCACAGCTTGTCTTTTTCCAGACTATGTGACTTTGGGCAAAATGTTCTCTCTCTAAACCTCAGCCATCTCATGTAAGATAGGAGGATAACAATTATTCTGACCTCACCAAGCTGTTCTCACAAAGTAAATGAGGTAATGTATTCAAAGCCATGATAACAATGCCTAGAACACAGCCCCAAATGTCAGAATTATCAAGATAAGTAAGTTAAAAGAGGCGCTGGAGTCGTGCCCTGGGAAGCATAAAAGATGACCAGAGTCTGGGTGGCTTGGGGGGGGGGGGCTGCCAGGAAGTCAAAAGTCCAGTTCAATACAAGAAGTGAGGTGTTTTAGAAAGCAGCTCACTGCGCTTTCCTTTTGCAACATCATAATCTCTACATTTTATATGCAGTGCTCTAGCAGGATGGAGCTCTGTGCTCGTAACGCTGCTAGGTCCTCTTACTGCATGTCTCTAGCCATTGGGAACTAGCGCTTGGAAAAATCTGTCCCAAATTTTACATCATATTCTCATAACCAAGGAAGCTGTACATTTTCATTTTGTCCCAGGAATCTGTGTGCATATCAGTGTATCTTAATGTTGAAAAGACAAAATAATAATTCATAATAGGCTCTCTAGCTAACATTCAAAATCATGACTAACTTTTACTTTTGTATCACTTAAATGGAGGTGTCATCAATAATATAATCAAAACAGTAAAGGTCAATCAAGGGCACTTAAAGGTAGATGTAAAACCAGGAACAGTCCCCGAAACAGAGCCATGCACCACAGTGCCCATGAGGGTGGAGTTCTGGCTTACCTGGACAGCAAGGATGCTAGAAGATCATCAGTCAAAGGTAACCTGGCGGACTTGCACAGCCTTCTGATGTCTTTGCTGGGTAATACTTTTTTCCTGCATTAAAACAAAGTAAATGGGCTTTTATATCCTTTGTGTGTCTCGAGTTACAATTACAGGAAAGAAATGCTACAGGAAAGAAAGTACAGATGTGTCCTAAAAACGTGGACATGGTACTGGAGTCACAGTAAGGAAAAACGGTCATTCTGCATTTTGCCAACTTTTGTCCATTTCAGCAGCCACCAGATTCTGTCCTTACAAAGGCCTCTCCATCAAGACTGAGATTCTTGGTTGGTGACAGCACAGCCTATTAAGGCTGAAGCCACTAGTGTTGCTCTAAGTAATCGATCTGCATTCTTGACCACTGGTCAAAAATGGTTCTGATATTTGAAAACATCTCTTAATTTGACAGGCATCTAGGGGCTCCAACACAAGTATTATATGACTTGAGGGTGTTTTTCTAATCTTTTCCTTGGACCCAAATCTTATAACCTAGAAGCCCCAACTGGGGCCCTAACATTCACCTCAATTTTGTCAGATGGTTTCTCCAGAGCCGCCCAACAGTCATTTTCCCCAGCCTGCTGGGGGCACAGAAATACTCGTCCAATGTCCTCTCTCAGCCAGTGTTCTTCCAGGCCTCAGGCAAAATTAGAACCAACAGGAAAGAAAGTGGGTTTCTTTCTTTGGAGATTATAAAATGATAAAAGAATGTTTCTGTCTAGAACCAGAGCTTGTTGGATCTGGAAGGACCTCAGAGTTGTCTGATCAAGTAGCCCCATTATTCCCAAGAGGTGTTCCTTTAGTGAAGGAGGGTCACACTTCTCACCTAGGGCAGGGGTATCACCAGGGTGGAAGGCGGGGCCAGGGTCATGCAACGCCTGGGCCTCAGGAGGCTCAGAGAAGCTTAAGGATTCAAGGAAAAATACCACCTTTATTTAAAAAAAAACAACAAAACTCAACAAGGGTGTATTATGGATTAGCAGGGAAAAAAAACATGTTCACTATTAAGATAAACTATGGGAACTTCAAAGATGTTTAAGGTATGCAGGTGGCTGCCTGGGTGAAGACTTTAGGACTGCGGATAAAGGGAGGGGTCATGGGGAAAAGAGATGGCAGTGGTGAGTAGCAACAAAATCAGAGGCTAGAGTTGGAACTAAGACTTTCTCACTGCAGGTGAGTATCCTGCTCCCCCCCCCACCCGCCGCTGTATCAGGCCTGAGGGTAAGATGGACACCAAAACATACTAAGATGGGGCTCCTTGTTTGTAACAATGACTCAATAAAGCTCAATACAAACATGGTAAATTTACTAGAAATAGATTATCATTATGCTGAGCTTCATTATGTTCAAGAAGAAATCACTGCAAAGAAATTCTACAGAAAGTTTATTTGCAAATTCCACTTATCACTAAAATAATGTGAGAAAAAGACATCTCAGAATTAAACCTTCTAACACTGATTTGCTGTGTTTCAATTATAAAGCTTCTAGAAACCAATTACAAGAAAGTGGAAAGGGGCAACCCTATTCTTTTGAAGATGCAGGGCCTCCCCTATTCCATCACCAAAGAGAGCTCACCATCCATCACTGTGAAATATCCGCACCCAGATAATCTCCAAAAATGATTTAAGGTGGCTTTGCTAAAATAGTGGAGTATGAGGAGGCACGCTAATTTTCTTCTTGCTCTTTTTTGATAAAATACAAATTCCTTCATTACTGGTTCACAGAAACGTAAATGACTTATTAGCATCAATAAAATAAAATGCTTACTTTTCCCGATCTTGGTATACACAGGTAGCAATGAGTCTTTCGAAATTCTCAAAACCATTTTTCTTGAGCTGCTCGTGGACCTGTGCCATTAGGATATCTGGACACGGGTCCTCAGGCACCTGGTAGTGACGTGCAATGGTTATAAGTTCTTGGTCTGTGAGTCTCCCGACAGTTAGAGTCATCATTATGTCTCTGTAAAGAAAATGGAAAACACTCATGAAATTATATCTAAGACTATTTTACCTTTCCTTCTATTAAAAATATCCAAATCCCACTTTACCAACTGCATACAGAACAAATTATTATTTTTCTGTAATTTCTCCACTTAACTTGTGCTAGAATGGAAAACCATAAGCACTATAGCTTATAAATAAAATGGCATTTTGCCCAGAGACAAACTTCTACCAGATAACAGCCAACAACTAGGAAGTAAATTCTTAAAGTCCTTGAATGGTCAAAAATCCTGTGATTTAATACATGATTTCATTCAATGTCTATTAATCTTACTTTACACAAAATAGTAAGCTTGGGGTTCTGGTTTCCCAGGGTATAAAACTCATAAATCAGTAAGTTAGAAGGGTGTTTTGGAGATTGGGAAAGCAATTATGCACATTTCTGTAGTGAAAAGTAAAAACTGACACACCCTACCAGTGAGAAAAACGTGAAAAGAGCTGTGTAAAAGTGCAGTCGTCTGAGTCTTTAGAAGGCACATGGCTGAAATGTTTTCAACATATTCTCTATATGAAAGATATGAAAGCTATAAACCATGCAACACGTATTAGAAAGAATTACATCAAAATGGTAAAGCTGCAAGCTGTTATGGTGGTTAAATGAACAAGCTTCCACCATCTAGAAAATCTACTTACCAGATAAAATTCAGTTCCCAAGAATCCCAAATATATGAGGGAATACAAGATTTTATTTGTTCTTCTGCCATAGATGGGTCTTTTAGAATAATGGTTTTTGGTTCTTTTAGAGATCTCTCGTCATTTTCACTATCATTTGAGAGATCTGGGTTCTTCTAGTCAAGAATACTCTTAGATAGAGCATAGGCTAACCCACAGCTATGATGCTGACCTGTCTGAAAAAGCTGCATTTCACCTGTATCCACGTACTAAGGCCTCCGGTTTTTGTTTCATTTTGTTTTGCTTTTGCTTTTCTGATGGGAAATGAAAGCCAAATTCAACTAAGAGGACTCCACAATTGTAGCAAGTCAGTTTGGGTTAGATGATCAATCACAGTAACATTGGCTGGGGGCTCACTGTATGGAAAACACTGCAGTCACTTTGGCATGTGAACTTTTCAGTCTGTAATCTATTTGGGCTGTCCAAGCATCCAGATGAGCTCTCTAGCCACAAACTGGGAGGGCCACTTGAATCAAAAGAGTAGTAATAATAACCCTCGCCACCTGTTGAGTACTAGCTATGTGCTAGGTCCTGTGTCGCCAGGTCCTTCTGGCATGGATCATCTCATCTGGTCCAAAAGGCAGATACTATTACCCCCATTTTGCAGATGAGAACACAGAGGCAAAAATGTTAAGGAATATGTCCAGTATCATGAAGTCAGAATGCAAACCCCTGCAGTCGGCTCTAAAGCCCATGCTCCTGCCTACTATGCTATCCCTCTTCTGTTGGGACACAGAAGACAGGGTGACCAGATGGAGTGGGGCTTAGGGAAAGCTAAAGGCAGTGGCTTTTGAGCTGATTTTTTACAGACCTCTATTCCCTTTACCATTCGTGACCTCTGCCTTAAGGGCTATCACTGACCTGCCTTAATAAGTAAGAGAAAGTAATTTCAGAAATCCTGAGTCACAGAGGGCTAAGTGACCATGAAGGAACCACTCCAAGGAAAGCCCTTGGCTCACTGTGAACACTGGTCATGGACTGATCAGCCATGACACGTGCATAAAATTGAACATGACACAACCATGAGAAATAGGCTGTTGATTGGTATTTATTGGTATGAAGGATGTCAGTGCTATGCTGATAAATGTTGTATGACCGGAGTGAAACTATAGATACTGGTATATACGTATTTGCAGAAGGAAAAAAAAGACTGGAAGGATACATATCAAAACATCTATAGCGTTATCCCTGATTGATGAGGTTTCTTTATATATATGTATAAAAACGATTGTTTTACATATATATAAAATGCCTTTTTCTAAATTTTTGTAATAATCAAATATGACCTTCATCGTCAGTTAAAAAAAAACCAAACCCAACACGTGAAGTCTCTTTCCTTTTGAGGGTAGAAAATGGCGTGAAGAAGAAAAAGTGGCACGTTCTGAAGGACAAGGGAAAAGCGCATGTGCAGCAAGAACTAGAAACTTTCCACGCACCTCTAACTAAAGTTACTCTAGCCCCACCGGGTCATAAAAGTTTATTGTCCTTTTCACTGGATAAACTGAAATGATCCTGACCTCACTGCAGTTAAAGTTTATATCTGCTGGGTTTCTGTGTGCTTGGGTTTTAAACAGCTCAGTATTCCACCACCTTCCATGGCTTTCTGTGGGCATTCCAAACAAGCTGCCCTCAGTCATGCAGGACACTAGGGCCCCCAAAGCGGCTGCTGGGCTGGCCACTGCACCCACACCAGGTGGGGCCTGGCACCGAGGAGCCCAACTGGGCAGTGCAAGCCTTGTCCTGCACACCTCAAGTGGCGGCCACCACTTTGCCCCGTGTTTGCCAAGGGTCCTTTCTTCAGGACCCACTCCACTCTGTCAGACTTTAATGGGCTTCCCCAAGAATGGGGAATCTTTTCAAAAGCAGCACATTCCATCTCGTTTCACTGTGGGGAAATCCACTTAACATAAAATTTACCATCACTAGCATTTAGTGCATTTACCTTGTTATGCAACCACCACCTCTATCTGTTCCAGAGTATTTTCATCACCCCCAAGAAGCAGTCAGTGCAGTTTCCCTCTCCCATGCCATGCTCCTTGCTCTTCCTCAAACAATTTCAGGGCCTTTGCACTTGCTGTTCCCTCTGCCCGGAATGCTCTTCCCTAAGATGATTACACAGTTTGGTCCTTCATCTCCTGTAGCGCATCTTCTCTTCTGCTAGGGTATCATTTTCTCCATGAAGCCTTCTCTGACCATCCTTTTTAAAAGTGTGACCCCTCCTCCTATGAGCCTGGCATCATTCCCTAACCCCTTCTCTGCTTTCTTTGCCTCAGTGGCATTTGTCATATGCCAATGTAGTGTATCTTTTATTTTCTTATTCTGTATATTGTCTTCTTTTTAGTGGTATTCATTTTATTTATTGGTTTTTGGGGGGAGGGGGCAGGTAATTAGGTTTATTCATCTATCTATTTATCCATTTATTTATTTAATGGCGGTACTGGAGATTGAACCCAGGACCTTGTGCATGCTAAGCATGTGCTCTACCACTGAGCTATATACTCTCCCCTCTGTATTATTATCTTTAATCCTCCACTAGAACGTAAGTTCCACAAAGGGCAGGGCTATTGGTCTACTTTGTTCATTGTTGAATCCCCAACACCTTAAAGGGCCCCTGGCACACAGTACACATGCTGTAATAAATAGTTTTCTGAATAAATAACAAATGAGAGTTCAGTTAGTAAGGTATGAAAAGCATTTAGCATAGTGCCTGGAACTATGAATGTTCATAAGCAAGAGCAATTTTTATTATTCTCACCATCCCACAATGGAGGTAGTTTCATTTTGTATTAAACTGGAAGAGTTTCTTCCTTGAAGCAAGTTTATCTTGGAAAAATGTGAAATGTCTTCGATGACTGAAATCATAGAATTTATTGCAGAATGTAAAAGGGAAATGGTACACTTACTCTGAATAGTCAAATTCAGGATTAAGTCTGAAGTGATAAAGTAATAAACTCCAGGTGTGCCTTCCTTTATATAATGGATATACTTGAGAAGCTGGACAAATGCTTAATTCTTCAAATTCAAGTGAGATGCCCCCTTTCAGTCTCTATTATACATAAAGATACTCTACCTTCATTTTGGTCATTTTTCATTGGCAATGGCACTTAACACCTTAGCTTTAAATCTCTCTAATTTCTGTCAAGCTGTTAATGACAAACAAGCACCCTGAGCTCTGAAATAAGTCCTCTGGAAACTAAAGAATCTTTTGACAGTATAAATAATTACTGCCAAATTTCTCTACTTTGTAAATTGATTTTTTTTGACATATTTTCTCAAACGGAAGTCCATTTCCATTGAAAATCACTGACCCTGTTTTCTAACTCCAAATAAATGTAAGCAGCTTCTAGTTTTCTCTCTTACTGCTCTAATCTTCATTTCAAATTAAATGCTATGGCTTTTCCTGTTTTGATATGTAGTGGGATATACATGGTAATTTTGATTTATTTAGTTTGAAATTCAGTATGTCTTCGTGCACTTGACTTTGGGGCCCTTTAAGTATAGCCGAATGAAATGTGATATTCTCATGCAGTTAAGAGTAATTGCTATATATTATCAACAATATTTTTCATAGAGGTACAATTTTAGAACCTTTTGAAATGCTTATCTATAATTCTACAATTTGGTACAATATGCATTTAAACAAGATAAGACAACAGTGTTTTTTTGTGGGGTTTTTCTGGTGTTTTACATCATGTCAAGTTTTTCTGGTAGCAGCAAATGGAAGTCTGAGCCATGGTGCTTAAAACTTGCAATGTGGGCAGAAAGGAATGAATATTCATTTCATTTACAAGCGAAGTCATTCATTTTCTACCACCGTCCTTTTCATTAACACCCATCCTGTGTTCAGGGATTATCTGTCTCCAAGCAAACCTCATTTGTTTGGCTTTTTGTTTTTAACTCTCTCACTGGTTGCCAGACGTTTTAGAGGCCATGCTAAACCCTGTGATAATCGGGGAGCCTTACATGGAGGGCGACCTCATATAAGCCCACTGGTCACACAACTGGCTGAACACAAGACCAGACTGTTCTGGACTTAAAATCAATTTTGTAATTCAAGACTTACTCATATCAAAACACATCAAACAAAATATAATCAGATTCTTAATTCTTTCTGAACACACACCTTAAAATATAAAATTTATTGGCTTAACTCCATTATAAAAGGAACACATTTCTAAATATAGAGAATGTGGATAAGAAGGGCTGTAACAAAGATACAGCCAGCTCCGAGAAAGTAGCCTTCATCTAGTCTGGCATGTATACACATGAAGGGGGAAATCCAGGAAGGCTCCATAGCAGAGGTGGTAATGGAGCAAACCTTGAAGATGAAAGACAATCTGCTAGTCAGAAAAGTAGGGTGGTGAGGAGAAGGAGGTTGGGAAGAATGGGAGAAAGAGCCATATCCTTAGAGATACAAGGAGAACAAGTGGACGGTACACCTTAGGAGCTACACAAAGTATTAATAACACCACTGACCAAGTGCTTGGTGCCTGTCAGACATTGATCTAACTGCTCCCCATGCATGGACTCATTCAATTCCACAACCCTTCGGGTAGGAACTTTGATTATTCCCATTTTACAGATGAGGAACTAAGGCCCAGAGAGCTCCAGCAAATTGCCCAAGGGCTCCCAGCCAGAAGTGGTGGAGCCAAGAATTGTACCCAGGTGGTCAGGATTCTTAGGATGACTAGAACATAGGGAAGTGAAGCAAGAGACAAGTTAGAGAGCCGCACGTGGGGCCCAGTCATGAAAGGCACACACGGGACATCTGGGTTTTCTTCCACAGGTGGAGAATCTCTTGAAGGGTGTCAAGCAAGACAGCACTATGGACAGAGAGCTGGATGTCAGAGCACTCAGGAAGCAATGTGAGTGCAGGTATGCCAGTGAGGGCTGCTGGGGCAGAGGAAACAGGGCAAGAGGATGAGCTGAGAGGCATAAATTAGCGTTGGATGTGCCTGGCTAAGGATGGGCCCCGGGTCCCTTGTTCAATGTCTGGGAGACAGGGCTATCATGGAAGCTAGCTTTGGACAGCAGAGGGGACACCTTTTCTACTGAGATGAGAAAGGAGGAACGCAAAGTTGTGGATGCAGGGGTATGGGGGAGGTTTGCATTTTACAACTTTAATATTATCTCTTAATCTGGAGGTGAAATTTTCTGCGATGGGTGGGAGGAAAATGGTGAGGTTGGGAACTTAAGAGTGAGAAAGTTTGAAACCTCCATTGTGGAGAACGGGAAAAGGCATAACTAGGACTTGACCCATACTTAACTGTTTCTCATCTTTAACTGCCCACTGATCCATCAGTTGTCCAGTCTGTCATCTATGTCTTCAATTTCTGGTCCCTACTGATCCTTTCGCTACAGATTATAGACATGTTCATGTCTCTCCTAACTTAAAACAGCAAAACCTCGCTGGTGATCTTCTGCCCAGCTAAGTCATCCTGGTGGCATCCATCAGCCTGGCAGAACCAGTCTCCCGTGGCAGACTTGTGACAGCAAGGAGCCACAGCCGTGGTGTTTGACAGTGGTCTGACCGTCCTTGGTCAAAGATACCTTCCTGGAGTTCCTGGACAACTAAGGAGGAAGGGGAAGTGAAGAGGTCTCCGGAAGAATATACTGATCATTCCTCAAGAGGAATTCCTGATAACATGGCCCATGGGAGCTCAAGGAATTAAATGGGAAAGTAAAAGAGAGGTGAGCATATGCCAACCTCAAGAAAATGGAATGTGCCAAATGGCTCCAGGGGCAATCAGGAAGTTCACATTTATGGTCAGGACTTCTAAGAGATTCTTTTTAAAAAAAAAAACTACACATAGAGTTACCTTATGATCCAGCAATCCCACTCCTGGGCATATTATCTGGAGAAAATTCTAATTTGAAAAGATACATGCACTCCAATGTTCACAGCAGCACTATTTACAATAGCCAAGACATGGAAACAACCTAAATGTCCACCAACAGATGACTGGATAAAGAAGTTGTGGTATATTTATACAATGGAATATTAATCAGCCATAAAAAATAATAAAATAATGCCACTTGCAGCAATATGGATGGACCTGGAAATTGTCATTCTAAGTGAAGTAAGCCAGAAAGAGAAATAAAAATACCATATGGTATCACTTATATGTGGAATCTAAAGAAATAACACAAATGAACTTATTCAAAAAACAGAAACAGACTCACAGACATAGAAAACAAACTTACGGTTACTGGTGGGGGAAGGGGGTGGGAAGGGATAAACTGGGAGTTCAGGATTTGCAGATACTAACTACTATATATAAAATAGATAAACAACAAGTTTATACTGCATAGCACAAGGAACTATATTTAATATCTTGTAGTAACTTATGGTGAAAAAGAATATGAAAATGAATATATGTATGTTCATGGATGACTGAAGCATTATGCTGTACACCAGAAATTGACACAACCTTGTAAACTGACTATACTTCAATAAAAATAAAATAAAATAAGATAAATTTAAAAAATAAATGAAAAGATTTCTTCTAGGACTTTCCCCCCATCTTCTTGCCGTGTGTTTTCAGTTTTTCATGTATTGCTGTAATTATCTTCTATTGCTACTTGTCTTTTACAATAAAGACTATATTAGGTTTGCTCTTAGGTTTAGCAATTTTTTTTTCTAAAAAGGAACACTATGGTCTATGCTTGTATTTATTTATTTTTCTTAATAATAGGTTTTAAAATTATAAAATGAATGCATCATGGTACAAATTCAAAAAGTATAAAAAGTTACACCATGAGTCTCCTCACCGCCCCAAGCTCTAGTTCCACTCCCTAGAATTTCTTCTTTTACCCAGCCTTATCGACATATAAATGACAAAACTGTACAACGTGATTATTCGATACCCATATACACTGTGAAATGATTATTCGATTCTGCAATTCTATTTGGAATTCTATCTTGGTTAAGTTGAAAATGCCCTAAAATATTTTAAACTTACATCTACCCAATTTTCAAAGATAAGGATGAAATATGATTTTACTCTCAAGATGAAATGTGAGGAATTTAGCCTTTAGTTTCCCCACTCTATTTGGCTATCTTATCTCTGGTATAGACCATATTATCTTCCTTTTTAATTTTTCTAACTATCATTCACCTCTTGAAATAATGTTTTATCTTTGCATTTAGATGTATAACCCTGTAGGTATGTTTGTGTGTGTGTGTGTGTGTGTGTATGTGCATATGTGTGTGTAAAACCTGTTTTTATGTTCAATGCTGTTTCAATTTTTCGAGATAAGGTGTACTACTTGAGTTCTTCATTTTGATTTTCTCTTCATGTTCTGGAGTAATTTATTAAAGTAATATTTTACTTTAAGTAATTTATTAAAGAAACTTTAGTAAAGAAACTATATTATAGTTTGTTTTCTTGAAGATTTAAAAACATTTCTATTGTCGCCATGTACAAAAAACAGCTGTTCCCAATTTGTTTACCCTCAAAGCACTGAGGATTTACTCCATTGTCTCCTTGCATTGCCTCATCTTTTTTGGTTTTTAGGTCATTGGTTCTGCTGATGGCAGTGGTGTTTTTAAGCTTTATTTTATGTATGCTTTGCTTTGATGCTCCTTATAAGATTCTTTCCTTATATATGACCTTTACATTTTTGCCAAGGTATATCTAATGATCCCTTTTCATTTTTTGCTTGGAACAGAGTGAAATCTTTCAATTTCCAACATACCTTTTTTTTGCTTCGAAAAGGACTTTTCTTTAAAAATGACCACTGATGATAACTTTAGTCCCGTTTGTCCAATTCCCTCTCCACCTGCATTTCTGCTGTCTTCTTTCTCAATATTTTAATCTCTTTCTTGTTTTGCTTTGTTTGAGGGTGTTTCTAAAGATAGTTCTTTGGCTTATTACAGAGTTTTCTACAGTGTCCAGTCTCCTATTAGTGCCTCCTGTTTAACTTTTAATTCAGAAAATATGTGTTTTGTACATTTTAATGCAACTCTTTCCTTGTTTTGGTCTGTTTGCTGTTCAAAATGGCCTGCTCTTGCTGAGACCAGCATACATCTGGTTGTGACCATAACTAAGTTCTAAAAACAAATAAACAAAATCAATTTCTCATGCAATAAATCACTTTTGGAATCTGCATGGATTCTCCTATATCGAGTGGTTTAGTTTCTCTCTGTTTGTGCACCCTTACAAAGAGGTTTCTAGAGCAATCTGGGCTTTGGTGTGGGGCTGTACTTAACCAAATTCCACAGGCTCTCTGTCACAGATGGGGTGTATGTGTATCTGTGTCTGTGTGTGTTGGGGGGTCAGTTAAGGAAAGGAGGGATCCAATCATGCCTGTCTTCAATAAATGTGGCCAAATCAACAAGAAAGAGGGAGGGGAAGGAGACAAGCTTTTGATTTGGAGACCAAGACGCCATATTTGTGGTTGGGGGGTTGGTAGGGAAAGAAGAGACTAAGTAGCAGAGAAAAAGCTGGGAGCCTTGTCCCAGTATCCCAACCACCGATGGAAGGACTCCAAAAAGCCTCTCCATGCTTGGTGTCCCGAGTTGTGCAGCTCACAATCTGCACAACCTTCCAGAGGCCCTTCCCTAGGACCACTTAATCACACACAAGCCCCAGCATAGACTGTTTGGCTTATGTTCAATTGACCTGTTATGCCAGGAAAGAAATCGGGAAAGGACGAAATATAAGTCCACCAATAAATACAGTGATTTACTTCCTTGTCAGAATACGAAGAAGAAAAATTTCTTCCATTTTATCATCCTGGCCTATTTTTTGATTTGTTTTGGTCTTCTATGAAGAATTCTGAGCTTGGGAAAAGACAGCACTGAAATGAGAATTAAGTCACTTGTCTGAATCAGATGTCACAGACACAACCTAGGCAATCGACCTGACTACATTTTGTCAGTGGCTGGAACTATTAAACTTTGCAATGTCAGTGAGAAATCATTTTTAGTCCAGATAATATAATGAGAACTTGTTCCTGGCTCCTTGTTTTAAACACCCTGTGCTTAAAGTTATGTAATGAATCCTCGTGTGCAACCACAGAACATCAGACCTAAAAATAGCAATTTTAAAAGGAATACCAGAAATACACATGCTGATAGCTTCATCTATAAAGCCTAATTGGCCCTAAATCAAAAATAAGGTAAATATGCTCGTCTATTCTATAAAAAATAAAGGAAAAATGAGCAGGAATCAGTTAAGACAAAACAAAAGAAGGAAGCTGGTTGTCAGTCACAAATCCAACTTCCCTGTTACTTCAGGGGCTGTGTTCTCCACTCCAGGCAGGAGGGAGCTTCTCCAGCAGGTGCTGGAGCACAGTCCCTCCTAAGCCACACAATGGTCACTTCCAGGGTCCAGTGTGCCCTGATGCGCAGCAACAGTGACTAGCCGTGGTTGCAGCGACTTCATGCCTAAGCGTCTTGCAGGCTGAAGTCACCAGTGTGGTGGCAGCAGGTACAACCAGAACAAGGGAAGGAAGGCCATGCCTCTCGGGGTGGGGCAGGGAGCCTTTCCCACAGTCGTTTCCATCTCCTCTGTGGGATATCGCATTCCTACCCTCAGCTCTCCACCTCTCCCTGTATCTGCGTCTTTTCCCATGTGACTCTGCTGTTTCACCTTTCAAAGGGGCACAGTTTCTTTCTTGCTCCTGGATGACAGGGTCAGCTACAGGCCTTGCTCTGGCCAGCATGGTCACGTGGAAGTCAAGGTGTGCCCGTTCTGAGTCTCAGCCTCAAGAGGTCTTCCAGGTTTCTTATTCCCTGGCTGCACTCCTGCCATCACCCTAAGAAGGATGTGCTCAAGTTAGCCCACTGCTCCCTGGAGGAGAATGAGAGACACGTGGAACTGAGATGCCCCAGCTGGGCCCAGCCCAGAGCAACTGACCCTCGACAACCCACCGATGTGTGAGCTCAATAAATGCTTACGCTGCACGCCACTGAGATTTGGGGGTCATTTACTAAACAGCCAAAGGGTGGCAATAGTTGATTGATCCTCTCCTCCAGGTCCGACATCCCTGCACTCTACTCTCCTCTCTTCCTTCATCCGGAGGTTAGCGAGAGGCATCTCCACACCCCAGGTTAAGCGGGACCTCAGGCAGCTAGGCACCCGGGCAATGGCACGTGATGTCCTCAGCAGAAATGCTCTGACTGAACAGCAGGCTGATGGGATGCTGTCAGAAACCACCACCTGAAGCTTGGAATGCTGTCAGAAACCACCACCTGAAGCTTATGTCCCTGGCTGCCCTGTGGCTACCATGCAGCAAGCAAAGGGCCCTCTCTCTGTGAGTGGCCATTAAAGCGGCCATTTCTGAGGAACCTCCATACTCTTTTCTATAGTGTCTGCACCAATTTACATTCCCATCAACAGTGTACGAGGGTTCCCTTTTCTCCACATCCTCGTCAACATTTGTTATTTGTGGACTTTTTGATGATAACCATTTTGACAGATATGAGGTGGTATCTCATTGTGGTTTTGATTTGCATTTCTCTGATGATTAGCAATGTTGAGCAATTTTTCATGTGTCTGGTGGCCATCTGTATATCTTCTTTGCAAAATATGTATTCAGGTCTTCTGCCCATTTTTGAATTGGGATCTTTGGTTTTTGATATTGACTTGCATAAGTTGTTTGTAAATTTTGGATATTAACCCCTTACTGGTCATATCATTTGCAAATATTTTCTCCCATTCATTAGGCTGGCTTTTTGTTTTGTCCATGGTTTCCTTTGTTGTGCAAAAAGCTTTTAAGTTTAATTAGGTCCCATTTGTTTACTTTTGCATTTATTTCTTTTGCTCTAGGAGGCAGATCCAAAAAATATTGCTACAATTTCTGTGAAAGAGTGTTCTGCCTATGTTCTCTTCTAGGAGTTTTATGGTTTCAGGTCTTACATTTAGGTCTTCACTCCATTTTGAGTTTATTTTTGTATATGGTGTGAGAAAATGTTTTAATTTCATTCTTTTACATGTAGTTGTCCAGTTTTGCTAGCACCACTTATTGAAGAGACTGTCTTTTCTCCATTTTATATTCTTGTTTCCTTTGTTGTAGATTAATTGACCATATGTGAGTGGGTTTATTTCTGGACTCTCTATTCAGTTTCATTATCTACGTGTCTGTTTCTGTGCCAGTACCGTACTGTTTTGATTACTATAGCTTTGTAGTAAAGTCTGAAGTCAAGGTGGATGATTCCTTCAGCTCTGCTCTTCTTTCTCAAGATATTTTGGCTATTCAGGATCTCTTGTGTTGTCATACAAATTTTAAAATGACTTGTTCTACTTCTGTGAAAATGCCCTTGGTATACTGATAGAGACTGCACTGAATCTCTAGATTGCCCTGGGTAGTACAGTCGTTTTAACAATATTAATTCTCCCAATCCCTTTAGGGGATTTTTAAAGGGGATTTGTTTACACAGTGTATCTTTCCATCTGTTTGCACTGCCTTCAAATTCTTTCATCAGTGTCTTACAGTTTTCTGAGTACAGGCTTTTTACCTCCTTAGGTAGGTTTATTCCTAAATATTTTATCCTTTTTGACATGATAGTAAATGGAACTGTTTTCTTAATTTCTCTTTCTGAAAGTTCATTGTTAGTGTATAGAAAAGTAACAGATTTCTGTATATTATCTTGTGTTCTGCAATTTTACTGAATTCATTTATTAGTTCTAATAGTTTTTGGGTGGAGACTTTAGGGTTTTATATATGCACTATCATGTCACCTGTAATAGCAACAGTTTTACTTCTTACCTTCCAATTTTGATGCCTTTTATTTCTCTTTCTTCTTTGATTACTATGGCTAGGACTTCCAATACTATGTTAAACAAAAGTGGCAAGAGTTCACATCTTTGTCTTATTTCTGATTTTGGAGGAAAAGCTTTCAGTTTTTTACCATTGAGTATGATGTTAGCTGTGAGTATGTCATAAACTGCTTTTATTATGTTGAGACACGTTCTCTCTTTGTCATGAATGGATACTGAATTTGGTCAAATGCTTTTTCGGCATCTACTGAGATGATCATGTGATTTTCATCCTATTTTTTGTTAATGTGGTGTATCACATTGATTGATTTGCAAATAATTGAACCATTTTTGCATCTTTGTTATCCGTATTGTTGCAAATGGCAAAATTTCATTCTTTTTTATGGCTGAGCAGTATTCCATTGCATGCGTATCCATATCACATCTTCTTTATCCATTCATCTGTTGATAGGCACTTAGGTTGCTCCCATACCTTGGCAATTGTAAATAATGCTGCTATGAATATTGGGGTGCATGTATCTTTTTGGATTAGTGATTTTGTTTCAGATACATACCAAGGAGTAGAACTGCTAGGTCATATGGTAGCCCTGCTTTTAGTTTTTTTGAGAAACCTCCGTATTGTTTTCCACAATGGCTGCACCAATTTACATTCCTACCAACGGTGTACAAGGGTTCCCTTTTCTCCACATCCTCGCCAACATTTATTTGTGTTCTTTTTTTATTATATTTTCCATTTCCTTGTTTAAAATTCTCACTGTGTTCATCTATTCTTTCCCCTAATTCAGTTAGCATTCTTATTACTAATAATGAATTCTTTATCTGGTAAATTGTTCATTTCTGTTTCAAGAGTTGTTTTTTTCCAAAGGTTTTCTTTTGTGCTTCCGAGACAAATTCCTCTGTCTTCTTATTTTGTTTCCCTTTCTTTGTCTCTAAGAAATTAGGTGAAACGGATACCTATCCTGGTCTTGAAGGGATATCCTCATGGGGGGCATCCCTATACAGTCTACATGCACCCAGCGGCTTTGGTGGGAGAGCTGGATTCGATGGGAACACAGTCACATCTTTCCTCAGGGTGCGCTGGCAGCTATCACTCTGATAGGAGGTGGGGCTGGAGATGGAGGGGCTAGGGCAGAGCCAGGTATGAGGCAGGGCTTCTCCTCTGCTCAGTTGCCATCACCATCCTATGGGAAGCAGGATCAGGCCCCAAGTGGCTGGAGCAGAAACCCTGAGGGTCAGGTCTGAGCAGGATTAGTTCCATTTAAGTGTGTGTTGTTCCCCCTCCCAGCACCAGCACCCTCACCCCAGAGGGGAGCACTGCTGGAGCAAGAAGGGCTGGTGTAGGTGTTCAGTGAGCATCAGGGCATAGGCTGTCAGAGTGTCTGGCTGCTGTCAGAGATCCAGACGGACTCTGATACACCACCTGTGTGATCACCAGAAATGGCTGCCCACTACCTGCTCAGATTCTGCTTAGGGTTTGCACCACTTCAGTGTCTCATGGCCAGGCTTTTCCTCAGTCATTACAGCCCTTGCTCCAGTGTGGAGCTGCAACACAAGGCAAGCAGTGCTGGGGTGTCTACTCAGCTCAGGTTGGGGCACGTGCCGGGGTGGTCACAGGAAACAAGTCAGTTACTGCACTCCTCTTGAGCAGAGCTCAGCCTTCCCACAGCCCTCCTGTTAGTCCCACTGGTCCTCTAACCAGGTAACGGGGTTCATCTTCCCTTTGTCAGACCTCAGGGCTGAGGTGCCCCATATGTGGCTTAAATGGCTCACTTCCCAGGGAGGGTCTCTACCTGTGTAATCTCCCTTTTCCTCTGAGCCCCCTCCCAGGGGCACAAGTCCTGACCTAATCACTTCTCTTCCCTTCCTACCTGATTCTGTGTGCATCTTTCCTACAGCCGTGGTTGTTTTCTGCTAGTTTTCAGTTTTCAGTGAGAACTGTTCCACACGTAGATGTATTTTTGATCTGTGTGTGTGTGGGGGGGAGATGAGGTCCATGTCCTCCAACTCTGCCACCTTTGATTCAAGTCTCCAAACTCAAGTTATTAGCTATTATCATAATTATTAGTAGGTAGTAGAATGAACTGTCCTTCAAGAAAGGCCAAAATCAGTTTTAAAAAAACCCTTCAATAGGGTCCTAACTACTATGTGAATGAAAATTAAACCCAAACAAAGGTCACTGCCTTTGTTCATGCATGTATTCATTCATTTATTCTTCAACAAACAAGTATGAGGGAATACAAGGATGTGCTGAGTGGCACCAGCCATAAATGCAATGAGATCCAAGAGGCAGGGATTACTGTGAGCTGGGGTGATCAGGCACATTTTAAGAGAAGAAATGTAAACTGGAATATCTTCAGGGGTAGGAGAAAGCTGAACAGCAAAAGAGAGCTCCCCCCAAAAATGGTGTGAAAAGAGAATGACATGGATTGGGTGGCCCAGAAACAGCAGTGGCAGGTCCCACGGTGGTTGATGGAGGTTCACTGATGAAGCTGAGCTTCTCCAAAGGCAGCTCATTCATCTCTGAAACTCCATCACCCACCATGGGCCCTGACACAGAGTAGGTGCCTAATATACGTTTACTGAATGAATGAATGGTAAATGTACATGGTTACACACCACACTGCAAGGCACAGCTTCCATACCCAGTACTTCGGGTTGCAAAATTTACTTGAATGAAAAACAGCCAGGTAGGGCTTGCCTGATGGTGGCCCAAGTGTCATTCCCCTCCTGCTTTGTAGTATTCTCTCATTTTACATCATAATTTCTACATTATAATTCTCCCTCTGAGCAACTAAAAATTAGCATGTAGTTACTGTTCTCATTTTTTTAAACAAAATTTGGACTCTAATTAAAGAAGAAAGCCTGGGTGGCACTAACCTGGTCATTTGTTAGCAACTAATGACCACACAGTTGCCTTGCTTTTAATCATAGAAACTTCATTTAGAAAAGAGACCATTAGAACATTGGAGTTTGGATGAAATAGTAGTTTCACTGTTAATGATTTACCCGCTCCCACAAGAATATAATCATGGAAAAAGAAATAAAAGAAGCACAGTATAAATATATATGTATATATAAAACCTCAGAAAAAGAGTTGGTCTTTTTTCCACTCTTTAGAAACATAAGAAATAGTCTATCTGTTTTGGCACAACATTATATGGTTTATTTATTCTAAAATGCCAAGAATTTTTCTAGCATCCCATAAAACTCAAGCCTGTAAGAGTGGATATGCTTCAAAAATAAAGAGAAAAGCCTGAGAGTTATTAAGATTTTTAAATAGCGGGGTTGATTTTAACTAGGTCTACAAGAGCAAAGCCAACTCCACTTCAGCACAGGTATTAATAATGATGTGACATTCCCCAATAATGTGTCTAATCTATACTTTGTCCAGTGTAATTTTAGAGAGTCCATATGGCATGGAAGAGAAATTATGTGTGGCAAAATGCTAAAACTCAAACTCCTGGCTGAGCTTGCAAAAAAGGAGAGAAAATGTCCCATGTACTAAGGCAAGGAGGTAGCTGGTACAGCCAGAGAGGAAGGTGTACAAGCTAACAGGGTGGCACCTGGGGGAAGTAGGGATTGAACACCATTAACAGGTAAGAACTTGGATTTTAATGCTCACTCAGGTGCAAGAGACAAGGCCTCTGGCCAAGGAGAATAGCAATTTGGAATTCCTACACATGAAACCTGTGTATAAAGCTAGAACTGTAAAAGGCTGCAATTGAAGTAAAAGAAGGATTAATAAACTCTAACCATGGGCTAAGAGAGATGACAATGGACCTTTTCTCTGAGTCTTTGCATAACAAGGGAAGGAGAAAGGAAGGAAGGAACGAGAGTAGATAGATTACCTAATAGAACTCGAAAGTCAATATTCTGCCAAATAAGAATTTGTAGTACAAATATATTTTACCCATTTACTATAGAAAGCTCCAAGGCAATAAATTGACATCAAAATTAAGATTAAATTAAGTTCAGTTTATAAGCTAGCCTGGAGAGGCAAAATCAATACTCTGGAAGTTCTACTGCTGAATGCTAAAATTAGTAGGTGAAAGCTTGATGAAAAGCAGAATTTGCATAGTCTCAAAGTATCGCCCTTGAAGTACTTATTCACTGCAAAAGGAATGATAGTAACTTTAAAATAGAGAAATCTGAGAAATACCATCTTAATAAAGTGGTTAAGGTCAATATCACCAGTAGTAAGACATGTCAACATCATGAGCCCTTTGATATGATGCACTAAGAAAGACACATCATTTCTGTAGTATTATTGCCAAAAATGCATAATCTTAGTTCAACCACAAGAAAACATCAGAAAAATCCAACTTGAGGGACAGTCTGCAAAATAACTGATTCAAAGAACGGATTCAAAAATATCAAGGTCATCAAAGACATGGACAGACTGAGAACTGTTATAGAAACAACTAATCCAATGTGGGATCCTAGATGGGATCCTGGCAAAGAAAAAGAACATTGGTTAAATTCAAATAAGATGTTTATAATATTGTCCTAATGTTAATTTCCTGGTTTTGATAATAGCGCTGTGGTAAGATGCTAATGTTAGAAGCTGGGTGAGGGGCATATGGGAAGTCTCCATACTACTTTGGAACTTTGCTGTTAAGTCTACAATTAGTTCAAAATAAAAAGGCTTAAAACAAAATAAAAAACAAAAACTACTCTGAGAGGCCCACAAAAGCAGCACAGGAACACTTCAGTGGAGGAAGAAAATCCAGTTTAAGATGAGCTTTGAAAACATAAAAGGAAATAATCCACCAGGAGTGAGAGTCAGCAGATGTAACAGAGGGATTAGTACCCCATGAATTTGGGACATCAGAACAAAAGTCAGTAACAGACTATGAAATTATTATGTTTAAAATTATAAAAGTGCTAAAGTGGAGAAACCAAGAAAAGTACAAGATGCCATGGAAAAGAATAGAAATACTTACACACACATATACACACATACAACTAAATAGCACTTAAGGAATTGGAGGGCACAGCCACTGAAACAATGAACTGGATGACAGATCTAAGGAAAATTCCAAGAATGCAGCAAAGAATTAAAAATAAATGAAAAGAATGAATGGGAGGTTAAAAGATATGGAAAAGAAGTTTGACAAGTAGTTAAGAGGAAAATAAAAATTCTTAAATTAAAGAATTACAAATAATCCCAAGACACACTGCAATGAAACTGCAAAAAATCAAAACCAAAGGCAACCAGAGGGAAAAAAGACATACAGCTACAAAGGAACAATTATATTAATAAGAGACTTACAACCACAATGGAGAGCAGAAGACAATAGAATAATATCTTCAAAAGGTCAAGAGAAAATAACTATAAATCTAGAATTTACCTAGTTAGATTTTAAAAGAGAAAAATAAATACATTTCAGAAAACAAGATTATTCATTCCCAGAGTTACAAAACAAGTCTCAAAAATATCAAAGAATTGCTATCATGCATCATATTCTCCAAGTGTAACAAAAAGAGAAAAAAGAACTGTAAGAAAGTTAACGTCATACACATTTAGAAATTTAAAAACAAATAATTAATTGGCCAATTTTAGGAAATATTTACATATGAAGGACAATAAACACTAAACACACTAAAGCCAAAGCAGTACTTACAAGTCAAATTAAAGCCTCAAGTGCAAGTGCATTTCTTAGAAAATAACGACTGATCATCAGTGAAACAAATGTCCAACTCAAGAAATTAGAAAATAAACACAGAGAAAATAGAAGGACGTAATAAAAATAAAAATAAGAGTAGGAATTAATGAAATAGAAGACAAAGCAAAAAAAAAAAGAATTAACAAATTAAAATCTGGTCCTTTTAAAAATTAATCAAATGATGCTAGTGAAATAGTAATAGGGCTAAAAAAAGGTGATGCATTTTAAAAATGAGATAAATAATAATTTTCAAAACGAACTCAAGAAAAAACAGATATCTGGAATAAGATATCCACCCACAGGAAAAAAGGAAGGGCTATCTGGTTTTTCACACAACTTCTACAAAACCTTCAGAGAACTAATAATACCTAACCTTTACAAACAGAGAGTGAATTTTATGAGACTATTATAAAACACTGATATCTAGACTGGACAAAGACAGTATGAGAAAGACATCCATATGAACAAAGATGTGAAAATCCTAAATAAACTATCTGCATCTACCAAAAACCTATGACAAGCAAAGTACTTAATGGTGAAATATTAGAAATATTTCTTTTAAAGTCAGGAAAAAGATAAGGATATCTGCCATTACTAGTTACCTTACATATTACATTGCAGCTCCTAGTCAATATAATAAGAAAAATAGAAAGAAATCATATGGATTAAAAGGGAAGCAAGACTGTCATTATTTGCAGTTCATATGATATGGTCTAAAATAAAATCCAAAAGAATCTACAGACTCTGAGGACTCAAAAGAGAAAATGAGATCAGCATACAAAAAAAAAATAGTGTTCATATACACCAGCAACAACCAATTAGAAAATGTAATTTTAAAATTAAAAGGCAATATTTGCAATGGCAGCAAAACTATACAGTATTATAAAACAAGATACACTATATTCATGGATGGGAAATCTCTATTTCATAGTGACAGCAATTCTGCCCCCTAATTAAATTCAGCAGAAGTTCAGTCAAAAATCCAATCTGGCTTTTTAAAGAACTAGAAAAATTGGTCATAAAATTAATATGGAAAATTAAAAGCCTAAGAATAGTCAGAAGAAGAAAAATTAGAACCCTGCTATACATCACAACTTACCATGATGCTACAGCTATACTAACAAATTAAAATAGGTGGACTAAGCCATAAAAAAGAATAAAATAATGCCATCTGCAGCAACATGGATGGACCTGGAGATCGTCATTCTAAGTGAAGGAAGCCAGAAAGAGAAAAATACCACACGATATCACTTATATGTGGAATCTAAAAAAAAAAAAGGAGACAAACTTATTTACAAAACAGAAACAGACTCACAGACATAGAAAACAAACTTCTGGTTACCAGAGGGGGAAGTGGGTGGGAAGGGATAAATTGAGAGTTCAAGATGTGCAGATACTAACTACTGTATAGAAAATTTGTAAATAACAAGTTTATACTGTATAGCAGAGGGAATTATATTCAACATTTTGTAGTAACCTATAATGAAAAAGAATATGAAAACGAATTTATGTATGTACATGTATGACTGAACTATTATGCTGTACAACAGAAACTGACACAACATTATAAACTGATTATACTTCAATAAAAAGAAAAAAACATCCACAAAGGTCAAAATTAAAACAGGTGGTACCGGCCTAGGGATAGACAAGCAGACAAAACAGAGAGCTTAGAAACAGATTCATATGGACCATGAAATATGTCAGATATGTCAATACAAACCATTGAGGGGAAAAAGGGTAGACTTAAAAAAATTTTTTTTTTAATTTCTTTGGGGGGAGGCAATTAGGTTTATTTAATTAATTTATTTGCTTTATTTTAATGGAGGTACTGGGGATTGAACCCAGGACCTTGTGCATGCTAAGCATGTGCTCTACCACTGAGCTACACCCTCCCATCAAAAAAAGGATAGACACAATGCATGGTGCTGGAACAACTGGAAATTCATATGGTATTCATAATTTCTTAAAGAGGATGCAAAATTCACAAACCATAAAGGAAAAAAAAGTACATAAAGTCATTTATAATTAAAAATTTAAACCTCCATATGACAAAAGACACCAGTCACGCAGTGCAAAGAGAAGCCCAGACACAGAATATATCTGCAATGTACATAAGCAACAGAAGACTCACATGCAAAATGTATCAAGAACAAAGCAGTAAGACTTAAATCCCAGCAGAAAAATGAGCAATATGCAACAAATGAAAATATAAATTGGTGCTTCCACTTTGAAGAAAAATGTAACAATCCTTAGTGAAGCTGAAGATACTCAACTTCACCATACAGCTTAGAGCCCAGCAATTTTAGGTTCCTATTCTGGAGAAACTAGCACATATCCACAGAGACACGTATAAGGACGCTTCCTTGCAGCTGTCTGTAATAGCAAAATAGCTGTTCATAAGTATAAGAGAGTGAAGAATGATCCCCAAAGATATCATGTCCCAATTTCTGGAAACTGTGAAGGTGACTTTATTTGGAAAAAGGATCTTTGCCAATGTGATTAATTTAAAATCTTGAAATAGATTACCCTGGATTATCCAGGTGGGCTCTAACTGCCATCACATGTATCCTTAACAGAGAGTGGGAGCGATTACACACACACACACACACACACACACACACACGATGAGGAAGTGATGTGAAGGAAAAAGCAGAGACTAAAGTAATACCACAAGCTAAGGAATGCCTGCAGCCACAGAAACTGAAGAAGCAACAATCAGATTCTCCCAAAGAACCTCCAGAGGGGCATGACCGTGCCAGCAACTTGACTTCGGCCCAGTGATATTGATTTGGGACTTCTGGCCTCCGGAACTGTGAGAGAATAAATTTCTGTTGTTTTAAGCCACTTAGTTTGTGGTAACTTGTTACAGAAAACTAATATAATAAATAAGAAATTGGCAAACTGTAGTTTATTCATAAAATGAAATACTACAAAACAATGAGAATAAATGAACTAAAGCTACATGTACTGACATGGGAAATAACTCAGAATCATATGCTGATTGAAAACAGCAAGTCACAAAAGGATATATACAGTGTTTCCCATTATGTACATTTTTAAAAGCACAAACAATATTATAAATTGTTTATGGATACATATGTATGTGGAAAAAATTAAGCGTGGGGATTACACATACATCTTGATACTGGTAAGAAAAAGAGATGTTAGGGAAGCAGGCATTAGCTATATATCCATTTCTTACTTAATTTTTAAAAGAGAGATAGAAAAATGTAGAAAATGTTAACTTTCATTCATTCTGAATAGTGGGTATATAGTGTCTTTCAGCACATTTTGGCATATTAAAAATTTTTTAAATTACCGTTTAAGTTTTGAAAGAAAGAATATCAGTTTTGGAATCAAACAGACTTAGCTCTGAATCCCAGCTCTGCCCTTAACTACCTCTGTGATCTTGAGCTGACAAATGAGTGCCTTGTAGGATTATTTTAAGGATGAAGTGAATTTTGTATAATTGTCCAACACAACCTCAAAGACTAATAGCAAAGTGTCCCAGGTGGGAAAGACTGAGGTCTATGAGAAAGCTTAGTCCTGCTGGTCAAGAGAATTATATACAGCAGTATTTCCAAAATTGTTTGATCAAGCAGCACCACTTTATTAAAATATTTTTGAACAGTCACCCTTTCTCTCTTTCTATATATTTATCACTTAATAATAATATGCTTATGCTATTGTACTTTTATATATGAAATATATGCAAAATAATTTTAAAAAATTAAATAAAAATAAATGTAAATCATGGGAAAATAAATATGAATAATGGAAAAGATCATTTTCCATTATAATGGAAAACAGATTACCAATCCAGCCTCTTCCTTTTTACAAATAAGGAAATGAAACCCCAACAGGTAAAGTGATCTGGTCACCATTATAGGAAGACAACTCATTCTATGAGGCTTCATGAAAATAGAGGCAAAAACTCCAAACAAAATTTCCACACACCAGAAATTGACACAACATTGCAAACGGATTATAACTCAATAAAATTAAAAAGACAAATTTCACAGATCAAATACAACAATTATAAAAGGGAAAACAACATCATGACCAAGTGAAGTTTATCCCAGAAATGTAAGCTTTAACATTTGAAAATCAATCAATGTAAGTCACCATATTAACAAACTAAAACAGAAAACTAATCCAATCATTTCAATAGATGTAGAAAAAGGACTTGACAAAATCTAATACTCAACAACACAGGAATAACAAGGAACTTCCTCAACCTGATAAAAGAGATTTACCAAAAACTCTTAACTAACATTACATAACGTTAAAAGATCAAATGCCTTCCCCTTAATTTTAGGAACAAGAAACTGATGTTCTCTTTTGCCTCTTCTATTCAACATTGTACTGCTACTTCTAGCGAGTGCAATAAAGTAAGAAAAATAAATCAAAGGAACCTAGTTTGGAAATAAAGAAGTAAAACTGTCTTTATTAACAGATGATGTGACTTTCAATGTGAAAAACCTGTGGAATTTGGGAGTTCGGGATCTGCAGATACTAATGACTATATATAAAACAGATAAACAAAAAGGTCCTACTGTATAGCACAGGGAACTATATTCAATACCCTGTAAAAGCCTATAATTAAAAAGAATATGAACAGGGATATATATATGTGTGTATATATATTATATATATATAACTGAATCACTATGCTGTACACCAGAAACTAACACAACATTGTAAACTGAATATACTCCAATAAATAAATAAATAAAGATCAGAACTGGAAAAAAAAAAAAAAACCTGATGGAATGAAAAAGAAAGCTAGTAGGACAAATAGGTGAGTTTAGCAATGTATCAGGTTATAAGACCAATATATAAATATCAATCCTATTTCTATATACTAGCAATATACAATTGGAAATTTAAATTAACAATAATATAATTTATAAAAGCATCAAAAATATGAAATGTTCAGGGATAAATCTGACAGGAGATGTGTAAGACCTGTACCCTAAAAACTATACGTTATTTCTGAGACAAATTAAATCCCAAATGAATGGAGAGATATACCATGTTCATGAGTCAGAAGACTCAAATACTATTCACAAATTTATCTACAGATTGAATGCAACTGCAATCAAAATTCCAACAGGGTTTGTTGTAGAAACTGACAGGCTGATTCCAAAGTTCCAAAGGAAATACAATGACCTAGTATAGCCAAAATAACTTTGAAAGAGAAAAACAAAGTTGGAGGACTAACACTATCTGATTTCAACACTTATTAAAAAGACACAGTAATCAAGAAAGTGTGGTATCAGTGACAAGATAGGCAAATAGATCAATGGAACAGAATAGAAAAAGGCCCATCACATATGGACACTGATTTTCAACAACAGTTCAAATTCACGTCAGTGCAGAAATGATAGATTTTTTTTCAACAAATGGTGCTAAAAAATGCTTATCTACAATATAAACAAACAAATAATACTTCAATTCTTACTTCAAACTACAAACAAAAAATTAACTCAAAGTGGATCGTAGACCTGATTGTAACACCTAAAACTGTAACGCCTCTAGAAGAAAACACAGAAGAAAACTTCTGTGACCTTGGATTAGTCAAAGATTTCTTAGCTGTAATACCAAAAGCATGATCCATAAAAGCAAAAACTGATAAATTAGACTTAATCAAAATTTAAAACTTTTGCTCTTCAAAAGACACTTTTTAAAGGAAATAAAATAAGCCATATACAAATGTAAGATATTTGGCAATCATATATCTGATAAAGGACTTGTATCCAGAATAAATAAAGAACTCTTAAAACAGGAACGAGAAAACAGAAAACTCAAAAAATGTTTGGGAAAAAGACCTGAAATCCCCTCTGGCTTCACCGAAGATTTATGGATGGCAAAGAAGCTCATGAAAACATATTTAACATCATTAATCATTAGGAAAATTCAAACAAAAACTACAATGAAATACTACTACACATCTATTAGAATGGCTAAAATTAAACAGACCAGACCATACCAAGTATGGTAAGCACATAGAGGAACCGGAACTCTCAAAGACTCTTCATAAAAATGAAAATGATACAATCACTTTAAAAACAATTTGGGAAGTAAAAAGCTGAACAAACTGAAAAGTCAACATTTCTCCTTAGATCCATCAAAGAAGGGAGGTCACTGGGCAAACCACTGTCCCTCAAATTGGAAAGAGAGATAGACAGGCAGATACAGAGAATCATGACTTATCAGAGCAGAAACCCACAAGCAGTAACCTCTGTGGGAACCAGTAGCAGGGTAGGAAAATCTGAATTGTAATTGATGAATTTCTGGAGGCTCTGTGTGGACAAATCTAAGAGATTAAAAGCTCCATGGGAAGCCAGTCTTCAAGGGAGTCCCATACTTTAGTTGAGTTTTATCTCCAGGAGCTAAACCAGGTTCTCACAGAGAACACAGAAGAAAAATCCCCTGTGGTTTCTGGCAGAGGGGGAAAGTAACCATTTTCAAATACACAAGAGCATTCTATTCTTCTTAATAAGGCTTGCTTTCAAGGGAAACCATTTTGTCGGAGCCTAACCTACTGAGTGTTATCAGAGCCTAACCGACCTGGGAGAAGGGAAATACTCAACTTCAGCCGCCTCTAGCCTTCCATATGTGGGAAAGGAAATATCCAAATCTAGCCCCCTCCAACCATCCTGTCCCACCTAGAGGGGTGGGGAGGAAACTGAAAGGTACTTAAGAAGTTCAAAGCTGAGGGACACAGGCACATTAAAAAGACTGAGCCCTAATCCCAGCGATAGAGAACCCGTCCCTTCCCCCTGCACCTTACCACGACATCACCAAAAGCTTATTTACCAGTTTCTTTTAATCAGTACATCATGTCCGGCTTTCAACAAAAATTTACAAGGCAAAAAATGCATTTTGAAGAGACAGAGCAAGCATCTGAACCAGACTCAGATATGGCAGGGGTGTTGTCATCATCAAGCTGTGAATTTAAAACGACTATGATTAACATGCTAAGGGACTTTATTTCTCCTTCACCTCTAAAGTATAGTTTCACAGGATACAGAATTGTAATTTGGTGGGGGGTTTTTTTTCTGACACTTTAAATATTTCACATCACTCTCTTCTTGCTTGCGTGGTTTCTGAGGAGAAGTAGAATGTAATTCTTATCTTTGCTCCTCTACAGGTAAGGTGTTTTTTCCCCCCTCTGACTTCTTTCAAGATTTTTTCTTTATCTTTGGGATATTAGTGTAGTGAGGATGCTTCAGTTCTCAAGAAGTGGGAATGTACTGCATAAGGAAATTGTTGAAAGTATAAAAGATAAGCATTTCAGTTTCTTTTGCAAAGGAGAATCTACAATTTTAATAGTCAAAACTATGCCAAAGAATAAGAAGAAAATGAATGGGTAAGGCATTGTCACTAATTTAATAAGAATTTGAAAAATTCTTAAACTTTTCCATTTCAAAATTATATTTTAAAGCTCTGTATTTTTTAAGTTTAATATAAAATATTCCGGCATATAATAGAAAATTTTCAAATACGCATTATAAGAATTTAAGTAAAATAAACCTTCATGCTTATCCCACAGCATATACAAAATTTAATTTGTGATGAATCATAGACTTAAAAAGTAAATGCTAAAATCATAAAGCTATTAGAGAAAAACAGAAGAAAATATCCTGGTGCCTCTGAGGTAGCCAAAGACATCTTAAACAGATTACAGAAAGCAATAACCTTAAAAGACTGAATTTGGACTTCATCAAAATTTAAAATACATACAGTACTCATCAAAGGACACCACTGAGAAAGTGAATAGGAAAGCCACAGACTGGGAGAAACACATTTGCACAATGTGTATCTGACAAATGATTAGTATCCAGGAAATATGAAGAACTCCTACAACTCAGTAATAATACAACAAAGAACCAATACAAACTGGCAAAAGATTTGAAAAGATACCACAAAAAAAATATACAAATAGCCAATAAGCACATGAAAAAAGTGCTCAACATCATGGGTCATCAGAATAATACAAATTAAACTACAGTGAAACACTACTACATGTCTACCAGATAGCTTAAATTAAAAGAGCCTAATAATGTCAAATGTTGGTAAGGTTGTGAAGCAACTTATACATTGAATGTAAACTGGTATAACCACTTTGGTAAAGGCTCTGGCAGCTTCTTAAAAAACTAAACATATATCTATGTCCTAGCAATTCCATTTATAGTTATGTAACCAAGAGAGAAACATTATGGTCACAAAAATATTTGTACAAGAATGTTCAGAAATTAGAAATAACCCAAGTATACGTCAGCAGGGGAAAGAATAAACAAACTGTAGTAGACTCACACAACGGAATACTACTCAGCAATATAAAGGAGTGAGTTACTGATACATTCAACAATAAATCTCAAAATCATACTTAAGAGAATCTACAAAAGAATACATCTGTATAATTCCATTTAAGTGAAATTCTAGAACAGGAAACAACTATCTACAATGAAGAAAATCTAAAAAGTGGTTGCCTCTTGAATGGGGGATATGGGCAAGGACTGAATAGGATGGGGTGTGAGGGAACTTTCTGGGGGATGTTAATGTTGTTATGTCTTAATATGGATTTGGGTTATAGAGGTGTATGTGTTTGTCAAAATACATCAAATGTACACCTAAAATTTGTGCATTTTATTGAATATAAATTTCACATCAAAAGGAAAAAAATGTAAATAAATGATAAGCACACTGAAATATTTAGAGAGAAGTAACTGATTTCTGTGATTTTCTCTGAAATGTAGCAAATTAAGATGGATTACTGGAGATGGATAGAAGGGTGAATGAATGGAGAGATGCATGGTAAAGCAAATATAGTAAAATATTAATGATACAATCTAAGTGGTGGGTATGTGAGTGTTCACTGTTCAGTCCTTTCAAATTTTCCGAATGTTTCAAAATTTTCCTAAAATGTTGAGGGGAAAATAAGTGGGGAAGACTTTGTTGCTAATTTTGATAAGAAAAGTACAAAAACTACTATTCCATCCCAAAGTTAATTTCAAAGCTCTGGAATTTTGTAACATAAATATAAAATATTCTGGCCCATAATGTAAGAATTTTAAGTAAGCACATCAATAACTCTAATCAATAACCAGAGTAGAGCATCAAACTCATACCCTGCTCTATGACTCTTGACTTTTGCTCAGAACATTCTGCCAGCATTTGCCATTAGTTCTTTCTGAAAACTGAAGCAAGAAATAAAAAATGTTCAGTGCTCTTTGTCCAAGCTTTTTGGTTTTATTTGCTTGAGCTTTGTTTTTATCTTTTTAATTTTTTTTTTTTTTTTACAATTGCTCATTGTTTAAAAAAATATCAAAGAATGAGGCAGCTTGGTGTGTAGCCTGCTAGGATTTCTTCAGAGGATACACAATCTTTGAAATATTTATATAAATATACATGCCCATATAACCTTTAGATTTCTGGCATAAATAGGACCATATTATACAGACTTCTGAATTTTGTTTTATCTACAAAACAGCATGACATATATATGGTAGCCATTAGTGCTGTTTACCTAACATCTGGTTTCCCCCTCTCTTCTGAATATATGGGTGGGGCCATGTAACTAGTACTGGACATTGAATTGAGAGTGTAAATGACATGTATTTCCTCCCAGTGGAAAATTTATTGGGCTTGACCCTTCAAAATTCTCTTCTCTTTTTGGTATATTCAAGGTAGTGGCTATTCTGTCAGCTTCAGTCCCTTAGTGGCTACTATGAACAAAGCTCCCCCTGACAACAACAATGGATACACAGAGTAAGCAAGAAACAAACTTTTGTTGATTTAATTCTCTGAGATTTGGGAGTTAGTTGTTAATGCAGCATTACTTGACCAATCCTAACTAATACATTGACCATTTCCCCAGGTATGCATATTTGGTCTGTCTCATTCTTTCTAATGGCTAAATAGTACTGTCTCAAACCAACACAATAGAATTTATCCAACTATTTCCCTATTGTTGGGTATTTGATTTTCCCCCCCAATTTTTGCTATTACAAAGTTTGCTGCAATAAATACTATATGTATGCACACACATACACACAATCTGTTACAATCCACTTGTCAAGTTTTTCCTGAATAAGTTTCTAAAAGTGCAATGCCTAGGTAAAAGGGTCTAAGCATTAGAGAGATACTGCCAACTGCCCTCCAAAATGCTGAACCAATTTAAATTCCTATCAGTAGAAAGTGAAAGTATCTGTTATCACACGTGCTCATCTGGAGTCAGTTATATTATTCTTTTTAAATGTCATCAATATAATATGTGGAAATTATATTTCATTGTTGTTTCAGCTTGCACAATTATTGGGCTTCTTTTCATAGGTTTAAAGGCTATTTATATGTCTTTGAGAACTGTTTGTTCCTGTCCTTAACCCATTCCTGTCCATTGATTTTAAAGGAGTTTTTCCTAAATCCTTAATGTAAATCCCCTGGTTCTTATACTGGTTGTAAATATTATCTCTCAGTTTGCCCCTTGTTTTTTTTTTTTTATTGATTTATAATCATTTTACAATGTTGTGTCAAATTCCAGTGTAGAGCACAATTTTTCAGTCATACATGAACATACATATATTCATTGAGACATTTTTTTCTCTGTGAGCTACCATAAGATCTTGTGTATCTTTCCCTGTGCTGTACAGTATAATCTTGTTTATCTATTCTACAATTTTGAAATCCCGTCTATCCCTTCCCACCCTCTGTCTGCCCCCTTGGCAACCACAAGTTTGTATTCTGTCTATGAGTCTATTTCTGTTTTGTATTTAAACAACAAAAACAAAGCATAAATACAAAACAGAAATAGACTCACAGACATAGAATGCCCCTTGTCTTTAAAGTTTTTTTTTTTTTTATCATATTTTTTGCTACAGAGAAATAGGAAATGTCCTGTAGTTAATACAGTCAACTTTTCCTTTATGGTTTCTGGAAACTGTGCCCTATGTACCACAAAATAAAAATGTATTAAATGTTTCCCAATCAATTGTCACTAAAACCTTTATTATTAATCCATTCTTTGCCCACTGATTTGAAAATTTCTCCATACCTTACAATAAAGTTCATAAAAATGAGTCTTTTTATGGGCTCTATATTGTTTCACTGATATTTTAGTTTATTCCTCTATCAGTACATTACAGTGCTTTCAAATATCTATAAATTAAATAAATTCTAGAATCTAGACTTTAATATACTTCCTTTTCAACTCTTTTTTCAACCCCTGATTTTTCCTGAGGGACCTCACAATCAGTGAGCCAACTTCTCTCCCCTAATCCTCCAAAACAAAACCAAATCTAACAACAGCAGAAACAGACTCACAGACATAGAATACAGACTTGTGGCTGCCGCGGGGAGGGGGGTGGGAAGGGATAAACTGGAAATTTGAGATTTGCAGATACTACTACTATATAGAAAACAGATCAACAAGTTTATATTACATATAGCACAGGGAAATATATTCACTATCTTGTAGTAGCTTATGGTGAAAAAGAATATGAAAATGAATATATGTATATTCATGTACAATTGAAGCATTGTGCTGTACACCAGAAATTGACACAACATTGTAAACTGACTATACCTCAAAAAATAAAATTAAATTAAAAAAAATCCAACAACAGCAACAACAAAAACCCACATTGTAATTCTGATTATAATCTGCTTCAAATCTAGATTAATTTGGGCAGATTAGAACTTTTTAAATAGTGTCTTCCCATTCAGAGATATAATAAAGTCGTAAACTTATATTCGTTTTAGTCTCACACACTTCTTGTCGAAGTTATTCCCAGGTATTTCATAATTTTTGTTGCTATAGTGAATAGTATCCCCCACTGCATAACATTTCCTAACTTTTATTACTAGTATAAAGTAAAACTATTGGTTTTTATGTGGTTTTCTTATATTTAGCTACTTTCCGGAATATTCTTAATAATTCTAACCATTTTTAAAATGAGTCTTTTGAATTTTTAGATACACAATCACATTTGGGTTCTAATTTAAAAATGAGCCTTCAGTTCTATTTTGGGCTATTACACAGTGACTTCTAAATGCCTATTTCCACTACACCAAATAATGGGATTTTATGGCTGGAAGGGACCTTATAATGATCTAATCCAAGGGTTACCTGGTAAAGTTCCTAGTTGGGTATGCAGGTAAGATAAACAGGAAAAGGTATAGACAATAAGGAATTGTAGAGACTGGGGGAAAAATACAGAGAACAGGCACGGTGTGAAGAGAGCAGCTGCCACTCACCACCAACTGATTGCTGACTTGGGGAAATGTAGGCCCAGTTTCTATTTTTCAAGAGGAATCAGAAAGATTTGTATGTTTAAACTCCTAATTTTAAAAACACTAAACAAAAGCCAAACAAACTCCAATTGCCAGCTATCAATCCATGAACTTGAAGCTCATCCAATGCCTCATTTAAGGCAATTTAAACTCAGAAAGTTTAGCGATTGCAAAAGTAGTGGCATACAGAGGAGGACTTTGTATTTTGTTTAGCTGCTTGGGTGGATCAGAACAGTATTTGTAAAGTACTAAAACTAGGCAAGTGGTTTTGCTTGGTTTGGTTACAAACAAGGAGTTTAGTCCCTAATGTTGACATTTTATGCCCCCTGTTTGGCTCATCTTGGCTTGCATTTGTTGTCATGGCAAATGAAATGGTACCTTTTAACTCACCCATCTCTATCTGAGGAAGTTACCACATTATATTCTCCCTCACCCCAACATGGAAGTCAGAGCTCAATTTCCCAGCCTTCTTTGCAGTTAGAAACATGCAGAAGACCCAGGCTCTGCCAGTCAGGGAAGCTTACATGAGACTTTGACTTGGAAGGGATTAACAAGAAAAAACCAGCTAGGTGTAGGCCACATTTGGTGTCAGACGGGTCCAGCTTTCAGGGGTAGCACAGGATACAAGGTTGCCAAAAGTGGTGGTAGCGGTGGTTGTGGAAAAAAATCACGTTCTTGGCAGCAGTGCACACGCAGCGAGTGTGGGCGATGCAGTAGTTTAACAGAGGCCATCTTCTCATCAAACAAGTTCTACAGCCCAGTTCTGGGCACTGCTCCTAGAATTTAGCCTCAAGCTTGTTTCTCCAGCCCTTCCAAGGATACTGTGAACCACCCAGGATCCTTTTAATAAATTCCTTTTCTGCTTAACTAGCCAGAGAGGATTCTGCTCTTTAAAACTAAGCCCTCACCAATGCAAACAACACTATCAAGCAGTGACAGAATCAAATCAAAGATCTCGGTCTTTTTGATTCCCAGGCCAGCACTTTTCCTATGACATCGCGTTATTTATATTTAATGGTTTTAGGAACGTTCAAATGCTTTTTTCCAAAACAGATGCTGAGGCTCGCATCTCAAAGATATGGTATGGACACTGTCAACGTGTCTGTCTGGTTCATGATGAGAGTACATGTTTGAGTGCTTTTGGAATTTGTTTTTGCTTCTGTTCATATACATTCATAGACTCGTGGTTTCTTTAAAAGATATCAGACTTACAATAAAAACACCAAAAACAATGTACACAGAGTTGTTCAAAACAAGATAGAGCAAAACCACATAAAAGGAGAGATAATTGTCTGAGATAAATCAGGATGAGATCATTACAATGTCCTAAGCACTAAATTTACAGTCTTCTTCCTTAAAGTAAAGACAGTAATGGAGTGGATTATATAACCGTTTCCCAACCTTGGTCCACTAAAAACGATGTTTATTTTCCACCTTCATGGACTCCAAGTTTTTAAAGGGTTTCTTCCAACCTCATTTAGTAAAAGAATATTTTCAATGATTTCATCAAAAGTAAACACACAACTTACTGAAATACCAAAAACAGGACATAGATTCCTACCACTATTTTTGGTGACTTTTTCGAACTATTCCAACTGTTGGGATAATGGGTTTTCATTTTCTAGTGTCCACTCTGCACTATAGTGTGCTTCAATAAGAACTTTACACGCATTATCAGATTTATTCATCACAACAGCTCTACGCAGTAGGTATTATTAGCATTCCCATTTTGCAGGTGAAAACACTGCTCGGCAACTTACTCAAGGCCATCAAACTGACAAATGCCAAAGCTGAGATTTGGATGCAAGTCTACAAGTCTAAAATCAGATCTATTTACTGCATTATATACTACCTCTCTCAGGAAGAATTTGAATTTTATAAAAAAGAATTATTTCCTCGAGGCTCTAAATCTTAGAAGGAATGTGTTACATGGATGCTCACAGGAAATCTCCTGACCCTGAAATTGATAATGGGGGTCTGAGGAAGAACTGTGTAATAATCTCCTGCATTCATTGAGGCCTGAGCCACAGGGTGCTGGAGCTATCTGGGAAAGACCCAAGGGTGAACCAGGCATGGGCCCTACCCTCTAAGGTTGTACTCAGGTGGGAAAGAGAGGTGAACACAGAAAACCAAAATACATGCAGGCTACACGGGGCAGGTGTTATCTCTGATGGGAAGGCAGGGGCTCGGGAAGGTGGCCAGAGGGAGGGACTGGCCACGTCTTCCCTGGCATGAGGCTCTCACTGCTGCTGTCAGCTGTGGTTCAGAGTCCAGGGCCCACATCAGGAAGCCTTGCCTCGCCCACGTTCCAAATTGCCCAAAACACTAGCCCTGCTAACCTAGCCCCTGGCTGGTTCCCTGCTGAAATCTGCCCATTAGGTATCGAGGCTCTGAGAAAGGCTCTCTGCACTGTCTTCGATAACAACCAACAGCTCTCTTAGGCCAATGTGACAGACCATGACAAAAGGGTCCCAGAGAAATAGGTCCAGCCTAGAGGCAGAACCAGTGACCCCCACAAGGCAGGAGAAAAACCCTGTCTCATCAAATTGCCTTCTGGTTCCACTTGCCCCTGTACTCCTTTAGGTCAATTTTGAGGCAAATATCTCAGGAAGGCCCACAAGTTAATCATTTATCCATTATCAACCGTGGCATCTTACGTTGAGACAGTTTATTAGCTCCCATCCGCAGGGTTTCCCTGAGAAGAGTTACACATCTCTGAGAAGAAAGGAAATGCCCAGGGCTTGGACCATTGCCCAGAGCAGCAAGCCCGGGCCATGGGTCCCCTGGTACGTACCGAGAGTGCCAGGCATGTGAGCCGGGGAGAGAACCAGGAGCACAGTGGTGAGTGAAGCCCTGAGGCCTACACTGCAGTCCTGCCCCTGCCTGCCCACTCTACTATTTCAATTCACACATTTTAAAAAGGGAACATTTTACAAGTGTATTTCTAAACCTACATTTTAAGAGTTTCAGAATGTCAGCGCCTAGAAGGGGCTTTAGAGACCATTATACGGGCAAAAGAGTGAGGTGCAGGTAGGGGAAGTGAGTTGCCTGAATCATCTGACTTGCAAGGGTCAAGCTCTCCCTGACTCCCCTATAGTCAGAGACTGATCACCCTTCCCCAGTGCAAGGTAATCAATTATTTACTTGTTTGCTGCAAACTTTAGACATAATGTTCCTTGAGAAATAGGACCATTCATTAAATTATTCAACAAACATCTATTGTACTTGGCAGGCGCCAACTGTGGAGACAGGGAAGTAAACAAATAACTCAACAGGGGCTACCAGTGGGTAATATGTGAAAAGCATTTAGCACGATGTATGGCCCATAGAAAGTACTCGATAAACGGGCACTTTTACAATTCTTTCAGTGAGATGGGAAGAAGGCAAGAGATGTAGGCAAGGGTCAGATCATGACCAAACTCACATGAAACACTGAATGATTGGGAGCTGTCCTAGAGCACAGGAATGACATGATCAGATTTTGGGAAGGTCACTCTGGCACAGCTTTGGAGGATGAAAGGTAAGAAAAGGAGATGAGTTATGCAGTTCTCAGGAGAGTCCAAGGGAACAGAGGAAAAGTTGAATGGCAACAGTGAAGCTGGGGATGAAGAGAGGGAGTTTAAAAAGTGCAATTTTCAGAGGTTGGGAGAGGTCAAGAGAGAGGAAAGAAAAGGCAGACCCTGGCCCAGGCCCTGGGGACAAGTACAGTGGCCTTTACCAAGATAGGATCCCCGGCTGCAACTTTATGGGAGAAGAAAATGAGATCAATTTAGGGAACGTTATTATGGGATGCCCAGACGTCTGAGGGACATCCAAAGGGAGATGTCCCGGAGGAATGTGTATTTCCAGATCTATGCTTCAGGAAAAAGGTCTGAGCCTGAGGAGCTGAATGGAGAACTCAGCTGTCAGCTGACAGCCAAAGCACTGAGGGCTGGATAAAATGCAGCCACTCAACAAATATTTATTAACACCCTCCTATCTGCCAGGCACTGTGAAAAGTGATAAGGCTAAAAAGCAGGAAACGAGGAAGAGAAGGTCCCTGCCCTCAAAGTTAGGTTCTGGTGAGAAGCGTCAGAACATACACACAGAAATAAAAGACAAATATGAAACTGACTATACTTCAATGAAAAAAAAGAAGACAAATATGAGCTAGTAAAGGCTCCAAGCACAGATTTAAATTAGGATGTGGTGTGACAGCAACTGGCTATGTAGTTCCTTTGCCTCTGCCCAGGAAAGAGTATAAGGCACGAAAAAGAAAGCTGAAGACCAGAGCTAGGGACCCACAGCTGTGGGCCAAGCACAGAGGCCCAGTGCCCGACACCGGGCGTATCACATGCACCGGGACATCCTGACTCCTGCTCTACACACTCATCTGGAGAGAAGGACACCACCTCCAAACCAGAAACTCCAAGAAGCATTCTCACATCTCATCATTCCATTCAGCAACTGAGATACGTAGTGAGCCCGGCACTAGATGCCAGGTTGAGGGTGGTAAGCTGGGCCATGGAGGTCCCTGCCCCTCAGAAAGCTCACATTCTAACAGGAAAAGACACAGCCAAGCACACACACACCAAGTCCAGGTATCTAAACAAAGTAACTGTAAGTTGTGCTAGGGCTGTGACAAATATAAACAAGGGGCTGAGTGGTCTACTGTACAGAGAATAGTCAGAAAGGCCCTCTGAGGGAGTGGCATTTATAACGAGTCCCGGAGTTTGCCCTGAGACAGATGGTGGTGTGGGCTCTCCGAGCAGACAGAACTGTGTGTGCACAGGTTCAGAGGAGGGAAAGAGCTGGATGTGTTTGAGAAACTGAGTGACAGCCAGTAAGGTCAGAGGACAGGGCTGCAGGAAAAGAAGGGATCCCACTGGAAATACAGAGCCACAGCCCTCAAGGCTGCAATGACACGTATGGAACTTATTGTAAGAACAATGGCCAGCCACTGAAGGCTTTTTCAAGCTGGGTACAGCCTGATCTGATTTCCACCATAAGGAATTTCTGACCAAGAGAGGGCCTAATTATCAGGAGCTGGTTCTTTCTGAGCATCCGGTCGCCTTCCAATCACAGTGTGGCCGGCCTTTATTCCGCCTGTGACTAGGGTCAGGCTTCCAGCCGTAGAGCAATCCTTCCTCCTTGGATCTTCTGCCTGGCCTAAGTGCTTCCCCCGAAGCCCCACTAACTCACTAAAGTGTTTCCAACAGGCTTTGCGAGAGTACTGGGAGAACGGACGCTTTTGTAAAAGAACACAAATTAATAAAACGGAACCATTCCCCCATTTCTGATGGAAGTGTCTTTTCTCCTCCACAGCTCTCCACTAGCCCACGGCCTGAGCAATTGTCTTTGCTCTTTACCCTGCCTCCATTTGTTTTCCAAACGGCTGTGAACATGTATACTACTCTGAACACTAACAAAGAACCATAAATTCTTATTGATCCCAGAAGCTTGGGCATTCGAAACAATAAAAATATGTCCTCTGAGTGCTGCCCTCAAAAGAGCATTCTGGAGACACAAAAGAGCTTTGTTCAAACAACAAATGAGCTTTGGGGACACTCTGGGCCTAGTGGTGGGCTCAGGTCACCAGGTACTGATGCAGTAGGCGACTTCAGCCACAAAGTCAGACCTCCCTGTCACACTCTCCTGGGCTCACATCTTCATTTCTCAGCCACATCTTGACTGCATCAAGCCGAGTTTCCTATATAGCTTTCAGCCGCTATTGTTTTCAGGAGCTAGAATTCTCAGCCTAAAGAGAAAGTCCTCTTTGTCCTCCATCCATGATTTAATTTACATTCTCCTGAACGCTCCATTCACTTTGTTTTCAGGCTAAGAAGTCTCACAATTGTACCAGAGCCTGAATTTGAATTTCCCTGTGTTTCCGCTGTTTGGAAATTTGCCTCGGTCAGTCACTGGGCGGTCCTAGAGTTCAGCTTAGTCTTAGAAATATTATAAGAAATCATGAATAATGATTTTCTCTATCTACGGTCATATATTTTCCCCTTCATTTCTACACTTTTTTGTCTTTCAAAATACACAGATGTGTGTGAGCGCATATACACAGAGATGCATGTGTATCACCTTTTCTCTGATAACCGGTGAACTTCCCACTGTCTTTTCCAACTGGATCCCATTCCTAGGAAGATGTCCATCCTTTGTTCCTCTGATTTCAGAAGGGTGCTCTTAGCTGCACTGTTTTCAGCCTTTCTCAGCTGGATGCACCCTTTTCAGGCATTCCCATGATTCTTAACACCAATGCATGATTCACAACACAATGATTCACAGCACAATGTGTGTCTCTCTGTTCTCCCCTATGAAATTCTTTTATATGCAAATGTATACAATTTACAAGACATGGGCAAAAGCTGACCATAAAGTAATACGAATGCAGAGAAATGCCAATTTCTAATAAAAAATCTGTAGTAAATCCGTTAAGAAACGCTGGGGAAGAAATCATTCTTTCTGTTCTTTGGACAACCTTGCAAAGAGAGATTACTGCTAGCAGAATATGGCTTACCTGAATGTATTATAATCTACCATCTTCGTGTGCATACAATCCGCAGCTGTAAATACCTGCTTGAGCTCTCTGGATTTTGATTCTTCTTCCTTTACTTTTTGTAGGGCAAGTTCAATGTTGCTGAAAGGAAACTGGAAGGGCGAAAAGAAAGGAAAGATACTTAAGATAGGGAGCCCAATCTTTCTGATGGCCAGCAAAGCAACCTCACACTGTGAACCTGAACTTGGCTGGGTCTATCTTTCCATAGAGACCAACACAGAGAAGACATGACTAGGTTTGCATGACTTCAGCTAAGGCTTTAGGACAACGAGTGACATTAGCACAGAACCAGATCCAAGGGACAATGAGCCACACAAATCAGAAAAGAACTCCCTGTTTCCACCTCAGCCTCCTCCCTTTAACCCCTATATGTTGGGAGATCCTAATGGAGAGAATGGGGACTCAAAGTTGAATAATGGGACCTCCATTTTCTCTAGCTCTTTAGAGTGAGCCCACAGGAACTGCTGGCCACCAGGCGATGCACCGAACAGAGCAAGGCTGGGTGTCAAAGGTCTTACACACACTGCAGGCCCCTTAATGCAACCCTCCAGGCAGCCTCTAGTTCCTCTGTCCTCTACTGTGATTTGGTTTTTGACTCTATAAGAAAACTTATTCAATCCAGTAAAGCATAAGGCTGTAAATAATTACAGCAAAGAGCTAAAAAAGGAGAAGACTAAATAGGAAAATAAAAACATTGAGGGTAACTTAGCATAAAGCTCCCTGTCTTCCACCAGGGGGTTTGGTACCTATTGCAGCCCCCCATTCCCTCCCTTTTTTGCATTTCCTTTCATCTATTTCCATGATAGGATCTCGTAGGTCTTTTGAAAAGACTCCTCAGACTGATACTAACCTTTCTCTGCTTAGAGTGTCCTTGTTAAGGGTGGTTTTAAAATAATGCAGTTTTCACTTGGGATGCTGATACCAGATAACGTCCTACCCTGCTTTTATCTTTCTAAAAGGAGAAAAGCCCTTTGTGTCGTGTGTTGTGTGTGTGTATACATATATACATTTTCTGTTAAAGTACAGGTTTGCCCTGTGTTTGAAAATGGAGCTCTAATTTATAATAGCTATTGTAAATCATACACTGACTGGGTTTGCTATGGGTCACATAGAGCTAAGCACTTAGCACATAATCACATCAAGTCTTCATAGCAACTCTCTGAAATAGGCACTGTTGTTACTTCCACTTTAAGGAAGAGGAAAGTGAAGCTCAGGGAAGAAACGTGACTAAGGCTCCTCAGCTCATAAGAAGTCCGGTTTCCTAGCCAAGCCTGCTGGTCTCCAGAAATCTAACTGCCCTATTATGGAGCCTCTCACCTGAATTCAGGGCTTTTGAAGAGCTCCCAGGTCATGGTTTTACGCTAACCCAAGTTCCTAACGCTGCTAAATGGAGAGATGGTGTGGTGGCCCCAGAGGGTGCCCAGGGCTGCCATCGAGAGAGACCAGACAGAGAGGAGCGCTGTTAGCTGACAGCCCCCAGCTGCCGTACCTTCGGGATCAGTGCAGCTGAATTTCAGAGATCCTCCAGGGGACACACTCACCCCAGACTGTTCCCATCCAATTACTGAGCACGGAGGTGGCACTGGAACTGGGCCACTCCTGCCTGACCTGAGACTTCTCTGCTACAGTCTGTCTTCCCATCCTGCCCTCCTTCCTTCCCTCTCCTTTCTCAGGGGTCAGACCTCCATCTCAGTCTCCTCACCCGCTCCTGCTCCCTCTCCCTTTATCCTTCATTCACATTTCCCCCAATACATCTCTTGCGTGTCTAATTGTGTCTTGGTAGCTGCTTCTCAGAGGACCCAAACTGGAACGGGTAATGTGATACACAGAGAGACTGATCTTAGCAACTCACCCCTGAGCATTTTATATATAAATGAAATGGAATTAGCACTGTGTATGTGTATATAGATAGACAGATAGATAGATTAGATTAGATAGATAGATAATTGACACATAAATATAATTTACAAGCAGACTTTTAAAATTGTTTCTAGATAGATTTTTTCAGTATTAGGCAATGGTTCTGTAATATACACGTCTGCACACCGAACTAGTCCACTTAGAATCAAGACTGTCCACGTGTTATTTTTACTGAACAGCACTGCTATAACAGTCTTCTTAGTAACAGTACCCATCTGCCATCTTATTTCAAATGAAAACACTCTTTGAGCTCACTGTTGCCAATTTGTCCTTGAAGTCTCATTTAGGCCTCAGGTGGCTCCTCTTATGTGAAGTTGCAACCCCAGCAACTATCAGGTTCCCTTGGGGTTTCTGTTTGTTCAGGTCTTGGCCTTCTCGGCAGGCCTCTGCCAATTAACTGGGATGGCACAGTGTGTGGCACCAGATTGTCTTCCTTTCCGATAGTTGCTGAATTTCTTTCTGAAAACATTGTCAGCGTCAGCAGAAAACCCAGGAAACTTGATTCAACCCTAGGCCTGCCTCCTGCCTGTGCCTGGCATCCGTGATGCTGGGCGGCGGAGAACCCAGCACGTAAACAGAGTAGACCGGGCCCTGGCCTCTGGGACGCAGGACCTGTGGCCAAGTCGTGCGGATCCATTATTCATACCCACATGTGTGAATGCACAATGTAAATGTAAAACTGGAGGCAAGAGGAAGAAGAAAAGGCCTAGAGCAAGAAAAACACAGACTGCAGAGTGCAGAGACGCAAGTCAAGAATTAATTATACAAAGTGAGTTCACCTTATCCGAATTCTCCTCCATGTACTTTAAGGTGTACTCATCGGCATTGAGCAAAAGAAACATGTAGCCATTCACGTTCACTTTGGCGCCAATATACAACTCCTCAGCCTTGATGTATTCCGACAGTTCACTTTTAAAGACTTCTTGTCCAGGCTTCTTAACACGACTTCTTTTCAAGAACATCCCACCCGTAAACCCTATAGGAAAAGAGACAAATTAATGAGTCGACTCTGTTCTCCAAAGACTCAGACAACTTGCCTTCAGAGTGACTTCAGGCTCAAACACAGACCATACAACTTAGCTATGAACTCACACTGCCTACAGTACTTAAGGGAAGAGTGAGGCAGTGGGTAAAGAAATGTGACTTCCTAGGTGAGTGCGTAAAGAAAAAAAGCGGTGTGCCATTCCAGCCTCTCCTTTCCTCGCTCTACTCCCTTCCCAATCCCAACACTTAAATAAACACTTAGCAAGTACTGGCGATACATCCAGCAGCATCCTGGGAATTGGGACATCAGGAACAGCTTTAGGGCGTGTCCGAACTGTACCAGGTAGAAAATTTCTCACCTGAGCTGATTTCCACCTATTTGACACACGGATGAAATGTAAGATGCCCCATTTCTGGAAAGGACCTTACTTAATTGTTTGAAGATAACTGTGGGAGTTCCTCTCTTTTTTTCTACAGGTGAAATCTCTCTGCTTCTTTGAGCAATGCCTCATTTTTCTTACTCTCCAGAATTCTCACCATTTTATCTGCTCTTTTCTGGGCATTATTTGGTTTTTGACCTCCTGGAAAGCAGTGAGCAGAGTTGAACACGGGAGTCCAGTATCTTCCAACTGATACTGAACTGAAATCTTCAAACCTATGAATACAACCTGAGGTCAGATGAGCATTTGGGATCAGCTTCATCACACTCCTACCACGTTCAGAAACCAGCAGTGCTGGAAAGACAGAGACCTGGTAGCCAAATTGAACTGGAGTCCATCCTGGCTGTGTCGCTTGCTTGCTGGATGCTCTTTGGGAGTTATTTCATCTCTCTGAACCTCTCTGCATTCTCACTGGTAAATGGGAATAATATTTGTGGGGGGGCCATGAAGATGTGCTTCTTAGATTGTCTGCTGTGGGGAACATAGTTGATTGTTAGGTTCTGAATTCTATCGCCAGATTTGTGCTGAGGTCACGCTTTTCACAGGCGGCTGCCAACGTGTGACTGAGCAAGGCAGGGATACTAAGGCAGGCCCATGGTGACTTTGGCTCCAGGACTCCCAGTCAGCCTTGCCAAAGCTTTCTTAGAGTTTCACTGCAGTCTAAGACCTTCCCCTTTTGTCCTTTCCTCTGTCTTTCAGAGGAGTCCCACATGTACTGCTGTCTGCCGACTCTCCTGGCCTCTTCTGGCTCCTGCCATGTTTTCCCTCACCAGCATTTCCCCTAATAAATCTCTTGCACATTTAATCTCATCGTGGGGTTTGCCTCTTGGAGGACCTGGACTAACACAAAACTTAACCTCATAAAGGTCTGAGAAGGATAACAGTAGGTACTCCATCGGGACTGCTATTACTACTAGCAAGCTTGCAGCTGACTGCCATCACCCGTTCTGTTTTATGAATGCTGCAATGTGTTTAGCCGCATCGTCCCCATTCTAAATGTACAGAGTTGATTTTTCTTGACCTTTAGGAGCGTGACTTTTTTATTCGTCCTTATCTGATTTCATATTTTAAGATTTGATCCATTATTCAAATCACTGTGGAGCCTTAGTTACACAAATTATTCATTATTCATTGGTGCGCTGACCGGCTCATACCAGCCTGTAAGGGCTGACTGTTAAATTTTCAGGGATTTTTGCAAGTCAGTTGTTAAACTGTTGGTTGCTTGAAATTGGCCACGATTTCGGTATTTACATCACAGAAATTGACAAATGGTACAAGACAGGGCTTTTAAAATTTTTTAAGAGAGCCAGTTAAACAGCATACCCCTGATTATTCTTCCCAAACGTGTGTCTTCAGCACAGATAAAAGTTTTAAACATGCTGGGACAAAGAACAGAGCCCTACAGCTCCATCATTTGTAAGTCAAAATCAATGGCTCTCTTCAGCCATGGCCACCATATCAGTGCACTGCACAGGGGCACTCCCTGGGACTGGGAGCTGGAACCTTGGCAGCCTCAACAGACAGAAAAGCCAGAGGGAAATAGACTCTGAAGATTAAATTTGTTAATCTGGGATTCTTGTCTTAAGAGCTAAACAAAAATTGTGTAAGTGGTACTCTCAAGAAAACAGATTTCTTCTTGTCTTGCTGGCTGTGAGTGGAACTGGTGGTAGCTGGACCATGATTTTGCAGCCCTTGGATTCCACAGAGGTGCCTTGGAGGCCACAGAGGAAGTGGGGATAGTGTCATAAGGAGGTGTCCCAAGCCCCCCAGTCCTGAGCCAACCACAACTGTTCCTCTTTTATCATTTTATATGTCTGGGCTCCCATTTAAGAGATCTTTGTAAAATGAACTTTAGTGGTTAAAATAAAAAATGAAAGCCACTATCTTAGATCATCTAGGCTATAAAAATCAGATCACAGTCCCTAACTTTCAACATGAAGAGACAGTTAACTGTTCTGAGGAAATTGCTACAAAAGGTGACGTCTCTTACCTGAATTCCTCTCTATGGGTTCAAACACTGAAATTGCATCATCACTGAGAAAATAGGAAATAATAAACAGCCTTTCCATATCAGCACATTTTTGTGTAATTAGTTTTGCAAAAAACCGGAGCCTGTTGCTTATGTTGCCATAGCTAAATGGAAGAAAAATGAGGATTATAACATTATATAAGTAATCTTCCACACATTATGCATGTAACAACAACAACAAAAACCCTGCAAAAGGTATGCTCTGGTTTTTTTAAATTGAGGTATAATTGACACATAACATTAGATTAGCTTCCAGTGTATAACACAATGATTTGATATTTGTATATATTGTGAGATGATCACCATAATCAGTCTAGTTAACATCCATCACCACACCTAATTACAAAAATGTTTTTCTCATGATGGTAACTTTTAAGATCTACTCTCTTAGCAACTTTGAAATACGTACTACAGCATTATTGACTATCACCATCATGCTGTACATCACATCCCCATGACTTATATATTTTATAACTAGAAATTTGCACCTTTGACCCCCTTCATCCATTTTACCCACTTCCCATCCCCCAGGTGTGCTATGGTTTTAAGACAGTAGCATAAACTCTCGGAGGCTGAAAAAGTTCAACCATCTTCTTATTAAGGCTCTAAATCTATAATGCAAAGGTATTTTCTCAGTTGATTAAAATATTACTTATCGTTTCGATATCCAGGGTAACACACTGGGAAAATGTACCCACAACAAATGTCATAAACGCACTGCTCAAATCATCTGCATGAAATGGTTGCTCCCTACTCATTAAGCTGGTCAACAATCATACCAATCGTGTCAGCAAGAAAAAATTTTGAAAATTTAAAAATTAAAAAAATGTTTTAAAAAATTACCTTTCCCCTTTCAAATGCTATATTAAATATGATAGACCTCCCCTTTCACAACACTTGTCACTCATACTGTTAAGTCGCCGTTACAAGTCTGTTTTCTGAAGGCAAGGACCACATGTTATTAATCGCTGTCTAACATTAACACTTTTTACATTCTAAGTACTCAATAAATGTTTGTACAAAGTTGTTAAAAAATCTGTATAGATTGGATTTTGCACTTAGAATTCTATGCATGAATAGAATGGTCTAGTAGACTGAAGATGAGATCAAATTCTAGAATCAAAAGTTCCCCAAATCAATTGCCTGGTCATTGAAGAAATTAATTTATGGTCTGTCAGCAGAAGCCAGTCTGTGGATATCAGCTAGTGAAAGGTGGACTGCATGGCAAATACGAAATCCTTTGGGAGGTCTTTGATAATCAAAATCATTGTCCCAAGGAGGCACAGAGTAAAATAAACCATGTACTTCGGCCCTTCCCTGTCACAACTCTACGTAGGGAGGTCCTTGCTTTTAGATTCTCCTATGTTCAAATTCATTCTCTCCTTTGTGGTCACAGTGATTTAAAAAGGAACAAAAAAGCTTATTTCTGATCTGCAGAGGCAAACGGTGCTTTCCTCCACCCCTTTCTCTGACTGTCCAATGAAGCCGGGCTGAAAGAGCATGGCGCCATGATTCCCAGCTGGAGGCCTCAAGTGAAATGGAAAGTAACAATTTGGAAGGCTAGCCCCAGGACAGCTCAAGTAAAACAGCCAGATCTCCAGAGCTATTTTCTTAGTCCCTAGTTTCCCAGGCTTCAGACAGACATCACACTGCATGGCGGGGGGGGGGGGGGGGGGGGGAGCCGCTATATCTTGTCAACCATATTCCCTGGTATATAATTGGATTTATAAGTAACAAACAGATTTGGTAACCCCTCTCTCATGAAAGACCCATAACTTTTACAGATGCTTCAAATATCACTGAAACAACTGAATGAGGTCTAATGTCAGGCCAAATGCATACTGCTGCAAATTTCGTTTCTTAAAACTTTTATAAATTTGTAAGTGTGTACGTTAAGTGTGGATTTCTCATGTTTAATACATCTTTTTGTCACCTAAGTCTAGTTTTCTAGAGAGCTTATCAATCAGGAATGTAATCTACTCAAACAAAATCTTTAGACCAGTAGTTCACAAACTTTATTGTGTATGAAAGTCACCTGGGGAGCTTGTTAAATATACGGAACCCAGAGTCCTACCCCCAGAGATATGGAATCAGTAGTTTAGCTTGCATCTCCAGAATCCTGCATTTTTAATAAGCTCCCCAGGAGATTCTGGTGAACTTATCCCCAGAACACACTTTGAAAAACACTTGCAAGTATCTTCAGATTATTTCCTTGACTAATAAGCTAATTATTAAACTTCTCTAAACAACTCTTTTTATCACAATACTCCCAGCACTCAAAAAAACTTGAACGTTTTCCCTGCTTCCGATCATACCACCTATACTGCTCAATCTGGCTTTCTGGGCCATCAACAGTCAGGTTCAAATACATACACAGACAGCTATTTGTCATGACTACCTACAATACACACCCTAGTCAAGTCACACAGGCCACTTCATTTAGTGCCCCACACTGTGCTTGTTTCTACTTCCAGGTCTTCACTTGGTGTCATCCCCTCTCCCAGGGTACACCCTCATCTTTTTCTATGCCTGCCCAGAGTCCTGTCCATCCATCTGGGCCCCCATCAGTAGAGCTCACCATGGCTGCCCACTCAGCTGACCTCCTATTCACGCCTTCTGCACCAACCGTTATCTACGGCACCCAACTTAGCATGCATAGACTTTGTATTATTGGTTGGCTTTTTTTTAAAATGTGTTTCTTCCCACTGTCTCAAAACAAATGACAAATTCCCAGGTCCAGCAGCTACGTCTTAATTTTTTTCTACACACAGCCTGGAGTTATCTATAATCACTGTCTTGAATTCTTCTCCCATTCACTCTTAAATCCATTTCCATTAGGTTTGCTCTCCCTAAACTACTCTTGTCAAGGTCAACAATGATCTCCACAATGCCAATTCCAATGGTTCATTTTTGTGTCTAACTTCACCAATCAGCAGCACTTGGTACAAACGATCACTCCTTCTTCCGTGACACTCTCGCTTCACTTGGCTTCCAGGATCCTATATTCTCTTGGTTTTCCTCCTACCTCCTTGCTTGCTCCTTTTCACTCTCCTCTGCTGGTTCCTCCTTGTTTCCTCAAGCTCTTAATTTGGGATGTCCCAGGGATAACAAGGAATAACCTGGTCACCCACTTCTCTGTGTATACTCACTCCTTTGGTGATTTCTTCTAGTCTCACGCTTTCAATACTAGCTACATGCTGATGATTTCCAAAGTTCTATCTCTAGCTCAGACCTCTCTCTCGAACCCCAGACTCATTTATCCAGTTGGCAACTCAGTATCATCACTAGATAACTAATAGACATCTCAAACTTAACTTGTTCCAAAACAACTTCTGTTCTTGCCCCAAACCTACTCTAACTACAGTCTTTCCATCTCAGTAGATGGCAACTCCATCTTTCTAGCTGGAGAAACCTTGGGAGTCATTACCTCTTCCTTCACATGTCATATCCAATCTGCCAGGAAATCCTATTGAATCAACCTTCCAAATATTTCCAGAATCTGCCATTTCTCATCACTTCCATGGCACTCTCCCAGATAGAGCCATCATAACTTCTCCTGGACTACTGCAGTAGCCTCCTGACTCGTCTTTACTTCCACCATTGCCCTTCTACAGTCTACTTTCACCAATGCATCTGGAGTGATTCTTTTACTATGTAAATCAGATCAAGTCACTCCTCTGCTCAAATCTCCCAATGGCTCCTCTCATCCCTTAAAGTCAAAAGAATCCTTACAATGGTCTGCAAGGCCCTATGAGATCTGATCACCCAGGACCTCTCTTAATCTGTCTATTCTGCCCATTACTCATCTTTTGTATCCATGTTGACCTCCTGCCTGCTCCCTGTGCATCCCAAGCCTGCTCCTTGCTCAGGGCCTTTACACTGACTGTTCCTTCTGCCTAGAACATGTTTCCTCTCCTCACTAAGGTCCATCCAGACCATACTGTTTAAAATGGAAAACAGGGGTGATCCTCAGTCCCACACTCCAAGCTCCCCTTTATTCTTTTCATAGCAACTTACTACCTTCTTTATTTTTCCATAGTACTTTAATACCTTTTATATACTACAGAATGTACTTCTGTATTTTCTTTATTGTTTATTTTCTGCCTTCTCCAGCTAGAATGTAAGTTCTATGAGGGCAGGGCTTTGTGTCTGCTTTGTTCACTGACGTATGCCAAGCCCCAAGATCAGTGTTCGGCACATAGCAGGTACTCATTTGTTGACTAAGAAAATGAATGGCTCACCCAGGGCTACAGACTTACTGAAAACCTTAAAGACAGCCATAATATTATGGTTAGAAGAGGTGTGAAGGTTTATTTTTATTGAGGGGAAAAACTTTTTTAAAGGGGAAATAACTGAAGGAGACAGCAGATGGACAATATCTGAAATAAGTCAGAGGTTAAGATTAAATGAATTTTTAGATGCTATGTGATTACGAATAACACAAGTCTGGGATAACTGTCTCTTCTGTCATTCATTAAGAGCTAAAAGGGAGAATGTTCATTCTATTTACTCATTTATTCATCATTCCTTCTCTTATTGGACAAAATACTGATTGAACCCAAGTATACAGCCAGCACTGCTCTAACTGTGAGAGAAGCAATAAAGCCAGTCCCTGCCCTCAAGGAGCTCTTGCTCTAGATATAAACAAGTAACTGGTCCACACTGTGTTAAGTACAGGTTCTGTGGCAAGAAAGGTGAACTCCAGGAGTCAGGCTTCCCTGGGTTCAAATCCTAGTTCAACTAAAGATTAGCTGTGTGAGCTTGGGCACACTGTATAGCCTCTCTGAGCCTCAGTTTCCTCATGTGAAGAATGGGTACAATAATAGTATCTACTTTATGAGGTTGTTTTGAGGATTAAATGAGACCGAGTATTGTAAAGTAGTTAGCACACCATAAACACAAATTGCTTTTTATTAGTAATATTACTATTATTAGAGGTGTGATCAGCAGAGGATTGTGAGCACATGGAGGACAAAGTAACTAATTCAGCCAGGTGCAGCAAGAAAGATATTATTATGCAGGTTCTCCCAAATCAGACTAGACAATCTGCCCAGCAGGCCACCAGTGAATTTTTCCCCAGACAATAAAGGTCCTCATTCCATCAAAAACCTCATATGCTTAAATTTGAAACTATCTCCTCCAACGACTCACAGTAGATCACCATTAACCTCATGTAACAGTGAGCACCCAGGAAAAACTTTTAACAGCAATATACATAATCAACACATGTCACGTAGTATTGCACGTCTCAATTCACGGTTTATTTATTTGCATTTAGAAACTATTCTTTGTATGCTTTGTGAGCATCATCTTCCTTAGGTTCTCACGCTTTTAAAACCTTGGGTTATTCAAACTCATGTGTAAGTCTCCAGCTGAATGTGCCAGTTTCCATGGAAACAAGGTCACTGTGTGGGAGGAGCTTGAGGGAGTTGTATTCCTGGCACAGAACGAGCAGCGGACAGAAAGAAAAGAAATTAGAGGCATTCGTGCCTCTACCACCGTCCTCCAGCCACAACAGCATGACCAGAACGTAGAATGCTGTCTACAGTCAGTGCTCTGTGGGCAAGTTGACGTGGTGCAGACAGAAAGAGAGACTAAGACAATTACCCACAAGGAACCGTTTTCCCCCTGGGTTCCAGAAGCAACATCCTAGATCATGTTTCATCTTGTTTACTTATAAGAAAATTTCCCTCTCCTTTTACAATAGGGACATTCTTCCTGCCCGCCTCCTTCGGGTGGCTGCCCTTAAAAACAGCAGTTAGTGAAAAGTAGCCACCAAAAGTCCTGCCCTCGAATCTCGCTGTAAACACTGCTCTCTCTAAGGGAACATGGAGTATGAGTTTGTGTCCCTCTTCTGTGATCAAAAGCAGTGGTTCTCAAACCCTGGTGCCCATCATGGAACCGCCCCCTGGAAGGCTTGTTAAAACACAGGACCGGGCCCCACCCCCAGAGAGTCTGCCTCTGGAGGTCAGGGGCAAGGCACAAGAATTTGTATTTCCAACCAGTATGAGGACCCCACTTTGAGTAGCATCAACTCTGCAACTTAAAGACAAAACTCCCAAGTCCTTAAAAACAAAAGGTTATTTCTTAAAAGACAAGGGACAGCATGTCACGGCAAAGGTAGCCTTTTAGACGTTCTGTACAATTCTGAACATATTTTCACCATTTTTACAATTTACAGCAAAACTATCCTCTGTACTTCAAAATATTCTACCACAGCATGTGATGCCATTCAGTTTGATCAGATTCAGGATGCTGCCCTGTTCTCCTCTCCTGCTCTTACTACATGTTCCCTTTTATCATCTTCCTCCACAGGTTCTCCTGACCCATTATTTCGCTCATGCAGGGCTTCAACGTTTAGCCCACATCCTATTCAAGCATCTGCAACATTTTCCCACCACTCTTCCCCATCAGCTTCTTTCTCCACGGCCTGCTTTCCCTGCAGAAGCAAAAAACAGCCCTGAGCAGTGCCCACATCTATCTATACACATGACTCAGGGGTACATCTTTCCTCATATATCTTAGGAACACTTTGGAAAGTCCATCTTTTGAAATTATAGTCCACCATGTGAGCAATCTATGGCTACTGAATTCAACCAAACCTCTCAAAGTAAAACCACAGTAATTACCAAATAACATTCTAAAAAACACTTAGAAATCACAAAAGCTACTATCCCAGGGGTAGGTAAACTGTATACAGCCTCTGGGCCCCAATACATTCCGCCACTTGCTTTTGTATGGCCTGTGAGCTAAGGATAGTCTGCACATTTTCAAAAGATTGAAAACAATCAAAAGAAGAGTATTTTGTGATACGTAAAAATTATATGAAATTCAAATGTCGATGTCTATAAACAAGTTTTACTGGAATGTAGTTACACATTTGTTTACCAACTGTGGCTGCTTTCATGCTACAACGGCAGAGCTAAGTGGTTGTGACAGAGGCCGTGTGGCCTGCAAAGCCAAAAATATTTACTATCTGACTCTTTCGGAAAAAGTTTGTTGACCTCTAATCTACATCATTTCCTAGGGACCACATCTTGAGAAGAGATGTATATGGAAAGGCATATATATATGCATATACATGGAAAGGCAATATAAAATTGGGGATAAGATGGCTTGAAGGGTTTCCAGGTGACACATTAAGATAACCACTCAATGTGAGCATGTGGAGAATCGAGAACCCTTCTGCTCTATTGGTGGGAATGTAAAGTGGTGTAACCACTATAGAAAACAGTATAGCACCTCCTCAAAAAATTAAAAATAGAACTACCATATGATCCAGCAATTCTACTTATGGATATATATGCAAAAGAAATGAAAGCACTATTCCAAAAAGATATCAGTACCCCCATGTTCACTGCAGCATTATTTGCAATAGCTAAGACAGGGAAACAATCAAAGTATCCATTGACAGATAAATGGATAAAGAAACAGAGATATATATATATATATATATCTATATCTATCTCATACATACACACACATGCACACAACGGAGTATTATTCAACCATAAAAAAGGGAAATCCTGCCATTTGAGACAACATGGATGGACCTTGAGGGCATTATGCTAAGTAAAATAAGTCAGACAAAGACAAGTATTGCATGATCTCACTTATGTGTAGAATCTAAAAAAAAAAAAAAAAACCAAACTCATAAAAATAGACATCAGATTCATGGTTGCCAGGTGCTGGGGTGGGGAGGTTGGCGGGAATTGGGTAAAGGGGATCAAGAGGTACAAACTTTCAGCTATAAGATAAATAAGTTCTGGGAACGTAACACACAACATGATGACTACAGTCAATAATACTGTATTATATATTTGAAAGTTTCTAAGAGAGTAAATCTTAGAAGTTCTCATCACAAGAAAAAAAATTCTAACTATGTGAGGTGATGGATCTTAACTAATTTTACTGTGGTGATCATTTTTCGATATATATATATCAAAGCATCATGCTGTACATTTTAAACTTATAACTTGACAAACATTGTATGTCAATTTTTTCTCAATGAAGCTGGAAGAAAATAAATAAAATAAGCATTGAAGAACCTGTTAATACTTATATATTAATCAACTTCATTAAAAAGCTATATAACATGTCCCTGGACTTGAAGTGAGATAAATTAAGTATCATCTGTTTTGTCATGAGGACAGTATTATAAACCCCGAACACATCTGGGAAAGATCAGACTCAAATAATGGTTCCCTCAAGCACCTGTCTTTTTCCATGAACTTCTTGAAGTCCCTCTGATGAGGTGTGGGCATGAGGCCTATGCAGGAGCGGAGAGAATCCTCTTCAGAACCAAAGCCGGTATAAGGTGGAAATTTCCTTTCTATTTTTGGAGGAGATGGGGCCTTGCATGAAATCGAGGTAAAGTTCTCTACAACAAAACAAAGGCAAATGAGACATCAATATTTTTTTTTTGCCCTGATTATGGCTGTTTTGAAAGGTTTGTTATGTTTTCAAGATGAACATGGAGATCTTTTTGGACTATTTTAAACTCTTTCAAACAAAACACAGCGAAATCCTGTGAGGGCAGGTTTCAATCATGTTTACAAAAACCACAGAACTCACTCAATAATCGCCAATGGTTCAAAAGAAAGAAAAAAAAAAAAAAAGGAACTGTCTGTGTCGAATAAGTAAACATTTATCTTTTGTCATCACATCCCCGTTTTAGAACAGTTTTTGTTTTTCCCTGATTTTTCCAATGATATGAAAATTCGAACTTGGAACTTTACACCACCCATTCCATATTTTAACCTGTAATGTAGCCCTGTGCTATCTTTAGTCAACACTCACTAATCAAATTCCTTTCCAAACAGGACTGACTTCTGACTTTTTTTGCCTTTACCTTCCCCATCTGAGGGCACCTCCTCCTGTGCCCACTTTTTAAGCCCTCTCCCTTCCTCCAACTCAACTCCAGGCCCTGGCACTTTACTATTCAGTTAAAAAAACAGAACAAAACTTCTCACCAGCCACTGCTCCAGGCTGCTCTTGTTACTGGCCAAAGAAAGACTGCAACTGAACTGAAATGTGACGGAGCCACAAAACAGATAAGTAAATATAAATAAATAAATAAATAAAACCCAAACCAAAAAAACAGAACTTTTAAAACAGCCACTGCCTACTCTCTCAATGGGAGTGGTAAGTGGTTAGTACTGTGGACTTCCTTTATTCATTTATCATCTGTGAGAAAGGAGAGATGGAGAAAGAGCTGGAGACACAGCCTGGGTGAGGTACTCATCTCTGAGAAGCAAGTGCGCGCTCCAGAGCAGGTAACACATTGACTCAGTAGATCCCAGTCACCTGTGTGTATCCCGGCACAAATAGCAAAGATGATGCCAGGATCTTTTGTAAAACAAAACGAAACAAAGCAACAAAACAACCCACGGAATCTAATTTCTACTTCTTCCCGTATGTTGAGTATCTCATAGGTGTTCCCATTTGTGACTGAATGGAGTTTTACATAAGCAAAGATTTCCTTTTCCATTGCCAAAGTTCTAATAGAAGCAAGAGTACAGGTTGAGTGCACGTCTCTCTAACTGAAAATGTGCATCAATTTGTCCTCCAAGGCAACCGCAGTCTTAAAACTGAGGGATTTTTTTTTTCATACAGATTAATCAAAAGGCTAAGGGTTTGAGGCTCTTTCTACCTCTGATTTGAAAATGTTTTCAACCTTCCCATTCCTTAGACTTCCTAACAGCCTTTGTGTGAAATCCCCGCAAGCATAATCACCAAAAGAGTATTGTTCCAGCCTAACAGAAAGTGCTTACAGAAGACATACTGGCAAAAAGGATGCCATCAACTATTTCTCACTGGCTCGGGGAAAGGGGACAGCCAGACTGCTGGTATGGAAGTGACTAGGGAGCCTCTCTTATTGCTATTTTTGGAGCAATTAAAGAGAAGCTTTGGTAATAAAGAGGAAAGTTCACATCTTGGAATTAGGCAGAACTGCAGCAGACCCTATCATTGTGAGCTGTTACATGAAACACACCACTAACTGGTACCTTCATTTCAGAGAAAGGACCATACGGACAGCAGGGAGAGCGCAACGTGATTATTAGAAAATCGGGGCATGATCAGTTTCTCCTAACAGGGGACATATCCATACAACTTTATATACTAATCTAAGTAGTCTAACCAAAAGAGGACACATATTGAATCTCAAAGTAATTAAGACTGCATTCTATACCTCCACCCACCCCAAATTACAGGTTTTATAACACAGTGTTGTTTTCTCAACTACATAATTTTTGCAACAGATTTAAGTAACAAAAGAATCAATTTAGAGCTTTCCTCTGCACCCACAGTGCCATCTAGTGTATAAATGCCGAGAACTGTTCCACTCCACCATGCCTGATTTTTGTAACACCACAATCTTTTTTGGATATCCTGACTCAAGATCTCATTTCTCTGGGTAATTGCATATATTCACAGTGGTCTGGATTCGTACCTGAATAAGTTTCCTGTCTCTGGTTTTCCATCAGCCCAGCATCCTGCAGGTTTCAGGTATTAACAAAAATATCTGATGAAAAAGTATACATTTTTTTTTTCACAAAGCATCTTCTCAAATATCTTCTTACACTGACACTCTGCTGGATCCTGAGACACAACTGTCTTTCAAACAGTCTGATTCCTCTAATTCCAGGAGATTTGTAAAAACATATATATTGAAAGTCCATCCACAATTGACTAGATTCCAACAAATTTACAGAGAGGTGATAGATCTTTAAAAGGTTAAGTCTTAATACTCCTTCCCAGTGATTTACTATTCACCATCTCAGTTGGAACGATGCTGGGAAAAGCCTTTAATTATCTCAATGTTCATCTCTGATGTTCTAGCAACGCAGATATGAACCCAGGTTTGGGGAGGCCTGAAGCTTATATAATTTGGGAGAAGCTCTTCAAGACCAAGAATGCCAAATAATTAAGACAAAATGAGGCCCAGGGCCTTGGAATTGGGGCCCCTGCAAAGAAAGAACCCTAGAGCTTAAGCTTAATTAACTTTAAGGTAAATCCACCTCTGCTTGTACCCAATACCCAGGTCAAATGAGTTTGGTGGGACGTTCATTTTGGGGTCAAATAATTAGTGAATCACATCATTTTCTAGCTGTAGCTAGAAACCCCTTAGAAATCATTCATCCCCTTAGAAATCCCATTAGAAATCTAATCCTCAACCCTCTTTACTTCATAGGAGAGGTTAAAAAAAAAAAAAAGAAAAGGCCAAATTGTTAGGTCCATCAAGGCCATGTGGTGAGACCAGAAGCAAATTCTACCCCTGTCCCTGCACCGTGGGATGGCTGATTTGCTCAAATGATCATTAAACTCTCATCTTGGATGCTCTGCTGCTTCTAGTTCAGAGAGGGCCAGAAATGACTCTACAAAATTAGAGGTGCTTTAAGTTTCTTGCTCATCCTTAATGTCAGTACAGCCTAATAAGTATTCAAAGACAATGGGAATGAATGGTCTTGTTACTAGTTTGGGTGTCTCAGCCACTAAGAATCGATGCTAAGTCCTCCTACAGACAAAGAATAACCTAAGACAGGAATTCTAGGTAAGAATGGTTTACATTCAAATCCCTGTCCTTTCAGTGAAAGAAACACCTGCTAGAGCCCCTGGAGCCTTTTCCAACCTTCATGCTACAGGAAAGTCCGACAGGCCTCCATCTGCCAGTCCGAACTCATGCACGTGAAATAATGAGGGAGTGACAAGCTCGAGCCCAGCAGGCCAGCCGGGGCTAGCGGGATAGCCAGGCTGCCTACGGGGGGAGTCACACTGGATTGTTTTGTGGAAGAACTGACCTCCTCTTTAAAATCCTGAGATGCACAAAAGAATCTCATCTTTTTAGGAGTCAGATTGGGTTTTACACGGGGCTACATAGATCTCTTGGAATTCTATCAAGCCCTCTGCTTCTCCATAAATAGAAAGCTTACTCATGCACCTTTCTTGGGACCAGAGCCAACTCCTTCTCTTAGCCCGTCTGCCACTTTTTTCTCCCCCAAAACATGTTGGGGCATTAGGTAAGGGAAGGTACTAAAGCACCAAGGCTGCACACTGCATTCGAAATCGCCCTCTGGCTTCCTCTCGGGGAGGGCTTTTGCTGTGTGGTTGGCAGCTGTCGGCTCCTTCCTATGGTGCTGCAGAGTGGAGACGCCAGGTATTCTGCTGACCACAGTCATTGACAAGGAATGAAACGTGACTACAATGATTGCCAGGACTTTGTTCTGGTTTGGGCTTCAAGGATACCGAAATATAATGTATAGAATGTAGTCAGTCTTACGAATTTTTAGAACCAGAAGAATTACAAACAAAATTAAAATGTCAGAAGTACCTATCTAAGTAACACGAAGTGTAATAATTTAACATTACCAAAAAGTCAGAAAAAGTAAATGTGAAGATTCACTCCCATCCTCCCTGAATCATGGATATAATTTCCAGTCATTAGCTACATTAAGTAAACTGTTGTTACTCAAGAAATGTTGTGTCATTATAGTGTCTGTTAAATGGGATATTTTAATATATGTTATGAGAAATATAAAAAGTCAGCATGACCATAAAATGCATCATAATTTTGCATTTGCATAATTTTCTGTTTAAATGCATAATGCTCATGCTATATTAGCTTTAAAGGCACACATGACTTTTTTTTTTTTACATAATACAGTAAGTCTATAGGGTGAACAAAAGAAGTGAGCAGGAAGAAATTAAGCACTAGAGCTCAACTGAAGTGGACCACAGGGCACCTGAAGCTGACACATTTGCCGAGGACCACTAGATCTAGAGCGCACCAGTGAATTTACTCTGCCTCTGAAAGCCCCCTACAAACCCAGGGAGTGACTAGCAATGTACCATGTCTCTCCCGCACTATGTTTATTTTCCCAGGTGCAAACTTTATATTCTCAAAATCAAGCTGACAAACAAATATCAACCAAATGTTGGACTTTATATTTAAAGGATCATATGATATTTTGGAACCTTTATCACATCCTTTGTATTAGGGTCACCTTTTAGTAGGACACAGGTAGATGTTTCAGTGACTTACAATATATATACAACTATATATTATATAATATATACATATATTCTCTGCTCATTATATATATATATAATTTTTTTCAAATTTTCAAGTCTACACTGAAGACTTGTTGATTCTAAACAGGCATTTACATTTATTAAAGACCAAATTATCCTTCCCAACCATCTAACGGTCACTGGCAGCTTCTCTACAGCAGCCACCACCTGCACAGTCCTGGCTGCCTTTGCCCTCAGCCCCAAAAACAAATATGCCCCATGGTGTCCACTAAAGAGGACTAATTTTATGAAATAATACAAGAAGAGGCTACCAATTTGGCCCCGTGGGCCCACACATTTGGACTAAGCTGGCATGCAGAGGTGGTGGAACTAATTCTCTTAATGAACCGAAGAGTGACACAAAGTCTTTTTCATTCCAACCCCTTTGTGTGCTCTGTGTGCCTTCTCCCACAATATAGATTCCCAAGAGGCCAGGAATACTATGCAGTAGGGACACCGAGACACGTAAGGTGAGCCTCGTCTCATCCCAGAGACAAAGCACCTTGTCTTCTAGGAGGTTGTGATCACTTAGGGAAGTGTGCTCATATGAATATTCCAAGGTTCAGAGAGGACTATGGGAGTCAGTCTCCCACACCCAAGCTCTAAATCCCAATCTGGGAGGTCAGCAACTTCCACCATCCCCACTTAGCCAAGTACTGGCAGGCACGTGGAGTCTGGGGCAGAGAGCCGAGGAAGAGGACAGAGCTGGCTGGCAGGTTTCACAAACGGAGAGGTTTGTTTTTCAGGTTTCACATCAGATCCTCCAGCTGCTTCTACAACTCATAACACCGTGTAACATAACTGTAGGTCTCTGCTCCCCTTCCAGCCTAGAAAGTCCTCACACAGCTCCGTAGCTCCTAAGTCTACTGCAATGACCTCTGTCCAGTAGCTGCTGAATAGATCACCAGTTTTCATTCTGAACTGGACTAACCTGATCTGAATGGAATTGATAGCTAAGCAGAGAGAAGCTGGAAACCTGTCTGAGCCTCACCAGGAAAGGTCGAGCAAACTGGCACCAGAGAATCCCCCAAGAGAACTCAAGTAAGTATATTCACCGTGGTAAGCAAGAATTCAGTGAAAAGAAAAGCATTTAGATTTCCATTTCAATGGCTTGACCAAAGCATGTACCCATACTCTAGTGAGGCAGAGAGCTACCAAGGAAAACAGAAGCCTTTGGCATCAGGCGGACAAGTTCAAGTCTTGACTCACCCTTTACTTGCTGAGTGACCTTTGACAAGTAAGCCCCTTTGAAGCCATGGTTTTCTCACCTCTAAAGTGGGGATAATGAGCCTACCCTTCTAGAATTGTTTGTCAGGAATAAATAAGACAATAAATGCCCGGTAGTTAGCAAATAACTCAATAAATGGTAACTCTTATGAGCTTAGCATCTGAAACTCAAAAAAGTACAATCAATCCTAACTAGGGAACAAAGATTCTAAGTTTTAAATATTACTTTCTAATTGACAGATGTATCACTTACCAATTCCATATTTAGTCTTATAATAAGTCTTCGTGAATTTGTCACAGTCACAGAGGAGCACTTTCCTTCCCCACACGTTGATGGTGGTTCCTATGGACAGGTCACTATCTTTGTAAAACTCTTGCTCTAATTTTTCTAGCTAAGAAAACAAAAGAACATGACATTGGCACCAGAGACCCTCCAGAGACCTTGGCACTCCCTCCCAAAGGAAAAAAGATAATTAAAAAAAATTATATCATTTATAAGCAAATTTCTTAAATCAAAAGACAACCACTCAATATTAACATTTTAAAACATTCTTTAAGCTACATAGTGCTACCAAATGGCAATTCAATGCATATATTTATATGTGCACTTGAGCATGTTTATTACTGATAAACAGCAGTATCACACACACATTTACACATTCATTGATTTCATTCACAATCAATCTCCCAGGAGAAGGATATGTAACTCACCCTCCTTTCTAGGTTCCAGGGAAGTCACATTGGCAACAGTAATAAAATGTGAGGGTCCTTACCTTGCATTTATCCAGCAGGTATCTGTACACTCGGTTCACTGAATAGCCACCATACATATTGAGAACTGTTTGATCTGCTAACTGGCCTGGTTGATAGACTCCAGGGGGGCCATACTGGAAGATAAAAACCAAGTCAAGATGTGGGGGATGACCGTTAAACACAAGCATTGTCCTAGACACAGCAATGAGGCAACAGAGAGAAAAAAAAGGGATCCAAATTGGAAAAGAAAAGGTAAAATTGTCAATATATGCAGATGACATGATACTATACATAGAAAACTCTAAAAGGTCCACACAAAAACTACTAGAACTAATCAAAGAATTCAGTAAGGTAGCAGGTTACAAGAATAACGTACAAAAATCAGTTACATTTCTTTACACTAACGATGAGTCAACAGGAAAAGAAAGTAAAGAAACAATCCCCTTTAAAATAGCACCCAAAGTAATAAAATACCTAGGAATAAATCTAACCAGGGAGGTGAAAGACTCATACACAGAAAACTATAAACCACTGATTAAGGAAATTAAAGAAGACTTTAAAAAATGGAAAGATACCCCATGTTCCTGGATTGGAAGAATCAATATTGTTAAAATGGTCATGCTGCCCAAGGCAATCTACAGATTTAATGCAATCCCTATCAAATTACCCAGGACATATTTCACAGAACTAGAACAAATCATAATAAAATTTATATGGAATCACAAAAGACCTAGAATTGCCAAAGCATTACTGAAGAAAAAGAAAGAGGCTGGAGGAATAACTCTCCCAGACTTCAGACAATACTATAGAGCTATAGTCATCAAGACAGCATGGTATTGGTACAAAAACAGACATACAGACCAATGGAACAGAACAGAGAGCCCAGAAATGAACCCACAAACTTTTGGTCAACTAATCTTCGACAAAGGACGCAAGAATATACACTGGAATAAAGATAATCTCTTCAGGAAATGTTGTTGGGAAAACTGGACAGCAGCATGTAAATCAATGAAGCTAGAATACTCCCTTACACCATACACAAAAATAAACTCAAAATGGATCAAAGACTTAAACATAAAACAAGATACAATAAACCTCCTAGAAGAAAACATAGGCAAAACATTATCTCACATACATCTCAAAAATGTTCTCCTAGGGCAGTCTACCCAAGCAATAGATATAAAAGCAAAGATAAACAAATGGGACCTAGTGAAACTTACAAGCTTCTGCACAGCAAAGGAAACCATAAGCAAAACAAAACAACAACCTACAGAATGGGAGAAAATTTTTGCCAAGGATGAAACCAACAAAGGCTTGATCTCCAGAATATATAAGCAGCTCATACGACTTAATAAGAAAAAAAAACAAACAACCCAATAACAAAATGGGCAGAAGACCTAAACAAACAATTCTCCAAGGAAGAAATACAAATGATCAACAGGCACGTGAAAAAATGCTCAATATCACTAATTATCAGAGAAATGCAAATCAAAACTACAATGAGGTATCACCTCATACCAGTCGGAATGGCCATCATTCAAAAGTCCACAAATGACAAATGCTAGAGAGGCTGCGGAATAGGAATACAGTTTGGTGCAGCCACTGTGGAAAACAGTATGGAGATTCCTCAAAAGACTAGGAATAGACTTACCATATGACCCAGGAATCCCATTTCTGGGCATACATCCAGAAGGAACCCTACTTCAAAAAGACACCTGCACCCCAATGTTCATAGCAGCACTATTTATGAGAGCCAAGACATGGAAACAGCCTAAATGTCCATCAACAGATGACTGGATAAAGAAGATGCGGTATATTTATACAATGGAATAGTATTCAGCCATTAAAAATGGCAACATAATGACATCTGTAGCAACATGGATGTCCCTGGAGAATGTCATTCTAAGTGAAGCCAGAAAAAGAAAGAAAAAAACCATATGAGATTGCTCATATGTGGAATCTAAAAAAAAAAAAAAAAAAAAAAAGAACATAAATACAAAACAGAAACAGACTCACAGAGATAGAATAGAAACTTGCGGTTGCCAGTGGGGAGGGGGTGGGAAGGGACAGACTGGGAGTTCAAAATTTGTAGATACTGACAGGCATATGTAGAATAGATAAACAAGATTATACTGTATAGCACAGGGAAATATATACAAGATCTTTTGGTAGCTCACAGTGAAAAAGAATGTGACAACGAATACATGGGTGTTCATGTATAACTGAAAAATTGTGCTCTACACTGGAAACTGACACAACATTGTAAACTGACTATAACTCAATAAAAAAAATGTGAAAAACAAAACAAAACAAAAAAAACAAAAAAACCACAAACATGGTCCTGCTGAGGAGCACACGTGGGAAGAGGCACCATATAGTTCTTCTCTGCCATCTCAAGGACAGGCTGCATACTCCAGCCACCTTTCCCCATGCTTCCTCACCCCTTGTGGGCTGGTCTACATTCTACCCATCTTTCAAGGCCCTGATAAAACCCCATCTTTTCCCCTGACCTCTCCCATCCTACTGGCCTATCCCCAGTCCAAACTTCCATAGCACCTACTGCTGGGTTCAACCACTTACGGTGGTTCTCCAATTGCCTCATCAGCAAGTCACCTTTTCTCTTCACTAAGCTACAAAACTACAGAACACCCTGAGGAAGACACCCTACCCTGCCTTTTTCCCTTTACTCACTTAGCACCCTGCCTGCTCCTGAGCAAGGAAGCACTTGCTGGCAGAGAGAGGTGGTGTGGTGAGGTAGCCGGGACCATGGGGTGCAGTCGGCCTCTAACACAAACTGTGGCCTGGAGCAGGCCAGGCCACTCCTCAGTTCCACATGCACTGAGGTGGTCCAGGCAGGAAATACCTTAACTAACTTATATAAACCAATAGTGACTGGTTTATTCCATACAGATGAGAAATCAAAGTCGTCCCTGATATGTGTGATGTAAAATCTAAGTCTAAATGTGTGACCTTATGATGTATGGAGTACAAGTAAGCTGCGTCACATAGAAAAATAGTACATTTGGGCGCAAACTCTCCCTTCGCACTTCCTAGCTGCAGGACCTGGGGCTAGGAATTTATCTTCTCAGTTATTTCATCTAACCTCAACAACAGTACTCTTTGGCTTTCTCAAAGGATGCTGTGTCAAGGGAACACCCACTGCTACCGTATCTCTCCCCCATGAGAATGGGAGCTCCATGAGGCAGGACTCACTCTATTCTCCTTCTTACTGTAACCCCAGAGCAGGCACACAGTTCACACTCAACAGACATTTGTTGAATGCATGAATAAATGAAGCAACTGATGTCAGGGAATGCTGCAAATGTCAGGTGTGCCATTATTATTTTCTACTCAGTTTTCAAAGCCATTCTAAAAACAGGCTCCCCTGGCACCTCCTGGCCACTCGCTGTGAATACCCCAGGGTTCACTCTGGGACAAATCCTGCCCCATCCCCCGCAAGCAAGCAACATAGCAGGACTTCTAGCAGTAGCCTCAGAGAATCTGGGAGAGTCTCCTGCGATAACCAAATAACCAGGGGTGGTTTGCCTCAGAAATGAGCATTACAGTAATCTTACCAGTAGCACTAAGAATTAAGTTGAAAAATACTTGATCCAAATAAGAAATAAAATACTGCACAGAGCCGGAAATAGGCCTTGATGTTTTCACACGTCCTCAGAGGTGTCTACAGGTCTTTAGATAGTGCTTTTTACTATATTATTTCATTCAATATTTATACTCACCTCAGGAGGGAAGCCTAGTTAATTGCATTTTGGAGATAGGGAAATATGCTCAGAGAGGTTAATGGCTTGCCCAAGGTCACACAGCTATTCAGTGGCAGACCCACAATTCTAACCCAGGCCTTCTGTCTCTGTGCTGTTTCTGCCATACACAAGTTACATTAGCTCTCTAATAGCCATAAATATGTGTACAATCAGTCTGACATCTCTTTTTAAATAGTAAAATGCAAAAGCTATCACTGTTGCTAGCCAGTGGCTAGTTGGTGACTGGTGGCTACCCTCAGAAGACTCCCTCCTGCGTGTATGCTTGTGTGTGCACACGCCCGTGCATGTGTTTGTGCACGCGTTATGTGTGTATTCACAACCCAGACCAATAGGCTGGGGTCTCCTCAGTAGGCTACAGAGGCCAGTGCCCTGCCCAAGGCCACGAGCAGTTCTTAACCAGAGAGTCATTTACCTTCATAAGGCTCACTGTGAACTAAATGATGAAAAGGTAGTTCTCTTGTATTTGGCTTTTTTCCTTTACTTGCCTTAAGCTCTGAATATTCCAATTCCAATTTGTCATATCCTCTGTATTACTTTCATAGATGTATATTAATAGAGGGCACAAAATGGAAGCTTTCTAAACACTTGCACTACTACATGGTAACCTGTCATCACGCAGTCATAATACATGACATTCCAGACAGTGAGTGACCAGAGTCTTTAGCCCACTCGGAAAGCAAACTTGGAAAGCGGTCCTCTGCCCATCGCTCACCTTAGGTAGCTTTCCCCTCTTGAGGAACACTGTCACAGGATCTCTTCCTGAGTTACGTGGCAACGCTTCTTTGATTTCGATAGTATCATCAGACAGAAAGTAACGCAGGATGAGTTCTCTACGGTCCCCGAACATTGAGCCTGAGTCATCCCACAGGCAGAAGAAACGCAGAACCTTCCTATCATAGTTGAGGAACTGTTTCAGAGTGTCGAAGGACTCGTAGGGACATAAGGGCTCCACGCAATCCAGCGTCTGCAGATGGAGAAAAGGTCAGTGATAGTTGAGATTTTCCATAGTCATTTCTGGGATGCAAGCAGTAAAGGAACATAAAGATATCTTAGGTATCTTTTCCATAGACTATTCTGTGGTCTTTTTAAAATTTCAACTAACAACATACATGATACGCATATGTAATCAGTTTCAACCTTAGAAATACAAACAATCAAGTATCAGGAAGTTTTGCATTAAACATTATTTTAATATGCTAAAAAATACCTCTATAATGTTTTTGGAAACTGACTTTTCTCAAAGACTTAAAATTCTTGTTGAAGAACAGATGAAACTAATATATGGTGACAGAAATTAGAATAGTTACTGCCTCTGGGTAGAGGATTGATCGGAAAGGGGGACAAGAGGGCTCTCTGGGGTGATGGAAATATTCTCTATCTTGATTTTCGTGTTGTTTACTAAATTGCATGCATTTTTCAAATCTGGTCTATGTGTAGGCTTTTAAGATGTATACATATGACTCTACGTTAATTATATTTCAACCAAAAAATTCTTTTCACTGATAATTCCTATCTACCTATCCTTCTTAACTCACCCAAAGATTTTTTAAAGGGAAAAGGGAAGAAATATATTCAAGGTTTTATTTTGCTCAAAAGCTTTATAGATATTGAGGAACTCAAATGCCATGGAGAGCTTCCCAATCAGCACAGAACCACTGCCAGGGCTCCATACCCCAATCCAGGAACCACTGGCTCTGCAGTCTTCTTGGCACAACTCTTCCCTATCCGCATATTCTCAGACCTGCTTTGGAGCAAAACTGCCCCTCCTCTATCTCATGTGGCCTCACGCAGTCGTTATAAAATGAAGTGCTCACTACCACAGGAGATGTAGCCCCATGTCGGGTTTTGTAATCTTACTTGTAAATTCTCAAAATTGTGTCTCTGTCCAGGGCAGTCTAGGTGCAGACTTATCCCCAGACAGTGGGGGAGACATCATGGCCTTCCAGAAACTCTTCAGTCCCATCCTTGATATCTACATGAAATTATGGGATCTCTGTTTTCAGCGATTGAAAAAGGTTTCTTTGGCAATGGTAAGGCCTCTAAGAAATGCATTATTGACCATATACCATTGGGGCTTTTTTCAGTTCAAGTTAAATTGTTTAATTTTAACTTTACATTTCAAGGCAGCAAACACTGGAGAAGTAAATGCACAAAAGTCAATATAAAAGCCTCTTACTAAACTCCTAATTTTCCACAGATTTCTATATTTATTGAAGAGCTTTCTCTCTGAGGGAATAAATGCTAAAATGATTCTCCTAATCTGAAAGAAAACTATTTAAAACATTTCTTGGCTGTTCTTGGGAATTATTTTGATTCCCGGAACAAAAGATTTTTTTTTTATGAACCTATGAAATCACAGTGTTCTATGTATTTCATATAGTGCATCATCATTCACTATCACTGTCATATAATACCAAGTATCAATGAAGAGCATAGCTAGATGCAAAGAGTTGTAATTTATACAGATTCACTTCTTTTAGGTTCTCTCTGCTGGTTCTAAAGACTTTGTATTTATGGAGACCCTTTCATCTAGGGCATTTAGAAAAAAAAATTAAAATGAAGCCAGGCCATAAATCTCCTTGCACACCAATACACACGAGTTTAATGACACAGGGATTTCACCTTAGATAGTCCGGGATCAACAATATATATGTATTTCTCAGGAGGGCTGCATGCCTACAACATTGAAGGACAATTCTGCTGGGGCTAGGAGGCATGAAGAGATGAATGATCCTACATGCAGCTTTTAACAAGAGATCAAAGCAGAATCAAAGGAGAATTTTATTCTAAATTTTATATTATCTTTCTGCAAAGAAATTAATTACAAGATTTAGAAACAATCAAAATGAGACTAAATTAATCTATAGGGATACAAATGAGAACAGTGTTTATCCCTGGATGGGGAGAAGGATAGATTGGAAAAAGGCAGGCGGGAACTCTATGGGGGAATGGAAATGTTCAGTATTATGGTTCTGGTTGTGGATTACATGGGTGCATGCATTTGTTCAGACCCATCAAGCTGTATACTTAATTTCTGTGTATTTTACTGTATATAATCATACTTCAATAAAAAGAGAAAAGAGAAACAAATGATAATGATGAAAAATCATGGCAAGAAGCAAGAGATTAGAGCAACTCCCAGCAAGAAGACTGGTGTGTATGTGACCTTCCACATGACACTTGCCCTTCTGGGGCAATGCCCGTCAGAGTCTCCTTGTAAAACATAAAATTTGGGCAAGGCATCATTTTAAAAAAACTTTGGAAAGACTACACTACTACTACTAATTGGGATCAGACTTTGAAGACAAGCATCTTGTCATCATGGAGGTACATCGGAATCACGGCCCTTCTCGCTCTGGAACATCTCTGCATCTGATATCACCATAAAGGGAGTTGGGAGTCCCCAGAAAGAAAAAAAAAAAGGTGCACCCAAAGCGTGGTTCAGCAAATCAGGAGCACAGAAGCAAAGATTTTCCCAGAGTTAGGCAACTAAAATAGGAAAAGAAAAGCCAGGTAAGTGGGCTCCACTCTTACACTGTCAGTGACCACAAGACCAATCATGGGCTCTTAGAAACTACCCCATGTGGGCGGTTCACTGAAGACTCCTACTGCCTGGCTCTCCACGGAGACAAGTGGGGATGAGGGCAGAGAGTGAGTCCTGCACCGAAGCCACCACCCAGCCTTCCCTCCAGCCCCAAGGAAAACAGGACAATCCCAGGGACCATGGCCCCCCAAGTCCTTTCACTTCTGCGTCAGGACTACCAATATCCTTCAGTGACACTCCGCAGGGATTCTCACCCTGAAGACAATAACTCATGGACGGGTCAACCTACCTCTCTCCGTAACTTCAGGTAAGGATCTTCTGGACATTGTCGCGGGGGGTTTACTTTGACTCCTATTTTCTTCAGAAAGTTTTTTGTGAATGTATCACAGTCATAAATCTTGAATGTCCGGCCATAAAAGACAACGTCTGTGCCGACATTGAAATGATACACGGTATAAAACTGATCCTCATCCGGAGGTGGGAGAGAAATCCGGTGACGCCGGATAGAAGTTCCTAGGGTGTGAAATAAAACACAATTGTTTCATCGTGTGGATAACCAGAAAGAGATCCCAGAACATCTTTCTAATAACCCTGAAGCCTTTCCCACCTCAGTGAAGTGGGCAAAGGGCTGGTTCTCGGAGGCAGTGGGATCAGCATGTTCAAACTCTGAGGGTGCCAGAGGGGGCTGAGACGTCTGAGGCCCAGAGTTATTTGATCAGCCTTGCATGTTGTTAAAGAGTTGCCCAAGTGGTGCTAGGGAAGAACTTTCATAAACCATAAAGGCTAGGGCAGGAGGGAAGGGGGAAGGGTGATAAACAGAGTAACCTAATGTACCAGACACTGCCTTCATGTCTTTTCCCAAAACCAGCCCGCTCGCTTTCACCCACGAGCACACTAAACAAGGAACTAAGGCCCCAAAGCAGAGTGCTCACAGAAGTGCACTCTCCCGGTTGAAAAAAATCAGCTAATAAACTTCACTATGGTAGATGCCAACACCATGATTTACAGCATCTATAAGCACGAATGATTTAATGCTGCTTTGAAGCTTCTTGGAGTCTTCTTTCCTCTACAAACCTCTTCTCCCTCCTTCTTCCTCTAGAGCTTGTGTCTGCCTCCACCCAATCACCCCCACGAAGTGAGGATAATCAGAGGCATCAGTTTTAGCCCGTGTTCTGGGCTAAAGGTTCTGGATCTCATCCCATTTTCTACTTCCAGCCCTATAGTGCCCACTCACTTCTCTTGAGAACATGGACCCAGGGTCCCCAAGTATCCGCAGATGGTAATTAGCCATCCCTAACTAGATGAGTGTACCAACCAACTACACCACATCATACCAGCCAACTTACCCAAACACTGCTGAACCCTGTTATCAAGAATTGTTCAGGGTTTGAGATTTTATCCTACATGTAAGCTAACAAGTTCGCCTGCCAGTTTCATGGATGCTGGCAGAACACATGAGATGCTTTGGTTAGAGGCAAAGGGCAGTTTATCACTCACAGTAAACAGTAGACAGAACATCAGCATTTTTGTACCAGTTTCCTGAGCCCCAATTCCCACAGGGTGACACAAGGGCCAGGTAACTTCTGCACACGCAGTGGGTTACATTACAGGACAGGAACCCTGAGCTTCAAGAACCTACATCTTTTATAACGGGAAGTAAGCATTCCTGCCTTTTGTCTCAGAGGGAGAGATTACCTTTATTAGACTGGACAGTAAACGTCTGCTCTTAGTTCTGGAGGGAGACACCCGCTCCACCTTCTGAAGCTGTGAGCAAACCTGCACTTTGCTCCAGAAGGAGAGACTGTCTTTGTCTTCCAAAGCTGTGTACTATATAAACACCCTTGAGAAGACAGTCCGGAACAAAGAGCAGTCAGTGCTTGCAAGATCCCCAAAAATGCAATATACCCACAGACAATCATCTCTCAGCATCTGTAAACTGACTAAAGCCTGAGACTACTGCAGGAGCAAAGAGACAAGGAGGAAAGGTAAGTAGAGCAAACCGAGGGTCTAATGATTCAAGAAAAATTAGCTTGTTTGACCTCTGTAAGGAGGCATTTCAGTATGAAGATGTCAAGTAACCTTCTTCATATTTTGTATAGCACTGAGAATGGTGCTTTTTCCCAAAGTAGAAATACTTAGAAATTATTCATTCTTTATTCATTAAGGAACATTTAATGAATATCTTTATGTGCCAGGAACTGTGTTGAGCTCTGTTCCATTATCCTACTAATCATCTTTTCACTCTGTTGAGGGGAAATTAACTAAAATCATTTTCATCTTCTTTTCTTTGTAGCAGTTTTTAATTATTTGGTACATTAAATTAAAACAGTAAAACTATAAAATTAGAACTAGCCTAGAATATTTTTTAATGTACTACATAAAAGATGATATAATTTTACTGCAAAAAATTATACTTCAATTAGCCCTTAATTCATGCCACTGAAAACAGTATGCAAATTATTTAATCATTCAAGATTAGACATTTAGAGCAAATTGCATACTTAAACACCCATAAAAAAAAGCATGGGCATTTCAGGTGTTTTCACGAACCATTATATATCTTTTTAAAAATACTTATATTGTGATGGTTTTTAAAATATATAAGATTTATTCAACAGCCAGGAGCTTCTTTAGGAATTCCATCTATATTACATTTGTACTTTATTATAAAAATTCAAATAAGTAAGTCAGGGCTGATTTCTGCTCAGTAAGACTTCAAATAGGAATCCTATATTTTTCTAGGTGGGAAGACCTGGCCCACCCACTGAGCTTTTAAATAATAGTCATCACAATCATCATCATAGCCCTAGGATATGTTTTCATATATTTTTCTCATTTAATCTTCAATAATCCCATGAAGCAGATCATGCGTGAAATATAAATATTCAGTTTATGGCTGAGAAAACCAAAGTTCAACATGGTTAAGTGATGTGCCCAAGGCCACGCCCTCACAGATGGCAGAAACAGATCTTAAATCTGGATTTTCAAGCTTTAAGTTAATACCATTACTTTCCACAGTTTGCACTGAACTGTATCTCACTGCACTATAGCTGTAAATTACTTAAGTGGAGGGGGGAAGGGAAGGTCTTAGGCAAAACAGGACAAAAAGAAGGGGAGAGCTGCCAGCCACCGTGAATCAGAGAGAGATGATGGAGCTGCTCTGCCAATAGAACAGCCCCTCTCTTCCCTAAGGGTAAATTTCTGGGAAGGGCTCACTTGCCAGCGGCAGCAATGCCCCCTCCAGGGCCAACACCACTGTATCAGCTGTCCCCCCCTCCCTTAGGAGCCTGCATATCTGAGACCTCTACACTCTTCCTTATCTTTGGCCCCACACTTCTCTCACTAGATGGCTCTCAAGAGGCCAGGGAAGTTCTTTGTGGTGACAAAAGAGTCCTGACCATTCATGGGTTGGAAAGAGAAGGCAGGTCTAACACTAAACAAGAGAATTTTAATAAGAAGAAATCCAAAGTCACAAATCCATGTTAATCATAAAACTAACGTGGGCCGTGTGAAATATACGCATGAAAGCTTTCAAAAAATATATTTGGGGGATCGCTCAACTGTGTCCTTTGAGGGGATTGAAATTTCTATTTATTGGTATTTGAATGTTTATAGTCTTCCATGAAAAATGGCAGAAACGCCACCAGCGGGAGTTTGTTCTGGAATATCACAGAAATATGTAGGATGCCATGTCTTTGGCACTCATTAAAGAGCACCCAAGATCATCAAGGTATATAAATAACAATAACATTACAAAATGAAAAAACAACAACAAAAAGCACTATATCTGCCCTTTAAATGCTCAGATGTTTATCTTCTTAACTGGCCCATAAAGACAATTTGGGCAGATGTCCAGGCATCAGGTGTCTGCTTTTAAGCTCTTCCTTATCTTCATATTTTACATCTCTCTTACTTTTTAAAGGCCTTGCTGTCTAATTACACTCTGCAAGCTTTAACTTTGTAACATTTCCCTGTGGTTCAGATCAAAATGATGATATATCCATTTATGTTTAACGTGTTTTCATTTCATTCCATTGGGAGTTGCTTTAGATCTTTGCTCATACCACTAAATTCGGTTTTTAGGAATTCACCTTCAAGAATTAAGACTGTGACCTCTTACATCTATCTTAATGTTAAGTACGTTTAGTTCATTTTAGTAACTCTGCAGACCTGAGGTACGACCATGTCTAGAGGCAGGTATGTCTCCGGTGAATGAATATACAAGTGGAATGTCTACTAAACTCTGTATCCTAAAAATACTAAGACCATTCACTGTGATCAGACAGGACAGGCCATCTTTTCCTCTTGTGTTCACTATTATTCCCTCACTTAAATTACTACTCCATTTTAATTTTTATAAAACATCATCTTTGGAGTTTGGGTTTCATAAGAATAACTTTTTTAATACAGCTAGCCTGATACCTGTCTTGCAGCAAAAGAATAAAAAAATGCTGAATTCCATATCTCTGATGAAAATAAGAAACAGTAATACTATGCCTGTCTCTCTAGCTATTGAATGAGCCCCAAATGACAGCACGGTGGGTGTTGGGGCCTCTCGCATTTCTACCTTCTTGCCTGGTTTTCCTTACACACTCTATGATCTGCTCCCAAATACCTCCCAACTGCTCGCCTCACCACTCTTTACCTCATGCTGTTCCTTCTGACTAACGCGCCTTCCTCTTCCATCTGTATCTGGAGAAACCCTTGAGGTACCACTCAAACGCCTTCTTCTCTAATGGATAATGGCGTTTTCTCCTCTGATCCCTCAAAGTACCTCGTATCACTTATGATGGCTGCATTGTATTATGGACACTGTCTATCACTTTTCCTTCCCTTTTTCCTTCCCTTCTTCCCTTCCTTCCTTTCTTCAACAAATTTATTGAGCAGGCACCATGCACCAAGCACCCATCTTCACAGACCAGTAATTTACCTCCACTCTTAAATTCTACTCAGCTCTGTTCAGGGACAGATCCCTCCCCAAGGTCCCAAACCCTCTGGGGTTGCCAGAATTAGCAAATTGAAATTATAGATGCCTGGTTAAATCTGGATTCCAGATAAACAATGAATAACTTTTAGTATGCCTCATGCAATATTTGGGGCATAGGTATACTAAAAACCTCAAATTTAACCAGGTATCTTGTGTTTCATCTGGCAACCCTAATACTGTCCTACCAATGCACTTTACAGGACGCATACTTAGATACAGTATATGTCCAATATGAGTGTGCTACTTCTATTTTGTGATGACATTTCCCTGATTCAGGCAGATTATGTTAAAGTATTTATATATATAAATACATCACAGTTCATATACACATAAAAACTTATATATATATATATATATATATAAATAATATATAAGAAATACTACTTTATATATATAATACTACTATATATATAAGAAATACTACCTCGTTGAGGGGCCAAAACCAGTCACTAGCAGAGATCAGTGTTCTTAACCAAGGATGCACTAAGAATCAAGTAGAAGCCATTTCTTGAGCCCAGGCCTACAGAATCAGAAATGTGGCCGGTGGGCCACGAGGTTCCGATGCTCACTCTCCACTGAGAACAACTGGCATAGACCTTACCAGAAAATCACGGCACATTTCGAATGGTAATCCTTTCTTTAGCATAGATTAGCCTGGACTTGGCGGTACTTGACAAACAATCGTTCTGTCAGACAACTGGAGGTAAAACTACTGGGATTAACCTCTGACATTCTTGGCTCAGTGAAACACTGTTTTAACTATATTCCAGCAGAACAGCAACAAATTCTATAAATATAATATACCCAATCAAAAAGAGAATGCTGCCCTGGCAAGAAACGAAAGCAAGTCTTGAAGAGCAATAGTGACTTGACTTGTAACGTAACAAGGATGCATTAATCTGTTGTTCTGATTAGAAGCTGCACAAAACCAAATGCCTAGTTTGGCACCATGCTAAGGGATGCTGCCCTCCCTAAAAAAAAATTGCATGATAGGAGAGGCAACTAAAAGGAAGGCTATAATTCATCCAGGTGCACTAATTTCTGAATGGCCAGCTCCACAAAAACAAAAACAAAAACAAAAACAAAAACAAAAACAAAAACAAAACAGGTGCATCTGACCTCACAGTTCATTTGGAAAGTACTGAAACCCTATGGAAGTTAACAGGAGCACCATCAGTGCGCGGCACTTAGATGTGACCCCTAACCCCCTTCCGAGGGTCCAGAGGCACATGAAAAGCCCTCCCAGGCCACTCAAGACACAACTGAAAGAAACACTACCTACCTCACCCCACAGAGGTCTGAGCCCCTGGCTCAGTAAGCTCATTTCCTTTTTCCCAATCGTTTAATTTAGGAAAGCTTAGAGAAGGCATTTAAATGAATTTCCAAAGTATCCTCTGTCGTAACAGACCTTCCTGAACAAGTAATTGTCGTATTAAATATTTCAAGAGAGACTGGTTTCTTTCTAAACAAAGCTTGATGACAGAGTGCTTACTTGTGTTTACTTTCCACAGGATTTGCTATCGCCCACCCGGCATCCCCACTCTGCTGACAAATTCGCCTCATTACATATCGTGATTATGATGTATTCTGTACCCATCCCGTGAGCTGCATCCTTGCTCAGGGAAATGTCCTGTCACAGTGAGCCAATCAGAAATCCTGAAAGTTTCAAAAGAGACTTTAACATTGTCTTTTTCTGAGGTGTTTTTTTTTTTCTCCCCTGATTCTTCATGAATAACATTGCCTCCTACTTACATAAAAATCATTTTCAAATAAATCATTCTATCTTCGATTTGCCTTGGGAATCTGCCTATGTGAGATTTGAAATCAAGAGGCTGAGAGAATCTAAAAGTCTTAATAAAACCCTTTCCAAGTTTCTCAAAGAGGCTGCATTTCATTTTTCTTCTTGGAGTTTAACAAAACTAAGATTCACTGGACAGGGGTCAGTGAGCTAAAGGGATATGAACTTTTGCTTAAAAAGTAATAACAATAAAAACATAGTGCAAGTCACTCATGCAAGTTCAGGATGTCCTATGACCTCCAGTCCATCACTTGTATAAATGTGATGTCATTTGGGGAAGGTAATCAAAAAATAAATAAGCAAAGATTAGTTAGGGAATATCAGAGCAAAGAATTTAAGTGAAAATTGACAGGAAAAATTTTTGCTAAAGCAATAATGTCATTTACCTAAACTAATGCACTTAGGTAAAAGAGATGTTCATACAAATTAAAAGCTATAAATTTTCTTCATGTTTTGAAATAATTATTTAAACGTTTTCTAATCTAGTCTCGTCAATATTTAAAAACTGCATTACATATGTTTAAAATGACCCTAAAAAGTAAAAAGACCTCTTGTCCCCTTACAAAATAAAATGCCACACTTTCAATCTTAAAAGTTTGTGAAAACCTTTTCTTAAATATCAAGGCATTTCCATATTCCCTAAAAGTTTTATCATTAAGCCACAAGTTCTCCAAATAAAAGGACCAGGGAGTAGATGGTCTGTCAATCAGTGCACAGAATACTGAGAACAGCTCATACTGCCTCCCCACACCAATTCTCACCTTCTCCCTCCACTAGTAACGTAACACTAAACCAAATCTTCTTCCTCTTTCCAGTACCTCAATAGCGGCTCTCTTCCAACATGGTAGAATGGACTGATTCTGGTCATGATCTGGGCACTCCTGATTCCCAAGCCACATCTCTAGCCTTTAAAACACATCGCAAGGTTCCACCTGCCCAGGGGGCACCATCATACCGATGTTCCAACACAACTTCAAAAGCCCCACGACCCAAACAAGCACCCCCCAGCTCCATCCCCAGTGCGGCTCCTTTCTCCATGCTCCTGGACTTCAGTACCATCACCAGCTTCTCAACCACAGCTGAGCTCTGAAGCAATCAGTTAAGGTTCAGATGCAACGAATGATTTCTCTAAGTCTGTTTCTCTTCTGTAAAAGCTGATGATGACCTACTTTAGACGGTCTTCAGGGTGATTAAATGAGATAATGATAAAGTAGGTACTTTATCATTTGATACTCCCCTTCTTCACTCTATATTTAATCGCTGGCCAAGGCCCATCAGCTGCCAACCAAACGTCTATAAAATCTTTCCCCTATTTTCTGTTCCTACTGTTATTGTCCTGGTTTGGATCCTCAGCATTTCTCACCTGAATAATCACAAAACTCTAGGACTAGTTGCCTGGCTTCCTTTCCTCTCCAACCTGCGTGCCTATACATATATGAGTATAAGAGGTATACCTGGGATTGGGTATAAGGGGCCTTACTTCTATTGTTCGTTTTCCCAAAACCCAGCACAGTGCCTGGCAAGGAGCGAGCATTCAACAAACATTTCACGACGATGCCGACTGGCTCCAAATTAATCATCCAGACATCATGAAGCCACACTCTAAGAAAAACCCCAATCTCACAAGCACTGAAGGAAGTCCTTTGCATAGTGATTCATCGTAACATTATACTCAGAGACCTAAGGTCCTAAAATTGCTGTTTCTCCCCCTGGAACCCATGGTGGTATATTAATGTGGAGGCACTGGGCCCAGATAAGTAGTAAGCAAAGTTTATTCACCGTAGGCAGAAAATCGTAAGATGTCTTAAATAACAATTTGATAGTACTTGGGGCATATATATGTTAATCATAGAAAGACAGGGATGGAAGGACCAAGAGATAACTAATTTTAAAAATGTATTAAATATACATGAGGCATCTGGGCTCTAGATATTCATGAAACACTAAATATATATGAGGCAGTTAATATTCATGAGTACTCAATATTCATGAGGCCTTAATCCGGCCACTCCTTCATTGGTGACACCCATTCTGGCCCCATATGTCCTTTGCTCAAGAAACGCAAATAAAGGCCATGACTATTCAGCAGGCTTACTGGCAAGCTACAGCTCTGGCCAGGTCCACTGGTCACTACATCTTTCCAATAGAGTAAGTGTGTGCCATGAGCCTCAGGCCCCTTTTGCCTGTGGTCTTTCTTGAACTTCAACTCTGGTCTTCAAACCACGCTATTATCAGGAAAGGTCAATGCAACAGAAAGAGAGCAAGAGGACCCCTGCATACCCCAGGATCTGGGCAGGGTGGCCCTTCCATCCACTTGTACCTTCTCCTAAGTGTGTGAACCTCTCTGCCTGCACCTCTGTGCCAGCAAATTACTCCTCTTATTGACCTGAATTTCGACTCCCTAGGTCCTATCCTTGAGGATACTGAAAATTAGGTCATCCCTCCTCCACATGACAGCCCTTTAGACGTCGTAAGACATTTATCAGGCACACCTGAGTCTCCCCTCCAGACAAATATCCCTTTTCACTACTCTGCCCTACACATGACAAATTTCCAGTCCTTTCACCATCATGGCTGCTGTCCCACGAGGCAGCCAGAACTCAGCATAAACTCCATTACAAACTCCATAAACTCCAGAACTCCATTACATGGGAATCCCACGTAAAGGACTCCCAGCACACACAGAAGAAATCAGTCACCTCCCTTCATCTCTGCCACGCTTCTACCAATGCAAGCGAGGGTTAGCGTCTCTGGTGGCCACATGACAGAGTTAACGCTTATCTGGTGGAAGGGGAATGTGGATAAAGCTGACTGGCACATGTGGGGCGAAGGAACAATGGCCCTCTCTGGAAGCACCATCAGAGTCTATACTTAATAGGGATGAGGATGAGAGAGTGAATGAAGCAAATGGCAGTGAACTCAAGAAAGGAGAGAGAATCCCAATCTGGAAATGGCGGTGGAGAACAGTCTTCTGTCTTCCGCTGAGGGTATTGTGAAGGAAGTAATATGGTCACGGTGGAAAGACCAAAGAGTTTGGAGGAAAAAATCAAAGACACAGGAGAGTTGGCAGCATGGGAAAGGAGACAAGGCTGCCACAGAAGAGTGAGTGGCCACTGTTGCGGTGGGGGGGGGGGTAGAAAGCTGAGAAGTCACCTTCAATAACTACAAGCTAACAGTACATTTATACTCACCGTTGCCAAAAGGAGTGTGGGGTCTTTTAAAAAGCTAGAGAAAGACAGTATATACAGGCAGGAGTTAGAAGTAAAAGAACTATAACTCTGCTTTAGATACCTTGAGGCAATCCGCTGTTTTTCAATGCTGGTTCATTTACTTGAATTGTGTCATCTTCAAGGTAGAAGTAGATTTTATAGCGTCTAATTCTATAGTTTTCTTGCCTTTTATCAGGCACTTCATCTTCCAAATAGGCATCAAAAGATAATACCTGTTGGAATCACAGAAAGTAAGAAGTGAAAATAAATTCAGCAAACTTAAAATCAATAAAGCTACTGCCTGTATACGTTTTGTTAATGTAAAGAAAAAATTGAGGAAATTTTTGCAAGAAGAAATTCTACACATCAGCTATGAGAATGGATATACAATCTAGGTTACAGTATATAAAGATTATTTTATATTTTCATCACTCTGGTCAGAATGAGGAAATTATATTCAAGCAATAAATCCATCATTCAGCTCTACCATAAATTGAACTAGCGCCTGTCCTTGGAATTTCACAGTGGGATTCTGTATGTGTTAAGAGAGAAAATAATATTCTTTTCCAGAAGACAAATATGAGTCTGTCATTTTTTTCCCATTAAAAATAACACAAAGCTACCCTGGTTCTCCGACAAAATTATTCTGACTTCTGGTCCTGCTGACTGCTTGCCTTGAGGCAACTGAAACACGCAGGGCTGAAATTCTTCCAATGCACTGGAGACCCCACCCTACACTTCTTCAGTAACCTCAAAAAGCCTAGCTCAGTGCTAGACCCAGTCTTATCTTATTGGGTGTGTTAGGGTGGGAGAGAGGTAGACATTAGGAGAGGTGGATTCTAAAGTAGTTACAGTAAAAAAATCAGAGTCGAAGATATCCTTGAAAATTCCTTAACTACTTTGGAAAACCGTGCCTCTCGGTATGTATAACACAGTGCATTTTTCTCCCATGTTGAACCAGAAGACTGCCTCTTCAGCTGAAGATCAGCTGAATTAGCTTCCATAGGTTCGGGTGCCATGTTGTATGAATAATACATATCTTTAACCTTTAGAATCACTTTCAACACAGCGACCTGCTCACACACACTTAGAAAGACATGGTAATTAAGGACAATGGAGGGAACAGTAGATTTAGGCTACCATTTCAAGCTGGACCTGGGGCACAGGCTTCATGAGAGCTCCATTTTAACATTTCCTTGGCTCTCCTTTTTGTTCAATTTTTGTAATTCAAGTTGCAAAAGTTAATTGTGCATATGTTGTAATACCATGTTAAAGCAACACAGACAACATGATTAATGTGAGTAAGTCTGTTAGGTGCAATCTACCCTCTAGGGGTGGCCAGTTACCCTAATTAGAAACACACGCTCCAGGATTGTTTAGCAAATTTCTATCAGAAGCCCACACTTCAGAAGTGGCTGACAAAAATGCCTCAGTCATTTATCTCTGATCAACAGAAGAGGATTTATTCATCACCATAAAGAATATGAGAAATGAGCTTTAGTTAGTGAAATAATTGTATTCAAAATGAATGGATCAATTACAAATATTGACCAGGCCCTGACTTTACCAGAACAGCTTCTAGGAATCTAGTGAGCCCAGAGATCTATACCCTTCAAAATGGCACCTTGGGCTTCATTCCAAAATGGTCCTATCTTCAGCTGCTCTCTTGGGGAACGTATCTGGCCTGATTCCAGGTAGAAAGTTAGCTAAATCCACTACGAGAATGTTGTCATATTTGTGTTGAGTGAACATTCCAGGTAAGATGCCACCGGATGGGTACAGGGTTTCCTTCTGACGTGATGAAAATGTCCTGGAACTAGACAGAGGTGATGGTTGTACAACACTGTGAATACACCAGATGCCTTTGAATTGCATGCTTTAAAATGGCTAATCATTAATTTTATGTTATGTAAATTTTACCTCATTTTTAAAAAAGATATTGGTCACTGAATTGTACTGAACACTAAAATGGTAAATTTTATGTTATCTGAATTATACCTCAATTTTTAAAAGTAGGGGGGGAAAGATGATGTTGGAACATCTCAGAGGACAAGAGAGCTGGGCTTCATGAAGCTTTCAGTAACAGTAGTGAGTTGGAGCAAAATGTGCCACCCTAGAATGTGCCACTTTGACATGTGGATTATTCTGAGCTGAAGACAATCAGAGCCCAGCAGAGGCAGGAAAAACTTTCTTACCTCCCACTTAACTGCCTAAAAGAATTTACATAGGAAACCTGCACCAGGAAGAGAGCTATATTACCGGAGAAAACGTTTTATATCAGAAAGACTTACCAGCATCACAGGGCAAACATGTGTTTACCAAACACTTGCTCTTCTCATCTTCCTACCCTTTGAAGCCCCGGACCCCTACCCACTTCTCCTTAGCTCAGATTGGCATATAAGCCTCCATTCCTGACTGCCAAGGAGTCTCATATGTGTTGGGGGTTCCCATATGTACAAAATTTGCTTTTCTCCTGTTAATCTGTCTTATGTCGATTTAATTGTTAGACCAGCCAAAGACTCTAGAAGGGAAGAAGGGAATAGTTTTCTGTTCCTACAATAGTAGTCTATCCGAAACTTTTTTTCTTTTTAATTGGGTAGGAAAGTGTGGCGAGAATATTCATATCTCTCACCTACCTCTATGCATTGAATGCCACTGATATAAACTGATGCATGACCAAACTGCCACGGATCAGTGGACAACACTGTCATGTATGTAATCATTAAATATTTATCAAAAGAAATGATGCATTCAAAGAAAATAAAGGATGCTAAATGGGAACAAGGAGAAAGAAAGACATTATTTTAGTCTAGGCTTCAGTATTTCTAGAAGAGGGACAGACTGATATTTCACGTTCTGGTCCCCCGAGAATACAGGGCTGACGAACTTCAGCATGAAAGGTAGAGAGCAAGTCAGAGTGGTAGAGACAGAAAGACAGAAAAGGAAGAGGGAGGGGAAACTGTGAAATGGGGCAAAGTAGAACGCAAAGGAAGAGATACCAAATAGACTAAAAGTGATCTCACAAAGATGAAAGAACTAATTGCAATGGAACTTGATGCACCAGAGAATCCAGAGAGAAAGATCTAAAAAAAAAATTGCTAGAAATGAAAATTTATAGAAACATAATTATGATACAAGGTTTCATCATAATTTATGATGTCAAGCAGAGACTAGATAAATAAGGTCCTAGAGGATGTAACTAGCTGTAATTTTCTTGCAAGCGGTATGTAAATGTCATTTGGCAGGCTGTGTGATCTTCTATTCCCCACAGGCCTCTACAAGCCCTACTGTATTATATGAGGTTACCTGCCTGAGCCCCGAGGCATTTGGATTTTTGATGCTAGCCAAGAGGATCGGAAATGTGAAATCAATTAGCATTAAATAATAGATATATGATATTCCCTCATTAGAAAGGAAATTTTTTAATGTGAATATTTCTGAAATCAGAATCTTTTTATAATTAAAGCCAAAAGAAGCTCAAAACAGTCAGGAATGCATCTGAAGGAAGAAGTTATGACTTGATGGAAGGTGCAAATTTAGCCTTGTGGGGAAGGAGTTAATTCTATTTTCATGTCAATTGAGTGCTTTGCTTTGCAGTGCATTTCCCAAATAGCTAGATTTTAACACATCATTTTGGATTCCTAACTTTCACTTAGAATGTTTTCAAAATGATTACTGTCTGATGCAGCACTGACATGGAAATAATTGTGTATAGAAGACTGTCCATCACAGGCTAGGCGATGCAATCATAAGGCAAAAACAAAAGCCTAACCTCTCAGAATAAATCACAGAATTTTAAGATGGTGAAGTTGGTATGACCAACGCATGAGTCATAAAGACTATTACTCAGGAACCAAACATCTAAGTGCCAAAACCTCATGGCTGAATTTCTAAAGCAGCTGTTAGGAAAGAAAGAAGCACCAGTGATGTTCAATAAAGCTCAACATTCTATAAAGAGATCAGTATCGTAAGTCTACATTTAAAACATTGAGGTTCTATTTGATGAAAAAGGCTCAGACTTAAATTGTGAGGTACTAAAGAAGAAGGTACATAATAGTAAGGATAAATACTTGCTCTTATAGGTTAGTAGACAATAACAATTTGTGTACATTTAATGCAGTGTTGTTTATTCTTCCTGAAAAAGCTGTTATTAAATTAATGGTTTCTCTTATAATTATAGAATCTTAGAATTAAGGAAATAAACCATAATGAATTTTGTATTGCATAAAGAGGATGGTTCCTTTATACATGACAATGGTATAGTTAAAGAAATTTATCATTTAAACAGAATGTAAATAAGTTACTTATACTATATAAGTAAATAATAAATAATAAAATTATTTTATACTAGATATTATATAGTAAAATAATGAACATCAATAATATAAAATATATAAATAACAAATAATATTTAATATAAAATATAAATAATAAAAAATATATAAATATAAAGCAGAATATAACACTGCAAAATATGCCTCTCTGGCATAAGAATTATCTTGAGCTAATTATTTTTAAGAAATAGCAGAGAAAGAAGCTCTGAAATCTGAGTAGAAGTTACCCTTTTCTAAGAGACATTTATACTTACAAGGAAAATCTCCACTTGTGTCTCTCTGCACCAGGAAGAGGAGGATGACTAAATCTCTAGAAACTTATCAATGGAGAAAGCATGGAATTAAATCTGCATAACAACTATACCCTCCTTTCCCATGCTTTGCCTGATAACCTCCCATAACTGGCTCTCCCCACCCCCAGCATCTTTTGCCTTTAGCTGGAGCTAGTGTTTAAGGTGGTGGCTTGGGCTATTTTGAAGAGTTACTCAGTCTTCCTGGGTATCTCCCATGTATACAGGAGGTATACATACTAGTAAACTTCTGTTTGCTTTTCTCCTGCTAAGCTGTCTTTCATCACAGGGGACATCTCAGCTAAGAACTGAGATGGGAAAAGGGAAAATTACTTTTCCTTCCCTGCCTAAACTAATTTATTAAAAAATTCTAATAAATTTAAAATACAGAAATCAGTCACTGATCACAAAGTAATACAACTAAAAATGTATCATGTAACTATAAGCAAATATTGTCCCCCCTAATAATTATTGTGATGAAAATAAATTTTAAAATACAAAAGATAAATGTAGAATCTAATAAAATTTAAAGATAGAGGCAAATCTGTAACCTTGGGTAAATCACTAGATTTCAATTATTACACAAGATAATTTAAAGAGAGCTAACTCAGGTAAATGTACTAACTCAGTGACTCTCAACCTTGGCTTCTCATTAGGAACTTCCCCAAAACAACAAAAACAAAAAAGACCATACCCAAGCCTAAATACATTAAATCAGAATCTTGGAGGCAGTTAAGAGAGGCATCAGCATGTTTTTTTTTAAAGCTTCACGAGTAATTCTGCAATGCAGTCACAGTGAGCAAGGGGTTGAACAAAAATTTTTGAAAGTGCAAAAATTTGTCATAAGGAAAACAAGTCAAAAGCAAAAAAGAATAAAAGCACAAGTAGATAAATTTGAAAGGAGAAAAACAACTGCAATAAATAAATCCAATAGTTTTGTTGTTTTTCTTGTTTTTAATAAATAAAATAGATAAGATTCTAGTGTCGGGGAGGAAAAACATTTTTCCTCTACCTTTCTAGGTTCTTCTGGCTGGTCTAAAGAATTAAAACTGACATTAGGCAGGTTAACAGGAGAAAAAACAAATTTCATTATGTACATATAGAGGCTCCATAAGAATATGAGGCCTAAGGAAAAGTCAGGCAATTGAAGCTTATATGCTGTCTGAGAGGAGAAGAGGGTAGGGGTTTGGGACTTCAAAGGGGAGGAAGGCAATACACAGGAAGATGAAAAAGAGCAAATGTTTGGTAAACAAATGTTTGGCTGGACCAGGCAGAAACAACGGGACACAGAAAGGAATTTAAAAAACACTTTGCTAAGTTCCTCCCTGTCTACCACACCTAGTTCATATTATGCTATAGTTATCTATGGTGATGGCTCCCTTCCTAGAACAGGTCCTCTATCTAAATTCTTTTTTCTTTTTATCTTTTTTTAAATCTATTTAAATTCTTTTAGGCAATTAGGGGGAAGGTCAAAGGTTATTCCTCACTCTTTTGGGCCCTGATTGCTTTAGGCTCAAAATAATCTGCATGCCAAAGAGAAACATTTTGGGGTGGCAAGTTTTACTCCCCTACACTAGCAAAGATAATCAAGAAAGAATATAAGTAAATAAAACCAGAAATGAGATGGTGCATAGCATAGAGATGTAGCAAATTATGTTATAAATTTTATTATAATAAATTATTCAAGCTTTTATGAAAATAAAATCTAAAACCACAAACAAGCGATTTTCTGTAAGAACTGTAAATTATCAAAACACAATGAATAAATAACCAAGTAAAAGTGAAAAAAAATTACCAAAGAATTGCCCCAACAAATGCTCCAACCAAGATGATTTACTAATGGATTCTTTCATACTTTCAAGGTAAGAAAATCACCACTTTATATAACTCCCCCCACAGGATATCAAAAAAGATGGAAAGCCACAAAGGTGAACTCCAGCTTACACTTAAATAAAACAAATCAATTCATTTTACCTTCCACCGCAAAAATTATATATGTGTCAGAGCTTTGAAAGGGAGGATGACCATTCTAGGCTTAGAAGAAAAAGACACAATTACGAAAGAAAAATATTAAAATTTAACTACAAAAACAAGTTACAACTTCAATACACTGAAATATAAATTAAAACAAGAAACATGCAAATAAAAAATGTTAGAAAAGATGACAAAAGTTTTAATTTATTTTATAAAAAAAGTTTTAATTAATTTTGAAAAGATCCTTTAAAAGAAATGAAAACAGAACTTAAAATGAATGAGAAGGTCGATAGAAAAAGGAAAATGTCTGCTCTAAAAAATAATCAGATAACTGAAAATTAAAATAACAGTAAGGCACCAGTTTTGTTTGTTTCTCCTAAGAAATAAGCCTGGTAGGATTATTCATTACCAACGGGAGTTTGAATTATTACAGTTCTTCTGAGGTAATGTGGTGCTATGAGGAGCCATTCTAAAATTCCTATACTTCTCAGGAACTCCATTTCTGGGCATGTAGCCCAAAGAAACAAACCAAAATATGGAGAAACATATGTGCAAAGATGTTCTTTGCAGCATTTTTTTTTTTATTAAGAAAAAAAACTAGCGTGAGTGTAATTAAAAGATCTAACAAGGGAAGGGCTTGGTGAATTACGGCACATCCATGTATTCTGTGGAATATGACGAAGACAGTAGTATGGTATTTTTGAAAAACTACGCGGCAATAAGAAAAATGCTTAGGAAACAGAAATGCTGAGAGAAAAAAAAAAAAAACACAGGACTGAAAATGGTAATATACTACAGTTACAACTGTTTTCAAAAGCATGTATACTGAAACTATGTTTTAAAAACCATAACTATGTTTTTCAAAAAGACTAGGTAGAATAAAGGAACAAAAAGAAAGCCATGGTGGCAGTTCCAGTGGCGGGCTGGTCGGGATGTAGGATCGCGAGGGGCGGGGGGCAGCTGTGGGTAAGGCACCGACCTGAGGTAGAGGCAGAAGACGCGGCCACAGCCTGTGGTGGGTGCTTCCAGGTTGGGGGGGGGGGGCGGTGGATGCTTCCGGTGGCCTGGGCTGGTGGGCGTGGTGAGCGGCATCTGCCCCCTCCCCTTCCATGGCTGGGTTCGGCCCTGCCCTCCTGCACACCCTCCGCAGCCTGGACCTCTAGACCACCGGTCCACCTCAGGGGACCCTGTGTGGGGTCCCTAAAGCACCTGGCAGCCTTTTCAAAGCCTGTTGTGACATCTCACGAGGGCCGTACAGTCCAAACCGAATCGAAGATATTTCTAGTCCCGGAAGCACCTTGATGGCCCGGAAGTAGACCTGTGCCCTCAAAGAAAGTGCTCGGTAGTCGCGGAAGCTCACTGAGGGCTCGGACGCCATACCGAGCGGTTAGTACGCCTTGGATCTCTGTGACTTTTCCGAATCGCTTTGCGGTCACAAACCCAGTGGACGGACTTTTGACATCTCTGAAACACTGAGAACGGCGATGGGTGAGTGAAAGAAAGGAGGAGGGTCCCTCAGCCGTGTGGGCGGCGCAAGGCCGCTTACCACAGGAGCTGCACTTCGGTACGGCCCCCTAGCAAACGCGTAAGCGTCTGGGGAGTCGAGTGACGCGCCCCTCCTCCCCTCAGTCGGCCATCTTATAGCTCTGCGTCGGGAGGGACTGGCGTCCCCAGGCGCCTGAAAGCCCAGAAACAGGACCTTCTGACTTTCAAGCCGAGGTTTCCTAGGGCTCATCCTGACAGGAAAATTCGTCCTCGCCCTCCTCCTGCTCCTCGTGCTCCTCGTCCTCCTCCCGCTCCTCCTCCTCCCATTTCAGGCTCGGGTGTGGGTGGAGCAGCCTCCCAAGACTGCCTGATTCTGAGCACTCGGGGTTCCTGTCGTCTGTGGAATCCCCTCAGCGCCATTCCCTTCGTGCTCCGCCAACCTCTTTCTAGAAGAAATGGCTTCTCACGAGGACACCTACAGCTTTAAGGTTCATTTCCAACAAAGTTCCTGTGACTTCACAGACTCTGAATTTGTAGCCACAGCCGAGGGTCAAAATAATACGACTGAGGAAGCAAGCAAGGGCTGGAGAAAGAGCGATGGACAGCAAGATGAAGACTCTTCGGCGACCTACGTGAAGGCGATCGAGGGCATCCTGGAAACATCGACGCCAGAAGAGGAGGCCACTAGTACAACATGGAGCACAGGGCAGCATCCCAGCCCTGAAGGACCGGCCTGGGCTCTTTCCTTCTCTGCTTCTCCTCAAATAAAGGAAACGTCAGCCCCAGAGGTCACAGCGGAGAAGATCGGGATCAGCGATTTCTCTGACAGCAGAGCGATGACATATCCCGAGGACAAACCCCGTGAGAAGCTACTCGGTGACCGAAGGGTATTCCTTTTTGAAAAAGGCTCTCCAGCCCTACAATTTCCAGATAGACATGACTATCCTTCAGAAAACCAAAAGCACACAGAAAGGAGTGTGGTAACTGAGCGCGCTTCTTCAGGAAGTGGCTGGTCTGATGTGGGTGACGTCTCCTCATTCACATTACCTCAGGAGGAGCCACTCCCATCCTGCCTCTCCAGTATTTCAACGCCTTCATCCTTCACAATTGACCAGGCCACGTACTGGCCTAATTTGTACGGTGGTCCTTGGCAGAACCCTGGCAGCTCCTGGACCAGCAGCTCCACGCTTCCTTTATATCCGTCCTTGGGCAGCGGCAGCGGCAGCAGCTTCCACGCAGTGGCGAGCAGCCAGAGCCTCTGGAGGGATTTTTCCTTCAGTTCTACAGTGCGCTCCCCAGACTGGTCCAGAGACCTGAAGGCGGCAGGGGAAGATCAGTCTCCAAATCCTCATTCACTTTGTTTCTCCAGAAGTTCAGAAGCAAAGGTGAAGGAGTGGAGGCAGCGACTCCGAGAGGAGATACCGTCAAGTCCTTGGGGAGATTCTGTGTCTTATTCCCGGCCAAAGAGCCAATGGGAGCAGAGCCAGCAGGAGGGTTTCATCGACACCCACTGTCACCTGGACATGCTCTACTCCAAGCTGTCTTTCAAAGGAACCTTTGAAAAGTTCAGAAAAATTTATAGCCGTTCCTTCCCTAAGGAATTTCACGGCTGCATCTCTGATTTCTGTGATCCTCGCACACTAAGGGATGGCCTATGGGAGGAGCTGCTGAAAGAGGATCTGATCTGGGGGGCCTTCGGCTGTCACCCTCATTTTGCACGTTACTACAATGAGAATCAAGAGAGAAGCATTTTGCAAGCCCTACAGCACCCCAAGGCTGTAGCCTTTGGAGAAATTGGCTTGGATTACTCTTACAAGTGCACCACACCTGTCCCTCAGCAGCACAAGATATTTGAGAGACAGCTGCGGCTGGCTGTGTCTCTAAAGAAGCCCATGGTGATCCACTGCCGAGAAGCTGACAAAGATCTGCTGAGCATCATGAAAAAATTCGTGCCCCCTGATTACAAGATCCACAGGCATTGCTTCACTGGCAATTACTCAGTCATCGAGCCCCTTCTGGAGTACTTCCCCAACATGTCTGTGGGCTTCACAGCTGTCCTGACTTACTCTTCTGCCTGGGACGTACGGGAGGCTCTGAAGAAGATCCCGCTGGAGAGAATCATCGTGGAGACAGATGCTCCCTACTTCCTCCCTCGTGGTGTTCCCAAGAGCCTGTGCCAGTTTGCCCACCCAGGCCTGGCCCTGCATACCATTCGGGAGATTGCCAAAATCAAAGATCAGCCAGTCTCCCACATCTTGGCCACCTTACGCAAGAACACTACTCGCCTCTATAATATTTAAACAGAGAGGGCACAGTCAGGAGTCTTCCAGGAAAGGGAGACCAGCAGCCTGACAACAGACTCAGTTTGAACTCTGCCTGTCAAGGATATGTTCAGCAAGCCCCGTGGAACAGAGAAAACCAGGACAAGATGTTTTCCTCAAAACCTCTTCAGAAGACTTCTTGTGACTGGTAGGCTGCGGTGCACTGGGATGGGAGGAGGGCTGAGGGGAACTGCTGGTTGATGTCATCAGGGGTTTGCCTTCCAAGCCCAATTGTGCCAGCATAGCCGGTAAAAAAGAAAGAGTTCCATCGGGCTCAAGTTTGCTAATCCAAACCCTGTTCTCTGCAGCCTGCATTTTTGAGTAGTTAGCAAATAAAGTCACCCTCCTACCTGTCTTTTAAAGAAAAAAGACAGCAGGGAATGTTGAATTTTAAAAGTGAGCTAGGTGATTTGTTCCATTTATTCCCCAAATGTATTTGTTATTATAGGAATTCTATATCTCATATAGTTTGTTGTTAAGTTTGTAAAGTCAGTGACTGTTCAACTTGTAAATTTGTATTTCTAAAGATAAACCAACAGTAGCTTTTCATCTAAGAAGAAGTCAATTTTGAGAAAAATTAGTTAATAGTCATAATGTGCCAGGGCAGGGGGGAGGTGTCTGGGGGAGTTTAGTGTGATAGGAGCCAAATCTGTTGAATTTTAGAACCACTGAGATGAGTCTTGAATCTGAACTGAACTCAACTCCTAAGACTCGTATAATTCCGAAGCTCTTCCGCTAACTAGCACATAATAGCAACTCTTCATTCAGAATGCTCTGATTCTTAACAAGGCTCAAATGTATACACTTAGAAATACCATTCTCCAGAAGGATGGAAACAGAAGAGCTTCAGCTGCCCACTTGGCAAACAGCCGTCCTCCTTGAGAAATTAAAATGAACCCACATCTTAAGGAAGACATTCAAGTGAGGAAATTTGACTTTGCCAGCCAAAGCACACACTAAAATCCAGGAGTCTCACTGCTGGAGGAGACATTCCACTTTCAAAATGGAAAATCTCTTTTACTCTCGAAAACTAAACTGATGAAAAGAAGCCTAGAATCCTCCAGACTTCTCTAGTTTCTTCTGTGCCCATTTATGTGGATCTACAAAAATCAACTGGTTCCTCACCATTTGGGTCTCAGCTCAAAAGCCGACTCCACAGAGCAGCCCTCCCTGACCACCAGTCTGCAGGGCTCGCTCACCTGGGAGGAAGAAAAATCCCTGGCCTATTAGTTTGATTTAATCATATTGCTTAGGCCTGTCAGAGACTGTGTTGTGAACTGATACATGTGTTCATTGGTTATCTCTCCCTCTTAGATTGTAAATTTATAAGCTTGTCATACTTGTTTACACTGTTAGAAGAGCGCCAGGAACAGAGCAGGCGCTCAGCAAAGATTTCTTGAATTAACATATGCATGGATACTTGACTTCACTGACATCTGGCAGTAAGTGATAATACTGGGGCAAGGGGGCAGATATTAGTAAGAGAACAGATAATAAGCCATCACAGTTCTAGCACTCTTCTTTAATTTATAAGGCAAAGGAAGGTTTAAAGGCCACCAATACTCTGCCCTGAGATGTGATCTGTAATAAAAGAAAGGGGGAAAAAAAAGATCAAGCCCCACCAGGAACTTGACAGTTCCTATTTCCTATAAATAACACTGAGTAGACCATAGGTTTGCCCCTTTGCTGGGAATCCAGTCTTTTGAGAAGAGTAAAGTCTGAGAAAGCTGTAGCTGAACTGCTTCACTTTCCTTAGTAGAACAAGGGAAGTTGATACAATGTTGAAGATGCGATTTGATTATATTTTCCAACACAGAAAATCTTTAAGAATTAAGCCAACGTTCTGAGTTAAGAAAGTTTTTTTTTTTCCATTTAATGTACATTTTAAATAGACCTTGCTCAATAGACCTTGCTTATAGTGTGTCCCTGGAGCCCTGGACTTTCAAGAAAGGATTTTAGAAAAGAAGGTTCCTGGGCACATTTTTGGTAAGTAATGAGTTGTACAAAGTTCCACAGATTTTTTTTTTATCTCATATGTCCTGTGATATGCTAATGTGTGCCACAAATACCCAAGAAGGTGTTTCTCAAAGTTACTTCTAGATTAGTGTGATTAACTTGAGGCACTATTCAATGCACTCAAGTTCTCTGGAAACACGAGCTTGGGAAACGTGACCTCAGTCACACTCTTGCTTTTGCAATGCCCTCATCACATGTGGTACATATCTCTACTGGTCACCTTCTGACATCCTCTTTCATTTACTGTTCTCACAACCTAAGATCCATGGAGAACAAAACGTTATTAATCTGATCGGAGCAAAGTGACATCACCAAGTGGGCATTTTAAAAACGGGTGTGAACGAACGGTTGCCTTTTAAAGTGCATGATCAATAAGATAAACAGGAGATACGCATATTATAATTAAAGTAAGTTACACATAGTATAATTAAAGTAAGTTTCCTTTCCAAAAAACTAAAGATCTCCTTTTCATATGGAGAAATACTTCTTACCTGCTCCTCTCACCCTACAGTTTTGATGGCAGATGCACAGACCATCCTCTGCAGAGCTTCTGACCTGCAGGAGAGAGCCCTGCCATCATTTAGCTTTATTTCTTCAGGAATGGGAGTGAGCAATATAGTCTTTTCTGAGTGTAGTAATATCCAGAGTGGCCTAAGTCAAAAATTACCGTCTTCCTTGACTTATTTCATGAAGTAAAGAACATCTCATCTATTCATGTTACTAGTAAAAACCAAACAAAAAACAAAAACACACCAAAAAACCCCATAAAACAAAAACAAAAGTTATGATCCAGATGTGCAAAATTTGAGCATTTTGTCAACAGTTTTCTACTATAGTGATAGATACTCCACAGAATCTCAAAGAATAATTACTTAGCATCCAAGAATCCGTGTGTCTGTATGGCAATTGGTGTGTCTACTCTCCCGTTCTGGAGGCATCAGAGAGCCGTGAAGGCAGCCGGTGATCTAAAAATTCAATTTGCCGTTAGTGGTCCACGGGCCATCGGTCAGCCCAGAGTCACCGGACCTCTCAGGCCCATTAACGGGCTCCCTGAACCTTGGCGGTCCTTTCACTGCACGTCAATATCTCACCTCACTTAAACTTGAGAAAGGCAGCTTATTTCTACCTTTAAAGCTCAAAAGGAACAAACTGCCCACTTTGTCTTGGGAGATGGGGGATTCTGCTTTTTTTAGTTGGTCTTTATTCACATCTGACTTCAAAATGAGTACCTGCTTATTGTAGAAGTTTTGAGACTACTAAAGAGCACAAGTGGAGGAAAAAAGTTCACAGTCCTACTACTTAGAGACCATAACTTTAACAACTGTAGTAGTTCTTTGGAAGATTCTCTAATACTTCCATAGTTATTAGCCAATTCCAGCACTGTACGCCTTGAATAAATTTTGTTAATTAATATTTACTATAATATTCACTTCATAATTAGCATAAGTAGTACATTTTACTTGTCTGAATTTGATTTAAATATACTGTGTAATTTTGTTTGCTTTCCCAAGCAAACAAGCTAGAAGTGTGTTAATTCTGTTGTTTACTAGACTCAGCTCTTTGAATACTTGTTCAAATCTATCTGTTTACTGATTTATAAAAATCCTGCTTTTAAGTGTATTAATTTTTTCCTTCATCTCTCAGATGTCCGGTTTTTTTTTTTTTTCCCCCTTAGGTGCTTTCTCTAATGCCTTAAAGTTAAATGCTTGGTTTATTTTTAATTTGGAAGGAAAGAACAAAGCATTCAATGCTATAAATCTGCCTTAATTATAACTCTGCTGTATCTATAGGATTTTTTCTTTTAATGAATTTACTTTCTCACTGTAAAAATTAATACATATGCATTTCAAAAATATGAAAATAGGAACAGAAAGGAGTGTAGAGTATCTCTACTACCTAGAACCCACTGTCCTGTTAATGTCTTTCCTTAACATAATTGCGATTCTATGTCAAATTACATATATTTTAAAAAGTCATGTTTTCCTGACTATGTCAAATTATATATCCTTTTTAAAAATGCATATGTTTTCATGCCCATACTCACTGAAGATTTATATGCCACAAAATACCACCACCCATCTATAGCCAATGTTCATGTTCTGGAGTATTTTGACTTAAAGTCTTTTTTTTTAAATTTTTTTTTAGACTTAAAGTCTTTTAAAAAAAAAAACCTAGTTAAAAACACAAAGTATATATATATATATCTATGAAGCAGAGTTAAGCAATTTTTACGGGTCCTAGAGAAAGATGATATAATGAGCTTTTCTTCCTCTTGACTGAGAGAGATGTCAACCCTATTCATTGTTATTTTTAATTTGTAAAGAATTGTCAGTTCAAGGGTCAGTTCTCAAAATCAACATCTATTGGAACTCACCTGAATAGACACAAAGAATGTATTTTCATTTTTATATCCCTGTCTTGTATTTGGCATGTTATCATTGTTTGTTATTCTTTTATCTTCCAATAAATATTTTAAATGCTTACATTCTGCTTTCAACTTTATTTATATTTTGTAATTATTTATAAGTTTGTTTCCATTGCTCACCACTAATCCTTTTATTTCATGACTGAACTGTTTAATTTGCTTTATAATTGGATGGAGTACATGTTCGAGCGACTTTCTCAGGAAAGGTATGTGGATGGCATATTTGTGAGAAAGTATATATTTCCAGTGCTTTCACTAATAAGTAACACCTTGGCTGAGTCTAGAATTTCTGGGTCACAAACATTTCCCCCTAAAAGTTATAGACACTGCTTCATTGTCTTCTGGCATTTAACACTGCAGACTTCTGATGTCAACGTCTCCTTCTTTGGGGGTTAAACTATTTTTTCTGTCAGGATGCCTGGTCACTGCTTTACTCTCTCCTTGAAATTAACATAAAAATTGCCAGACTCTATCTAATTATTGGTCTCTTTTTTCGTTATTTTCTTTGGTACACAGGAAGCATTCGGTCTGCAGATAGGTCTTTTCATAGTGGAGAAAGTTGTTTTTATTATTTTCTTATGGCATGCTTAACTGATTCGATTGCTTTTAATCTAGCTTCTCATTTTTGAGGAACAATTGTCTATGTATTAGAGCTCCAGCCTCTGCCCAGTCTTTCATTACCTAGCTCACTGCTTTTATATCTGACCTTGTCCTCTGCATTTGGGGAGAATTTCTCAAGTTTGCCTTTTCTATCACTCATCTCCAGTTTCAGTGTTTTTCTTTACTACGTATAATGCATTTCTTTTTTAGTTTCCTCACGTTTCTGCCTTCAGCGAGCTCCCGTCACCTTTTCCCCTGCAGTCTCATTCAGCAATATTTGAAATGTCTTCTCTTGTTCTCTTTTCTCCTTCCAGCCTTCACATCAGTTTGCTTTAACTGCTTACTTTGTTTTGTATCCTCTCTTGCACTCAACAGAAAGCATCAAGCAAACTGTTCTCCCAAATCTTCATTTTCCTCTAGAAAACATACTTCTAAAATAAATATTTTTCTTCCTCTGTCTCTTAAATACTATATTCTCCTCCATTTATGCTGCAGAGCCTTTTCAGAAACCTCATGTTGGGTTTCTTTGTTCCTTCTTGAACAAAGAACAGTCTATCCAGGCTGGTGGTTTTCTAAAAATAGGGTGGGCAGGTCTTCCTCCCCTTCCTTCACTGTCCACTCAAACGTTCTGATTTCCCCTCTCAGTGGGAAGCTGGTTGATAGAAATTCATACACAGCTAGTTAAGAGAAGCAGGGAGGGAGCTGGGGCCAGGGAGAGTCCCCTGCAGGAAAAACTTCAAATCTGTCCATACAGACATTTTAAAAATTGACCTGACCTCCACTCTGGGAACAGAGCATGTACAGCCAGCCCTTCGTGTGCCTTGCCTGTCGCGTCAGACAAATGCCCTCGTGCGGGGCCTGCTTTTTCCCCCAGTGTGACTATTCCTGGGCCACCTAGTGACATTCTTCATCCATCAAGAGCTGCGAAAGGAAGCCAAGTGCAAGCCCCTACAGGTTGTCCTAACCCCCCGACTCGATTCTTGTCACTTACCCTGGAAGGGAGAGTTGCAAGTTGGTTTTGAGATATTTCGTCAATGTGATTTCAGCTGCACCATATCTAGTGGAAATTCTTCACAGTTTGTAGCATGAAGATGGACCTCCTCCCTGGCCTTCAACACTAATACGCTTTCTCCATATTTAAAAATGTTGCAATCATTTTAATTGGGATTGTGAAGGTGGAGAGGTTCATCTAAATATCAATGCCTAAGTTATAATCTCACTCCAAATTCTCCTTTTTTTCCCTCACTTTTTTTTTTTTTTGATAAATTTATGTTCCTATGGATACTGGGTTTAAATAGGCACATCTTATTTTAGAAAATTCAAATTATATGAATCTGAATCTCATTTAGCTTTTTGCACACAAGAGATGGTCAATAAAGGTAAGTTCAATTAATAAATGACAAAAAATACAAATTACAGAAAGATGATTTCCAGAAATTTTTTGTATAATAAAAATATTACCCTCATAAATCTATTTATAATTTATGCTCCAATTTTCATAACTAAATCTAGGGTTTAAGATGAATGCACCTATATGGACAGCAAAGGCATTCATCAAATTTATGTTTACTTGTCTGCTGCTTCTAAAGACCTGATTTTATGATGTATAAAAGGGGAAAAATGTGACTGGCATGCTAGAATATTCTTCTTGCAGCTTTATCACTAATTAACCATATAACTGGTACAAACCACTTAAACTCTTTGTTCCCTGGTTAACCTTTTAGCAATAATTAGAAAATCAACACTTGCTAACCACAGGACAGTGCAGCACTATTTAAAGGATTAAGACAATTATGTATATATAACAGCACTTTGGAGAGAAAAATGAATGTATAAAAATACTGAATAATATATCAGTGTAGGATGCAAAGCTGGAAGCTTAAAAATACTGTCAAAGCCACGTCTAAAATTGTCTTTTCACATCCTTATGGAATCTATTGAGCAAGGCAATTTAAAAACACTTGATATTACTAAGAGAGGAGCTTCAGACCCACCGCTTAAAATCAGACTTCTCGGAAAAATAATTAGGTCTAGAAGAAGGGGTCAACCTATCCAACCAACGTCATGTTGCTAATCATGGGGTTTCATAAACTGAATAAAGAAAAATGAATATTCAAATATTCAATATTAAAGATGCAAAAGAAAAACAGCACCTATAAAAGATAAAGGAAAAATATTTGGTAAATATATGTATGTACACACACATACATAATTTACCAAATATTTTACATATATATATATATATTTGGAGGGAATAATATGAGAACTGAGGCAAAAACACTCTCTCATGCCATCATTTTTAAATATTACGTATTTTAAAAGGCTGGACTCCACCTTAAAGTCAGAAGAAAATGCTTAGATACGATGCCTTTTCTGTTCTCCTCCAATCAAAAGAATCTATTCTGTAACTCTAATAATTACTCAATAAACAGGACTCCCCTGTACACTGGATTATCCTACTGGTTTCAAAGTATATTATTTACTTCCCACAAGTGCATCAACAGCTGAGATCACAAAATGGATACTTGATACAGAAAGGCTCCTTTATCAAAAGCAAAGTAACACAGACCAACCCAGTTACAGAGCACCTGCTAAGTTCAAAGCTCTATGTGGAGGGCACAACATTCAATAAAATATCTATCCAGCTACAAGGATTACACAGTCAAGTAAGGGAGACTATATGCAAATAATTGCAAAACGGGGTAGGGTACCTCCAAAGAATTATAATGTACTGGCAATAAAGCAAAAAGTCTTTAGGAAAGACTCAATAATATTCTTACAAATCCACTCAGTATACATTGCTGAGCACCTGCTATCTGTCAGGCACTGTGCTAGGCTCTGAAAATTCAAAAATAAATGAAAATAGCCAGCATTGATTAAGTAGCTATAATGGGTCAGGCAATGTGTTTTCACACTCTACCTCATCTACTTCTCACAACACATCTATAAAATAGGTAATCTTGTGGTCCTTTTTTTTTTTTTTTTTTTTAACAGAAGTCAAGGTTTAGGAAGTTAAATAATTTGGGTAAGGTCTCAAGGTAAGAGACTAACACAGTTGGGATTAGAACTCACGCTGCCTGGCTTCAGAGGCCACAGGTTAACCATAATCTCTTGAACTGCCACAAAATCTCCACCACACTCTAGCTCAGTGAACGACACAAAGAGTAACAGGGCTATTCTAACAGGGGATTGAAAATGCTCCAGTAGAGGGGGAAGTGCCAAACCACCTGAGAGCATCGAGAGGAAGGCATCACAGCGGAGGTGACGTGTCAAAATGAGTCTTCAAGGCTGAGAGGTGAAGGAAGAACTGCACAGGCGGACGCATGGGAAAGGGCATTCTCTGCAGAGGGAACAGCACGTGCGGAGTTACAAGAGCACAGGATGTGGGCCCTGTGAGTCCTTCTGTGTGGCTGGGGGCTGCGTGGGGAAGGGTGAGCAGACGAAATGAGACAGGTGGTCCCCCAGCCAGGCAAAGTTAGGTCAAAGGAGTCTAAACATTTTATAAAGTTAACTCTGTATCCGAGTGGGCAGTTGAGGAAGGGAATCAGATTGAAGGCAAGGATGGCGCTGAAGAGGCTGCTCTCTGGGTGAAAGATATGAATTAGGAGAGCAGAGTGGCCTTGGAAAGGAGACTGAGGAAAGGGCATTTCAGAGGGAAACAAGAGAGGACTTGGGTCAACTGGTGACAGAGGATAATGGTGGTTCTCTTACTTATTTAAATATAAACAAAAATATATCGAGTGAGTTAACATTTAGATGTAACTCAAATAAGCCAATGTGGACCAGGCTCAGCTTGGTAATATATTCAAAGAAAAGACTGAGCAACCAACAGCAATTAAAAAGTCTGTCTCATCTTAGATCTCTGAAGAAACTCTAAAGGTGATCCAATTTGTGCTCCACATCTCCATTTCCCAAAAAATGCCTTTCCTCCCTTTTTCACGTCTTACAACCCTTACATTTCCTCACCATCAGCTCTGGCCGTGACATCTCTCTCCCTCTCTCCCTTCCCGCCAACTCCGTCCAGCCCTTCTCCCTTTCCTATACCCCCAAAAGCCTGAGAATCCGACTGAAAAATTCAGAAGAGTCCTTAGAGGATGAAGGAGGGGGAAAATGGAATGAGCAAAGACAAATTTTTGTTCAGCAGGCAGGGCGTGGGGAAAAGAAGCAAGCTGGGAACACACATGAATAATACTATCCTTATTACATTATCAGTAAGAATCGAAGGAGGCTTCAATGAATAAAGCTGATTGTAAAAGCCGACTAGACCAGAACTGAAAATAGTTTTATTTTTGACATTCAAACACAAATGTAAAAATGTGTCCAGATAATCACTGGAGCAATGCAAACCAAAACCACAAAGGAGATGTCACCTCATGCCAGTCAGAATGGCTGTCATCAAAAAGTCTACAAATAACAAATGTGGGTGAGGATGTGGAGAAAAGGAAACCCTTGTGCACTGTTGGTGGGAATGTAAACTGGTGCAGCCACTGTGGAAAACAGTACAGAGGTTCCTCAAAAAGCTAAAAATAGAACTACCACACGATCCAGAAATTCCACTACTGGGTATATATCTAAAAAGAATGAAAGCACTAATTCTAAAAGACACATGCACCCCAATGTTCATACTAGCATTATTTACAAAAGCCAAAATATAGAAGCAATCCAAGTGTCCATCAACAGATGAATGGATAAAGATGTGGTATCTATATACAATGGAATACCGTTCAGCCATAAAAAAACAAATGAAATTCAGTGGTTTGCAACAATATGGATGGACCCAGAGGGTATTATGCTTAGTGAAATAAGTCAGAGAAAAATACTGTATGTTATTACTTATATGTGGAATCTAAAAAATAAAATAAATGAATGAATATCACAGACTCACAGATTCAGAGTAGGGATAGGGAAGGGGGAGGGGCAAGAGGGATAAGGGATCAGAGATACAAACTACTATGCATAAAATAAATAAGCAACAATGATAGATTGTACAGCACAGGGAAATATAGCCATTATTTTATAATAACTTTAAATGGAATATAATCCAAAAAAAATGAATCACTATGTTATACACCTAGAACTAATACACTACTGTAAATCAACTATACTTCGATAAAGAATTTAAAAATTTTTTAAATGCCCTGAAATAGTAGATGAAAAAAATCAACAAGTAGAGCCAGACATAAAATGAAATATACTCAAAAACAGATTTCATATTTCAGGCTAAAAAGGAGGGGAACAAAAGGGTATAGTGCAAAGGAAATAAAATTTTGATTAAACATAAAAGGGCCTACGTGAAGTTTCTAAAACCTAAATGATAATGATGTAAAATCTTTTGAGTTCAGAGTAATTGGAATGTAAAAACAATTGTAGTAGTCTATTACTGACTGCTATTAGTTCAGAATACTGAAAAAATAATAAATGTAGTTATTTATCACCTTTCCCCTAAAAGACCATTAAGTGAATTTGCTAAAACATAAGAGACACGACAAAAATCTCTTATTTAAACAATAGAAGACTTTTTTAAAACTACATTAATACCTACAGCATAAATGGAACACTGAGGAACAACTGGAAAGAGCAACGCATCGATAGCCACTACACCAGAGAGCCTCCCATCAGGGGAGTGTTGCAGGAGGACCATGTTCCCGAGGGACACCTCAACCAATGTACAGAGTTCATTTCAAACAGTACTCCATTTGGGGAGACACATGTACCTTGAGGCCGAGCCTAGATTTAAAGGAAAGGGGGAAGACCCAGGCAATAACAACGATGATGATGATGATGATTCTACTTTCCTAAAAAGAAGTCACCAATTGCAAGGCCTGGGACAGAGGAAGACAAAGTAGGGAAAGGGAAGAAAGTTAAACAGGGTGCACATGATGTAAGATGAATAAAAATGGATGAAAGTAAAGAGAATGAGGATGAAGAGACAGACCAAGTTCAATAAAAGGGAAAAAGAAATAGAAAAAAAGGACAAACGAATGGCAGGGGAAGGGATACGGAGGTTGAGAGATGGGATGTAAGAAAAGGAAATGGGACAACATTGGACAAAGGACGGAGATAAGCATTTCTGCCTCCCCTTCAATAATGTGGAGTTCATGCCCTCCCCGCCACCTCCTCATTTCTGATGTCCTAGAATGAACAGCCATGCGTCCTCAATTATTTATACCTCTGATAAAAGGTTTATGATAATGGCATGTGTCCCTGAAGAATCCTCTTTATTAAAAGAACTATTACCACACTAACACAGCACAATGAATTTCATAGTCAGAACAGGTATTTAAATAGGGGAGCATAATTAAAATAAGTAGAAGGATAGGAACAATTCTAGCATGTTGAAATTTAGAAATTAACAATTCTAAATGTTTAAAAACCTCCAAAGGGGGTTAGGAGGATAATTTATTTGAAAAAAACAAAACCCGGCATGTTTAAAAATAAAGGGATATCGATCCAGAGAATGAAAAATGGTTATATAAATACCCAGAAATCCACCACGGTGTATTATTACATGAGTTGGCTGCACTTTGTTTATATGCATACATATTATCAAAGCTGTGCCTCAAATCTTAAATCCCAGTGAGGTAGACTCCAGAGGGGACAGTGTAAGATTCCATTTATATGAAGTTCAAGAACAGGCAAAGCCAATCTATGGTGATGGAAGTCAGAGCAATGGAAGAGGGGCAAATGGAAGGGGTCATGAGGGAACTTTCTAACGTGGTAGAGATGTCCCATATTGGCGTCTAGGGTGATGGGGACCTGTGTATACACTTGTTAGAACTCACGGGACTGTATGCTTAAAACGGGCACATTTTATCATATACAAATTATACCTCAGTACAGTTGATTACAATAAAGACTCAAACAGTAAAATCCTAAAGGGATACAGTTATTCTGTATCCTGATTGTGGTGGTGGTTACACAAAACTGTACATGTGATGAAATTGCACAGAACCATAAACTAAGGGAGAAATACGAGTGTATGTGAAAACTGGAGAAATTCAATTAAGATCCGAAAGTTTAGTAACATACCAATGTCAAATTCCTGGTTTTGATAACGTACTACAGTTATAGAAGGTGTTATCATTGGGGAAAGCTGGGAAAAGAGTACACAGGAACTATCTTGTACCATTTCTGTGATTTCTTATAAGTCCAAAAATATTTCTTTAAAAAGAACGCAGATTATATAGTCAGTATTTGGACCATCTCCCACCATCAGGGTTACAAAAGGGAGGGCTTAACTATAGGACAGATTCCTGCCAACACGAAATTCAGGAAGGTAAAACAATTTTTAGATATTTCCAATAAGCCTGCAGCAGCTGGTCTGAATTCAGAGGGGGGAAGTACATAAACAAACATCACTCTTATAGATTAAAACTTCAGAACAAAATATAAATCAGCCTGAAATACACTCAACAAATCAAACAGTAATTATCAGTTCCTAATTTGTGAACTAAAATGTTACACATGACAAGAGATTTTACGGTCAAACAAAAATCGGTGTGCACAGAGAACAACCACATGAAGAGGCAGCAAGAGGGTGGCCATCTGCGAGCCAATGAGAGAGGCCTTAAGAGAAACCAACCCCGCCAGCACCATGATCTTGGACTTCTAACCTCCAGAACCGTGAGAAAATTAATTTCTGTGGTTTAAGGCACCCAGTCTACAGTATTTTGTTATGGCAGTCCTAGAAGACTAACATATTAAACTATAATTTATATGCCATAAAATTCACCTCTTGTAAGTATACAGTTCAGTGACTTTTCATAAATGCTCCATAATCATCACCACGATCCAGTTTAGAATATTTCCATCACTCCTCAAAAATTCCCTCACCCACTGCCAGCCTCAGGCAACTATTGATCTGCTTTCTGTGATATATTCGCCTTTTTAAGGATTTCAGAGCAATGGAATCATACCATATAAAGTCTTCTGTGTCTGCTTTCTTTCACTTAGTATGTTTTTGAGGTTTATCCACATTGTAGTGTATAGTTTCTTTTTACTGATGAACAATTTCCACTGTATGGCTAGACCACATTTTGTTTATCCATTCATCAGTTGATGGACATCTGAGTATTGGCTGTTTTGGCCAATAATAATGGTCAATAATAATTTGAATAATGATGCTACAGTCATTCACATACAAGTTTTTGTGTGAACATATGTTTTCTCTTAGAAATATACGTAGGAGTGAAATTAACTGAGTCATACGGTTAGCATATATTTAAGAAACTGCCAAACTGTCTTCCAAAATGGCAGTCTTATTTTACATTCCAACCAGGAATGTATAAGTTTCAGTTTCTCCACATCCTTGTCAATACTTGGTATTGTCAGTCTTTTCAAGTTATAGCCATTCTAATGAGTGTGTAGTGGTATCTACTCAAGTTTAAGATCAAAAAGACAATTTTAACTTTGGGGCTAATGAGAATAAGCCACAGGTCTCATTATTCATAAGAAGTTTAACCTTGAGGGGAATGTCTTAAAATTTTGCATAATAACTAAACTCTCGTTTTAGAAAAGAGAGGAGGAAGAACTCTCTCTCCTTCAGTAAGAGACTCATTTATGAACCTTATTCTTTTTATTCCAAAAACACTCATTCCTAATTTGGGGATTTTTTTTAATTAAATGCCTTTTGAATTTCAAAAGATTAGAGAAAGCCATAATGTATGATGAAATTAGAAACTTTATCAGTTTAACATGAATTTAAAGAATGTAATTTTGGGTTTTAGTGATAAATGCAGAATGCAGAGTTGGGAATTTGGGATATGATGTGTCTGATTTCGAGCAAGCCTTCTGATTTCATATTTAAAACTAAATAGCTAAAGATTATGTAATTGTGACGTAAAATACGGGATTTAAATGGCAATGTATTGCAATTACATTGTGCTATAATTATACATATTGGTGTCCTTCATGAAGTGATTCTAACAGGATTCAGACAATCTGAAAATTACATAAACCTATGGAAAATTTTTCATTTGACATTTTGGGTATGATTTAAAGGTATAAATATCTCACACTTTCAAGTTACTTTCAAATTTCTCATTGTATTTTTTATATACTCTGATTATATTTTGTAACATTCCTAATTGGTTTTAGGCAAAACTTCAGGGATCTAGAGTCGTGTATTGCTCTTTGCCAATCATATGAAATTCTACCAGACTTGATCGCTCCTTGATCCCCCAGCGGGAAAATTCAAAATTTTAGCTGGTATTGGGTAAGAAAGAGAAAAGCAGCCTCTGATATCAGGAGCCAGCCTGGCACTATAAGCTGGCCTTGGTGCTGCAACAAGCTGGTCTGGCAGCCACAGCGAGGCCTTGGTGTTCTCCTGCTGAAAATGAACACTTTCAGAGAATACTATCCTCAGACAAGGCCACTGTGTGACCACAATGGATCAAGACCAAAAAAAAAAAAAAAAGATCACTCCATAGCTACGTCTGAACACAGATGGAACATCAACATTGTCCAGGCCACAAAATGCCAAATATCCCCTACCCTAGCTCACAGGAGTGACGGCTGCTTCTCTCCCAATTACAGCTGTAGCCTCACTCTAGTCTGTCGTCTCTATAAATTCACAATCATAAAAAAAAAAAAATGGGCAGAATACTAAATAGACATTTTTCCAAAGAGGAAATGCAGATGACCAATAGGCACATGAAAAGATGCTCAACATGACTAATCATCAGGGAAATGCAAATCAAAACCACACTGAGATATTACTGGGGGCAGCAGAGGGTATAGCTCAGTGGTAGAGCACATGCTTACCATATTACCTCACACCTGTCAAAATGGCTATCATCAAAAAGAAGACAAATTTAACAAATGTTGGCGAGGATGTGGAGAAAATGGAACCCTCCTACACTGTCGGTGGGAATGTAAACTGGTGCAGCCACTATGGAGAACAGTATGGAGGTTCCTTAAAAAACTAAAAATAGAGTTACCATATGATCCAGCAATCCCACTCCTGGGCATATATCTAGAAAAGATAAAAACTCTAATTCCAAAAGATACAAGCACTTCAATGTTCACAGAAGCATTATTTACAACAGCCAAGACATGGAAACAACCTAAGTGTCCATAACAGATAAATGGATAAAGAAGAAGTGGCACATATATACAATGGAATACTACTCAGTCATTAAAAAAGAATGGTATTTTGCCATTTGCAACAACATGGATGGACTTGGAGGGTATTATGCTAAGTGAAGTAAGTCAGACAGAGAAAGATAAATACTGTATAATATCACTTATATGTGGAATCTAAAAAACACAACAGACTAGTGAATGTAACAAAAAAAAAAAAAAAAAGCAGACTCACAGATACAAAGAACAAACTAGTGGTGACCAGGGGGGAGAGGGAACCAGGGAGGGATAATACAGGAACAGGGGAGTAGGAGGTAGAAACTATTAGGTATAAAATGTTACAAGGATATATTGTACAACACGGGAAACATAGCCAATATTTTATAGTAATTATAAATGTAGTATAACCTTTAAAAATTGTGAATCTCCATATCGTACACCTGTAACTTACATAATACTGTACATCAACTATACTTCAGTAAAAAAAGATAGACCATCACAGAAGTATCCCCACTTCCCAACAGCACCCAATGCAGAGCAAGGCCTCACTTCCTTAAGTCCTCTCCAAAATTACCTAACACAAGCCCAAATCTTATAGTAAGACTTTTCTAACACCTACTTACTTAGACATCCCACAGTCACTCAGGATATTTGTTTTCCCTCACTGCAATGAGTAGTAAACCAAGTTGTTCAATTAAAAAAAAAATCAAGGTGACTCAAGAAATCAAGTTATATTTTAAACTTTTCTTTTTATATTGTTCAAAGCATAGAGATCTGCACAGCACCACAGAAACAATCAGCTCACCACAAATCTAATGTCAATGAATGCAAAGTTATCAAAATTCTAATTCTGTGGTCAGTAGTTTTGATTATAATTATGTTTCTAGTAGACGGAAAAAATGAAATAATATTTTTAAATGCATGCATACCCCTAGGATCAACCTTTATCCCGCCACTTACAATAATAGAGTCATTTGCAAATCAGCAAACAAATTAGGCTAACTAGGAGTCATTGACAAATGAAAAGAAATGAGAGCATAATTGTAGAGTCTATACAAATGATGCTTAACATCCAGATAAAAGTCATTAAAAAACATTCATTCAGTCATTTGAGTTTTTGAGTATTTCTAACCAGTCTGAATTTCTATAAAAGCAGCTTAATGATAGATTATATACCACAGCAACAGCAGCATATCGTAAACTACTAAATGCCAAACTTCAATCAATAATGAAGCAGTAGGTGCCTGATGTAATTAGAAAGAGCCCCAGGCCAAGAGATCTAGGGTCTGGGCTCAGTTCTAGGATAAACAAGCTGAATGTGCCTTTAGTCTAAATGTCACAGACTAAAGTCTCAGGCATAGACTGCTAGCGGTAAAATGGCATTAGCAACCAGCCAATCAAGCCCTGCATTAAGGTCAAGGAAACTGAGGCTCAGAGAGGTAGAGAGACAGAACCACCATCACAAAGATAATTCGTTTCGGTGCCTCCAGCAGGCAGCCTCAGAACCCTGGCCCCTGCCCCACTTCCTGCCAATGATTCCTCATTTACAGAATGAGAACAATCACCCACGCTTGCTTCGCCTGACAGAGGTGCTGGGAGGCTGGCTGGAACTAACTGGCTGAGTGACCATGTGCCTGCTTGTATTTAAATGAATTCAATGAAATAACTAGTCTTTGGGTGGTAGGTGCAGGATCAGGCAAAATTATGTTTGGCTATTTGCATAAATCCTCCCAATACCAGGGGTTTTAATTAAGGATTGTGTTTCTCAAAGGGAGCAGTATTGGCATTTCAGGTTGAATGTTCTCCCCAGTGGGGCTGCCCTCCCCACGTGGCAGGACATAAAATACACAGTCGGCCTTCAGCTAACAGACAGCAGCAGCACCTCTGGATCCGATCTGACCCTAGGTCCAGTCACTTTCAAACATCACAATTAAGCCAAAAATCCATGGTGAACAAAATATCAACATGTTAAACAAAGATGGAATCAATACTACTGATTTTGCTTTTTGCCTTGGGCTCCAGTATGGCTCCACATGGCAATGACTGATCCTGTCTTCATTTAACACGTTGGTATTTCATTCATTGTGAATTTTTGGCATTCATTTTTAAGATATTTCATTAAAATACTATGTAGCTGATTACTGAGTTTTGGGGTGTCCCTTAAATTCTGCACCTAAGACAAGTGCCTCGCTGGCTTTTCCCCTAGTCCAGTGCCACTTCCGGTCACTGGGAAACCCAAAATACATCCACACATTTCCAAAGGCCTCCCTGGGTTAAAAGCTTCTGAAATAGGGGCTGGTTTTTCTCACTGAATGAGAAGTCCAGAGAGGGAGAGAGAGCCCAGGTTGGAGACAGTGGCTGCATGGTGCCCGCAGGGCCCTGGGTCCCCTTTATTGCTGCTGGACTCATAAGATGGCTACTGTGCCCCCAAGGAACTACGTCCTAGATCCAGACAGGAAAATGAAGGCAGGGCCAAGGGCAGGAAAAATGTATCAGCTGAGCCTGACTCTCTGAATTGGAAAAATAACCTTCCCAGGGGCCCCATGTGATAAACCTTAATTCACATGTCACTGGCCTTAAGTGAGTCAAGTGGCCAAGCGAGCTGCAGGGAGCCCTGGGGAGGTGAACACCTTATAGCAGACACAACTCCAGCCTGAATAAAACTGGCGCTCTCTCCCTAAGAATGAAGGGGAGAGTGAAGAAAAGATCCCCAGCTAGAAACGTCTGCCACGAGGACCGTGCAGGATGATAAACGCTGGCTCTTTGCGGGGACTGCAGACACCTTCTCTGCTTGTAGTCTGATGGTCTGCCTGAGCAGAGCGATCTGATTTGTCACTTTTAGAATTAGGGATAAAAACTGGAAAGCTGTCTCAGGTTGGGCTCCACAGAAGCAGAGCCTGCAACAAGGATTTCAGCACATGTCATTGATTAAGGGCACATTCTTGGGAGAAACCTGTAAGGGAGTGAGGGAAACAGCCAAGAGAAGGGAAATCATCCGAGCAGGAATGCATTCGCACCCAAAGTTCAGCGCAGGCCTAACACACAAGTGGCTGTGAGCCGAAATCACAGCACAGAGTTGTCCCACCTTAAAGAAGCTCAGCCTTTCACTCTTGACAAATTGTCGGCCATTTGCTATCCCGTCTTGTGGTGAAGGGGCCAGTGTAACCTCCCAGGTTACCTCTCTGGGTGATGCAATGCCCAACGGCCAAGAGCAACACTCCATAGAGGGTCGTGGGTGTGAGGCGGTGGCCAGAGCACTTGCTGCCACTGTGGGGGATGGGCGCCTGACCCCTAACGTGGATCTGTGTGCACACCAACAGCATCTAGTGCAAACAGTAACACTAATACACCTTCCAAGGGACCGCCTTTATTTCTACTTTGTATTGTTTGAGAATGTAACCCTAGATATATTGCTATGATTAAAAGCTATTGGAAAAACTGGCAACGAGTTGAAAGTGTCTCATTTTCAAGAAAAATGATTAACAGGTGTTGACTTATTTTGTTGAACCGCGAATGCAGAAAGCACTTTATAATTTGCTCTGGGTATTAACCAGGATCCAGTCTGTAGTTCCCAATCTCATCAGAGCACGTAAATATTTCATAGTCTTAGTGTCTCATTTAAAGCTCAATGAATATTTAATTGAAGTTGACCAACAAAATAACTGAAAGAATTATGTTGTATTTAGTTGGGCCTGAAATGAGCAAGCTCTTCATTTTCTCAAGTAGTTTGAAGCTAAAATTATCCCAACTTCATGAAATATTCTACATAATTTTATAAGTAATTAAAGGGCTGTAAAATAGGGTTGAAAGGCACGTATTAAATACTGAGAAAAACATGAAATAAAATTAATGTTCAACTTTAAATGCAAGAGAATAGTTTAATATATTGTGGCCTACATTATTTATTCAATGGTGGATTAGTTTAAACTATTGTCAATACCCTTTTTGACAGAAGAAGTAAAAATAGAATCTTTATTAATCCTTGCAAATTAAATACTCTCGAATGATGATGTGCAAACACCTATAAGACTGATATTAACAGGACACCGAGCATGATCCATCCAAGTAAGTCAGCCCAGAAACTGTTACTGAACCCTGGGTCCAACACTAAGCCAGGTACTGAAGATAATCCAAAAAAAGAGAGAGAACGGTTCATATTCAAAGTACAGATGGTTTCCCAGGAAAGACGCTTCTCCCCAGTCTGTTAGATTTCCGTAAGTGTCAGAAATGGGCTCCAAAAGTAATGTGTGCTCTAACTGATTGACCCTAACTCAGATGACATGGGATATGTCACTTCTGCTAAATTTGAAGACATTTTAATTGGAATCAAAGTATTGCCAACCAACCCACGTTATTAAGGCTGCTAAAAATCACCTGGAAAATTTAGCATACTATGGTTTGAATTCTTTATCTTAGTTATTTTTAATTTACAGGACCTAAATAATCTAATAACAAGTTCTTTTTTGGAGAACAGACCATGGGGCCATGATACAGTGCATCCATCTAGCTGCCTTATAGGAAATAACTAGTCACCTTGGGTTTTTCAAACCCTATCATCTGAGTCCCTTTTTAAGATATTCAAATGGATTGCCTTCTTCAACTGTCAATGTGCCAGTATACGTGCCTGTGTTACGTGTACAAACACACACACTAAAAAGTGCAGACTCTTGTCTAAGAACGGCACCTCTTTCCTTCACATCTACAATTCCTACCATGTCACCCTTTGGTCCTCAGGGATAGGGAACCATAATTAGGATGGAGAAAAGAAGAGAAGGCATTTTTCTGTTGCTATTCAATGGCACATTCAGAATCAAACAAAATCACTTAGTTAATGGCAACCACTACACAAAAGTGGCAGTATGACCAGACTCTACTATCTCCAGAAGGACAGAATCCTCCTGTCCAGGGCAGGAGATGAGAGGAAGGTTAATAAGCACTTACTAGCCAAGAAAGGCAATGAACATCTGGCATCCTGCAACCAACAGGCCCGGTCAGAAATAGCAGCGGTAACTCTGTTTAGGGTACTTTTGTTCTAGAATGTGTCATTTCAGATGAGCACATTTACATTTATTTACACAGAGGACTCTTATTTTCTCAAATCTACTTAATATTTAGTACATGTAACGTTTTAAGGATGCATGTGTCCCAATGTCATGTGACTTACCTGTTTATCAAAAGCCACCCAGGATGGCGAGTCACTTCCCATTCCTTCAGGAAATACACTATACTTTGGCTTTATCTTCTGTCCAAAAAGCAGTTCTCCTCCTATTCCTGGTTTATCGTCACTCACCAGCATCCTAACATTGTTGCAAAAGCCCCAATGTTGAGATTTGTGGAATTTCTCCTTTCCCACCTGTGAACACAAGAGACAACAGAAAATGGCCAAAGTTACTCTTGATGATTTGTCTTAATTTGTTTTAAAAGGTAAACACATTTCCCATCAATTTTTCCATCACTAGATGCATATTAAAGTGGCAAAGAATTATGATCAACTGTTACCATAGTTATGTCTCATTTTAAATTCATTTTAATAAATTCAAAACCTTGAAAAGCAATAAGAATAAACCCAATGCTCCATGCTATTTAAAACATTTAAAAATAACTATTACTGCAAGTGAACATTTAGGACATTAGCTTGCTAATTGGTCTATTCTACTTATTTGCCAAGAATGCAAACAGGGAAAAAAAAGAAACTCCTCTACATCAGAGCACAAATGTAACAGTTTTCCCAGAGAAGTCTAAATATTATTTTCATCAGAACAGAGAATAAAATCTTTGCCTCATTAAAGTAAATGTCACGGGAAATTCCTCAGAGCTGACATTCTCCGCCTAATTGGAGAACCTTGCCCTCCCCTCTTCCCCACTCCCCTCCCATCTTCTCTGAAGATCTGGGCAGAGACAGCAAAACCCCTATAATGCTACCAAGGATCAGCAAAACTGTGGGCCCGCACCTTCTCACGTCTGCAGCTAGTAGGAAAGTGAAGCAGAAAAATCCCTCTGAGGAAAGATATGGCAATACCTAGCAAAGTGAAAGGTGTCTATGTCCCAAGACCTAGCAAGTCTGCTCCTGAGTACCTTTGGCCCCTGTGCATGAAAAGCTATAGATCGGGTTCTGTTACAGCAGTGTCTGTAAGAGTGAAAACTAGGAAATAATCTCAATGTCCATCAATGGCAGAAAAGATACCTCAATTGTGTTCTCTTTATACCATGGAATATTAATGCAGAGGTCTAAAATGACATGCATCGATATGGACAAGTCTCAAAAAAATGTCCAGCAGGGGGAAAAAAAAAAAAGGTAGTAAAAAGGGCATATAAAATTTGATGATTTCACATATACAAAGTCTGGAAACATTCAAAAATAAAGTATTATTTATGGATAATATAAGCATGGAAATAATAAGCAGGAAATTCAAGATAATATAATATCCATGATAATATGATACTATATATGATACAATAAATATCATATATGATATCATATAATGAATGCCACAGCCCTGTATAAAAAAAAAAAATGAAGAACATTTCAGATACAATTAAAGCCCTCTCTTAGAGTTCCTGCCCCTTGACTCCCTCTCCAGTGGTAACCAGAGCCCTGAATTTGCTGCTTGAACTTTAACAGTTTGCCAACATTGTATATAGCCAGGGCAATAACCTCTTGCAAAGTATGATGCATTAACAGGGAAGTCTGAAAGGAAGTTCAAAAATACTTTGTTTCAAGGCAACCTAGGAAATAGGAGAAAACATTTGCAAATAACATATCTGATAAAGCATTAATATTCCAAAATATATAAAGAATTCATACAACTCAAATAGCAAAAAAAAAAAAAACAACTGATTAAAAACTGGACAGAGGATCTGAATAGACATTTTTCCAAGAAGACACACAAATGTCCACCAGGTACATGAAAAGGTGCTCAACATCACCGATCATCAGGGAAATACACATCAAAACCACAATGAGATGTCACATCACGCCTGTTAGAAGGGTTATCATCAAAAAGACAAAAGATGACAAGTGTTGGTGAAGACGTGGAGAAAAGGGAAAAGAACCCTCGTGCACTGCTGGTGGAAATGTAAATTGGTGTAACCACTATGGAAAACAGTATGGAGGTTCCTCAAAAAATTAAAAGTAGAACTACCATATGATCCAGCAATTCCACTTCTCGGTATTTATCTAAAGAAAATGAAAACACTAACTTGAAAAGATATGTGCACCCCACCATGTTCATTTGCGGTATTATTTACAATAGCCAAAACATAGAAACAACCTAAGTGGCCATTGATGGAAGAATGAATGAAGAAAATGTGGTGTGCGTGTGTGTGTGTGTTTATGTTTTATATATATATATATATAAAATGGATATTTTTCATCCATAGAAAAGAATGAAATCCTGCCACTTGCAACAACATGAATGGACTCTGAGGGCATTATGCTAAGTGAAATAAGTCAGATAGAGAAGGACAAAAATCACATGATCTCATTTATATGTGGAATCTTAAAATAAAAATTAAAAAACCAAGTTCATAGATACAGAGAACAGATTGGTGGCTGCCAGAGGTGGAGGATGGGGGGGGTGGATGGGCAAAATGGGTGAAGGAGGTCAAAAGGTACAAACTTCCAGTTATACGATAAATAAGTCCTGGGGATGTAATGCACAGCATGGTGACTACAGTTAATAATACCGTATTGTACATTTGAAAGTTGCTAATTGAGGAAGTCTGAAAAGTCTCATCACAAGAAAAAAAACTTGTAACTGTGTGATGATGCATGCTAACTAGACTTACTGTGATCATTTTGCTATATATACAAATATCCAATCATTGCACTGTACACCTGCAACTAACATGATGTTTTATGTCAATCACATTTCAATTAACAATAAAAATTAAATACTCAATGTTAAAAGAAAAGAAAAGGCAAGGCGTCGTTTCCTCTTGTAGTGAAGGCAGCCCGAAGAATGGGGAAGGGCCTGAGCATCCTTGCCCAAGGGAAGCAGGGCCACAACAGCTTCCCCAGGCAGATGAACAGCTCAGGTCAAAGGCAGTGGAAGGAAAGCTACAGGCTGTGGTTAGGATGGTGACCTGCAGTCTGGCTTGTCCCATAGAGAATCCACTGCCACAACCTCCACCACCACCCTACTCCCCCCCGACACACACACACAGTCACTTTACCACAAGTCCATAACATAGTGCAAGTTGGACTGGTTAAAGTGAACAGTGGAATAACAGAATTTCATAGCAATGTTCCTTTTTTCAAAGCAAGTAACTTCGGACAATCACAAACTTACTTCAGGTCAAACCAACAAATGTTTCTTAAGCATTTACTATATTCCTAGCTTTGTGCCAGATACACCACTTAAAACAAGCATAAGACTCAGCCCCTGCCCTGAAGAAGAAACCCACTATCTTGCTGATGAGTCAAGATTTAGATACATAAAGCAAGCAGGACAGCTACCATTTTTGACCACTTACTATATGCTAGACCCTTTACTAAGGGCTTTATATACACTACCTAATTTCACAATCACAAAACTATTTGATAGGCTTTATTACTGCCATTTTACCAATGAGGAAACCAATGCAGAGACAGGTAGAGACAGGTAGACTAGCACATCCACGGTTATATGGTAACTAGTAGAGCCTGCATCTGAACCTAAGTTCATTGACTCCAAGCTCTGGTAAGTTTATCTGCCCAGAGCCATAAACCAATGGGCTGAAGTTGTGTTGAGGTCCTGCAGGTAGCTGGATACTGTCACAGGCCTGGAGGAATGGGATGAATTAGAGGAGAGGCAAGAGTGTTCTGGGTAGGTTTACGAGTGATGCACTGCAGCTGAGCTGACAGTGCCTAGCGTGAGGGGCAAGAGAGGAGCAAGTCTAAGTAAAAGGGACAAGTTCATGTTTGGAAGAGGGTGAGATAGAGTAGAAAATGTAAGGAGGTATATATTATGGAAAGCCTCATATTTAATTACCATATACATCTGAAGTTCTCCTTGAACAAGGATAAAATAGAATAAAAGACTGTCTGGGGTGGCAATGTTTTAGACAGACTAAAAATCATTTTATAGCCTTTTTTTTATTTTAACATTTTTTATTGATTTATAATCATTTTACAATGTTGTGTCAAATTCCAGTGTAGAGCACAATTTTTCAGTTATACATCAACATATATATTCACTGTCATATTTTTTTCTCTGTGAGCTACCATAAGATCTTGTACATATTTCCATGTGCTATACAGTATAATCTCATTTATCTATTCTACATTTTGAAATCCCAGTCTGTCCCTTCCCCCCTCCCCCCGCCCCCTTGGCAACCACAAGTTTGTATTCTATGTCTATGAGTCTGTTTCTGTTTTGTATTTATGTTCTTTTTTTTTTTTTTTTTTAGATTCCACATATGAGCAATCTCATATGGTATTTTTCTTTCTCTTTCTGGTTTACTTCACTTAGAATGACATTCTCCAGGAGCATCCATGTTGCTGCAAATGGCGTTATGTGGTTGGGTTTTATGGCTGAATAGTATTCCATTGTATAAATATACCACATCTTCTTTATCCAGTCATCTGTTGATAGACATTTAGGCTATTCTAAAGGCTATAAAAAAGCCTAAACAGCCATTTTATAGCCTTTAGAATGTCAAGAGTTAGAAACCTGGATAACATCAAAGGTTGGAGAGAATGTGGGGAAATAGGAATCCTACCTAATGCTTTGCTGATGGGAGAGTTAACTGTCATACTGGAAAGCAATGCAGTACTACTCAGCAAAATAGGGCATGTGTATTCCCTATGATTCAAGAATCTCACAGATGGGTAGATATCTCAGAGAAAATCTCACAGTAGCCAATAAATGGATATATATGAGAATGTGCAATGGTATTTTGGGGAAGTTGGCAGCAACCTAGATATCTATGTTGATGAAATGAATAAGAAAATATGGTTTATGCTGCAATGTTACCAAATTTATTGATGAGCTCTAATAGTTTTCTGGTAGCCTCTTTAGGATTTTCTATGTATAGTATCATGTCATCTGCAAACAGTGACAGTTTTACTTCTTCTTTTCCAATCTGGATTCCTTTTATTTCTTTTTCTTCTGATTGCTGCGGCTAGGACTTCCAATACTACATTGGATAAAAGCGACAAGAGTAGACATCTTTGTCTTATTCCTGATACTACAGGAAATACTTCCAGCTTTTCACCATTGAGAATAATGTTAGCTGTGGGTTTGTCATGTATGGCCTTTATTATGTTGAGGTATGTTCCCTCTGTTCCCTCTATGCCCACTTTCCAGAGAGTTTTTATCACAAATGGATGTTGAACTTCATCAGAAGCTTTTTCTGCATCTATTGAGATGATCATATGGTTTCTATTCTTTAGTTTGTTAATGTGGTGTATCACATTGATTGGTTTGTGGATTGGTATCGAAATCAGTGGCATTTCAATACACAAAATAGCAGACAAAGAAATTAAGAAAATAATCCCATTTACCATCACATCAAAAAGAATAAAATACCTAGGACTAAACCTATCTAAGGAGGCAAAGGACCTGTACTCTGAAAACTATAAGACACTGATGAAAGAAACTCAAGATGACATAAACAGATGTAAAGATATACTGTGTTCTTGGATTGGAAGAATCAATATTGGTAAAATGGTGATACTACCCAGGGTAATATACAGATTCAGTGCAATCCCTATCAAATTGCCAATGACATTTTTCACAGAACTGGAACAAAAAAATTTTTAATTTGTATGGAAACACAAAAGACCCTGAATAGCCAAAATAGTCTTGAGAAAGCAGAATGGAGCTGGAGGAATTACGTTTCCTGATTTCAGACTATACTACAAAGGTACAGCAATCAAAATGGTATGGTACTGGCACAAAACCAGACACACAGATCAATGGAACAGGATAGAAAGTCCAGAAATAAACCCAAGCACTTATGGTCCATCTATGACAAAGGAGGCAAGAATATACAATGGAGAAAAGACAGTCTCTTCAGTAAGTGGTGCTGGGAAAACTGGACAGCTACCTGTAAAAGGATGAAATGAGAATATTCTCTAACAACATACACAAAAATAAACTCAAAATGAATTAAAAGCCTAAATGTAAGACCAGATACTGTAAAACTCCTAGAGGAAAATACAGGCAGAACACTCTTTGATATAAATCACAGCAATATTTTTTTTGAACCAGTTCCTAGAGTAATGGAAATAAAAGCAAAAATAAACAAATGGGACCTAGTTAACCTTAAAAGCTTTTGTACAGCAAAGGAAGCCATAAACAAAAGGAAAAGGTAATCTACAGAATGGGAGAAAACATTTGCAAATGACACAACTGACAAGGGACTAATTTTCAAAATATACAAACAACTCATACAGCTTAATAGCAAAAAAACAAACAACCCAATTAAAAAGTGGGCAGAATACCTAAATAAACATCTCTCCAAAGAAGATATCCAGATGGCCAACAAGCACATGAAAAGATGCTCAACATCACTAATTATTAGAGAAATGCAAGTCAAAACTACAATGAGGTATCACCTCATACCAGTCAGAATGGCCATCATTCAAAAGTCCACAAATGATAAATGGTAGAGAGGCTGTGGAGAAAAAGGAATCCTCCTACACTGCTGGTGGGAATGTAAATTGGTGCAGCCACTATGGAGGACAGATGGAGGTTCCTTAAAAAACTAAAACTAGACTTACCGTGGAAAAGAACCTGAAAAGAAAAAATATATATGTATGTATATGTGAGAAAAAAAAAAAGAAATATGGTTTAATGGGTAAGTACACTATGGCAGATCTTCATGTCACTGCTCTGAAGCAATAAACCAGATGGATTAGCTCAGGCTGCCATAACAAAATATCATAGACTAGGTGGCTGAAACAACAGAAATTGATTTCTCACAGTTCTGGAGGCTGGGAAGTCCAAGATGAAGATGCTGGCCAATTCAGTTGCCCAGTGAAGCTTCTATTCTTAGCTTGCAGAATGCCTATTTCTCACTGTGACCTCACAGGGCAGTGAGAGAGCAAGAGCGCGAGACAGCACAAGGTAAGGGCATGAATTTCATCATGGGGGCCCCACCCACATGACCTCATCTAAACCTAACAACCTCCCAAGGCCGTATCTTCAAATACCATCATGTTAGGGGTGGGTAGGGTTTTTTGGGGGGGGGGGGTCAAGGCTTCAACACATGGATTTGGGGAGGACACATATCACCAGATGTACATACAGCAACACAGATCCTTAAAACGTATTATTGGGTGAAACTGGTATCTGTAGCACACAATATCATTTACATTTTTTTAAAAAATACAAAAAACAATGCTACATATTTTACATATATGGATTCAAGAATGTACATCAAAGACACATGTATGGAAGCCTATGCAAAGTGGAAAGGGAATGAGATTAGGGATTGGGAATGATGAAGAATAAAAATACATTAAGAGAGAGACCTTGCACAGATCAACGGTGAAACTGTACCAGAAACAGAGGAATAAAATTAATTCACCTCTTTGCACCTGACATTTAAAAAAATGATGGACATTTAGGGTGCTTACATGCCTTGCCTATTGTATATAGTGCTGCTTTGAACATTGGGGTGCATGTATCTTTTCACATTAGAGTTCCCTCCTGATATACGCCCAGGAGTGGGATTGGTGGATCATATGGTAAGTCTATTTTTAGTTTTTTTAGGAATCTCCGTACTGTTTTCCATAATGGCTGCACCAACCTGCATTCCTACCAGCAGTGTAGGAGGGTTCCCTTTTACCCACAGCCTCTCCAGCATTTATTGTTTGTGGACTTTTGAATGATGGTCATTCTGACTGGTGTGAGGTGACACCTCATCGTAGTTTTGATTTTCATTTCTCTGATAATTAGTGACACTGAGCATCGACAGGTGACTGGATAAAGAAGTTGTGGTATATTTATACAATGGACTACTACTCTGCCATAAAAAGAATAAAATAATGCCATTTGCAGCAACATGGATGGACCTAGAGATGGTCATTCTAAATGAAGTAAGCCAGAAAGAGAAAGAAAAATATCATATGATATCACTCATATGTGGAATCTGGAAAAAAAAAAGGACACTATGAACTCATCTACAAACAGAAACAGACTCTCAGACTTAGTAAACAATCTTATGGTTACTGGGGGAAGGGGGTGGGAAGGGATAAATTTGAGAGTTTGAGATTTACAAACATTAGCCACTATATATAACAATAGATTTTTTAAAAGTTTCTTCTGTAGAGCATAGGGAACTATGTTCAATATCTTGTAATAACCTTTAATGAAAAAGAATATATGTATGTATATGCATGACTGGGACATTGTGCTGTACACCAGAAATTGACACATTGTAACTGACTGTATTTCAATTTTAAAAAAATGATGGATTGGAATGAGAGGTGAGAGGTAGGCAGACAAGGCTGCTAGCACAGCTGAGCAGGCCTGGGGTGAGAAAGGCCTGCACGAAGGGTGAAGACAGTGGGAACAGGAAGGGAGGGACGTCCTACAGGCCAGGGGCCTTCTAACTATTATTGAGGAAGGGCAAGTTTGACTGCTTCTTTTACCAAATCATTTGAGACTGATACTTTTGTCATATACAATAAAAATTAACTATAAGAAATTGAGTAAGTTTATAATTTAAAAAAATAAAGTCAACTAATTAGCAACCTTGAAAAAAAAGACACTGAAATAAAAACAAAGACATAAAAGCTCACAAGCTCACTGATCACACCCTCAGATATCACAGCAATGTCAAATTGCTATGTAAGTTCCCAATATCACAAACACACACCACACTTGGAGCAGTGCTGCTCCAGCAGACATCAGGTAAAGAAACCAACATCAGTGATTGGACATATCAAGAAAGGAAGAGGGATGGGAGGTGACTTGAAAGTTTCATGCCAGCCTCACTTCCACTTGGGAAGGTGGGAGGGGTGGGGGGGTGGGCAGAAAAAGCAATAAGGAAGACAAAGTACTTCCATCACCTGGCTCCTTAGCTGACATACTGCTGCAGCTCCCAAGTATGGTTATAACAGCACAGGCTGAGTTTCTCATTTCTGAGATTTCTGAAGGAAACTAAAGCAGTGGATTGAGCCGAAAGTGCCCTCAGCAAGGTTGGCCTATCTTTTCTCAGTCACCACCACAGTAGAAAGGGAAAGAGAAGGGACTGGAAGAAGCAAAGGACAAAGGTGGTGCACCTGCTTCCCCTAACCATACACATACACAACTGTTATGAACTCTTGTCAGTACATTTTCATCTAGCTAGTGACAATGACTAACCATACCACACAGTGAGGCCTTTTCCTTTAAACATATGATCTACCAATGTTCTGAAAACTGAAGAGAAACCACAATGTGTAAAATTCAGAAGGTAGTTCAATCAAGTTCCTGATAAACTGATGAGCAATTTCTCTACACAGAGTATTAGCTAGATACTAGTTCAATATTTCCAATTCTTTGCTAAATAAAATAAAATCAGCCAGACCATATTCTTGAATACTTTTAACATGAAACAAGAACAATTACTAAAACCTTTCCAAAACTCCTGGTTTGTGAGTTGTAAATTCACACAACCCAAACCACAAACAACAACAACACACACTTCATTAAAGTTCAGTAATGTCAATTTCTATTCTTATTGTCATCAGCACAGCATGTAAAATTCCATTGATGCACTATCAGGGTATGGACTGAAATTTCAATTCAAAATTCTATACTTCAGAAACTAATTGCTGGAGGATTTGTTTGGTATGATGTAAAAGTCCATAGGGCACCTGTTTCAAATGTTTGCCCCTACATACATACACACACACACACATATGCAAACTTGAGATTTGCCATTATAATCTCTTAGGATCACAGGTCCACCTGCCCTTTGCTCTAGTGACTATGAAATGGTGTTTAGTCTCGGTCCAAAGAAATTAGGCAAATGTCTTAGCAAATGATAAAATCAGGAACATATTAACCCCAGATCCAATGTTCCTTGATATCTCAACTCCTTGGGTCCCACTTACAGCACCACTACTGGAAATGCAACAGCAAATCCAGACTCTTCTTGATGTTTCCCATCAAATTAATAGCTGGTATCACTGTCCCTTCCTTGTTGCTAAAGATTAGAGGAGTAATTTTATCACACGATTGAATTGATTAATGGATAATCAATAAGTTGTCAGGGCCATTAGAGAAACCGTAAAGCTAACCCAAACTGAGAAGCACGTTATAGTCATAAGCATCTAGAGTTGTTTACCCATTTATAATCTCTCTTTCAGAGTTGCAGCACATCAGAGGCCCTTTGTTTCTTTCTAGACTGTGCTCCAAAGACCAGATGCTTGACAACCACATGACAAAGGCAAGAAAAATAAGGTGCCTGCTAGGAAGCTGACAGCTCATTAGGGCCACCATGAGCCAGAAGCCTATCTTTGGATGTGAATATCCTTCCCCCAGCCATAACAGCAGGCATGTTTAGCACTCCTCTAAGTGCTTTAGGGAGCATTAAATTCTTTTAATTCTCAAAGAAAATCTCTGAGTACACTTTATCATTATCCCCACTTTATAGATGGGGATACTTAGGCACAGAGAGTTCAAGTAATTTGCCCAAGGTCAGTCAACTAGTATAAATAGCGAATCCAGGATGAACACTCAAAGTCTGAGCCCTTGACCATTAAGCCTTGCATTGTTTGTGCCCTCTTAGAAGAAAGAAATAGCTCTCCCCTTGTTTAACTCGTCAGAGATGAATCACTACTTTTGCTTTTGACAAATAACGAAAATGACCACCATAATCTGGAAGGGAGGGTACAGATCCAATAATTGGTCCTGAACTCAATCCCTTAAAAGCAAAATAGGTATTAGAGAATATCACAGAAACTCTTTTACAGTCACCAGAAGTTACTAAGAATTTGGTGCCTGAAGAGAACCAGTTAATATTTAATATTTCCATATATATTAACAACATTTACTTTTCTAACTCCTGTTGAGGTTGATGGAAAATACGATATAGAATTACGTGAAACTATCATTCTTAGATATTCCTGCCTGATCAGGTTTGGGACTAGTTTGCTTCTGTTCTGTGAATAGTTTTTTTTTTTTTTCTCCCTTCACAGCATATTTATTTTAAAAATTCATTTTCTCTTTTCTTCTTTTCTGCACTTTTATAGAGAAAAAGAAGTCATTCAGCAAATACTGTGAACCTCCCAGAGAAAATAACAACAAAATTGCCTTGGGTAGAGTGGGATCTTAGAGCTCAGGACCGTAAGAGCATGAAAGCTATCATTACTTATTAATAAAGCTAAATCACTCAAAAGGAAACCCCAAATGTAAAAATAAAAAAAGTCATGTCAAAGAAAACTTCAAACACGTTTAAGCTAATTTTCCTCTCTTTGCAAACTTAACTTGGAAAAATGTGCTCATGGTTTGTAGCCATCAATTCAATACAACAAGATTGGTTTTATACATTAAATAACGTATTTAAATCAGGAGAGTGAAAACTAAAGTTAAATCAATAAGCTCTAGAAAGATGTGTGGCCTCTTGCTCAGAAAGTGCTGATTTTTTTTTCACTAAATAATTCAATTCAAAGCACCAATCAATAAAAAGAAGTCTAAAGACTTTCCCCAAAGTCAGTTAACATCACTGGTTCATTGTAGCTGATTAGTACATCCATTCTCAAATTCCTTCTCTGTTGCTAGTCCGCATTTAGAATTTAGAAAAGGCTAAACACTCCACTTGTTTCCTCAGCCTCCTTTTTAGAAGTCTGTTCTGGGATTCTGGAAAAGGCTTTTGTCCTCTTGAGCCAAGGGACAAATGCAGGTGATGCTGCCCCTAACTCACCTCTTCTTGCCTTGAGGTGTATACATAATGCCTGGAGCTGCAGCAGCCACCTTGGGATCATGGCAGGAAGGTGGGGAGGACTGCAGAGATGCTGGCTCAGCATTTAGCCTTTAAAGTGTATGCCAGCAGCCACCTACCTCCAGACTTCCTGCTTGGTGAAAAAAAAATCCCTGCTTGTTTAAGCTTCTATTGGTCAGGTATTCCATTACTTGCAGTATAAAGCCATTAAAAATAAATGCATTTTGTCTCTAAACCTGTGCTTTAATACCCTTTTAAAAACAGAATAAGATTATTAAGTGATCTAAAGGGTAATTTGTTTACATATTGAGAAAAATAAGTATCTTCTCAAACTTTGAGCACAACAAATATTAGTAAAATGTATCACTTTCACTGACTTAAGGGATTCTATTTGAAATTAATTCTAGAATTTCTGAAGAGGGGTAACTAATTCTACTGATAAGACTAGAAGAATGGAAAAGCTTAAAGGCAGCTGTGAGTTGTATACACATGAACAGTACATCTAAAGATGGAGACCAGGAGTTCATGATCTGTCCCAGTAACTTCTTGATGGATATTATGGAGGAAAGTCAACATATAGGTAAAACCAGAGACTGTCAATGAGATGGAGGTGTGTGTGTCGGGAACAGATAGGCTGAAGTAAGCTCCTTGTAACACCCAAGTTCAGCACTCCTGTAATAACACACTGGCATCTGATGAAAGCTGATGGTCACAGAAAGTGGCACCAAAAAACAAAGCACCTACAACACAGTACAACAATAACATCTGACTTCCCTCTTCCCCAGCAAAGAATCTGTGGGCTGTAGGAATCATGGCCAACTCAGGGTAAGACCTATGGATTCAAAAACTCCTGGGTCAGAGTGGAAGGGTGAGATATAAGGGCAGCTTCCAACCATACTGCATGAATTGCTAAAGGCTTTCAGGGACAGAGGCAGCGTTTTCCAATAGCTGTGAGGACAGCAGATGTTAGATGCCCAAGGGTGGGAGGGGGTGATGGTTGTATACTTGTGCTGAGTGTGTTTTAGGACTGGAATCTGAACATCTGCAACAATTGTCCCTGCTGCCACAAGATCAAGAATTACAAAAATTGTAACATAATCTGATGCTCATGACGATGATATTTAAAAGGGGGAAATATAGGGACCTAAATGGAAGTGAGGTTTCTATACTTCATTTGACATGGTAAAACACTGACAGTGACAGACTACAGTCTATGTAAGTCACGTATATATACTGAACAACCACTATGAAAACTATACTAAGAGATATATTCAAAAACATCAAGATAGAAGCCTTTAAAAAAAAATGTTCCAGTAACCCAAAGGAAGGTAAGAAAAGAGAAACAAACAGAAAATATATAATAATATATCAGACATAAGCATTAACAAATCAGTAATCACCTTAAATGTAAATGACCTAAATGTATTAATCAAAAGACAGAGATCTGTAGAGTGGATTTTTAAAAGCATGACAAACTACACACTGTTCACAGGAAACTCATTTCAAATTCAATACTATAGATCAGTTGAAAGTAAAAGGATGGAAAAAGATATACCAGGAAAACACTAATTTTAAAGAAGCAGTAATGGCTGTATCAGTACCACATAAACTAGACTTCAGAGCAAAGAAAATTACTAGAGAAAAGAAGGATATTACATAATGATAAAAGAATCAATCCACCAGGAGGACACAACGAAACTTAAATGTGTATGCACCAAACTACAGAACCTCAAAATACATGAAGCAAAACAGATAGAACTGAAAGGAGCACTAGACAAAGCCACAAGTATAGTTGGGGACTTCAACAATCCTCTCAGCAGCCAACAAAACCTAACTGATATACACAGAACACTCCACCCAACAACAGCAAAATATATATTCTTTTCAAGTGTGCATGAAACATTCACCAAGGCAGACCTTATTTAATAGGGCCATAAAAGAAATTTCAACAACTTTAAAAGAATTAAACTCATACAATTATATTCTCTTTTGATAATGGAATCATTAGAAATCAACAACAGAAAAACAGCAGGAAAATCTCCAAATGCTTGGAAATTAAACAACACACTTCTAACTAGTCTATGGGCTAAAGAGGAAATCTCAAAAGAAATTTTTAAAAAGATGGAACTAAAAGAACATGAAAACACAACATAACAAAATATGTGGGATGCAGCTAAAGCAGTGTTGAGAGGGAAATTTATAACACTAAATACTTATATTAGAAATGAGGAAAGGTCTCAAATCAATAACCTAAGTTCCTACTTCAATAAATTAGAAAAAGGTATATAAAATAAACTAAAAGCAAGCATAAAGAAGAAAATAAAGATCACAGCAGAAATCAATGAAATTGAGGAAAACAATAGAGAAAAATCAATCAAATACAAAGCCTGTTCTTCAAAAAAAAAATCAATAAAATTGATAAATCTCTACCAAGATCAAAAAAAATTTTTGAAGAGATAATACACAAATCACCAATACCAGAAATTAAAGTGGTTATCCTCACAGAGCCCACAGCCATTAAGAAGATAATGAGGGAACATGTTGACCAACTTTATACACATAAATTCAACAACTTAGAGAAAATGGACCAATTTCTCAAAACCACAAACTACCAAAACTCAATCAAGATAAAATAATCTGAATAGTCCTATAACTTTTAAAGAACTTGAGTTTTTAACTAACAGTCAAAAAGAAACTCCTACACTCAGCTGCCTTTACTGGAGAATTTCAACAAATAATTAAATAAGAATTAACACCAATTTTATGTAATCTCTTCCAGAAAATAAAAGAGGAGGGAACACTTCCCAACTCATTTCATTAGGTCAGTATTATCTTGATACCAAAACCAGATAAGACAATTCAATAAAAAATAACTTACAGACCAGTATCTCTTATGAACATAGATGCAAAAATCCTCCACAAAAAAATCAGCAAATTGAGTCCAGCTATGTATAAAAAGAATTACATGCTATGACCAAGGGGGATTTATTATGCAAGGCTGGCTCAACATTCAAAAAGCAACGAATGTAAGCCACCATATCAACAAGTAAACGAGAAAATTCAAATGATCATATCAATTGATACAGGTAAATGCATTTGACAAAATCCAATACTTATTCAAGATTTTTTTAAAAAACTCTCAGCAAGATAGGAAAAGAGGGGAATTACTTGTTAATGAGCATCTACAAAAAACCTACAGCTAACATTATACTTAATAGCAAAAGACTGAATATTCTTCCCCTAAGATCAGGAACAAGACAAGAATGTCTGCTCTCATCACTCTTATTCAACATATTACTAGAAGTTCTACTCACTGCAATTAGGCAAGAAAAAGAAGTTAAAAGGATATAGATTAGAATGGAAGAAATATAACTGTCTCTATATGTAGATGACAAGATTGTCTATATTTTAAAAATCCCACAGAACTAACTGGAAAAAAAATCCTAAAACTAATATTGAGATCAGCAGGGCCACAGGATACAAGATCAACACACAAAAATCAATCCGACTTCTATATACTAACAAGGAGCACAGGAAACTGAAATTTAAAACACAATGTCATTTACAACCACTCAAAGAAAATAAAATACAAACCAGGTACATGGTCTTAAGCTGAAAAATACAAAATGCTGATGAAAAAAAATCAAAGATGAACTAAAGAAATGGAGAGACACATCATGTTCATGAATAGGAAGACAAGACATAGTGAAGATGCCAATGTTCCTCTAATTAATCTAGAGGCTTAATGCAATCCTATCAAACTTCTAGCAAAGTTATTTGTAGATACAAACAAACTTATCCTAAAATTTGTATACAAAGGTACAGGCCCTAGACAAGGAAGAATCTCAACAAAGAAAAATAAAGTAGGAAAAATCACTATACCTGATATTAAGGTTTACTATATTACTACAGTAATAAAAATAGTGTGGCACTGGCAGAGGGATAGACATAGATCAATGCAACAGAATAGAGAGCGCAGAAGGAAACACACAAATACGTTCAAATGATTTTTTCCAAAGGTGTAAAAGCAATCCAGTGGAGGGATAAATTAGGGGTTTGGGATTAACAGATACACACTACTGTAAAACAGATAAACAAGGACATACTGTAGAGCACAGGGAACTATATTCATTATCTTGTAATAGCCTATAATGGAAGAGAATCTGAGAAAGAATATATTTATATGTATAATAGAATCACTTAGCTGTGCACCTGAAACTAACACAACATTGTAAATCAACTACACTTCAGGGGGAGGGTATAGCTCAGTGGTAGAGCATGTACTTAGCATGCACAAGGTCCTGGGTTCAATCTCCAGTACCCCCCAGTAAATAAATAAGTAGATACATAAACCTAATTACCTCCTTCCTCCAAGAAAAAAAAACCCCAAAATTTAAAGTTAACTACACTTCAATAAACATTTTTTAAAGAAGCAATTCAATGGAGGAAAGATAGCCTTTTCAACAAATGGTACTGGAGTAATTGGCTATTCATAGGCAAAATCAAATGAACCTTGACCTAAATCTCACACTTTACACAAAAATTAACTCAAAATGGGTCACAGAGTTGAATAGAACAGGTAAAACTACAGAAATTTTAGGAAAAAACACAGGAGAAAATCTTCAGGATCTAGGGCTGAGCCGAGAGTTCTTAGACTTAGTATCAAAGCATCATCCATAAAAGGGGAAAAAAATGGAGAAGCTGGAGCTCATCAAAATTTGACTTTTTTTTTGCTCTGCAAAAGATAGTTAACAGGACAAAAAGGCAAGCCACAGATTGGGAGAAAACACATCTTAGACAAAAGGCTAGTATCTAGAATGTATAAAGCATTCTCAAAACTCAAAAAACAAAAAAGACTTCTTAAAACTCAACAGTTTAAAAAACAATCCAATTAGAAACAGGCAAAAGACATAAAAAGGCACTTCACCAAGGTGGATATACAGATGGCAAATAAGCACGTGAAAAGATATTCAACTCATTAGCCATCAGAGAAGTGACAATTAAATTCACAACGAGGTATCCTTACACACCTATCAGACAGCTAAAATGAGAAACAGTGGCAACACTAACTGCTGACTAGGATGCAGAAAAACTAGATCACTCATACACTGTTGCTGGGACTATAAAATGGTACATTTGCTCTCAAAAACAGTTTAGTAGTTTTTTTTTTTTTTTAATAAAACTAAACAAGCAATTATCTTAAGATCCAGCAATTGCACTCTTGGGCATTTATCCCAGAAAATGAAAACACATGTCCACACAAAAACCTGTACATGAATGTTTGGAGCAGCTTTATGCATAACAACCAAAAACGGGAAATAGCCCAGATATCCTTCAACAGGTAAATGGTTAAAGAAACTGTGGTACATACACGGAATACTACTCAGCGATAAAAATGGATGAACAATTGATCCACACAACTACCTGGATAAATCTCCAGGGATTTGTGCCAAGTGAAAAAAAAAAATCCTAAGAGATACATACTTTTATGACTCCATAAATATTTTCAAAGTAATAAAACTTTAGAAATGGAGAACAGGACTTAGGGATGTTGTGGGGGACGGCAGGGTCGGGGCAGGTGTGGAAGTTGATGGGAAGGAAGTGGGTGTGGTAATAAAAGGGCAACACAAGGGATCCTTGTGATAATGGAAATGTTCTATATCTTTACTGTCATGATGGTCACAGTAATCTACACTGATGAAGTAAGGCTACAGACTAAATACACACACACAAATGAGTACAAGTAAAACCAGGAAAATTTAAATAAGATCAATAGATTATACTGATGTTAATATCCCGGTTGAGCTATTAAACTAGTTTTGCAATATGTTACCAATGGGAAAGTGGGTAGAGGGTACATCGGATCTCTCTGTATAATTTCTTATAACTGCATGTAAATCTACAATTAACTCCATAAAAATTTCAATTAACAATAAAAGGAAAGAGAGGGTTTAATTTCCTCAGTAACTAGGAGAGGTTCTACTCAGGTGCCTTTTATAAGGTATTACGTATGAACATGAATATAGATGAGCAATGAATCACTAAAGTCTCGCAGAGATGAGATGGAAATGGTCCTATAAATGGCAAAACAAGCATCTCTGTTTCAATTACCAAACTCATGCAAAGAAGCAAAGGTGGTCTAAATTAACCATTAAGGCATGTGAATTGACCTGATCTCCCCCAAAACTCTAGCAGTTGTGACTATTCCCTTCTCTAGCAGTTGTGACTATGCCAAACACACAGGAAAGTAAAGAATTTGTTTGGCCTTCAATTGGCCAAGCTTGTCACTTTGTCACAGTGCCATTCCCAGGTCAACTTGGGCATCCCGGGGCCTGGATAATGAGGGAATGAAAATGCCCACCTCTCTCTTTCTTTTGCTTTGGGGAATCCCTCCCCAGACACACACAAAGTTGGATCTGGCCTTTCAACAACTGCAGGAACGGGATAAACTCCTCGGGAAATGACACAAGAAAATCCTTTACATTTGCACTAGCGCATATGTGGAATCTTGTTCTCAGGAAACTGGTCTCTTAAAGGGTACTGCCTGATGAAAGCTCAGGGAAATCTGCTGCCTCCAGAAAAAGCCAAACTGGATGCCAAGAGGGAAAAGAGAAACGTCTCACTGCATGGCACAATAGGCCAGAGAGAGGCTTTGAGTCACAATTTGCACGGTGACATCTTCACACTGTCCTGGCTGCTTCACATAAGCCACGCATCCTGAGAGGCTTCTAACCTATTTAAGCCACAGAAGCAAGTGAGTTTCTTCTTCCTTTATATTCACTGTTGCTAAAATAAGAAGTATTTTGTTCCACAGCAGCACTAGAAGATACCAGTGAGAAGCATTCTGGAGATGATTCTCCCAAATTGTGTTTATCACCAGTAATTTTTAGGCAATGCTCCTACAGATAGATGGGGGCAATCGACAGGCACCTATTAAGTAAGGGCTTGCCCCAGGTAAGGAAGGGTGACCCAAACAGCATCAATTGTAATTTCTCAGTCAGCTGAGGAATGTCATAATCACACATAAAGAATGCAAAACACAACACAGGCAATAAGGCAGTCAATGAGTGGTCTGTACAACATGAGTGTCCAGGTTATGTAGCCAGAGAGATGGCTCCGGCTGAGATGACCAGCAAAGGCTTTAATGAGGGGGGATTAGAGCCAAGGTTCGAGGGAAGGAGAGTATTTGAATGGGAAGAGGAAGAGGTCTGGGAATGCTGCTGGGGAAGGGGGCGAGTAAACCAACGGCTGAGTGGAAATATTCAAAGGACAGGCAGCGAGCTTGCTGGTTTAATTGGACCTGTTAGGTTTGTTTTCCATTATGACAAAGAAGATCATTAAGAAAGAACGGTATTGTTTGATTTTTTTACAATAATATACTCGTGTTACTTGTATAATTAAAAAACACAAACAAAAAATTTTAAGAAAGGCATGCTAAGGCTGAGGAGGGGGCATCTAGACTCACAGGTATTGAGTCTGTGGCTAGTGTGGCAAACAAACTTTGCTGGCTCCCAACACCCATTATTTGCAACCTTTTCTCATTCTCAGTTCCAAAAACAGATGGTGAAAAATCAAGCTCCCAATCTCCCTTGTAGCAAAGGACAGCCATGTGACTCAATTTTAGCCAGTAAGATGTAAGGCCGAAATCTACTGGGAAACACTTTGTTTTCTGATATAAGAGCCTTCCTGCTAGTCTTGAACATGACTGTAGGAAGTTGTGATGTCTGGAACTGAGGCAACCATCTTGCAGCCATGAGGTCACAAGCCTAAGAAAGAAAAGCAACACTCTGAAGACGGCAGAATGGAGAGATTAAAAATAATCTGAGTCCTTTATGATACTCATCAGCCACTGTCTAAACCTGAAACTGCCACACCTCTAGAGTTCTTACCATATGAGATAATTAATTTGGCTTAAGCCACTGTTAGGTATTCTGTTACTTATATGCAAAAGTATCCTAAGTGACACAGCTATAAAGTTCAGGACAGAATACAAAAATGACCAGAGTTAGGTGTTTGACCCTTGAATAGGCAAAGTGACTCTAATTTCTGAAATGCAAATTAACACTGAGGAATAGTAAAGGAGTTTTATGTCATATCCAAAGTACGAATGGCAGCTTCAAAAAATGACCCAGTCTGAAATCATGTCATTTCAAGGACATTTCAATAGTTACCGGGAACAAGAAATGGAATACTTTAAATCAAAACCATCCCGTGATCTGGCACAGTAATCACTTACTGCTTGTCTGTCCAGCAATTTCCCACCACCAACTCCTTTCTTTGGCTATTTATTTTTTCAACAGTTTCACTGAGGTATAATTTATACATTATATAGTAGTTCTAGTTTCAGTTTTTTTGAGGAACCCACATACTGTTTTCCATAGTGGCTGCACCAATTTATATTCCCACCAACAATGTACAAGGGCTCACTTTTCTTCACATCCTCGCCAAGATTTGTTATTTGTGGTCTTTTTGATGATGGCCATTCTGACAGGTGTGAGGTGGTATCTCTCGGTTTTGATTTGCATTTCTCTGATGATTAGTGATATCGAGCATCTTTTCATTTGCCTGTTGGTCATCTGTTATGTCTTCTTTAGAAAAATGTCTGTTTAGGTCTTCTGCCCATTTTCAAATTGGGTTTTTTGGGTTTTTTGATATTGAGTTGCATGAGCTGTTTATATATTATGGATATTAACCCCTTTTCTGGCTATATATACAAAGAAAATGGAAACACTAATTCAAAACGATACATGCCCAATGTTCATAGCAGCATTATTTATGATTGCCAACATATGGAAGCAACCTAAGTGTCTACCATAAAGTCCATCCATTTAAAATATATGATTTAATGGAGTTTACTTCCCATTTCCTCCCTTCTCCTACACAGGTCTAGGCAACCATTAGTCTTTCTGTCATTATAGATTTGCTTATTCTGCACATATCACATAAATGAGATCATACAATATTTATGATGTAGTCTTTTGTGTATATATATGTGTGTATATATGGCATCTTTTGTCTATCACTTGTGGTATAATGTTTTTGAGGTTCATCTATGCTGTAGCATGAATCAGTGTTTCATTCCTTTTTACAACCAAATAATAGTCCATTGTGTGGATGTACCATATTTTGCTTATCCATTCATGAGCTGATGGACATTTGGGCTTTTTCTACTTTCTGGCTATTATAAATAACGCTGTTATGAACATTCATGTATACATTTTTTGTGGACAAATGTTTTCTTTTCTCTTGGGTATGTCATACAGTTAATTCTATGTTTAAACTTCTGTGGAACTGCAGACTTTTACACAGCAGCAGCACCATTTTACTTTCCTCTCAGCAATGTGTGAGGGTTTCAATTACTACACATCCCTGCCAACACCTGGTATTGTCTTTTTTGTTACAGCCATCCTAGGGGGTGTGAAGTAATATCTCATCGTGGTTTGAATTTACATTTCTCTAATGGCTAATGGTGTTAAGCCTCTTTTCATGTGCTTATTGGCTATGTGTAGTTTCTTTGGAGTAATGTCTACTCAGACATTTTGCACATTTCTAATTGGATCGTTTGTGTTTCTATTGTTGAGTTTTGAGAGTTCTGGATATAAATCCCTCATCATATACATGATTTGCAAATATTTTCTCCCTGTAAAATACTGTAGCTGCCTTTTCACTGTCTTTTTTTATGGGGGGAGGAGGTAATTAGGTTTATTTATTTAATTATTTTTCTTTAATGGAAGTACTGGGGATTGAACCCAGGACCTCATGCATGCTAAGTATGCACTCTATGACTTCAGCTATCTCCTCCCCCCTTTTCACTTTCTTGATGGTTTCTTTTGAAGCACAACTTTGACTATTTATTTCAGCATTATTTGTAATAGCAAAGGACTGGAAATCACACAACTATACATCAAAAGGGGACGAGTTAAACAAAATATGTTATGTCCACACAATGGAGTACTATGTAGCTACAAATGGAATACACATACCAATGGAATGAGGATAGCTCTGTAAACTACTATGAAGAAATCTCCAAGATAAACTGTTAAAAGGAAAAATGAAAGGTGCAAGAGACTAAACAGAGCATGTTACCATTTATTTAGTAAGAAACCATGTGAACATATTTAAGAATTTGCTGTTTTAAAAAACAAAAACAAAAAAGGAAGGATAACCCTAAACTAAATAAATAGTTTTTTTTTTTGGTTGTTATTTATAGAGGGAGGGAACAAGATTGAAGGGATAGGAAGAAAAGCTAGACTTGTCTGAATGCACCTCACTTTGTAAATTTGACTTTGAAACCACATAAATGTTTTACTTTTACATTATAATAAAACAAAAAATTTTTAAGTTAAAAAGCAAAAGCAAAATGAAATGAATGAATTTAACTGGGTATCAACTTGGTGACTTAACTATACTGTCTGGAATCATTTAAATGCAATTAAAACCCAATAATTTGACCATATATCCTAGGGAGAGAGATCTTGAAAACAGAACTGCAAAGAAATACTAAACTATTTTCAAAACTCAAATTGTTAATAATGATGTCATTATTATTAATCAAGAACTATTATACAGATATGTATTTTTATTTATGGTAAAATAAAGCAAGTAATTATGCTAATGTCCTTATGATTCAAGATTTTCTCGACGGATGACTAGATAAAAAAGTTATGGTATATTTATACAATGGAATATTACTCAGCCATAAAAAAGAATAAAATAATGCCATTTTTTAGCAACATGGATGGACCTAGAGATCGTCATTCTAAGTGATGTCAGACAGAGAAAGAAAAATACCACGTGATATCACTCATGTGGAATGCAAAAAAAAAAAAGGAAAAAAAGGACACTATGAACTCATCTACAAAGCAGAAACAGACTCGCAAACATAATACAGTCTTACGGTTACTGGGGGAAGGGGGTGGGAAGGGATAAATTTAGGAGTTTGAGATTTACAAATGTTAGCCACTATATATAAAAATAGATTTTTAAAAAGTTTCTTCTGTATAGCACAGGGAACTATGCTCAATATCTTGTAATGACCTTTAATGAAAAAGAATACAAAAATGAATATATGTATGTATATGCATGACTGGGATATTGTGCTATATACCAGAAATTGACACACTGTAACTGACTGTACTTCAATTTTTAAAAATTTAAATAAAAAAATTTTTTCAATGTAAGTAAAAATTAAGTATAGAATCAAAGGAGTAAAATAAAAATCCTATAATCTTTAATTTGCATTTGAAATATCAGTTTGGATTCACATGGTATTTTATCTTTAAAAATGTATACATATTTTCTAGCCTTTTTCAAGAGAATGAAAATTCAAGCCACAGACTGGGAAAAAATATTTGTAAACCACATATCCAACAATGGACCTGTATCCAGAATACATAAAGAACTCTCAAAATTCAACAGTAAAAGAAAAACCCAACTAAAGATGGGCTAAAGACACAAACAGATATTTCACCAAAGAGGATATAAGGATGGCAAATGAGCACATGAAAAGATGTTCAACATCATTCATCAGCCATTAGGGAAATAAAAATTTAAATCAAGATGACATACCACTACACACCTATGAGACTGGCTAGAATCCAAAACAATGCCCATGCCAAATGCTCTCAAGGATTCGAAATTACACAAACACTCATTTGTTGCTGGGGGGAATGCAAAATGGTATAGCCACTCCGGAAGACAGTTTGGCAATTTCTTCTAAAGTTAAACATACACCTATGGCCAGTTCCAAATTTACATTAAAGTCAAGTATCTTGCCATTCACAGGAATGCAATGAGCATTTTGCTGTGGTATTCAACTTTTCGCAGGTATGAGGAAAGCTTTCCTCATTTAATAGGTATCAAGAGGAAGGTCAGAAATCTTCTCATTTCAGTTGAAAATGAAATCTGTATGTGCTTATCTCAAATTTGACCCAGAATTGAGTGTTTATATGGTAAAATACAATCATAGGTTTCATACTGAAGAGCTAATTTTTATTCTTTATTTTTAGTTTTTAAAGTCTTTTTTTTTCTTATTTTTTATTGAAGTGTAGTTGATTTACAATGTTAGCTTCCTGTGTACAGCAAAGCAGTAAAAAATCACATTCTTAACGCTGCAGAGGGTGTGGAGAAAAGGAAACCCTCCTACACTGTTGGTGGGAATGTAATTTGGTGCAGCCATTATGGAAAACAGTATGGAGATTCCTTAAAAAACTAAAAATAGACTTACCATATGATCCAGCAATCCCATTCCTGGGCATATATCTGGATAAAACTCTAATTCAAAAAGATACATATACCCAATGTTCATAGCAGCACTACTTAACAATAGCCAAGACAGGGAAACAACCTAAATGTCCACTGACTGATGAATAAAGAAGATGTGGTGTACAATGGAATATTAATCAGCCATAAAAAAAATGAAATAATGCAAATTGCAGCAACATAGATGGATCTAGCGATTATCATATTAAGTGAAGTAAGTCACACAAATACCATATGATATCATTTACACATAGAATCTTAAAAAGATGACACAAATGAACTGATTTACAAAACAAAAAGAGACTCACAGACATAGAAAACAAACTTAAGGTTACCAAAGGGGAAAGGGCATGGGGGAGGGATAAACTATGAGTTCGAGATTAGCAGATACAAACTACTATATACAAAATAGATAAACAACCAAGTCCTACTGTATAGCACAGGAAACTATATTCAATAGCTTGTAATAACCTATAATGAAAAAGAATATATATATGTATAACTGAATCACTATGCTGTACACCAGAAAATAAAACATTGAAAATCAACTATAATTTTTTTAATTTTTAAATAAAAAATTTTTAAAAATCATATTCTTATGTATATATAGGTCTTTAAGGAGATCAATATTATGATTTTAATCTGCAAAAGATGAGACTGACAAGGGCTTAATTTCCAGAATATATAAACAGCTCATACAACTTAATAAGAAAAAAAATAAACAACCCAATCCAAAAATGGGCACAAGACCTAAACAAGCAATTCTCCAATGAAGACATAACAAATGGTCAACAGACACATGAAAAAATGCTCAATATCGCTAATTATCAGAGAAATGCAAATCGAATCAGAGGAATGCAACATGGATGGACCTAGAGATTATCATACTAAGTGAAGTAAGTCATACAGAGAAAGACAAATATCCTGTATCATTTATATGTGGAATCTAAAAAAACAGTAACAAATGAAATTATCTACAAAACGTAAACAGACTCACAGACATAAAAAACAAACTTATGGTTACCAGGGGGGAAGGGGGTGGGAAGGGGTAAATTGGGAGTTTGGGATTTGCAGATACTAATTACTATATATAAAATAGATAAACAACAAGGTCCTACTGTATGGCACAGGGAACTATATTCAATATCTTATAGTAACCTATAATGAAAAAGAATAAGAAAACAAATCTATGTATGTTCATGTATGACTGAAGCATTATGCTGTACACCAGAAATTGACAAAACATTGTAAACTGACTATACTTCAATAAAAAAATTATAATTTTATAACTGCCTATATTTGAGCCTGATCATGTCAGTCAGTAAAAAAAAATTAACACTTATATCTCATGTAAAATTGTGTCTTAGGCTACATTTCTATTCATATTGCTCTATCAGTGATTTTAGTAGCTTTACTTACTTAACATTGTATTTTCATGTTGAAAACAGCACTAATTGAAATGAACTTACTCTTTTATTTAAATGAAATCAGCTGAGCCTACTGTCAGCCGCGGGGGGCTGGAGAAGGATTGAAGACGCGAGCTGCCCAACAGGAAAAATGCACGGGGAGCTGACATGCCGCGAAACAGAATGTGCGAGGAGGTGACATGGAGCGAAACAGCACTTTACTCTAGTACAACAAGATGGCGCGCCCCAGGCGTGGCGCACTTGTCCTTTTTATATAATGCTAGTGGCGCATGCGTAGTATTCATAATGCAGACTCACGCAGCTGGAGCATGCGTATTGTTCATAATGCGTACTCACGCTACCAGCACATGCACACATTTACCTCTTACCAGGTGCAAGCTATTGTGAACTTTGGCCTGGGCCCCACAGCCTACTCACTTAAGGCTGCTGACACTTTTTGAACAAGTAAATTCCACCTTGGATTAAAACAGTTACTTAACAGAAATATATGATGCTGCCTTATGAATTTTTTAAATGTATGAAAAGGACAGAAATGTAAGCTAAGTTTAACTACCTGTTTCTCAAGAAAACATGGCTAAAAGTCATTTTTTAGCTGTAAATAAGGGAGAAAACGACTCTTGCTCATATCATACATTACCAGCCCCCTCCATAGTAGAAACCATGAGAGATCTTTCAGGCCTACTTGGATCATGGAAAAGGAGGGGGAAATAGCGAGTAGGAAATTTTCCAATAAGAAAAAAAAAAAAACCTGAGGTTTCCTCTAGTACATTCCCTCTTGCATCAAAGTTGATATCCTTTGTGAAAAAGGGAAACTACACAGAGTAGGTGAATAAACTGGCCAAAATCTAGAAACCCATAGAAAACTATTATTTTTACTCAAAAGAGACAATTTTTATTGGATCATTATATCTACAACTTATAGATCATGCTAATTACCATAGGCTATCAATATCATTTTTCTGCAGGAGTTCCCCAAGACCTGAAAATCATTTCAAAGTTTCCTTTGGGGTGAAAAGATTGGGGCGGTGATGAAAATGTCTTGAAACTAGTTAGAGATAGTTGCAGAGCATTGTGAATACACTAAAACCCACTAAACTGTACACTTTTAAATGGTTAATGGTCCACTGAATGTTACGTGAATTTTACCTTAATGAAAAACAAAAACAATAACCAAAACAAACACTGAGAAAGGCTAACTAGGCTCTGTTGAGGCTTCCTGAAGGGTGAGAGACTAGATTTGGCCTTGAAGGATGTTGAAGATTAGAACTTTAAATCAGAGGCAAGAATTGGTAGCCATGGCTCTAGTGAGTGTTTCTCAAATACTGACCACACCCACGAGAACAAGCAGACTTCAGGGCAACCCAGTTCACGTACATGTGACAGAAACAAAAGTTCATGAAACAATACTTACTCTTCCCAAGCATAATGCGCTGATTTTTTCCATTTTATTCCACTCGGTTTTGTTTGTTTGTTTTGTTTTTTTTCTAAATGCTGGTCGTGATTCATTAAATTGATCTCACAAAATGAGTGGCAAACTCCATTGGCCTCAGGTGTCAGGTTAAGGGTTTGGACCCGGTGCAAATTATTTTAAGGCCATGTAATTGACCACCAAGAACACAGCCAGGAATCTATAGGCAGAATTTTAGGTTGGGAAACCCTCTACCTTGTGAATAAAGTCATTGTTTTATAATTATATTTGTCATTGAGCCAGATTTAAACTGACTTATCTAACATCACATAATGAAGTCAAGATGTTTATTATGTATTACTCATAGTGTTTTTCTCTTTCAGTTGTTTATCATTTAAATTGCTGGTAAATTTCCCAAAGAACGATTTCTCCTATATTAATATGCAAACTTATATTAGTCTAGATAAAAAATAAAGTCCAAGGTATTTCTGTGAGACAGATTTTACATTTTCATTTTATTCTACCATTGTGAATTCAAATAATTTCTTTATCTTCTTAAGGAAACAGTCGCTTCACTATAAATTAGATGATGGGCTGTTTACAACAAACCCTCCTAAGATGGTGGCAAGGTAGCGCCATAAAAAACAGAAAGTGTGTTCCTCATTATTCATTAGAGGCATTCAGGATCAGCTACACAACCATCTGTCTAAAATGCTGCAGAAAGGATTTTCAGCTTTAGCTGGAAATGTCCCATTTAACTTTAATATCCTATCATTTTTGACAATATGCCTGAGATTCTCTTAGCTCAATAAAATCCAGCCTGTAAATCGTTGGAAAAAGATACTGTGTGTCTGGAATTTAGTTGTGATCTTTCCTGAAGGTTTTCAATTAATTCACATCAAAATAATTTTAATGTCATCAGTGGTGCAAATGCTTATATTTTAGAAAGTACAACACTTCTTGCATCTCAGAGACCTAAGTAGAGTTTGCACCTCACCTAGCTGTGGACAAAAAACAATCTATTGCTCATGACTGACTCCCAGAAGCTAATTAAGAGGAGAAGCAAGTTTGTTTTTAATTTCTAAGAAAAAGCAATAAAAGTTTGTTAGCTCATGTTATAATTTTCAGCCCCAACAGCCAGTAATTAAGCTATCTCCAGGAGGCCAAGGTTTCTCGCTTGATAATTTAATTCAGCAAGCAAATAGGCCAGAGGGAAGTGGGGATACAAAGGCCAGATTTGGCTTTACTGACTCTGACCATTCTGTGCCAGAGAGCATCCAATATTTTAACTAAGTGCAAGTTTTCCAAAAAATGCTAATTTTTTAGCAATGCGTAGCAGATTTAGTACCAAGCTAGTGTAAAAAATTTTTTTCATGTAGCCACCTGATTTGGACACATACTAGGATACTCAATATATAAATACTGATTTGTTGAATGTCAGCCCAAGGTATCTAATAAGTATACTGTCATTCCCTCGTTCACACACACACACACTCCCTCTCTCTCTCTCCCCCCACCCCCCAATTGGTCTGAGGCATAAAGTAAGTGAATAATCTTACAAATACATTTGAGTCTGGAAGCAGACCCACATATATTTTGGATGTTTGAATTATGACAAAGGTAACTCTGCAGAGAAGTGGAGAAAGGATGGCCATTTCCAAAACTGTGTTAAAGACAAAAGGACCCAAATAGAGTTGCTTATGCTAAGCCTCAGGTCACCAAACTGAAACTTAGTTACATTTTCAGCTCTCCCAGAAATAGAATCTTAAACCAGTCAACTATAAACTCCTGATCTGCATTTAGTTAGGTAATCTGCTTGATAAACCCCTACCATCCCCTATAAGGAAAGTAACCTTAAAATAACCAACCTGATTTTTGCCTAGTACAACTTCCCTATAAAATCTCTTGCCTTGTATAGCTCTTCAGAGCTCCTTTCTATCTGCTAGAATGGATGCAGCCTGATTCCTGAATCACTGAATAAAGCCAATAAGCTCTTTCAAATTTATTCAGAATTTTGTTCTTTAACAAATGGTGCTGGGTTAACTGAATATCCATATGGGAAAAAATACAACCTGACTCCTACCTCTTTTCATATATGCACGCACACACACACACACACACAAATGCATTCTACTCACAGGGAACTATATTCAATATCTTGTAGTAATTTATGGTGAAAAAGAATATGAAATCTATGTACATGTATAACTGAAGTATTATACTGTACACCAGAAATTGACACATTGTAAACTGACTATACTTCAATTTAAAAATACATGTATACACAAAAATAAAGTAAAATGTGGAAAAAGTCAAAAAAGTAAAAAAAAAAATGCATTCTACTTATAGATCTAAATGTGAAAGGTAAAAATAACAAAATTTCAACAAAACTTCCAGAAAATAACACAGGGAAATACTGTCATGAACTTGGTGTAAGGAACTATTTCTTAAAGAGGAAGCAAAAAGCACTCATCTAGAGGAAAAATTCTTCTTCAAAAACACTATTAAGAGAGTAAAAACGCCAACCACAGACTAAAAGATATTTACAAGAAAAACATGTGACAAAGGAGTCGTATCCAAAATCTGTATCAAACTCCTACAAATCATGAAGAAAAAGGCAGGCAACCCAACAGAAATTAGACAAAAGACAAACAGACATGACACAAAAGAGTATATCCAAATGACAAATCAATGTGTGAAATGTGCTCAATTTCATTAGGAATCAGGCAATTGCAGATTAAAAATAAAGATTCTCACTACATCCACTGATCAAAATAATTAAAATTTAAAGGACTAACAATATCAGGTGTTAGAATATGGAGCAACAGGAACATAAAATGCTGGTGGGAACTTAAATGGGCATAAGCCCTGTGACAGCATCTACCAATGCTGAATATAAAAATACTATTTGAAAAATTTAAAAAAATTTTAGTATGTTAAAGAAGAACTTTATTTTTAAAAATGTCATTGCATCTGGCAATTGTACTGAGAGGCATGAACAAGAATAGTCACAGTGAACTACTCTTAATAACCCCAAACAAAATCGCTGTCAAGAGTAAAATGTGTATATAAATAGTGTCATACTCGTACAGTGGAATACTATAGAGCAATGAAAATGGACAAACTATCTCTGCAGACAGCCACACAAACAAATCTCACAAACATAATGTTGAGCTAAAAAAAAAAAAAAGTCACAAAAGAATAAACAGCGGCCATTTCCATCGATACAAAGTTCAAAAGGAAGCAAAACCTAACAATAGTGGTTGCCTTTGGAGAGTAAGGAAGGGATAATGACCAGAAAGAGTCTTAAGTAGGATTGCCAGGTAAAATACAAGATGCTCAGTTAGATCTGAATTTCAGAGAAACAACAAAAGAATCTTTTAATATAAGTAGGTCTCATGCAATATCTGGGACATGTATTTTCACTTGCTAAATCCTGGAACCATACTCAAGGTCGATGCTTTGGTAATATTTTTTTTTAATGTTCATTCTGTGATCATCCACTGTGCATTTTTCTGTACATGTGTTATACTTCACAATAAAATTTTTTTTTAAAAAAAAGCAAAAGTACACTCAGTACAGCCTTGCAGATTTTAAAATATCTCATCCAACCACTGTTTTTTCCTTCCCACTCTTCATCACTGCGTGTGAGAGCTGTGGTATTTCTGCAGGAGGTGGGCATTGGTAATCTGAAGTGTTGCTGGGCCCAAAGCTGTGGGCTCTACGTTCAATTTTTATTACAATTACTTTTACATAGCATGCTTCTTTACTTCTGGAATATTTTGTATTCCTTGCCTTTTTGGGGGGGGCGGGGTCTTTCTTACTTATTTGTGGGACTGCCTTAATCTTACCAAAGGGCAGCGCTAGGCTGGAAGGCCAACCTCTACCCATCAGCCAAGAAATGCACAAACCAGTGTTCAAGAAGCAAATTGGAGTGGCCAGCCAGCCTGTGATGGTCAGAATGCAGTACCTGAAGCTACAAAGAAAACTGATACTTCAGGGCCAACAACTTGGATACAGACAGAATCCATAAAGTGAGATGTTTCAATCTGCTGCCTGCTTTCTAAATTTATCACAGGTTTACACAGATACTTTGAGTGGTTACATCTAGTTCCCTCCCATCAGTGTATTAATTACCTTCTTCCTACAGACACAACTGGAAAATCCAAGAATAGAGGCCAGTGCAAACAAAAGCCTGAATCATCCGTCTGCTGTGGTTTAAATAAGATGCTACTTATTGGCAAAAGTTCTTTCATGCTCAAGAATTCTGAATGTTCTTGTGCTGTTTTATACCTTCATCTTGTTTCGAAATGAACCACTCCCAAATTCTAAATGAAGAAAAAACTCCTCTAAGTTTGGGTCCCTTTCTCCATAAAGTTAGGATCAAACTTTATAGGCAGGTGGAACCCTTACTTATCTGCCCCCTACAAGCCTTGAAAGAGCCAGGTTTCTTCACTTTAATAACAGAAAGTCTTTCACGCCAGGTATTTAGGAGTGATTAGGCTTCTGGGCTATGAAGACCGGCTGCCTGGGACAAACCCACCCCTGACATTGTGTTAGCTCCAGCCAGTGAGTGACTCATTGCTCTGTGCCTCAGTTTCCACAACTGTAAAATGGGAATCAAAACAATACCTAATACAAAGGGCGGCAGGGAGCATCTGATGCGGTTTAAGGTGATTAAAGCACAGGTGGCACACGTTAAACGCTCAAAGATGACTATTAGCATCAATACTACCATCGGCTACCTTTCAGGGTCCTGCCACCTGTAAAGACTCTACTCATGCATCTAATGGAGGGAAAGCATCAGACCCCGCTGGAGAGAGGGGGAAGGGGAGGTAGAGAATAAGGGTTCCGTCAGCCTACAAAGTTTGGTCCAAGTTAAGCCCAACCCACGGAAGGAGAAGTAGCAGCAGGAGGTCTCCAGTAGGGGCCCGGGGAGGTGGCTACGCCTGGACCCCAGACTCCGGCCGGCACCTCTGACCTAGGGCGCCCTCACTACTCACATTCCGGTTGAAGCTGTTGCCGGGCAGCAGCGGCAGGGCCATGGCCCTGAACGTCCGAGGGTCAAGGGTCCGAAAAGAGGAGCCTGCCTACAGCGGCCAACTAGCTGCCGCGTTGTTTGACCCCCGCTCCCACCTCACGTTACCTAGAGACGGGAGGCGGCGTCACGGAAGGAGGAGGGGCTTCGGCGGGCCGGGGGCTCGGGGCGGGGCCGGGCCCGGGGCGAGGCCGGGGCGGGGCTAGGCGGAAAGCTCCCCGTGCGCACCTCCCCCCGCCCACCCCACCCACTTTGCCGGGTACCGGTCTCCCGAGGCTTTTCAATCCGCACGCATTGTGCATACACAAAGGCTGACAACCGCACCATTCCCCCGCCCCCGCCGCTTTCCGGTTTAACCCTTTGATAGGGCTCAAAGCCTTTCATGTACTAAGCTCCTCCGATTCTTGCACTTTTTTTTTTGCCACTTGGTTATTAAATTTAGTTCAAACACACAGAAAAGTGCAGAAAATAATATGACACTCGTGTGCTCACAGAAATGTAACACCGGTTAATGTTACATTTACATAAGCTTTTATTTTGTAATTAAAACGTTCGAGATGAATCCAAAGCCACACATACCCGTTCCATCTCCGCCCACAACCACCATCACCACCACCAAGAAAATCCATTCAGAGGTTACCACCGTCCTCAGTCCTTCCTCTGCACGTTTTTATATTTGAACTAAACCTTTGTAAGATGCTTGTTCCTGGTCCAATCATGGTGACCAGGGACTGGGTCAGGTGGCCCAAAATACAGCCTCTGTCGCTCCATCATGCACCCAAGATGACCAGGCGAGGAGCTCCTCCACTCCTCTCCCTACACCAACAGCTAATCCCTCCCTGAGTCCTACTCTACTGGTTGGACACACTGGTATCTCTCAGCCCCACTTCCTCTGTCTCAGTCGAGATCCCATTATCGCTTGTCTGGTTTTCTTTTAAAACAAACAAACAAAACAACTAACTGATCTTGCCTCCAGAGCTACTGTCTTATATAACTTATGATACACCTGTTACTCTTCTGCTTTAATATTCTTTAGCCTTCCAGCCACCTTCATGAAGCAGGCCAACTTTTTAGCTGGACCAGAGCCTATCTCAGGGGGCGCTGATGAACGCTCTCCATCCCTTTCTTTGCCCGCCCCCCCCCCCGCCCCCACTTCAGCTCTGAGAAACCACTGGCAGTTTCCAAACCAGGCTCTGCGGTTTCTCCCCTCTGGGATTTTGCAATTGTCTCTGTCTGCTAGAAACACCCTTCCTATCTTTCACCTAGATAACCCCTTCTTGTCTTTCAGGACTTGGTTCACTGTGGGAGAGAGGTGTGGAAGGCTTTGCCATTACGGGGAAATATTCCTCCACCTTCTGTACTCCCCTATCTGTATTAGTTGCCCATTCTAATGGTAGCTTTTGTGGTACCGCATTGTAATCATGCCTTTTACCTGGGTCTGTTCAAATGCCCCTAGATTTTTCCAGGGCAGGGACTCCATCTTCTCATTTATTCTTAAAAAAAAACCAAACATGGTCAGGTGAAGTTATAGCTCAGTTGTAGAGTGCTGTGCCTAGCACACATGAGGTCCTGGGTTCAATCCCTAGTACCTCCAATGAATGAATGAATGAATGAATGAATAAGTAAATAAATAAACAAACCTAATTACCCCCCAAAAAAGTTTAAAAAAAGAATTTAAAAAACATACATAATTGTTCTTCTGTGTTTATAAATTTTACACTATAAATTTCTGCTACCTGCTTTTTTCATCTAAGATTTTGTTTTTGAGGTTTCTACATGTTAACACATGTAGATCTATTTCATTCATTTTAAACCAATTGTGTGATTATACCACAAATTACTGATCCATCTGTTGTCATCTGTTGATGTCGTCTGTTGATAACAATGAGGTTGTTTTCAATTTTTCACTAGTTATCAACAGTGCTGCAAAGAACAACTCTCCTGTTTCTCTGGAGATTATCTAGGCTACAAACCTAAAGGTGGAATTGTTCACAGCTTCAACTATACTAGATCTGCTAAACAATCTCCAGAATCTTCGAACCAATTAAGAACTTTCCCTTTCACCTTCACCCTTTCAACAATGGGTATTATTAAATTGTATAATTTTGAACAGTCATCTGAATAAATGTGAAATGGTATGCCATTGTTATTTTGTTTCTCCCTAATTCCTAGTGCAGTTGGTCGTCTTTTCACATGCTTGTTGCCTTCTTCTGTGACCTGTCTTCATCTCTTTTGCTGGTTTTTCTATGTGATCATTTGTAATTTTAAAAATATATTCCTAGGCATAGCAATTACATCTTCATCGTTTGTGGTTTGTCTTTTCCATTTATAGATTTCTTTCTTGCACATGAATATGTCATTTTGCTCTATCAAATAGATCATTCTATCCCATTATGGATTTGTTACTGAGTAAAAACTTGTTCTGCTCACCACACGACAGGCCTATAAATCGGGAGATGAGGTGTTGGGGCAAGGAATAGCAACTATTCAGAAAGCCGGCAGACTTTTATTCGGAGAAGGCAGACTAATGTCCGGGAGAACCATCTTCCCCAAGTCAGAATTCAGGCTCCTTTTATACGAAAAAGGAGAGAGGGTATGCTTGGTTGTTGCAAACTACTTGGCGCAGGAATTCTTTGTTTTTGGAAGCCTTTGTTCTTGCAGCTGTCCACATGGGTCAGATCATGGTGTCTCTGTAAACCTCCAACAAAACAAATGTTATTTTGTATTCCGCAACTTGTTATCTCTATATGAATGAGTGGGAAAGTATTAATATTCTTAAAGGTTAGAGCCTTGAGAATAGGCTGTCCTGTATGTTTCAGGCTATAGGCGACATTCTTTTATAAAAGGCGCAGAACCAGCAGGACTAAGCCTAGGAAACAGAGCACAGGGTTAAAAGGAACAGATCTAATATGAAGTCAGATTTGTTCTTTTCTATTACAGTTTGTGCTTTGAATGTGAATTCCAAAAAAATACTATAGAAAAAAAAATTCTCCTTCATGTTCTTACAAATATTTCTAAATGTTTCTTTTCTTCTTACTTTTTAAATTGAAATAATTTCAAACCAGTTGAAAAATAGCAGGAATAGCACAAAGAACTCCTGTCTAGCCCTCACCCAGATTCCTCCAATTGTTTCATATTTTACCAGATTTGTTTTATCATTCATAGATACAATTTTTCCATTTTAGAGGAAAAAGCAGACATCATGGCTCTTTACCCCTAAATACTACAGTGTATATTTCCTAATAACAAGGACATTCTCTTACATAACTGAAGTACAATCATCAAAATCAGAAAATTAGTAGTAATAAAGTACTATTTCCTAATCTAAACTATTGATTCAAATATTGTCAATTGTCCCCAAAATGTACTTTTCAGCAAAGAATAAAATTAGTTTAGAAAACCTGGTCCAGAAGCTCATCTAACATCCCAGATTAGTTGTCACATCCCTTCATTCTCCTTTGATGGATAACAGTTCTTCCATCTTTCTTCATCTTCCCTGACCTTGGTATTGTTGAAGGGACTAGGCCAGATTTTTGGTAGAATGTTCTTCAATTTTAGGTTTGACCAGTGTTTTCTCCTGAGTAGCCTGATGGCTTTTTGCTCATAGCATTTTAGCAGGAGCACCACAAGATGAATGCTGTGGCCTTCCCATTCATCAAGGGAACGGGTACATAATGTGTATTTTAACCATCAACGGTAAGGTTAACTTTGATCATCTGGTTAAGGTGCTGTATGTCAAGTTTCTCCCCTGCAGTGACTTCTTTTGCCTGTAAAATTAATAAGAATTCTGTGAGGAGATAATCTGGAACTATGTAAATACCAAGTTCCTCATTAAACTAGTAGCCTCAATTGATGATTTTGCCCAAATTATTCATTACCATGGTGGTTGCCAAATGATGATTTCTTTTTTTTTTTATTAAAGTACAGTTGATTTACAGTGTTGTGTTAGTTTCAGGTGTACAACAAAGTGATTCAGTTTCATATATATTTATGTATATATACACATCCTTTCTCAGATTCTTTTTCATTATAGGCTATTACAAGATATTGAATACAGTTCCCTGTGCTCTACAGTAGGTCCTTGTTGTTTATCTATTTTATATATAGTAGTGTGGATTAACAAATGATGATTTCTTTTTTTATTTTGTTTTTTATTAAAGTGTACTTGATTTACAATGTTAGTTTCAGGTGTACAGCAAAGCGATTCAGTTATACATAATACATACATACTTTTTTCCAGATTCTTTCCCATTATAACAAATGATGATTTCTTAATTTTATCATTCTTTTTACATATATTAGTTGGCATTCTACTACAAGGAAGAACTTTTCTTTCTCTCTGTTTATTTATTTCTTCATTCATTTATATAGAATGGTCTACAGATTCTTGTTTTAGTCAGTGGATTATAATCTGTTACTACTATTAATTATTTTTATGTTAAAATGCTCCTATGTTTGGTCAGTGGGAGTCCCTCTAAGCTGACTCCTCTGTCCTTTTGATTGTCTCCACCATTTTTCAAGCGCTTCCTTGTGCTCTGTCACTATAAGATATTCAAGGTATCTATAGACATAGGTAGGTATAGATAGGCACAGATAGTTAAATCTCTTTCCATTTCTGTCTTTGGATAGCTAAAGATATAGATATACGTAGAAATAGATATATTAAAACCCATGAGTTTATACTGATATATCCAATTCTAGTCAACACAGTAGACTACATGCTCAAGTCCCCCTTTCCACATCTACAACGCCCTTCTCAAACAGTAAGAAACCTGATTCCAGTTAACCTCAAAATATTTACTTATTTGCTCAATCTTAAAAAAGCCCAAAAGCAGTTTCAGAATATCTAACCCATGCCATTGTGAAAACAACCTACTCATTAGAGATGAGTATCTTTTCAGGTTTTTTTTTTTTTCTTTAGTCTTAATGTCAAAATACTGTGTTCCAAAATGATTTAGGTTTATTTGCTGGCTCTTGCCTTCCCTTCCTGTTTTGAGCAATTATGTGACTTATGTTACTCACTTGAAAAACAGTCTGGTTCATTCTGTTCCCATTTGTAGTCCGCATTCTTTTTTTGCTCTATCCTTGTCTATTTTTTCTTTGTCTTCCCTATGTCGTGGCTGTGTTTCTCCCTTTTGCTGTTTGATTGATTTAGCTAGTGGTTTATATGTTTTGTTACTTTTCTCAGAGAACCAGAATTTTGATTTATTACTCTGACCTTCTGTTTTCTATTCCTAATCGTCATTCTTTTCTGCTTTTACCTTTATTTTTTTCCTTCCTTGGGCTTTCTTTTGGCTCCTTTGCTGTTTTTTCTCTCACTTTTTAAGCTGATACAATTCACTCATTTTTATCTTATTTTTATTGATATGTATTTAAGTGTATGAGTTTTTCCTCTGATCTCTAAAGAGACTCCACTAGTCTCTCAAATGTAGTGTTTACATTACTTGTTTCTTTGTTTGGTTTTAAAGATGTTCTGTAATGTTGGCTTGTATTTTTGCTTTCACTCAAGAGCTGTTTAATACAAGACTTTTACATTTCTAGTTGGAAAAACTTTTTTTTATTCTAGTTTTATTGCACTGTGATAATAAAGCTTGTAATATTTTCATTGTATAGAACTCTCTGATGCTTTCCTTGTGACCTAATATTTGATGGATTTTTGGAACTAGTCTATGTGCAGTTGAGAAGGAAGGTGTACTCTTTATTAGTAGGTTCTAAAGTTCATTATAGATTAATGAGATCTATTGTATTAATTATGCTGCTTACTCCTTATATCCTTATTTACATTCCTGCCACTCGATCTGTTCTGCACTGAAAATGACCTGTCAAAGTCTCCTGTTAGCAATCTGTTTCTACCTGTATCATCTTGCATCTGTCGTTTCTGCTTTTTAAAGATTTGGTGCATAAATTTTCATAACTGTTATATCTACGTTGTGAAATTGGATTTTAGCATTATAAGGTATCCTTTTTTGTCATGTTTAATTATTTTTTGGCCTGAATTCTACTTTGTTTGCTATCAAGTATCACAGTTCCCACTTACTTGTTATTTCCATTTGCCCATGCCTTTATTTTTAGCCTGTCTGAATCATTTGCATTTAGCTGTATCTCCATACATCGCATATTTGGGTCTTGCTTTGTGAGCTGTATTGAAAATATTTTTCTTTTAGTAGGTGGGTTAAGCCCATTCACATTTATTGATAAAACATTTTTTTTTAATCTCAGCTCTGATAGATTATTTTATACTGTAGTTACCATGTATTCTATGTAAATTTACTGTTTCTTTTTCTTCACAATGTGTTTTCTTTTCTATTGTAATTTATAAATTTCTTTTGGTGTTTAGGAAGGCTTGGATTTTTGTTCTAACATTTATTTTTGTACTTATAACTCCTTTAAGGGAACTGAACAACTTCACTGTTACCAAATAATATTAAATGTTTTCAAAGTGATTATAGCCAATACTTTGACATTTTAATTTCAATAAATACACTTTTATTTCTAGAAGTCTCCTTTGTTCTTTTTAAATCTATATGTTCTTTCTTTTAAGTGGGATCTGCTCTTGTAATTTCTCTTTGATCATTTGTAAAGTACTTGGTTTGGGGTCCTTAATCAACGATTCTATTCTTTCCTGTGTTGGCTAACTCTTCACGGCAGATTGTTCCCTTGTGTGTTTATAGATGTTTCTGGTGATCCTGTCTATATGGCAAGTAATAGAGTTGGGACTGCCACCTTCTGATTCCAAGTCCAGTGTCCTCTTCAATATGCCACAGCTCACACACTGGCCACTGCCCCGTCACAGCTGCACTCCACATGCAGAAAGCTTTAGCCTTCTACAGGGAGCAGTTCTAATAAGAATGACTTTTTTGACGGAGTAACAGAACGAACTATCTTAAGTTAGAGCTGTCTGCAAAATCTATGGCCTGACTCTGCCCCACACACCCATCTATTGCCCTGACTGTTCATACATGCTATCTCCTTTGAGCACCCCGATACCTCCAGTTTTATACTTCTGTAGATACTCCCCACGCACTGTCTCCCATACACACATGGAATCTTACAATCATTAATTCAATAGCTTTTCATTTAGCAAATATTTATGAGCATCTACTCTGATGTGCCAGGGCCACTTCCAAACATTGGGATAAATCAGTGATTAGGAGAGGATGAACACTTCGAAACACCCCAGATCAGAGATTCTCAGTCTCCTGTAACTTGCAACATTTCTTCTTGCTTTGTTTCCCCCCCATGACGCCTATCTTCCCATTCCTCCTCCCCTGACACATCGACCACAAAAGAAACATCTGAAATGGCATGGATCTCTTTTTAAAATAAATTGAAAGTAAACTAGTTCTGAGAATTGCAAGACACCCCCTGCAATAACTGAAGACACTTGGGGGCATGTCAGGACCAGCGCTGGGAAGCGCTGTTATTGATGTTCAAAGAATCCATGTTACACACACCCGTGGATGAAGAAAGCGCAGGGGAGGCCAACAGAGCTAACACTTTTGAGAAAGCCCACACTAGCCTCTGAGAAAGGAAACAGTTGCCCAGTTGGAGAATTTCTTTTGAGGAATGAGGTCATCCTGCAATCTAGAGCCTTGCTACAAGATGCAAGAGCCCTTGGCAGCAGGAGGGAGTGCCTTTGACAGTATTTCTGCAGGAACTTCCTTTTCTCCTCCATTGATGCCTTGCCTCTCAACTCTCCCTTGTCCCGATGCCCTCATAAATATCACTGCCCCATTCCTCTGAGCTCCTGAAAATGGACTCTCTTCATTATTTTGGGCTCACTTGAGTTACATCCACATTTCAAGTCCTCATCCTGAGCATTTAAAAGAATTAGCACCAATCCTTCACCAACTCTTCCAAAAAATAGAAGAGCAGGGAACACTTCCTAACTCATTCTATTAGACCGTGACACCAAAGCCAGATAAAGGTCTCACAAGAAAAGTTGTGAATATGCCTTATGAATAGAGACACAGAAATTCTCAACAAAATACTAGCAAACCAAATCCAGCAAGATATAAAAAGGATTATACACCATGACCAAGTGTGATTTATTCTAAGAATGCAAAGTCGGTTTAGCATCTGAAAATGAATCGATGTAATACCCCATATTAACAGAAAAAAGGACAAAAACCATATAATCATCTCAAGACACAGAAAAGCATTGATAAAATCCAATAGTCTTTTTTGATAAAAACACTCAATAAACTAAGAATAAAAGAGAATTTCCTCAACCTAATGAAAGCCTTACATGAAAAAACACAGCTAACATCATATCTGATAGTGAAATATAGGATGCTCTCTCCATAAGATCAGAAACAGGACAAGAATGTTCACTCTTGTCACTTCTGTTCAACATTGCTCTGGAGGATACATGATCAATATACAGAAATCAATTGTATTTCTATACATTAACAATGAACTATTTGAAAACTAAATTAACATTTACAAAAACAATAAAATACTGGAGAATGAATTTAACAAAACCACAAGACTTGTACACTGAAAACTACAAGACATCAGTGAAAGAAACTAAAACAAGACCTAAATAAATGGAAAGATACCTATTTCATAGATTAGAAAACTTAATATTGGTACGATCACAATACTCTTTAAATTGATCTAAAAATTCAATGCAATCACTATCATAATTTAAAATGCCTTTTTGCAGAAATGGGCAAGCCTATCTGAAATTCATATGAAAATGTGAGCAACCCAGTGTATTCAAAACCATCTTGAAAAAGAACAAATTTGGAGGACTCATACTTCTCAATTTCAAAACAATACAGAGCTACAATAATCAAGACAGTGTGTCAGTGGTATAAAGATACACATACAGATCAATGGAATAAAATTTAAAGTCCAGAAGTAAATTCTTACATTTATGAGCAATTGATTTTTGACAAGAGTGCCAAGATAATTCAATGGGGAAAAGAATAATCTTTTCAACAAATAGTGCTGAAACAACTGGATATCCATATTCAAAGAATGAATCTGTAACCCTGCTACACACCAATACATGGTCATCACACTATATACAAAAATTAAGTTGAAATGGACTAGAGACCTACACATAAGAGCTAAAGCTATGAAACTCTTGGAAGAATATATAGGAGTAAATCTTCTTGAACCTGGTTTAGGCAATGATTTTCTTGGTATGACACCTAAAGCAGAAGCAACAAAAGAAAAATAGATAAATTGATTTAATCAAAATCAAAAGCTTTTATGCTTCAGAGGGCATCATCAAGAAAGTGAAAATCACAGCAGCACTATTTACAATAGCTAAGACTCGGAAGGAACCTAAATGTCCATTGACAGATGATTGGATAAAACAGTTGTGGTAGAATGGAATAATACACAGCCATAAAAATAGTAAAATAATGCCATATGCAGCAACATGGGTGGACCTGGAGATTGTCATACTAACTGAAGTAAGCCAAAAAAAGAAAGAGAAATATCATATGATATCACTTATATGTGGAATCTAAAAAAAATGACACAAATGAACTTATTTGCAAAACAGAAACAGACTCACAGACATAGAAAACAAACTTACATTTACCAGGGGAGAAAGGAAGGAGTGGAGGGATAAGCTGAGAGTTCAGGATTTGCAGATACTAACTACTATATATAAAATAGATAAACAACAAGGTCCTACTGTAGAGCACAGGGAACTATATTCAATACCTTGTAATAGCCTGTAATGAAAAACAATATGAAAAGGAATATATATGTGTGTGTGTGTGTATAAGATATATATATATATCTATATCTTAATCACTGTGCTGTACACCAGAAATTAACACAATATTGTGAACCGACTATACTTCAATAAAAAAAAGAAAGTGAAAAGACAACTCAGAGTAAGGGATAAAATATATGAAAATCATATATCTGCCTTCTAAGAGACTTGTATCTAGAATATATAAAGAACTCCTACAATTCAACGAAAAAAGACAAGTAACCCAATTTAAAACTGGACAAAGGATGTGAATAGACATTTCTTGAAAGAAGATATATAAATGGCCAGTAAATACATGAAAAGATGTTTAATATCATTAGTCATTTGGGAAATGGACATCAAAACCACAATGGGCTACTGCTTCACACCCCCTAGATTGGTTATACTCAAAAAGATGGAAAGTAACAAGTGTTGGTGCAGATGGGGAAAATTTGGAACCTGAATATATTCCTGATGGGGATGTAAAATATTGCATCTGAGTTGGAAAACCATTTGGCAGTTTCTCAAAAAGTTAAAGACAGAGTTACCATATGATCCAGAAATTACATCCATAGGTGTATGCTCTAGAGAACTGAAAATACATGTCCACACAAAAACTTGTACATGAATTTTCATAGTAACATTATTCCTAAGAGTTAAAAATGTGGAGATAACCCGAATGTCCATCAATTCATGAATAGACAAGCAAACTATGGTATATGCATAAAATGGAGCATTATTTGGCCATAAAATTATATAAATTAAGTGCAAATTAAATTGATCAAACTTGAAAACATTATGCAAAGTGAAACATGCCAGATACAAAAGGCTATATATATACATATCATGTAATTTCCTCATATGAAATATCCAAAATAGGCAAATCCATAGAGAAAGACAGTAGATAAGTGGTTGCTGGGGGTTGAGGGCAGGGGAAATGGGAGTGATTGCTAATGGGTTTCCTTTAGGGGTGACATAAATATTCTGGAATGAATGGTGGTCAGTGTACAACTTGTGAATATCTTAAAAGCCACCAAATTGTACACTTTAAAAGGTGAGATTTGTGGTATGTGGATTTGATTTCAATAAAGCTATAAGCAAACATTTTTAATTATTAAAATTAAATAAAATCAGAAATTCATTTCCTCAGTTGCACTAGTCACACTTCAAGCGCTCAATAGCCATACATGGCTAGTAGCTACCAGGCTGGGTACCACTGATATAGCACATTTTTGGTTATCACAGAAAATTTTAGTGGACAGTGCTGATCTAGGTCTCACTACAAGACCACAGAGATTTAAGAAATATATCAAGCTCATTCCATGAAAGGGCCTTATTTGAACAAACAGTAAAATAAAGTTGAGAAAATGGGGGAAATTTGAATATCAACTAGACATTTGGTGATATTAAGGAATTATTCTTAAATTTTTTAAAAATGGGAATAATATCGCGGTTTTGTTTTCTGAAAGTACTTATCTCTTAGAGATAAATACTAAAGTACTCATGGATGAAATGATACAGTGTCTGGGATTCGGTTCAAAATAATCCAGGGGTCAGGAGATCAGCGAAAATAGATATAACATAATTGGCCTTGAGTCAATAAATTGTTGAATTTCAATAAGTGTCTGGCCTCTCATTAGTCTCTTCTCTATGTCTTTGAAATTTTTTATAATAAACAGTCAGTAAACAAACAGGCGTGTTCATATCTAATCAACTGTTACCTCATGAAAATATCGTGTTGTTAGGTTTTCTAACTTTTTAAGAGAATTCAGAAATCCAGATTCTTATGTAAAATCTTTGGCATTTTATTGCTAATTCATCTGTTTAATCATAGGGCACACACACACAAAAAAACCCAACCACAGTGGAAAAAAAAAACCAAACCAATCACATCAGGAGCTTGGGTTCAGCACAAAGCCCCCACTCTACAAGGTCCAGTTTAGAATAATCAATAGAATTAATGGATTCTGAGGTCATCTATCACGAAAGTGATTTATTTTGAGCATATAATATTGTGTATCTCATTTTAAAAATTCTGACCCATTTCTAAAAGGTACAAAGAATAATAAAATGATCACTCCTATATCTGCTATGCAGCCTTAACAAATCTTAATATTTAACCATATTTGCTTCAAAAAGAAATAAAATATTATAGATAGCATTAATGTTTCCTTTCTGCCTCTCCTTAATCCCATTCCCTCTGCCTCTCCAAATAACACTATCCTGAGGTTTGTGTCCATCTTTCCAACCACGTTTATAGACTATCACTACAGCTGTACATATTTATAAACAATAAATGTGTTGCTTTACTGTTTCCAGATTTTAAATAAGCAGTTTCATTTTTTAAAAAAATCAATTGCATTTCTATCTACCAACAGCAAACAGCTAGAAAACGAACTTTTTAAAAGACTATTTAGAATAACATCAAAAAGTAATATATATCTAGAAATAAATCTAATAAAAGATAAGCAAGACATTTAGGGAGAAAATGATAAACTACATTGAAAGGCATTAAAGAAGACCTAAATAAATGGAGATATATACTACATTCATGGGCTGGAAAATTCAGTATCATGAAAATATCAATTCTCCTTAATGTCATTCCAGTCACAATCCCAAAAGAGCTATAAAGTGGAGGGGGAAAAATCAAGTTGCAGAAGACAACATACAGAATGATCTACTGATATCAATTTCAAAAACACACAAAAGCGAACAATATATTGTTTAGCTATACAAACATACATGCAAACTATAACAAAAAGCAAGAATGTGATAAGTGGAAATAGACGATAAAGGTTACAACTGAGGAGGAAGGGAACAGGAATTCAAAGATAATAATGTTCTATTTCTGAAACAGAGTGATGTGAATATGAGTGTTCACTGTATGAAAATTCTTTATACCTTACATATGCTTCATAAATATTACTTTGTGTTCAGCCAATATTTAATAAAAACCAATTAAAAAATAATGATATACATCTATGACAGTACCATGGAAATATGCCAACAACATATATGGTTACGTGAGAATGCTGAAAAGCTTTACATACAATATTAAATAAAATATGTACCAAAATGTTAATAGTGGCTATATAAAATATTACATAGAATATGCACAAATTGTTAATAGTGGAAATAAGCACCAAAATGTTAATAGAGGTTATGTATAATGTTAAATAAAATACGTACCTAATTTTAATAATGGTTATGTATAATATGAAATAAAATGTGCACCAGATTGCTAACAGTGGTTATGTCCTAGAGGAGGTTTGGCAGTCTTTAATTTTCTCTGTTGTATAGGAGTTGGATTTTTTGAGATTCACCATCAGAAAAAAAAAAGAAAAAATTTTAATAACAAAGAATCATAGACTTGCAGGAAATATTCAAAGTATATTATACAGAGAAAAGATTGGATAAATTAAGAGACCAAGCTTGAGAGCAAAGCAAAAATGAGCAGGGGGGATTCTTAAAGTAATCGAGACATGGGAAAAAATGTGGTGGCCAAGGAATTGAAAAGAAAGAGATGGATACAAAACACTTAATGAAAAGTCTCTACAGACAACAAGACCAGAAAGGGCCTAAATCCAAGGGATGGGGTAGAAAGAGGGAAGATGTGCTTTTAGGGGGAAGTAAAAATGGTGTGTTTGAGACATGCTAGCAACCTTATCATATTCTCTTTTTATAAATGAGAATATAGGCACAAAGAATTTGAACAACTTGTCCAAGTTACTCAGCTGACAAGTGGCAAAAGTAGAATTCAAACACTGGCCGGCCACATCCAAGGTCTTTGCGTTTAACTGCTATTCAACTGTACCTCTTGACAATCCATTAGGCAATGTCCAGTTCCACATCTTTGATATTAATGGCCAGGGAAGTTTCAAGGCTATGTTAGTACTGAGGACAGAATATTTGGGAGTACACTACATAGAGATTGGTGGTTAAAACTGAAAATGAGTTCTCTGATAGGAGATTATAAATGATGCAAAGCGGGCTATATACTATTGACTATATTTCAATGAAAATATATTAAAATAAATAAATAAATAAATAAATAATGCAAAGCAGAGAACTAAAGAATAAATCTTGGAAAACAGACCCCTTTACTACTGCTCTTAACAAAGTCAAGTGACTCGATAGAAATGACAAGATTTCAAGAAAGACAAGTGTTCAAACCCCAGCTCTGCTACTTACTAGCTGAGTGATCTTGGGGAAAACCCCTTAAACTCTCTGTGTTGTAGTTTCTAATCTATAAAATAGATGGTGGTGAGAATTACATGAACATATATGTAAAGCACTTAATATTGTAGCAGCCACATAATTGGTGCTCAATAAATGACATTTTATTTTGAACTTTAGTATTAGAAACAGGAAGATCAGAGGCTGAGAAAGTAGTATAGGGTTCCATACCAAAGGTTCCATTTATGTGACTTTCTTGAAAAGACCAAACTATAGTCATGGGGATCAGATTTGTGGTTGCCAGGGGTTAGAGTTGTGGACAGAGTATGACTATAAAGGGGAGCACAAGAAAATTTGGAATATTACAACTGTTCTATATGCTGACAGTGGTATGGGTAACACAAATCTACATATATTGAAATTCAGAGAACCATAAACCAAAAGAAAAAGTCAGTCTTACTATATGATAACTTTAAAAATGAAAAGTGGAAAACCTGAATAAATCAACAACTTTGGAAGAAATAAAAATGACAATCTAATAAAGAAGTTGTGGTGTATACACACAAACACACACACACAGGAATACTACTCAGCCATAAAAAAGAATGAAATAATGCCATTTGCAGCAACATGGGTGGACCTAGAGGTTATCATACTAAGTGAAGGAAGTCAGAGAAAGACAAATATCACATGATATCACTTATATGTGGAATCTAAAAAAATGACACAAATGAACTGATTTACAAAACAGAAAGAGATTCACAGACATAGAAAACAAATTTATGGTTACCAAAGGGAAAAGGATGGGGGCATAAATTAGGAGTTTGGGATTAGCAGATACTAACTACTATATATAAAATAGATAAACAACAAGGTCCTACTATATAGCACAGGGAACTATATTCAATAACTTGTAATAACCTATAATGAAAAAGAATATATATATATATATATATATATATATATATATATATATATATATGCTGTACACCAGAAACTAACACAACATTGTAAATCAACTATACTTCAATTTTAAAAAATCAATAATCTAAGATCTACTGCTAAAAAGCCACCAGTCCCAGTGGGTTTAATAGGAGATGTCTCCTAACCCTTCAAAGAACAGATGATGTCCCTGTTATACTGTTCAAGAGCTTATAAAAATATCGTTTCCAACTCACTTTCTGTTATGCTAACTAGCAAAACCTCAATACTGATATCAGACAAAAAGAATGCTAGGAAAGAAAGAAGAGAAAGAGGAAAGGAGGAAGGGAAAGGACAAGAGAGTAAGTAAGAACAATCTATGGGTGAATCTCACTTGTGAACATAGATGCTAAAATCCTAAAAAAAAAAAAATCTTAGAAAATTGAACCTAGCAACATATTGAATGAATGCTACATCACGATCAGGAATAGGAGAAAATTCCCAAAGAGTATTTTAGGCTTTAGAAGAACTCAGCGAAATGAAAGCTCAAGGTAAATTGATAAAGCAACAAAATAAGATAGCTGTGGGGCTAAGGGAAGACACTGTGTACCTGTAGCGCATTTCAATGTACAGATAAAGATCTGTGTTTCCATTTCTGCCAATATTAGGCAGTAGATATTCTTTGAAATCCACTATTAGGGAAATTATATAAAGCCTGGACATATATATATGTCTTGGAATAGAAAGGAGGCTTTTCTTTTTTTTTTCTTTTATTGCTTTATTGAAGTATAGTTGATTTACAATGCTGTGTTAGCTTCAGGTGTACAACATAGTGATTCAGTTGTGTATGTGTATGTGTATGTATGTGTGTGTGTATATGTGTATGTATATATATATATATACTCTTTTTCAATTTTTTTCCATTACAGGTTCTTACAAGATACTGAATATAGTCCCCTCTGGTATACAGTAAGACCTTGTTGTTTATCTTTTTATATATAGTAGTTAGTATCTGCTAATCCCAAACTCCCAATTTATCCCTACTCCCCTTTCCCCTTTGGTAACCGTAAGTTTGTTTTCTATGTCTATGAGTCTCTTTCTGATTTATAAATAAGTTCATTTGTATCATTTTTTTTAGATTCCACATATAAGTGATATCATATGGTATTTGTCTTTCTCTGTCTGATTTACTTCACTTAGTGTGATAATCTCTAGGTCCATCCATGTTGCTGCAAATGGCATTTTTCATTCTTTTTTAAGGCTGAGTAGTATTCCATTACACACACACACACACACACACACACACACACATCTTCTTTATGCAATCATCTGTCAGTGGACATTTATGTTGTTTCCATGTCTTGCCTATTGTATATAGTGATGCTATGAATATTGGGGTGCATGTATCTTTTCAAATTAAGAGTTCCCTCCACATATATGCCCAGGAGTAGGATTGCTGGATCATATGGTTAAATCTATTTTGAGTTTTTTAAGGAAACTCCATATTGTCCTCCATAGTGGCTATACCAATTTACATTCTCACCAACAATGCAAGAGGGAAGGAAGCTTGTCTTGAGCTGGTCTGTGGATACCCTTCTAGCATCTTTCTACAGCGACCGTGCACAGCACGTTACTCACCAGCAATCCCAGTGAGACTTGCCGTGAGCCACACAAACCCTGATGATTCTTATCTCTAGGCCTCTGCCTTTCCTGCCCCCAGCCTCCTGGTCAGTTACTACTCGTCTTTGTCATACCCAGGCTCTCTCTTCCAAGAGAACACCTCTGTCCCCATAATCCCCTGTGCGGACCACCTGCAGACATGGTTTTGTCCATATATGTGTTTTTCCCTCCATCCAACTGGGCTAAAAGCTCCATAAGGGAGGAGACTGCCTCTGACTCAGATGCATCTTAGCATAGAAGCTCAATAGGCCTTTATTGTCTGAACTGAACCTGAAACACAGAAAGTAAATTTTTTAAATCAAGTAATGACATATTGATTTTTATAAAAATGAGAAATGCTCTTTATTTTTTTAAAAAAAAAAGTCAAGAAATACATCAAACTACAAAGAAGAAAGCTGCAAATCCCCCAAAGTCCCACCACACAGCAAGATCTAGTGTCTACAAAGCCAGTGATGGTGCTGGAGAATATAACAGTCCAGATACCCTGAAATAATTTCGTAAGAATACAATTGGACTAGACATGCTCTATCTAATAAAACGTATGAAATTTAATAATACTTTAATTTAACCTGAAGAGAAATAAAAAACTGAAGTGAATCTGCAGGAATTTTCGGAACCATCCGTGAATGTTTCTGCACCATGAGCAGCATTAGTGAGCTTTTAAAAGTGATTCAAACTCCCAGGTAGATGATCTGCATTTGGCAGAGTAGTTAACAACTTCAATTACTATGTAACTTTGGGGCTGGTTAAGGAGTTCCCAAGAGGAAAGAAAAGTTTGACTCAGAAACAAAATGTATTGAGTTAAGCAACAGGGATTTCAAAAACAATTATTATTAAGAGCTTCACTGTTTTGTTTTTTTAACTTTGTAAAATTGGTTTTCATTACTTTTACTCTTGGTTCAATAAAAAGGCTTTTAAATTGGCTCTTTTTAGAATTTAATAAGCTCCTTCAAAGTGATGCAAATATTTCTTAAAACCTGAAATAAGCTTTTCACTGCACTAAAATGTGCCCATCTGAAAAGACTGATTCCAGTCAATGGAATTTAATAGATGCACCTAACTGAAGGATTACTTAGTGAGATTCTGTACTCACCTACAGAATACAGTAGAGAAGAGCCACTGCCCCTACCTTTCTGGAACTTACAATCTGATAGAAATGTGTTCATTCATTCCACAAATATTTTTCACAAAAGATGACAATGTGTCCAGCATTAGTGAAATACACAGTGGTCATGATGTTTATGTCACACTAGGGGTAAATGACCAGTTAAGAGATCACTTTGGACTGACTCACAGAGCTCAGGTATTCATCAGGGAAGCCTCCGCCATTATGGTAGTGTCAGAGCAGACAGATAGCTAGATATGAGCAGAGAAAGGGGGACACAGACCAAATGGCAGTAATTGGGCAAAAAGGAGGGGCACAAGCCAAATGCAGGAAACCACACATCATGTAAGCACCAGGCGTCCCTGGGCAGAGAAAGAAAAGCAGAGATCTTTGGGTTGATAAGGGATCACACCTTTTGAGATGATGAGTGGCCTGGAGACAGACAAAGAAAGGTGAGAAAAGGCAGGAATTTCCAGTATCCCAATGTAACCTTTTGCTCATTATGCCCTATTTCAATAAAATTAGCCTTGCAGATCAGAAGTACCCATCATGCACTGATGCCATGACACTTCCAATCCAGACTAAATAAGGACAAAAATCCCTCCTCCCTTTGGGAAGATAATCAGGGAATATGACCCCAAACCCTTCCCTCCCCAATGAATATTCTGCCCATTATTTTCACACCCTGTGTAACTCACTTGCCAAAGAAACACAGGGCAGCTGCTCACCTGAGCCTGCCCACTCTCCCCTTGAGAGTATACCATCCATTCTTTAATAAATCCTCACTTTACTTATTTAATCACTGTGTCTTGTCTCTGAATTCTTTCTGGGACGGAACAAGAACCTGGAACACAGGTTGCATCCACCAGCAACAGTAGCATCAGTACCAGAGATAGGAAAGTCATAAGAGGAACTAGTCTGGGGTCCGTGTAACCAAGATTGTTTTCAGTTACCTGGTCTTACAACCTCAGAGCAAATGGTGGTATCTATTTTAAGCAAACTGATTCTGAGATCCCTTTGAGGAATTCACGAGAAAACAGTCAATCCTCAGTTCTTCCAGACTCAGAACTCTACTGCAATTGGTTTCCAGACTCTGAGCCTAAGGGTCTGCTTTGTTAATGCTTTCTAGAAAGAGTGATGGAGAGGTTAAGAGTCTGGACTCTGGAACCAGGCTGTCTGAGTTTCAATCCCAGCCTCTCTGCCTGGTGAGCTATGTGATCATGGACTGCTTACTAAATCTCTGTGTGCCTCAGTTTCGTCATCTTTAAAATGGGGGTAATAATACTCCCTAAATAATAGTTTGAAGCTTAAATTGAATAGCAAATGCTTGGTAATTATGAACTATCTTATTTTCCAAGTGAGGTAATAGAAAGCAAAGTGCACCATGGAGATAATATGAGTGAAAGACTACACTTAAGGGGTAGGAGGGGGATGGAAAGCTAAAGAGGAAAGTGCACAAAGGGCAGAAGAGCTGGAAGGGTGATAAGAGATTGTGGCGCCCTGGAAAGCAAGGAAAGAGAGAGTCTCCAGAAACAGGAAGGCAGCAGCTTCAGACACTACAGTTTAAGGGGAAAAGGCCACTGTATTTGGGAAGTAGGAGGTCCTTGCTGATCTTTAAGAGACCAACAACACTGGACAATATCGCTTTCTTGTTATCTGGTTTGCTTTGAAGTAGTGCAACTGTTAGTCCTTTGCCGCTTCCTCTGTGATCGTATCTTGTCAGTTTCTTATAAGATGAAATAAGAAATGAGATCCTGTCTGTAATGAGATCCCGTCTGGCTCCATACTGGCTCTAGCGAGAGATACTACACTGATTCTTAACTTCACATTTTCAAAATGGCAGGACTTGTATTTTTTTTAGAATAATAAAAACGCTCAACGATGCTGACGATGAACAATAATAAGAGTAATGCAGGGCTGTAAAACAGACTTCTCAGAAATTTTTCAAAACCACGATCTCACTCAATTATAGCTCAGAGTACCACAATGAATGAAAGGTCCTGCAAACATAAATACAGTGAAATTCATCTATGAATCAAATAGATGCCGAGTGACTCGTTTAATATTACGTGACAAGCTGTTTCTGGGTACCTGCTTTTTGTCACATGTTAAGGTATGCTCTGGGAATTGGTAGCTGGTTAGACCTAGTCCTGAACCTCAAAGTTTAAGAGAGAAAGAGGTAAACAAACTTAATGTAATGTGAGCATTCTATGGAAACAGTGGGCACAAAATACAATGTGCAAACTGACAAGGGAAGGACCCATTTAGCCTGGAAGAGTTTAGAAGCTGCACTAAGAAGGTGACATTTGAACTCAGTCTTGAAGGCTGAGCAAGGATTTGCCAGGTGGAAAAGAAAGAAAAGGAAATCTCACTTTTTGGAAAAGTGAGTCAGGCTTCTTGACATCAAAACAGAATATCCCCAGAGGGCTGCACGTGCCTACAGACTTTTTCATTGTCAGTTACCATATTCAGACACTTTAAGTTTAGAGAGAACCAGCTGGCTTAATTGGGGGGGGATTTCAACTTCTAACTATATTTTATTTTCCAGAACTACATATGTAACAATGAGATTGTTTTGAAAAGCAGGCTCTGCTTTGTCTGGTTATTTGCGGCATGTCCAAGACGGAGATACGCTGGGAGAGGGTTTGAGAGTATTAAGAATGATTTTCAAGTAAGGTCATAAAACATCCACATTTGGTGTTTGAGGGCGTATCAAGGGTCCCCAAGATCACCCCCAGGTTCGATGATTCACAGGAGGGCTCACAGGCCTCGGCATATGGTTGTACTCACGGCAAAGATTTATCACAGTGAACGGACACAAAGCACAAATCAGCACAGGGAACAGGCGCATGGGACCAAGTCCAAGGGAGACCGGGGGCAACTTTCCAAGAGTCCTCAACGAGTTGTGACCACACACATGAAATGTTGCCAACTATGGAAGCTCATTAGAGATACGGTGCCCAGGGTTTTTACTGGGGGCTGATCATGTAGGCATTCCTCACCTGGCATGTACCCAAATGCCACACTCCCAGAAGGCAAGCAGGTGTTCGGCATAAACTTTAATGTTTGCACAAACAGTTTAGGCACCGTGAGCCGCCCTTATCAGTTCTGGAAATGGTGGGAACTCTCCTGAGAGCCAAGTTCCCAGACTCCAGCCAAGGGCCAGTCCCTTAAGCAGGCCTTTCTGAAGATAAGCAGTGAGGCGTTTTGTGTTAACTGTTTTCTGCACTAAGGGTAATATTTGTCCCATAAGTACTTCTTCTTTTCTTCCTGGGCTGTGTCACTATTCCTTTCTCTTAAGATCTAAAGCCAAGCCCTATTAATAGAACTGAATCAGCATATATTTGTGTTTTGAGTATACGTGCGTGTGTGCGTGTGTGTGTGTGTGTGTGTGTGTTAAAATAATCACCGTACCTGAGTCAGCCTAAACATTTTGAGTTGCAAATGTTGGCTGGAGTCTTTCCTTTACAGCTACTACATTTTGAAGTCCTTACCTGGATGAGTCATTACAAGAAAGTATAGTTGCCTACTGTCAATATTCTATTTTAAAATCATCCTTCAGCCATTGGAATCTGCTTGGTTTGCTCTTTTTTTAATTATTATTTCATTCTCTCTGCAGCTTTGAATTTTTTTTTAATTTTGCGGGGAGGTAATTAGGTTTTATTTATTTATCTATTTTATTTATTATTGAACCTAGGACCTCCTGCATGCTAAGCACACTTTCTACCACTGAGCTATACTCTCTCCACTTCACCTGCTCTTAACATCAGTTTTCTCTATGCAGGTGCTCAGGGAGAGAAACAAAAAATATACCTCTGAGCAACATTTCTTCTTCACTTCAGTCACATTTTTTTCTTTACTGTCCACACTTTGTCTGTTGGGTATGAAACAAGAATTACATTTTTAGTACTGAGTTTGCTTATTAATCCGTTTTTTTTCTTCTCTTTCTTTGTTTACTGTGTGGTTGACGTGTATGTAACACACAATTCTATACAAAGCAAAGTCGAAGCTTCCCAAGCTGGGGAATATTTGCAATCAGTGATAATCACATTTTATTCAAATAAGACTCTCACTTCCTGAGAATTCTTCTATATCATCTGATGCCCAAATCTTATAGATCAATTACCTGTACTTTTCACTCCCAGAAGATTATTTCAAATAATGACCCTCCTGGATATGTTCTTTTCCAAATTCTTACACCCCCCAACACTGATTCCAATAGATTATCCATTTATTTTTATTTATTCATGGAATAAACATTTTCCTCATGTATATGACATGCCTTCTAGGTGTTCGGTATACAAATAATGAAGAAAATAAGGTCACTATCCTCAAGGAATTAAAGGTCTAATAGAAAAGTCAAATCAGTTTAAAAATAGACAAATATCTATAAAACATCAAATATACAGGGCATGAAGTAAGTAGAGTGGATGCAATTCAAGAGAGTCACAAAAGGTTTCAGACATAGGAATTAGGTCTTGAAAGGTAGGTAGAAATTCATCAGAGAACCTCGAATATTCTTCATATACAAGGACCCACAGGGGAGGGAAACTTTTCCTTTCTTGTCTTCTAAGGTCCTTGGCTGGTCTAAACATTAAATTGACATAAGACAGATGAACAGGAGAAAAACAAATCTAATTCATACTTACTGGAGCTCATACAAATATGAGACTCAACGAAGTGACCAAAACAGGGAGCTTTTGCATCTTTTAGAGAAACAATAAATGTGTGAAGAATTGACAAGACAAAGAAGTCTGGGTTTAGGGCAGTAAGTTAGTGAAAAGGTAACAAGCTTTGTTTATACAACCTTCTCGGCCCTGAATTCCGTCTCTGGTAATAAGAATGCGTTCTCCCCTCCTGGTACAGGGAGGGTACTTTTCACATGGGAGATTTATTTCCTGATTTCAAGGGGACAAAGGAGAGTCAGAGTGGCCTTCTTGTACCAGCTGTATTTTAAGTAACTTTAATTCAAAATAATGAAAATGCCAAAGTGGCATATTTTTGGGGTAGCCTGCCCTGAATCCCATCGGACCCAAAGAATGAAAACAAATAGCACGTTCAAGGAATTGCCAGTAGCTTAGCAAAACTAGCTTGCGGAAGGGTGAGGCATGTGACAGGAGGTAGAAGTGAAAAGATTATCAGAGAGCAGATCAAGAAGGGACTTGGAAACCATGCTTGTAGATGTTGATGCTATCATATAGGCAATGTTTGATCCTTGAAGATTATTAAGTAAGAAAGAGATATAAGGTTTATGCTAGAAAAAAATTTACATCTCTTGGGGCAGACTGAAGGGGTTAAAGCAGAAGTCATTAAGTCCAATTAGGAAGATGTTGACTAATCCCAATGGAGACTCAGGAGGGCCCGACCTAAGGATAGAATTACTGATTCCTAACTCAAGACCGTATTTTAAGCTGTATTCAAAACAGAGACTCTGATTGGCTTGGACAACATCTATAAAATGCTATCTCTCAGGATCATCTTGAGGAATACATACACATCGTCAAGCAGAGTGGCCAGTCACACGAGAGGTGCTTTCCAACACTTCCCTTTTTCCTTCTCCTAAGGAACATCTAAAACTTTTGTTTACTTCCCTTTATTCATGTGTCACATGATGCTCAGGGTGGCGGTGTGGGTGTGGGTGTGAATGAACAGAGCTAGTGATGGTGAAGATAACTAAAGAGACCATGATGGAGAGGAGATTTATGACCATGGGAAGCAAAAGAGACTTGTTTAGCCATTTTTTTAAAATGAACTTTTTCATTGGACAAAAAAAAAAAAAAAGAAAAAAATCATGAATAAATGTGAGTTGTAAAAGATGGCCAAAGTGCCAAAGTCTATTTAAAAAACTGATATTTCAACTCTATTCTACTCCCATTTTCATAAGTAACCAGTGTTAAGAACGTGTGTGTCTTGTTCTAGAATTTTTTTATACACTTATAAACATATATATGCACGATTTGGTTGTTCTCTGTGTTTTGTTTTTAAAAATATCACATTATACATAGTGCTGTACAACTTGCTTTTTCCATCCAGATATATTCCTTGAAGAGCACTCCATGTCAGCGCATGAAGAACTACCTTGTTCTTTCCAACCAAGGTATAGAATTTCATAGTATGGCTAAATCATACCTTGAACCAGTCCTCTACCTATGGACTTTTAAGTTGTTGTTGCTATTATTATTTTTATTATTACTATCATTGCTCTTACAAAGTGCTGTAATTCCCATCCTTGTATTTTATCTTCAAATGAGTGTACATTTCTGAATAATAGGTTCCTAGAAGTAGAGTCAATAATATGTATTTCACAAAACAGAAATAGATTCATAGACATAGAAAACAAACCTATGGTTACCAGGGGGAAAAGGAGGTGGGGAGAGATAAATTGGGAGTTTAGGATTTGTGGATACACACTATTATACACAAAACAGATAAACAACAAAGTACTACTGTATAACACAGGGAACTATATTCAATATCTTATAATGGCCTATAATGAAAAGAATGTGAAAAGAATATATATATCTGAATCACTATTCTGTACACCATAAATTAACACAACATTGTAAATCGACTATATTTCACTTAAAACAAGAATTTGTTTCAACAAAAAAATAAAATGTGTTTCAAACTTTCATAAATAATACTGGATCTCTTTTGCCCAGTGATTCCCAACTGGGTGAGAGAGAGCTGCCCCTCTGTGTTGCCTGGGAGACTTGTCAAAACCACCTGTACCCACTCCCCCTGGGCCATCCTGACATACTCACCCCCATCAGACTCTGGAGGGTAGAGTATAGAAATGGGCAGAAGTGATAAGTGTAGTTCCCTGAGTGATTTTGTTCCATGCCTTCCTCTCTTGAGGACCATTGCTTTGGTCTTCTAATTAGGAGACTGATGCTCCGAGTTAATTCACTTTCTACTGGAGAGAGCTGTGTTGGCCACAATCTCTGTGGGAGAAACTCTTCCTTTAATATTCGCAGGCCCTGTAGTCTCCAAGAAGCAACTCTTTTTTTTTTCTTCCCCAGAGTCAACACGTGTAATGTGAACACTTCTGGTTCAAAAGAATAGGTCAGTGATGGTGTACAAAGCAGAAGGGAACCCAAGAGTTTTTCTATTTCATCTCCAGGCCTCCAGTCAAAACCATATTTTACCACCTGGGGCCTAAATGCCTCACTTGCTTCCTCCTCATCCTGACCCCATACTCCAGGTGACTTTCTTGAAAATTTATCAATAAGAATGTTAATATTTTTGAAAAAAATTTAAAAAGTAAATAGACAATACAGTAAGGTTGTTCTCAGTAAGATAGGAACCTGGAATTGGACATAAAAGGCGAAAAGACTGTTCAACCCCTTTAACAACTTTCAGACAAGCAATCGAATCTTTCTGCAACTTCCCTCAAAAAGAAACTTTAACCTAAAGGGTCAACACAATTTACTAGAATTCAAAGGCCAAAGATTTAAAAGAAAGGACTAATTTTAGAAACTGAGATTAATTATCTAAGAAGAAAGAAAAAATGGAAGTTGGGGATTTTTACATTGAAATATAGTTGCTGTACAATATTATATGTTGCAGGTATGCAGCATAGTGATCACAATTTTTAAAGGTTGTTGTCCATTTACAGTTATTATAAAATATTCCCCATGTTGTACAATACATCCTTGTAGCTTATTTTATACCTAATAGTTTGTAGTTTCTACTCCCCTGTCCCTATATTGTCTTTCCCTGCTTCCCCCTCCCCACTGGTCACCACTAGTTTGTTCTCTATATCTGTGAGGCTGCTTCTTTTTTGTTATATTCATGAATTTGTTGTATTTTTTAGATTCTACATATAAGTGATATCATACAATATTTCTTTTTCTCTATCTGACTTATTTTACTTAGCATAATGCCCTCCCAGTCCATCCATGTTGCTGCAAATGGCAAAATTTTGTTCTTTTCATGGCTGAGTAGTATTCCTCTGTGTGTGTGTGTGTGTGTGTGTGTGTGTGTGTGTGTGTGTGTGTGTGTGTGTGTGTTTGTGTGTGTGTGTGTTTAAAATAGCTTCCAAGCACAGGAAACACAGCAGTATGGAGGATAATCAATCTCTGCCCTCTGTTTTCACCAGGAATGTGTCACTTAGACTTAGATTTGAATTACACATAAAGGTAGATTAGATTTGAATTACACATAAAGGTAGATTAACCGCATTTCTTAAAGCAAATCTTCAAGAAGCAAGAATCCTGCTGGGTCAGTTTAGCAAAAATCTCCACTCCCAATATCTGATCAAATTTCTCATCCCCCACCCTCGATATCTTACCACTGTGGCCTGTTTGAAGGTGAGAATCCTGTCAAGTCAGTTTAGCCAGAATCCTCCGTACCCCTGATGTTTCCTAGTAATTTTCCATCCACTGACCCCTACCCTGCTCCTTGATTATAAATCTCCACTTGTCCTATTGTATTCAGATTTGAGCCCAATCTCTTACCCCTATTGAAAACCCACACTGCAGGGGTTCCTGACTATAACATCCTCCTTGCTATCTTTAACAAGGTCATGGGAAGCTATCAGGAAAAGCACAGTAAATAAGGATAAGTTTGTCATGCAGATTTAGGTCCTTGCCTTCTCCATTGATAAGAGTTCCTAGAGATTTACTCATCCCTCTCTTCCTGATATAGAGGGAGACACCTTGACAAATGGGGATTTCTCTCAGAAATGTAAATGTCTCTTTCAGAGAGTAAATTCTACTTGGTTTTCAGATTTTCTCCTATGTTTGCTCTTTCTTAAAAATAACCAGCTCAAGATAATCCAAAGAGGCATTTTTGCACTGACAAATTCTGCTCCCCTTCAGCAGTAGTAATTAGTAGTAATACTTAGTTACATTCCTTGACCCTCAACAAATTCTCCATTTATTTGTTGCTCTCTAGGGGGAAGAGGAGCAAAGAAGTGTCACTCTACCCTGCTGATGAGTCCTTGGCGGCTCATCTTATTTGCTGCTTCCTTAATTACTTACACAAGGACCTGATCAAAATGTTTGGAACAATCCATCAGAAAGATTTATTTACCTTCTTACCCAAAGGTTGCCTTTGACTGCATTTGCAGTCCAGTGGGAAGAAAAAGAATGATTCTATTCTTCCAGCTATACTTGTGAATCATGCAAACCTTACTTTTCCTACACATAATGGACATCATTCAACAAACATACAGTTTTTGACCGTGTATTAGGTACTAATCTAGGCATTATGTGTACAGCAATGAAGAAAACAGAAAATCCCTGCCCTCGTGGAGTTTACCTTCTGGTGGGAGGAGCGTGATTAACCAGGGAAATAGGGAGTACTATAAGTGTACTGCAATTTTAAACATGTTGGCTGTATCATTTAGGGTCCAGACAGGAAACAGAAACCCCACCAAGTTAACTGAACGGATACAATTTAATCTAAAGAATAAATAGATTTTCCTCCTCCCTCCAGCTCTCTTCTGAAACGAGCTTTCTCTAGATGTTACCCTCTCCTGGATTATTTTCTTTCCTGGTCACATCCTCCACTGGGGATGGAGGCATCGTCAAATCAGAAAATGGAGCACTAAGCTCCCATCCAGGATGGTGGCATAGGAAGACTCACCTCCTCCCACAGACACAATGACTCTAAACCTATAGACAGAGCAATTCCTCCTGAGGGAAAAATGAGGAATGATTGCACAGCTTCAGCACAACAAGCAATAGAGGAACCACATAGACACAAATAGGAGAGATGGAGACAGAGCATCAATGAGAACCTCACCTCCTACACTGCAACCTGCCGTAGAGAGGGATATCATTGAGGGGCCCACCCTGGGGTACAGTGAAAAAACAGTGGTTTAAAAGGCACCTAGACTATACATGAAGGAAATCTATTTACTAATCCTAGAGCATCTCTAAATGGACAGGGAGACTGCTGGAACTCTCTCCCAGGTTGGAGGAACTAGAGAGTGCAATTTTTTACATTGTTCCTCCACCTTGATAGCACAGGTGGGAACACAGTCCAGACACTAGGAAACTGCTAGATACATCACAGGTTGTGCTCCAGGGCAGGAACCCACCTCCCTGCTGTTCTCTCAGGGAGCATCTAACCACGCATGTGACTATGGCACCCTCATGATCAGGAGAAAGGCCTTCCTAACAGAGACAGCGTCCTGCAGCTGGATGCCAGCTGACTAGGGAACTTGCATACCATTGTGACATCACCTTCCCTTGGGAGATGGGGGAGCCACTGTCCCAGTTTGCTCTGGGGATTTCTAGCAGACAATTGTCTTATTCAATTGTGCTCTGTCTCTCTCCTCACCAACACATACTTGAGCTCTGCCAAGGACTCGGAACTACCCGATCCCGTATTTAAACAGAATTACTATCGAACAATTAATAAGTACAGTTGACCCTTGATTAATGCAGGGATTGGGGCGCTGACCCTCCATGCAGTTGAAAATCCAAGGATAACTTATAGCTGGCCCTGAATATACACAGTTCAACATCCCTGGATTCAACCACGACCATGTAGTACTGTAGTATTACTATTGAAAAAAAATCCACGTATAAGTGGACACATGAGTTCAGATCTGTGTTGCTCAAGGGTCAACTGTATACTTCTGTCCTTCTGAGACCTTTATCTAGTGGTTCTGATTCTACCCCTTGGAGCCAGATTGAAAAGCCAAAGCCCCTTTATATACACCAGTCCTTCACAACCTGGAGGAAAGACGCATGGCCTCCAGTCTTCTCATCTTCACATTAAACATCTACAGTCCTTTCAGCTATTGCCCATATGATACTTTTGTTTCCCCTCCCTCATCATGCTCTTTCCTGTCTAAAGATGGTCCAGTTTGACAAAATATTTCTCCCATATTTTTTAATGAAAAATTTCAGACATACAGCAAAGTGGCATTTTACAGTGAACATTCATATACCCACCATCCATATTCTACCATTAACATTTAGCTGTATTTGGTCCATTTATTCTTCCCTCTTTCAAACCACTGCTCCATCTTTTTTTAATTAAAAAAATTCAATTGTGGGAAACATACATAAGATTTACCATCTTCACAATTTTGAAGTGCAGAGTTTAGCAGTTCAGTGGTTTTGCGTATTCACATTGTTGTGCAGCCACTATCCAGAAATTTTCCATCTTGCAAAACTGAAACTCCACATCTATTAAACCATGCCTCATGTCCCCCTTCTCCCAGCCCCTGGCAATCACCACTCTACTTTCTGTCTCTATGAATTTGACTCCTCTAGGTACCTCATATAAATGGAATCACATAGTATTTGTCTTTTTGTGAGTTTATTTGACTTAACATAATGTACTCAAAGTTCATTCATGTTGTAGCATGTGATAGGATTTCCTTCCTTTTGAAGGCTAAATAATATTCAGTTGCATGTATATATCATATTTTGTTTATCTTTTCATCCATCCATGGACATTTGGGTTGCTACCACCTCTTGGCTACTGTGAATAAAGTTGCTGTGAATATGGATGTACAATTATCTCTTCAAGATCCTGCTTTCAGTTCTTTGGGGTATATATCCAGAAGTGGGATTGCTGGATCATATGGTAATTCTATTTTTAATTTTTTGAGGAACTTCCATAATATTTTCTATAGCAGCTGCACCATTTTACATTCCTACAAACAGTGCACAACGGTTCCTATTTCTCCACATCCTTGTCAACACTTGTTAGTTTCTTTTTTTTGTAGGAGCCATTTTACTGGGTGTGAAGTTCTAGCTTATTTTTTGATGCATTTCAAAGTAAATTGCAGACTTCCTCCCCAAAATACTTCAGTGTACGTATCATTAGCTAGAGTCTAAAATTTATTTACACATTTTTTCTTTTGATATAAAATTCACGTATGATGAAATGCACAAAATTTTAGCATACATTTATTGAATTTTGACAAATGGATATGCCAGTGTAGGTCCAATCCCTATCAAGATATAAGACAGAAAGTTTCTTTATACTTCTCCAGTTAGTCCTTGCCCTTAGGATAAACCACTCTTCTGATTTTCTTCTACCATTTATTAGTTCTGCTTATTCTAGAACTTGGTATAAATGTGATCATACATTACGTACTTAATGGCAGGCAAGAGAAAGAATGCGCCTTGCAGATGTCCAACTCTGGGGCGCATCACTGACCAAGGGCCCCAGAATCCATCGTGGTGTTTGCACTGATGCCACGCCTCCCACTGGCTGCCTCAGCCAATGACTGACGCAGGCGTGGCACTAAGGCTGGCCAGTCTTGCAAGAAACAGCTGACTTTGGTCTGAGGACATCCTAAGGGCCTTGCTGAACCTTCCAGAGACTGCAGAAACTTCCAGAGACAGTCTAGGATGCTCTTGCCCACTTCCCTGCCCTCTTGCCTTCCTTTAGATCAAACCAGCGACATCACAGCCCCTTGACGGATCTCCCAGGGTTGCCCATCTCCCTCCCTGCTTCTCTCGTAGTCATTTCCCCTAATAAAGTCCTCACACATTTACTCTTGCCTTGGTGTCTTCTTCTCAGAGGATCTGCTCTGATAGTATTCTTTCGTGTTAGGTTTCTTTCACTCAGCATATTGTCATCACGATATTTCTTAATTGGTGTTGTCAGAACTAAATGCCACACTTCAACGGAGACATCATGATTCTCTAAGTCCATGTCAGGTTGGGTCAACATTTTCAGTGTCTCATGGCTAAGCCAAGGAAATGTATTTTATACTAAATTATTTCAATCATTCTCATGCATGCTGCTGCTGAGCCTCACCTCCCCCATTCTTTATCTGTTGGATTTTGGACACAAGCAGAAAATCAGACACGTAACTCTGTCAACTTTTGTTCCTTAATAAAACAGCAGAAGTGATATGTGCATGCAAAGATGTTTGTCCCAGATGATTTAGATACACAATTGTGCACAATCATGGAGATATTAAGAATATGGGCTCTGGACTCAGCCTGTCTGGCCCAAATTCCTGCCCCACTACTGTATCAGCTAGGAATGCTTTAGGCTGCAAGTTACAGAAAAGCAGACCAGCAGTGGTTTAAAGATTTAGCACATTTTTCTCACATTATATAAAGTCTAAAAACAGGCAAGTCCTGGCATTGGTTTGCAGGCTTTGCAATGTCAGATCTGGCATCTCTGCATTTCCCTTTGCCTTTCACTTATGCTTGAGAGATGGTGAGATGGCTTCATAATCTTAAATCGTCTCTTCCATATTGAAGATGATAAGCCATGCAAAGTCTTTGCCAGAAGCAACCACCAAACCTCTGCTTATGCCTCATTGGCCTCTCCTAGCTGCAAAGAAGGCTGGGAAAGCAGAATTGGGCTTCTGTAGTCTACCGATGGAGGTGGAGAAGGAAATGGTGTTGGAAATGGCTGTTGAGTTTGATAACCAATGTAGATGCTATAGCTACTTACTACCTGGACAATCTTGGGCAAGTTACTTCCCTCTCTCACCTCAGTTTTCTCATCAATAATGGGTATAATAATAAAATTTACTTCATAAGTTTTGCTGTGAGGATTAAATCAGTTATTACATTTGAATGTTTAGAACAGTGCCTGGAACATAGTAAGTCCTTAATTCTGGTAGATATTATTTATCATAGAGGAAAAGCAAACAACCAAAATGTTTATTACAACAGGATCAATTATGTAAATAAATCAGTCTTTGTTGGGGCTGATACAACAGAATATCATAGAATGGGTGACTTGTAAACAAGAGAAATTCATTTCTCATAGTTCTGGGGGCTGGGAAGTTCAAGATCAAGGTGCTGGCAGATTCAGTGTCTGGTAAGAGCCTGCTTCCTGGTTCATAGATGGCTATCTTCTCCCTTTGTCCTCACAAGGCAGAAGGGACCAGGGAGCTCTCTGAGGTCTTTATAAGGGCACTGATCTCATTCATGAGGGCTTCACCCTCATGACCTAATCATCTCCCCAAAACCCCACCTCCAAATACTATCATACTGGAGATTAGATTTCAACAGACACATTTGGTCTATAGCATTCTACTGATCCAACTGGAATACTAGGTAGCCAATAACATGTGAATTGATCATGATTGGCATTGAAAGATCTACCACATATTGTTCAGTAAATATAACAAGTTATAGGACAATACATAAAGCATGATCCTTGTTATACAAAATGATACATGTAGGAGTGAACACAGTGTAAAAAGAAACATCATTTTCATAGATTAGATCTCTCATAGGGCCACAACTACTTCCTGCTCATGTGAACCTTGTGCCATTTTCAGACCAAGAGTTGACTTTGTTCCCTAAGGAAATGACTTAAAACTTCTCCTGAATGTCCTGGAAGAATTTAAGAAATCACCAGGATGCCTTGTTTACAATTGTATAACTTAGTTCCAAAGAGTATTTGACTCAATGAGTATGCCCAGTATGGTTAAGGATTTTGATTTTTATAGGAAGAAAATCAGATCTTTAAGCAGCACCCCTTAACTTTTTTTTTTATCTGCCAGGGGTTGGTGGTTTATTTATTTATTTTTAGAGGAGGTACTGAGGATTGAACCCAGAACCTCATGTATGCTAAGCACATGCTTTACCACTGAGCTATACCCTCCTCTACTTCTCATTTTTGACAAGTCATATGAAGTTATCCACAGGGAATGTTAATTTTAATTTGCATATTCAAATGCTAGCATCCTCAGGTTTGTTTTTTTTTAACATTCCAAGAAATGTAGACAATTTGTTTTTTCTCAAAGTGTCCTATGTCTATGCCCCAAGGGTGACTCTGATGGCTTCAGGCAGACCCTCTTGTCCTGCCATTGAGTCCCATTATTTCTTTGGCTCCTTTCAGGGCAAAGTTTCTGTCGCTAAAATAGAAGTGCTGACCAAACTATTTAACAGTAACAGCTTATCAGCCTCTAAGGTTGACCTTCAATGTAAAGGAGCATTAGCTTTCAGGAATTCATTTTAAAGTTCTACCCTCTTGTGTAGAGAAAAGGGAACCCTCCTACACTGTTAGTGGGACTGTGAACTGGTGCAGCCACTATGGAGGACAGTATGGACATTCCTTAAAAAACTAAAAATAGACTTACCATATGATCTAGCAAGCCCACTCCCAGGCGTATATCCAAAGAAAAGTATAATTTGAAAAGCTACATGCACCCCAATATTCATAGCAGCACTATTTACAATTGCCAAGATAGGGCAACAATCTCAATGTCCATCAACAGATGAATGTATAAAGAAGATGTGGTACACACACACACACACACACACACACACACACACACACACACACACAATGGAATATTACTCAGCCATAAAAAAGAATGAAATAATGTCATTTACAGCGACATGGATGGACCTAGAGATGATCATATTAAGTGAAGTAAGTCACACAGAGAAAGACAAATATAATATATCACTTATCTGTGGAATCTTTAAAAAATGACACAAATGAACTTATTTACAAACCAGAAATAGACTCACAGACATAGAAAACAAACTATAGTTACCAAAGGGGAAAGGGGTAGGGGAGAGGGATAAATTACAAGTTTGGGATTAACATATATACACTACTAGCACAGGGAATTATATTCAATATCTTGTAATAACTTATCATGGAAAATAATCTGAAAAAGGTTATATATATATATGTGTGTGTGTGTGTGTGTGTGTGTATATATATATATAACTGAATCACTTTGTTGTACACCTGAAACTAACACGACATTGTAAATCAACTATACTTCAATAGAAATAAATTAAAAAAAAAGTTTTACCCACTCGGTAAAATATTCAGTGTGATTTGGGATATCAGGTCCTCTATGGGGGTTTATCTATATCACAGGCCTCTGAACTACTCAGGTGCCCAGGGAAGAACAGATCAGGCAGAACTTGAAGCCAGAATTTAGACTGGAGAGTAAATTGTAGATAAGATTTTAATGACACAAGCTAATTGCTAAGAGATCTGAGAGAGCCTTGCAGGGTGTTATGCAACATCCAGGGGAAACAAATGGCTGGAACACAGCATTTAGAAGAATCAGCAGATCCTCTGTCATATCTCCAGCCTCTCCAGTAACTGTCATATATTTCGTTTTTATAATTTCTCTATAGGTGGTGAGCACATCACTGGGTTTCTGGGCAATCATGAGTCTAAGAGAGACTCCTCTGGTAAGAAAAGTCATGCCATTGTTCCTTCTTGGCACAACACAGTGGCCCTCCCCCTTGGCAAGATGGTGTCCAGATTCCCTGCCATTCTCATACAGGAGTGCAGAGGGGGATACTTGAGCCCTTGAAGAGCCAGGAGATCAGCATCATGTAAGGCTCTGTGCTGAACACCAATTTAGCCGGCACTCCGGACACCAGGGAGGTCCATGGTCCCCAAGCATCTATTCCTCACTTGTCCTCATCTTTTACACTTCCATGCACACCAGCCTGACCTTGACTTCCAGCACCTTCCTTTTGTAGACGGAGGGCATTCTTTGGCCATCAGAGCCAGCTTTGCCTGCTAGGAATTCATGCCCCACCCCTACTACGGCAATCTTCAACCAAAGACACTCTGGAGTGGAGGATACATAAACGCACCAGCTTCCTTGCTTTCCAGGCAGGATAACTCATTTTCCCAAACTCCCCTGCATGACTGAGCCCCAGTCACCTACAGTGGCAGCTTGCTCAATAATGGACCATTTAGTGGGTGGAGGTTATAGCTCAGTGGTAGAGCTCAGGCTTGGTGTGCACAAGGTCCTGGGTTCAATCCCCAGTGCCTCCGTCAAGAGAAAAAAAAATTTTTAATTAATAAGAAAGAATTTATTTTAAAAATTATTTAAAAAATAATAATAACGGACCATTTATTGGCTACCTTCCCTTCCCTGTCTCCCTTTTCCACGTCCCTACCAGTGTTTTCTGGGGTCACCTTTAGAATTAGCTACCTGCCTCCAAATCCTTGTCTCAGAATTGCTTCTGGGAGAATCCACATGAAAACACAGACACTGAAATCGAGTGCATGGAGAAAAGCAACAATATTCCCTGCAGCCTTATGATGAGGGAAGGCAAGCACAGGCTTCAGAGCACAGGACTGGATTCCAATCCTGAGCCGTCTATATCCTAATTCGGTAACTCTGGTCAAGTTATATACTATCTTAGGGTCTCCGTTTACTCATTTATAACATCCTTCTTCAGAGGGTTATTGTATTAAACAAGATAACAGGTGTAAAGGGCCCAGAATAGAAGATGAACTTGACAGTGGATGAGATTATTATTACTGCGAGCCCCCCAACTCCCACCCCTAGGCTATACAATGGAACAGGAAACTGTATTTTCTGTTTGAAAGTGGCTTCCCAAAGAGAATTCTTTTTCAAACTCATAAGCACAGTTCCAATTTCTCCCAAACACTGAATGTGGAAATGCCCCCTAATGATTCCTGCAAGGAATACGCTTTAACATCTAAGAGATGAAAATCCACCAAGTTTCTTGAAAGGTTAATGTCTGCCCTAACATCACCTGACACCAAGCAGATGGTCCCCAGCCACATACATCACTTGAGATTTTTCAAAAGAAGCAGCCATTTACATCAGGGAAGAAACAAAGCCCATCAAATAGAAGTGGTAACCTTCTGGGAATTGGGGGAAGCAGACAGAATATTTCACTTCCCCCAAGGGATCCCTGCATATGCTGTGGTCTCCTCTGGTCCCCAGAGTGTTTGTGGCCTGTGTTTCTCTGGTGTGTTTTAATGGTGGAGTTACCACCATCTCCCTTAAGGGCTGAATAAAAATGATGTTTTGAATCTGCATAGCATTTTCACCCCTTTAAGTGTGTTAACATATAGTATTTCGTTTTATTTTGTATTCCAATAGTCCTCACATCCAGAAATTGTTCCTCTTTTTCAATCAGAATTTTTGTAAACTGCACTGTATTTCTCATGGTTATGTCCCCCCGGGATTTATAGACCAAATAAATCCGTCTTCTGTGTTAACACCTTTCAATAGCTGTAGATCACAGCCGTAGCCCATTCCTCTCCCTCCTTTCATGCTTTTATCCATCAAATTCACTTCAAACCCATCTGAAAGTCCGGGAGAATGGGGCGGGCAGGGTAAGAGTACCATAAAGCACTATAAAACTCCATCAGCAATGTCTTCAATATCCCTTGTGTGTTTCCTCTTCCTTCTTGCCTGACATTTCTTATCATTCCTTTTGTGCTTCCTCTCTGGATTCAAGAGAAAACAAATCTCCTAGGTCAAAATGTCAGCAACATCACAGTGAAAAAGAAATTTTCACCTCTCAGGCCTGAAGAGTCTCTTTAAGATAAAAAAGAGTTGCAGCCCTCTTGGACCATCTTGCCTGTCTTTGCTTTCCTCCGTCTCTGGTTGAAGGCATTGAAATCCTCACCATCCCATTCTCGCTCAGAATCCAGTCTCCACGTGACTGGGCCATGGCCAATCTCCCACCAGGCTGTGTCCTAGATTCAGCTTCTGCCTCAATTAAGGGAACAAGGGAGACAAAACAGCACTTATTTTTAAATTAAAAAGCCTCCTGGCTTCCTCCCTGACAGACTGCCCTGTGTGTGCTGCCCTGATCAAAGCCACTTTGAACGCTCTTCTGCTCTGGCAAGCAAGGGAAAGAGTGCTGCCCATAGAAAACATTCATGTAAAGCATTAGAGCATCAAGAACACACGAGGGGCCGAAGTCCATGTGGAGAAAGCTCAAAAGTTTGTTTGTCTTCATTTCAGGAGCTCTCAAAGAACAGCATTAAAAATAGAAGTTTCATGATTCGATTTCTTTTTTACTTATTCTGATTTTTATAGGCTTTTCTTGTTCCTCATTTATTGATTGATTGGTGCTTGCAATCTTGATTGATTGCTTCTTCTTATCCTTGCTCATTTTAATTCTCTTTTCTCTTTTTAAATGAATTTTCCCCTTGGATTTTCTTTCTCAAAGCTCCATTTGTTTCATTTTTCATCACCCCTCCATCCCCAGTCTTTCAGCTGCATCTCCTTGCTTCTCTGTATTTTCTCTTCAAAAAGAAAATGAAGAATCACTGACCCATCTATCATTTCTTACCACTTCTCACCCCTTCTAAAATTTGTTTGGAAAAAAAATGTTACAAGTAGTATGATTCATAATAGACCCAAATTGGAAACAACCCAAATATCCACTAACTGGTGAATAAACAAATTGTCATATATCCATACAATGAAATATTACTAGCAATGATAAAGAATGAACTACTGATAAACACAACAACATGGGTGAATTTCAAAATAACTGTTGAGCAAAAAAGAGGCCAGACATAAACGGGTATATACTATATAATTCCACTTATATGAAGTTCAAGAATAGGCAAAATGAATCTATGGTGATAGAAATCAGAAGAGTGGTTGTAGGGAGATAGGGAATTGAATAGGAGGAGACAGCAGGGCACTTTTGGGGGTGATGGAAATCTTCTTTGTCTTGAAGAAGATGTGTTCAGATTTGTCAAAATTCATCAAACTGTATTCTTTAGATATGTGCATTTTACAGTCTCTAAATTATATCTCAATTTTATTTATTGGGGGGGGGGAGGTTGGAGGTAATTAGTCTTATTTATTTAATTTTTTTTAATGGCAGTACTGGGGATTGAATCCAGGGCCTCAGGCATGCTAGGCATGCCCTCTACCACTGAGCTATATCTTCCCTTCTATATTTTAAAAGAAATATTTTAAAGAATAAAAAAGAGAGATAAGATAGAGAGAAAGAACCACAACGAGATGGGTAGAAGGGGCAGAGATGCATACCCCCAGGTAGGTGACCCACAAACAAGAGGATAATCACAGTTGCGAGGTTCTCCCCAAGAAGTGAGGGATCCAAGTCCCACACCAGGTTCCCCAGCCTGGGAGTCCTGCACCAGGAAGACGAGTCCCCAGAATGCCTGGCTTTGAAGGCCAGTGGGATTTACACATGGGAGAGCTGGAGGGCTGTAGGAAACAGAGACAATGTTATTAAAGGAGGCATGCAAAATCTCACTCTCTCCAAGACCCAGGGCAGAAGCCATAATTTGAAAGGACCCTGGGTCAGACCCACTTGCTGATCTTCAAGAGCCTCCCAGAGAGGTAGGAGGCAACTGGGACCCCTCCTGCGACGTAGACACTGGTGGCAGCCATTTGGGGAGTTCCTTATACCACGAGGACACTGGTGCTGGCAAGTGCCATTTTGGAATCCTCCCTCTAGCTTATTACCACCAGGGGCTTACCTGCCCACCAGCTGGTTAGCATCAGTCCAGGGACTCTCCACGCACACAGCCAGCTACCCAGGCCTCAGCCTCATCAGTGGCCAGCAGTCTCTGCACAAAGCAGGGCCTGGTGGCCAACCAGCTGGAGGCCAGGTCCACATAACAATGCACCCACAGTATTCAGTCCCACCTCAACAGAAGGGCCCCTTAGCCCACATGGCAGGCACCACTAAACCATGTAACTCTGGTGTGCTGCTCGGCCACATAGGATGTGTCCTCCATAAGGCTACTTCCCCAAGATCTGAAAAAGTAACTAACCAACCTAATACATACAAATGAACAGAGACTTAGACAAAATGAGGCGACAAAGGAATATGTTCCAAAGGAACAAGATAAAATCCCAGAAGAACAAAGCAAAATGGAGATAATCAATCTACCTGATAAGGAGTTCAAGGTAATAATCATAAAAATGCTCAATGAACACAGGGGAAAACATGGATGAGCACAGTGAGAAGTTTAACAGTTAGAAAATATAGAGAAGAACCAAACAGAGCTGAAGAATACAATAACTGAAATTAAAAAATACACTAGAAAGAATTAGCAATAGATTAGATGATACAGAGGAATGGATTAGGGAACTGGTAGACAGAGTAGTGGAATTCACCCAAGCTAAGAAGAAGAAAAAAAAAAAAAGAATTTTTAAAAATGAGGACAGTTTAAGAAACTTCTGGTACAACATCAAGCATACTAACATTCATATCACAGAAGTCCCAGAAAGAGAAGAGAGAGAGAATGGATTGGAGAAGTTATTTGAAGAGATAATAGTTGAAAACTTTTCTAATCTGGGAAAGAAAACAGAGATCCAATTCCAGGAAGCACAGAGAGTCCCAAACAAGATGAACCCAAAGAGGCCCACACCAAGACACATTATAATTAAAATGGCAAAAAATTAAAGATAAAGAGAAAATCTTAAAAACAGCAAAAGAAAAGTAACTAGTTATGGACAATAAAACTCCCGTAAGAACATCAGTTGACTTTTCAGCATAAATTTTGCAGGCCAGAACAGAGTGGCATGATATATTTAGAGTGATGAAAGGAAAAAAGCTACAAACCAAGAATACACCACCTGGCAAGGCTTTCATTCAGATTTGAAGGACAGGTAAAGAGTTTTACAGGCAAGCAAAAGCTAAAGAATTCAGCACCACTAAACTGGCTTTACAAGAAATGTTAAAGATATTTCTCTAAGCTGGAAAGACCACAACTAGAAATATGAAAATTATGAAAGGAAAGTCTCATTAGTAAAGGCACATACATGGTAAAGTTAGTAGATCGACCATTTATAAAACTAGTAGGAAGGTTAGAAGACAAAAGTAGTAAACCCATCTACACCCACAATAAGTAGTTAAAGGATACACAAAACAAAGCACTGTAAAGTAGGACACCAAAAATAGTTAAGTGTTGGAAGGGAGTAAAAATGCATGGTTTTTAGAATGTGTTCAAACTTAAGAGATCATCAATAGATCATCAACAGATGAATAGGAAAGAAGATGTGGTGGAATATTACTCAGCCATAAAAAGGAATGAAATCTTTCCACTTGCAACAACATGGATGTCTCCCAAAGTTACTATGCTAATTGAAATAAGTCAGATAGAGAAAGAGAAATACTGTGTGTCACTTATATGTGAGATCTAAAAAACAAAACAAATTATAAACATAACCAAACATAAACAGAGTCAGATATAGAGAACAAACAGGTGGTTGCCAGAGAGGAGGGAGTGGGGGGGATGAGTGAAATAGGTGGGAGGGATTAAGAGGTGCAAACTTTCAGTTACAAAATAAATGAGTCACAGGGATGAAATGTACAGCATGGAGAGTATAGTCAATAACTATGTAATATCTTTGCATGGGAACAGATAGTAACTAGATGTATCATGGTGATCATTTGGAAATGTGCAGAAATATTGACTCACTCTGTTGTGCACCAGGAACTACCATAGTGCTGTCGGTCAATTATACTTCAAATAAACAAACGAACTCATAGAAAAAGAATTCAGATTTGTGGTTACTGGAGATGGGAGCTTGGGGGGTGATGTGGAATTGGAAGAAGGTAGTCAAAAAGTACAAACTTCCAGTTATAAGATAAATAAGTACTAGGGATGTAATATACAACATAATATAACATAATGTAAATATAATTAACACTGCAGAATGTTACATATGAAAGTTAAGGGAATAAACCCTAAGAGCTTTCATCATAAGGAAAAAACTTTTTTCTTTTTCTTTAATTGTGTATCTATATGAGATGATGGATTCTCACTAAACCTTGTGATAATTGTTTCATGATGTATGTAAGTCAAATCACTATGCTGCCCACCTTAAACTTATACAGAACTCTATGTCAATTACATCTCAAAATAACTGGAAGAAAAAAAGAAATATCTACTATTGCCCCCCCACCCCAAAAAATTATTTTTCTGAAGACTAATAATGTGGGGGAAATGCTTAAATGTGAAAAAAAGGCAGGATGTGAAATCATACGTAAGAATGGCCCCTTTTTTCATAGGTAAAGTTTTATACAGCATATGCATAGAATAAAATGGAGGAGTTTTTAAAAAATTAAAAGGTAATCACACTCTTCTTTCCACATAAGAGATTTTGCCTTCCCTAATGTTTGACAGTGGTTATGTAAAGCAGGGCCTTAAAGAAAAGGCAATCATTCTTCCAGAAAGCCACAGGCCACACCCATTTCTCTAGTATGTTCACCCACTAGTACTGGGTTGCTCAGAAAGTGAATGGATCTTGGAAGTCTGTTTTGTTTTCTTCCCAAAGTCCCTGTGTTTGGTTCAGCAGACTTTTCAATTGGTTTCTGTCCTTTTGTCCCAAGTGGCCAGAGCCAGTGAGCCTGCTCTTTTGTGGGCCGATGACCCACCACTTCTGTACCTCTTAAACCAGATTTGATCAATCATGATATCCAAGCTGTCAGTGCAGTTTTCTATCCGAGGTATTAATCTAAGTAATTTCAGAAAAAGTTAAATAACTGTCAGAAAACTGAAATCCAAACAGAATGCCACTGATATGCCACCTTATTCTCAGTAAGCATCGACGGGGATGGCAGGTCTCTCTCTCTCTCTCTTTTTTCCCCCAGATCAGTTTTGTGAAAGAAAGTGCAAAACCTATAAGAGGTGATAATGGATTTCTCTTGGTGATTCTTAGACTTATTTTTTTCAGAGATGATACAAAGAAGCTGATCACTTATGAAAAGAAAGAGTAAGAGAACAAGCAGGTAAAAATGAATGAAAGCATAATGGGGTCTTGATAGATACCAATCAAAAGCAAAGTAAATTTTTTTAAAAAGAATAAAAACTTGGCAAGGACTGACTACATTTTCCCATTCTGTCTTCATTTTCTTAATTCACTGAGGAATGTATCTTTAGGAGAGAATCAATTCTCATTTTTGTGAAGATATAGGAACACCTCTCTTTGATTGACTAGTTCAATTCCTCTTTTGAGGAAGGGTGGTGCCACAGGGGTGAAGATGGAGCCAGAGATGAATAGGTGGAGGACAGAGGATTATTAGGGCAGTGAAACTATTCTGTATGATACAATGATGGACACATGCCATTACACATTTGTCCAAATGCACAGAAGGTACAACAACAAGAATGAATTCTAGTGTAAACTATCGACTTTGGGGAATAACGATGTATCAATGTAGGCTCATCAGTTGTAACGAATGTACCACTCTGGTGGGGGATGTTGATAATGGAGGAGACTATGCATGTGTGGGGGTAGTTGGTATACGGGAAATTTTTGCACCTTCCTCTCAGTGTTGCTGTGAACCCAAAACTGCTGTAGAAAAATCAAGTCTTTAATAAAGCCATTATAAAGAAAGAAAAATAATAATGGTAAGCAATGTTTAAAGTGTGATGTTGGAGTAGACACTGTTATTTGCATACACAGTATCCATCTCCCCCTTCTTCCTTCCTAACAGAACCCAATTCTGTTTACACATCCTCCTCACTTCCCCAGAGCCCAGATGACTCAGGAGAAACTGATTCCTTCCTCAGCTCAAGGAATAGGTCTTGATTAGTCTCAGCTATTCAAAGTAATCCCATCATTCCTACCAGCTACTGGTTCAGAAATCTAAGTTTAAGGGCAATCAGGGCATGGCATTCCCCAAGCAAGTGTAGTCACATGACCTCATTCCACCCAATCACACTGTAGGAAAAGACTTTTAGGCTATGGTTGGGGGAAGATAATTTCTTGCTCTCTCCCACTGAACATGAGCAAGGAAGCACATTGTCCTAGGTGTTGCTGGCACTGGCAGCCACTTTGTAACCATGAGGGAAGTCAGACTGAAGACAAAAGAAACACACAAAGCCAAGAGAATTGAAAGAAAGAAAGCAAATCTCTGCTCGAACGGTGCCTGGAGCTTGCATTACTTTTCGGCATGGTAATAGATTTCCTTATTTTTAAGCCATTTTGAGCCTTGTTTTTTGTCACCTGCCATTGGAAATAATCTAACTGATACAGATGTTCCCTACTTGATGCATATAAATTGGTTTTTACATCATCATTATTCACATATATCCATAATTATTTTTTGCTGTACTCTTTGGCAAACAAGTCTTTTCAAAACATACACAGTTAATTATGTTAGTAATATAATAAGGCTACAATAAGACTAACCCAAAACTTAAAGGATTTGATAAAATCTGCCAAATTGTCCAGTCATGTATTTATTCACCCAATAAGGAGTTATTGAGAGCCTAATATGCATCAAGCATTAAATAATGTGAAGTCCAGTGCACCCTGACTCTGTCCCTTTAAATTATATTTGAGAATAAAGAAAATAGGGCAATCTGTGATTATGCATATATTCATTACAAACTACTGCACAAATATTTGGCTCATAACTATGAGTTAAATGGTATGACATTTCCATGAGAAAATTAATTGCTTGAACATGTGTTGTATAAAATATGTCAAATCATTTATTTGGATATTGTAGATTGCATATTAGTTTTTAACCAAAGGAAATACATGAGAAATAAATATGAAATGCACACTCTATACATCATAAATGTCATATTATGCCCAAGGGCCTATTGCAAGTGAACAATTTTTTTCTGGTTGAGGAGAGTGGTTATCTGAAAGATCATAAGATCACAGATCCAAAGAAGGGAGTCATGTTGCAATGAGTTCTTCTTTCATTAAGGTTTGTGCCTATTGATAACCTTGTCTATTTAAAGACTACGCTTCATACAAATAGCTATGTGTAAAGAAGGGGTAGATTAATCATTTCAGATACCAAACTGTCATCTAAAATAGTTTGGAATTCCATCTGCCTAGGAATAAAAAATAAAGATTTATGGTGTGATATGAGTACCTACACTCTGATGCTTTTTATGGTTTCAGCAATTTTGAGGGAGAAGGATCTATATAAAGATCTGTAGGTTAGAGACCGTAATAAAGGCCACTCGAGATAGGTATATAAGACTATAATAAATGATGGTGCAAGATAACTAAATGAAAAAAAAAAGAAACTAGTAAAGTCAGATATATACACAAACAAAATAAAGCCTGTATTGTTTATTGAGAGCCAAGAAACAGTTCATGAATGGAAAGGAAACTCCAGAGGAGCATATGGGCTTTACTCTATTCCAGAGGGAATATGCTTATTCAGTCATATAGCAGGACCACCTCCATATTAATACAGATACAGGATAAGAGTGACATCCATCCCATAAACTAACCATGTTATAGCAGGTTTTTATTATATATGCTTTGGTTTTAGGCCAAAAGATTTGTCCTTTAAAATATCCAAGCTCACGTAACTAGAATGTCTTTTATCAAACTCCTGATTCACAAAATGGTATCTGTCCTTCAAGTCACAGAACTGACAAATGGCCTAATCTACTTTTCATTTTCTTAGCTTCAATAGAAGCATTCTCTAGGCTAGAATCACTCACTGGAACACATTTGCGTTAAGACTGTACATTTTCTGTAGGGCACTGAAATGCATGCCTTTGCTCTGATTAAGTCTTCTCTTTACATACGAATGAGAGTTGTCACAATTGTGGTGGATGGGGTGAGTTCACCAAGAGTAAGGTTCTCAGAGCAAACGTGGACAATTTGCTTTAGAGAGCAATAATAAGAAATGTGCTTTACTAACTTGGACACAGCCCATGATTTGATGTGGGTGGAGATCACACTATTATTTATTTAAAAAAGGCAGGGGGATATGTGTAGGGTGGAGAGGAGGAATGTGTAAAGAAATGTTCTCTGGTAAAACCAGCAACCTACACTTATGATGGTTAGGGTCAGCCACCGGATGCCCAAATATTTGGTTAAACATTATTCTGGGTAGGTCTGTGATGAAATCAACATTTGAACTGGTAGACTAAGTAAAGCAGGTTGCCCTCCCTAATGTGGGTGGGCCTCACCCAATCAGCTGAAGACCCAAATAGAACAAAAAGGCTGAGTAGGGGAGAATTCTCTCTCTCTGGCTGACTGTCTTCAAATTGGGACATCGGTCTTCTCCTGCCTTAGACCTCAGACTCACACTGGAATTATACCAGTGGCATTCCTGGTTCTCAAGACTTGGTGCTTGGACTGGAGCCACACCACTGCCTCTCCTGGGTCTCCAGCTTGCTGACTACAGATCTTGGGACTTCTTAGCCTCCATAATCACATGATACAACTCCTTATAATAAATTATATATATATATATATATATATAGTGTGTGTGTGTGTGTGTGTGTGTGTGTGTGTGTCTGTGTGTGTGTGTGTGTGTGTATGGCCTACTGATTCTGTTTTCCTGGAGAACTCAGACTAATACAGCCACCCACTGAATCTGATACTCAGAGTGGATCATCTTTTAGCACACTCATCTCTGTATGAGAAAATATCATAATTTCCTTGATTCTTTCTTTAGTTTTAAAATGAACAACTAATGATTTAAAAGAACACATTTCAACCTTAACAATGTTATTCAAATAACTAAAAAATTTTCATGTATGAAGTAAAATTTTCACTTACCAGCAAAAATATTAAGTATCACAGTTTGCACACTGCTTCCCTGTTTTAAATTTTAAAAACAAATACAAACTCCAAGTGGTTAACACAGAATGATAAAATTGATGCATCTCGTGTTGTTTCCTCTGGTTTACAATCACTGTGATATTATCATTCCTTATTTTTAGTCTACTATTTATTCTCAGAAATATGCAATACCACAAGAATTAGAGACAAAATCTATTCCTAAAACAGCTCTAATAATTATGAACCATTACAAACTAACTCTTCTGTCAGACAAAAAAAACACAAATACTATATGATCTCACTTATATGTGGAATCCAAAAAGGCCAAACGTATATAATCAGAGAGTAGAATGGTGCTTGCCAGGGGCTGGCGGGGGGCGAGGGGGATGAAGAGATATTGGATATTAGATTAACAAATTCTCAGGATCCAAGGTACAACATGGTGATTATAACTAATGATATTGTATCATATACATGAATGTTGCTAATAGACTAAAACTTAAATATTCTCATCATAAAAAAGAAATGGTCATCATGTGACAGGATGGAAGTGTTAGCTAATGCTATGGTGCTAATCATTTTTACAATATATCAGCGTGTCAAATCAACACATTATACATCTTAAACTTACACTATATATCAATTACAGCTCAATAAAGCCACAGGGAAAAAGAAAAGATGAAAGGCTAAAAAGTAACTCAGGAAGTTAGAAATAAAACAACAAGTACAAGGAAAGAATTTTTTAAAGGAAGAACAAAAATCAATAAAACAGAATACCACGCCAAATCAAAAGGAACAACAAAATAAAACACTAGTTTTTTTATATGAAGATAAAGATGACAAATATGCATGCTAGACACGCCAGGATAGGCTTATCCTCATATACTGAACTGTTTTGCTAACAGATAATTATTGTTAAAGTTTGTATTTTTTCTCATGTAATTTTATTTTTTCTAAAAAACCATTACTGATTAAGTAGGGGGGAAAAAAAGCTTACTTTTCAAATAAACACAAACACCTGAATCCACACGTTTTTGGGACTGACTATATAACGGGGAGTCCTCCAAGCTGACTTCCAAGTAGAATACAATGTTTATTAAACGATAAGTAATAACATTGTGTTCATTTGGAGCTTTTAACTTATTATTACAATGCAACTGTAGCCAAAGCTTTTGTTTATACCTTAAATGTGTCCAGTACAGTAGCCATTAGCCACATGTGACGATGAGCACTTGCAATGTAGCTAGTCCACACTGAGATGCACTGTAAGTGGAAAATACACACTTAGCATGAAAAAAATTATATAAAATATTTAATAATTTTTATATTGATTATATGTTGAAATAATACTATTTTGGATATATCGGGTTAAATAAAATATATTATTAAAATTAAATTCACTTATTTATTTTTAATGTAAATACTGGGAAATTTAAAACAACATAGGTGGCTTACACTATATTTCTTTGGACAGCTTGCCCTAGACTGACAAAAGATTTTGGGAAGGAGGTGTGTGTTAACAGTGATGTTATTTAGAGTTGTTAGTGCAAGGTGAAAATAGAAAGCAAACTGAATTCTAGGCCACTTTAATATTGTTTTTAAATTCCCTAAAGACAATGTACCCACTTAATGCTTGTACTCAAGGCCTGATGCCCCCACTACTCTACCCTTGATACGCCACTAAATAAACCAGTCTAGCTCACACCAAAGGAGGGTCCTCACCTTGCCCACAGACTGCATAGTTGGGTGTTCACGGTTCTCTCACTGGGTCCTTGCCCCTTTCTCCATTGTCCCCTCAATTTTTCTGCCATCCTCACTGCCATTTCTGGGCTTTGTTAACATTGCTCCCTCTCACCCAATATTCCATTTGAAATGCTCAGGCATCTATATGCCTCGCCTGTTTGTTGAAATTCCACTGCTTCAAGACTCCTCCCTCAAATCTTCCTCTAAGACTCCAGTCCTTAGAGATCTCTTCTCTTCTCACTCTCTCTCCCCTGTCTTTTCTGACTTGTGGAGGCAAACACGGTCTGTGCTATTCACATGAGTGGACAAATGGCACCTTGTAATTACTCAAAAAATTTTATTAGAGCTTATGTGTCATTGAGAGGTTCTTAAATAGCTGGTATTTACATGTCTTTTTCACCTCATTCAGGGCCTAGCACAATGTTATGACATTTCATATTTTCAGGAGATAACTGTTGAATGAGTGAATAAATGAATGATTGGCATCATGGGTTAGATTTATTAAAATGAGTTCACCTGTGAGTGACAGATCACCCAAAATGACACAGAGATAGAAGTTTATTTTTTTTCTTACATAACTGTCTGTGTAGATGAAACAAAGCTCTTTGGTCCTCAACTGTGTAGGATGCCTCGACTCCTTCCAGCTCTTGGTCTGCCATTCTTAGGATATAGCCTTAATGTTTATGGTTCAAGAGTACTGCTGACACAATAGCATTAAAAAGAACAAAATATTTAGGAATGCATTTAACAAAAGAAGTGCACAGCTTGTACACTGAAAACTACAAAACATCACTGAAACAAATGAAAGACTATTTAAATAAAAGACATCTTGTGTTCATGGATCAGAAGACTTAATATTATTATGATCAAAATAGTTCCCCAAATTGATCTACAGATTCAATGTAATCCCTGTCAAAATTCCAACTGACCTCTTTGCAGAAACTGACAAGCTGATCCTAAAATTCAAATGGGAATTCAACAGATGCAGAATAGCCACAAGTTTTCAAAAAGAAGACTGAAGTTGGAGGAACAAAACTTCCCAATTTCAATATTTTACCACAAAGCTGTGGTAATCAAGACAATGTGGTAGTGTCATAAGGATAGACCAACGGAATACCAGTCCAGAAATTAACATTCACATTTATAGCCAATCGATTTTTGACAAGGGTACCATGACAATTCAAAGGGAAATAATATTCTTTCCAATAAATGGTGCTGGAACAACTGGATATACACATGTAAAAGAATTAAGTTGCATCCCTACCTCTCATCACACAGAAAAATTAACTCAAAATGGATCCTAGACCTAAAGTCAATAGCTAAAACTGTAAAACTCTTAGATGAAAATGTAGGAGTAATTCTCTCATGACCTTGCATTTGGCAATAGATTCTTAGACATGACACCAAAAGCAAAAGCAACAAAAGGAAAAATAGATAAGTGAGACTTCATCAGAATTTAAAACTTGTGCATCAAAGGACACTATCAAGAAAGGGAAAAAACAACCAAACTGAATGGAGCAAATATCTGCAAATCATATCTTCTGAAGGAATTTATATTCAGACTATACAAAGAACTCATAATTTAACAGCAATTAAAAAGATAAATATCCCAATTTTTTAAATGGCAAAGGATTTCAATACACATTCCTCCAAAGAAAACATAAAGTGGCCAATAAGCACATGAAGATACACAACATCATTAGCCATTAGAGAAATACAAATCAAACCCAAAGTGAGATAACATTTCACACCCAATAAAAAAGACAGATAATAATGAGTGTTAGTGAGGATGTGGAGCAATTGGAACCCTCATTTATTGTTAGTATGAATGTAAAATGGGGCAGCTGCTATGGAAAAGTCTGGCAATTCCTCTAAAGGTTAAACAGAGTTACCACAAGATCCAGTAATTCCACTCCTAGGAATATATCCAAGAGAAATGAAAACATATGTCCACAGAAAACTTGTACATACATGTTCATAGCATCATTATTCATAATAGCCCCAAAGTGGAAATAATCCATATGCCTATCAACTGATGAAGAGATAAGTAAAATGTGGTATAATCATACAATAGAATAACATTTGGCAATAAAAATGAAAGAAATACTGATACATGCTACAGTATGGATCAACTCTGCAAACATTATGCTAAGTGAAAGAAGCCAGTCACAAAAGACTACATATTGTATGATTCTATTTATGCGAAATGTCCAGAATAGGCAAATACATAGAGGCATAAAATAGATTAGTGACTTCCTAAGTCTAGATGGGGGTGGGGGAGATGCCTGCTAAGGGGTTTTGCTGAGGGAAGATGAAAGTGTTCTAAAATTGATCGTGGTAGTGTTCACACAATTCTGTAAATATACTAAAAACTATTATATTGTACACTTTAAATAGTGATTTATATGGTATAGCAATTATATTTCAATAAAATTTTCATTTAAAAAAGCATCTTACCCCAGGAAGTTATGTGGAAGGAGGATCAGGAAAAAAATGGTGAAGGTTCCCATGATTTCTTAGGAAAGTTCATGGACAGATCCATTTAATCTTCACAACCCTATGAGAGTAAAACTATTATTATCCCCACTTACAAATGAAAATCTGAAGAATTTATTTTTAAAAATTTATTTAAGCAACTTTCTCACCCACAGGCAAGTAGGTTTAGTAAAATAACCAAAAAAGTACATCCTATATATTTGGAAATTAAGAACGCAATATAAATAACTAATCAGTAAAGAAAAAAATCATAAGAAAAATGATAAAGTTCTTAATCTGAGTAACATGAAAATGTTACATATTAAAAATTACTGAGTGGAGACTTCTAGTCCTGAACAAAAGAGTAGACATACTTCTTCTTATTTCTCTCACAAATTATAGCTAAAAACCTTGGATACTATACATAAAACAAACATAAAACTTTGAAAAGGGGAGAAGAGAAGGCAGACCAGTTAGGAACCTCGGAACCCAAGGAGTGAGTTCCTTGAGTATTCTTTCTGCCATATATGTCTCAGTCTGGGTGCTAGAAAAGCTGCCAACCCAGAAATGCCAGCAGGTATGAAAAAAAAAGCCCCTAAAAAAGCTTGCTGTTTCTAGCTAAAGGATCAAGAAAGGGGCAACCTAGCAAGGCAGAGAACTTATGGACAATAACCACTGTATTCCAGCCAAACATCATGGAAAAAACTGTGGCACACATCAGCAAATGCCAAGGGGAGAAAGCAGACTTCCACCTTTGCCAGGCTATAACCAGGTGCCCCAAGCTCCCTGCCAGGGTGATGTAATGGAAGACCAAGTGGGGAGGTAAGACTTTCAACTCAGTCAGATAATAATGAAATGTCCCTCCATGCAGCCGGCGGAAATCACATGGGGAAACAGGACTTCCATTCCCATCTGATGGTAAAAGGGAACCCTTCCTTCTCCCTGCTGGGATGGTGTCAGAGGTCTTGTGGAGAGTCATGACTTTCACCACCATCTAGTGGTAACAAAGTGCCACTTTCAACCCCGGGGTGTTAACAGAGGCTAGACTTCCACCCCTAACCTGGCAGGAAAGAGGTTGTATCCATATTCTCCTGAAAGCATAGTGTCAGAGGAAGACCACTAGAACAGAAGAATTAAGTAAGATCCAGTGTATCATAACACAATACCAAAAATGTCCAGGATACAATCTAAAACCACTCATCATATCAAGAGCCAGGAAAATCTCAACTTAAATAAGAAAAGACAATCAGACATCAACAATGAGGTGTCAACAGATACTGGAATCATCTAACAAGCATTTTAAAAACAGCCATCACAAAAATGCTTCAAGGAGCAATTACAACACAATAAAAACTAATGAAAAAATAGAAAGTGTCAGTAAAGAAACCAAAGATAAAAAGAAGAACCAAATGGAAACTGAAACTGAAAAATACAATAACCTAAGTAAAATATCTCACTTGATATGCTAAACATCAGAATGAAGAAGACAGAAGAGCAAATGAGTGAACACGAAGATAGAACAATAGGAATTATTTAGTCTAAATAACAGAGAGAAAAAAAACTAAAAAAATTATTAATAATAAACAAAGCCTCAGGGACCTGTAGAAATAGAGCAAAAGATCTAACATTCATGTCTTTGGAGTCATGAGGAGAGAGAAGAAAGAGTGTGGGATTGAAAAAGTATTTGAAAAAATAATGGGTAAAATGTCCCCAAATTTGGCAAAAGCATAAGCCTACAGACTCAAGAAGCTGAGCAAACACAAAATAGAGGGTCAAAGAAATCCATGCCATAGTACATGATAATAAAACTTCTGAAAATGAATGACAAAGAAAAATCTTGAAATCAATAAGAGAAAAATTACACCATACCTATAGGGAAAACAATTCAAATGGAAGTGGAATTCTCATCAGAAACCACGCAGGCCATAAGAAAGTGACACAAAATTTTTCAAGTGTTAAAAGAAAAGAATGGTCAACTTAGAATTCGATATCCAGTTAAAATGCTCTTTAGGAATGAAGAGGAAATTAAGACATTCTCAGATAAAGGAAACCTAAAAGAATCTGTCACCAGCAGACCTATCCTAGAAGAATTTCCTCCAGGAAATTCTTGAAAAAGAAAAGAAATGATAAAAGAAGGAAACTGAAAATATCAGCAAGAAATAAAAATAAGGGAAAGAGTAAAAATATACATAAAGAAAGGAGACTTTCCTTCTTTTGAGTTTTTTTAATTTTGACTTTTAAGGGGAGGGTAGCTAGATTACTTATATATTATTTTTTTTTGTTTGTCTAACAGAGGTACTAGGGATCGAACCCATGACCTCATGCATACTAAGCATGCGCTGTACCACTGAGCTATACCATCCCCCCTAAATCTTGACTTTTGAAGCAAGAAAAGAGATAACATACGATATGGGTCTCAACATATGTAGAGGAAATATTTAAGATCATTATAAACAGGGGAGAGGAAAAGATTTAACAGGGAGATAAGATTTCTACAGTTCACTCAAACTGGTAAAATGTAGACAGTAGTAGACTGTGATTATTTATGTATGTACAATGTAGTACTTAGGTCAACCACTAAAAATCTATACAAAGAGATATACTAATAAATACTATAGAATCTGAGGAGTAGGGTTGAAGATGCTACTGGTACCTAGTGGTAGAGGCCAGAGATACTGCTAAGCATCCTACAATACATGGTATGGTTCCCCACAACAAAAAATTATGTCAAGAGTGCTAAGGTTGAGAAACCCTGGCCTACATGCTTACCAGTGTTGGATATTGTCATTCTTTTAAATAACATTAAAGAATGTTTATATTTATGTTCTCCCGATACATTCTCTCTACGTAGCCAGTGATAACTGGTTTTCTACTACGACCACCACCTTGTCATTCTTTAAATCTTTCCAATCCGGTAGCTTGAAATATGATACTTTATTTTATTTTGTACCTCTTCAGAAGAATGGAATTTTATTTCTTGCTTTATATATTATTTGAATTTGTTATAAAGAACACGTATTATTTTTATAATTTTTAAAGCTATTAAATTTTTTTTAAAAAATACTACAAAGAAATCAAAATGAGATTGTAACCCACAGGAGTGCAGGTAAAAGAAACAGAAAGAAACAAAAAACACAGAAAACAAAAATTAAAATGGCAAATGTAAGCCTTAACATATCATTATTTACATTAATGTAAACAGTCTAATTATACCAATTAAATGACAGAGATTGATAGAGTAGATTAAAACACATAACCCAACTATGAAACTCAATTCAAATACAATATAGGTAGGTTGAAAGTAAAAGAATAGGAAAATATATACTATGCAAACATCAATCAGAAGAATGCAGGAGTGGCTGCGTTATTATCTGCTAAAATAGTCTTTAGAGCAAATATATTACTTCGGGCAGAGTAGAATTTTAGATAATGATAAAAGGGTCAATCTACCAAAAAGACATAGCAATCCTAAGTGCGTATACATTAACCAACAGAGCTGCAGAATACATAAAGCAAAAATTAATTAATACAACTGAAAAGGAAAAATAGAAAATCCACAAATACATATGGTGACTTCAACACTCTTCTATAAACAATTGATAAAAACTTCTAGGCAGACAATCACCAAGAATATATGAGAACTCAACACCCCATCAGGCAACAGGATCTAACCAACATTTATAGAACATCCCAGCCAGTAACAGCAGAGTACACATTTTTTAAGTGTCTATGGCACAAAGATGATGCTGAAAGTGAAGAAGGAAGCCCCTGCCCCTCCCAAAGCTGAAGCAAAAGCAAAGACTTTGGGGGCCAAGAAAGCAGTGCTGAAAGGCATCCACAGCCATAAAGAAAAATAAAAAAGAAGATCCGCATATCACCCACCTTCCAGGGACCTCAGACACCACAGCTCTGAAGGCAGCCCAAATAGCCTCTGAAGATCACCCCCAGGAGAAACAAGCTTGACCACTAGCCATCATCAAGTTCCCCCTGGCCACTGAGTCAGCCATTAGAAAACAGAAGACAACAACACACTGTTTGTTGCGGATGTCAAGGCCAACAAGCACCAGGTCAAACAGGCTGTGAAGAAGCTCTATGACATTGGTGTGGATAAGGTCAACATCCTGATCGGACCTGATGGAGAGACGAAAGCATATGTTCAATGGTGACAGAGGTTAACTAGACTGACTGTGGTGATCACTTCACAATATATACAAATATCAAATCATTATGTTGTATGCCTGAAACTAATATAAGGTTGTATGTCAGTTATACCTCAATAAAAACAAAAACAAAAACCAAAAAGCAAGGCTACACACAGAAGATCTGGGTAGTGATGGAATAATTCCGTATTTTGAATGTGATGGTGATTATACAAATCAGTACATATGATAAAACAGCATAAAACTATACACATATGCTGTACCAATGGAAGTTTCCTGATTTTGATGTTGTACTATGGTTCCCCAAGATATAATAATTGGGAGAAACTGGGTAAAGGATACAGAGGACCTCTCTGTAGTATTTTTGCAAATTTCTGTGAATCTACAATTATTTCAAAATAGAAAGTTTTTTTAAATTGTGAAATAAGATGAAATGAAAAGTAACAGGCCAAGCACTGAACTTAAGAAGTTAGTCAAAGAAAAATAGGATGAACTCAAAGAAAATAGAAAAGCGGAAATAAAACATGTAAGTAATAAAATAGAAGACAAACAACAGAGAGGATCAATAAAGTCAAGAGTTGGTTTATTGAAAAGATAATACTATGAAAAAATTAATGCCAATAAACTTATAACTTATACAAAATGACAAAACTCCTAGAAAATATAACCAACCCAACCTGACTCAGGGAAAAATAGAAATTTGGGGTAGTCCTACAAGCGCTGAGGAAATAAAATCAATATATTAAAACACCAGGCCCAGATGGTTTTGTGGTCAAGTTCTGCCAAGTATTCAAGGAAGATCCCTTTCCAATATTATGAATATTCTTCCAGGGAATAGAAATAGAAAGGAAACTCCCACTATATTCAATATCTTGTAGTAACCTATAATGAAAAAGAATATGAAAGGGAATATATGTATGTATATGTATGACTGAAACATGATGCTGTACACCAGAAATTGACACAACATTGTAAACTGACTATACTTTGAAAAAAACCAATAAATAAATAAATAAACCTAATTAAGCCCCCTGAAAAAAAATAAAAACAACAACAAAAAACCCACAAGAGAATATCCAAAGATCTTAAGAATCTTAATACCTATCAACAAGAAGAGAGTTAAATAAATAAATAGTCATATACAAAAAATATTTGTGGACACTGGGGTACTTCCAAGTTATCCCTTTAAGGAAGGACTTATGGCTTCAACTGCTGGAAATGCTGTTGGCAGAATGTCTTCAGCTGTCAAACTTCAGGGACAGCGTTAGCTGTAGAGAACTGCCTCATCCAAGGTCACCCCCCTCACTGGGGTGACCACATCCAATGACTGATTGGTCCAACTCAGGACAACCATGAATGTTCTGAAGAGCCATTCTAGTTTCATTTTATTTGTTTATGATACCGTGAATCTGGAATCTGGTTTGGGCTTAGCTGGCCAGTGCTGCTCCACAGAACATCGGCGGGCGTTATTCACTCAGCTGCTTCTGGTTTGGGACTAGATAGAACTAGAAAGTACCATAAGGCTTCAGTCACATCTGGCATCTAGATGCTCCTCTGAATGGCCTCTGTCTCACCATATTGTTAGCTAGGACTTCAACATTGTGGTCTCACAACAATCAGATTTCTTACATGCAGGGAGTATTACAAGTAGCAAAGGCAGAAGCAATAGATGTCTTAATTCCTAGCCTTGGAGCCCAGCATCACTTCTGCTACATTCTATTAGTGATTGGTTGGGAGGGTATAGCTCAGTGGTAGAGCACATGCTTAGCATCCCCAGTACCTCCATTAAAAAAGTAACTAATAAACCTAATTACCTCCCCCTCAACCCACCACCCAAAAAAAGAAAAGAACTCAGAGGGCCAGCACAGATCCAAGGGGAGGGGAAACAGATTTCTCTTCTTGATGGGGGCATGACGAGGTCACATTGCAAAAGAGCCGATGGAATGGGAGAGGTTTTAGTGGCCATCTTTGGAAATACAATCTATTGTAGTGGAATAGATTGTGTGACTTACAGGTGAAGAATTTTTCCTAGATCTATTCAAACACATAGGAGAATGCTTCTAAAACTTTTAAGCAGTCTTTTTTTAGATATTCTTTTATGCTGAAGTATAATTGATTTACAATGTTGTGTTAACAGTGTAAGGTGTACGGCAAAATGATTCTGATATATATATAGAGATATATATATTTTTTTCAGATTCTTTTCCATTATAGGTTATTACAAGAAATTGAATATAGTTTCCTGTGCTACACAGTAGGTCCTTGTTGTTTATCTATCTTATATCTAGTAGTGTATATCTGTCTGTTAATCCCAGACTCCTGATTTATTCCTCCCCTCCTTTCTCCTTTGATAATCATAGTTTGTTTTCTATGTTTGTGAGTCTGTTTCTGGTTTGTAAGTAAATTTAAGCAGTCTTGAGTAAACAATGGTTGAAGTAGACAGTTATTGTGGCCTGCCTCCCAGTTTCCTTTCTTCTAGAAATAGCTTTCCACATTTAAAATAAACTACTCCTTGGGGGAGGGTATAGCTCAGTAGTAGAGTGTGTGCTTAGCATGCACGAGGTCCTGGGTTCAATCCCCAGTACCTTCATTAAAAAGAAAAATAACACAGAATTAACTCCCTCCCCACCAAAAAAAAAAGATCTCTGTAAAACATTTTTTAAAAATAAACTATATCTACTCCTCCCAGGTGCTCTCACTGGGGCAACCAGCCATACTTGTGACCATGTGACCCCTTATGACTTCACAGCCCTCATTTCCCCATTAAATTGGAGCAGTTCTTCTCAAAGAGCAAACCAGGTCCAAGCCCCTATCATTTTGCACCTGGATTATTGCAGTAGGCAACTGGTCTCCCTACTTCTGCCCTTGTCTCTCTACAGTTCATTCTCAACAGAGAAGCCAGAGCCAAAGGCATATCAGATAATGTTACCCTTCCTAGCAAAACCCTCTAGTGGTTTCCCATCTCATACTCTAAGTCAGAGTCTTTACTATGACCCACAAAGCCCCATGTAACCTGCCTTACTTCCCCAGCCTCATCTCCCACTACCATTCCCCTTGCTCACCCCAGTTCAGTCTCAGTGGCTTTGCTCATGTTCCTCACACACACCAGGTACACGCCCACCTCACGTCCTCTGCACTTGCCATTCTCTCCAACTCCAGTGACCTGCATGACTCACCCCCTTTTCCCCACATCCTTGCTCAAATGTCATCTCCCTCATAAGTCCTTCCCTGACGGCTCTATTTAAATGGCCACATCCACCCCTTCCCCCCAGCAGTCCCTATCCCTCTTCTATGCTTGAATTTTTCCTTCCATAGCACTGGTCACTTTCAAATATACTATAAAATGTTCCTCTTTACTTTTCTTTACTGTTTGAATTTCCTCCCCTAGAATATAAGAAATTCTTGTCTTTCTTCCACCTGCTAGTCCAGCATCAGAACAATGGCTGGCATGTAATAGGTGCCCCATGGATATTTCTTTTATGAATCGGAATGAAATCTGGGATGATGAAAGCTGGCAGCTGCTGGCATCCATGGTCCAGTCTTCTGGAAATATCTGTCTAAGAGCAGAAAGCTGACACTGGGAAATCAGCACTGTCCACCCTAGTCGGGGACTAGCCTCTATCACTGTACTCCCAGAAGACGGCTGCTTCTCTGCCTTTACCAGGGTTTTCTACAGGAGCCGACAGATCCTCCTTTTTGCCTAAGGTGGTTCCGGGTGAGTTTCTGTCATTTGCAACCACAAGAGTCCTAATATGTAAGCATTCTTGACACAGACATATATGGAGCAAATTTTCCCTCAGTTCATGCTCCACTTCAGTTTCCATCCTCAGCTCATCTTGACTTGGCAGTGGTACCTGATTCTGCATCAGGAAGCTTCTGTGGTAACATCATTTACAATCATTCAAAACCTTATGGTCACCAACCTTGTGCAAAGCAGGATATAGAGACAAGGCAGGGTGTGCTGCCTCCTACCTCCTGCTCCATCCCATCCAGCGCTTTGCTGATCTAGCTCTGTAGTCACCCACACCCCAAACATCCGAGCCCTAGACGTTCACATATTTGCCCATCTTGTCCCACCTCCTCTGTCTACCACATTACCCCTCATCCCACCTGGCCAATCAGAAATTGGTATCAAAGAATGAGGAAACCAAGGGAATTGTGACACCTCAGGAACATCTTCGCCACCCACCAAAGTGTCCCAACCTACTGGTTGGGAAACAGCAGCTCAGCAAAGCACCACTGGTGGTGGTCATTTTGCAAAGCAGCCAGCCAGCCAAATGAAAAAAGGATTCAGAGGATTTCAGAGAATGTTTATCGCAAGTGTAAAAGTCTGAATAAACACACATGACGTTATAACTGACCTACTTTGTAATTTCTTAGCCAACAGGACTACACACTCACATACCAGTGCTGTTAACAAGCCCCTCATTCTTCTACCCAATCATACATTTAATGAACATAAACAAGGGCTCCCTATCTGGAATGAGAGACAGAAACACAAGCAGACCCACAACAATAGCGTGGGAAAGAAGCCTGAGGTGCAAGATATTTTGCAAGTGCGATGGAAAAGCATCTTATCTGGTTCTGAGGAGTCCAGAAAAACATCTTAGAGGAAATGATGCCCAGAGGTTAATCCAGAAACTAACACGACATTGTAAATCAACTATCGTTCAATAAAAAATTTTAAAAAGAATGAGTGGAAGGTAGCTCAACAGAGGAGAGGAGGAACATTCTAAGAAAAGGGGCAGCATGAACAAAGGGACAAGGATGGCAGAAGGTGGGGGGACAGGGACAGGGATAGGGCATAACGAGCTGTGAACACGGAGCTACACCTCCAAGCCCCCCCGCCCCAGGAAGGACTTGATACCCCAGCTGTGCCAGTGCAGGGAACGGACTCTAGCCCTCTCAGCCCCTCAGCGTCTGCTCAGCTACAGAGAACCACCTCACCCAAAATCACACCACTCTGGGAACAACCCACATACAGTGACTGATTGAGGCAGGGGTATAAATGCCTGATCATCTTAGCCCAACATGGGACAGCTCTGAAGGGCCACCTAGCTCTAGAGAACCCCCTAGGGTTGGCCAAATCTGTCCTTGAACCTGTGTTGCAGCTCGACATTTCCCTCTGCCCTCTCCTGCTTCTATTGCCTCCTTTCCACAGGGGTTGATCTCAAGGGCTTCCCTTAATAAACACCCTGCACGCTAATTGTAGTCTCCGCTCTCAGTCTGCTTCTGGAGGGAACTCAACCAGCGACACGGGCCATTAATGCCTATTAAGAAACTTGGACTTAAAGCTAGGCTGGGGTTTTTAATAAAGTTCACTTCCAACACTACAGCATTATCACCAGATGTGTCCACGGTCAGAAACAGTGCTGTCAGACACAAGAGTCTTTCATTTACCCCAGCGACCAGGGCTAAGAGTGGCTGCATCAGAGAGGAGTCCCACTCTGCCCTTCGGTTTTCCCTGAAGGGGACCTGAAGGCATCTGACAAGATCCCTTCTACAGAACTTCACCCATGGCCCAGCCACAGCCCATTCATCTGTTAGGCAGTTAGAGAGGAATGAGCACCAGGCAAGGGGAGAGGAAGGGGGGAGGGAGCAACCCAGAAAATAACAGTATGCCTTCACTCAGGATAAGGGGCCCCAAAAACTTTTACTTTCTCTAAATGAAGGCCAGTGAAGAAGCTGGCTGGAATCGAATGCTGCAGCTGCACGGTAGAGAGAAGGACCCTGCTTAACTTGACCCAATGCTCATTATAATATAATTAACATTACAGCTTGAGACACCCTCCCGTAGATTTCTCTGTGTGCATCACGGGTAGAAATATGCGTAAAAGAGATGGGCGTGCCTGAGCACGAGGAACGTGAGCTGTCAATCAGCCTGAGCACCCAAAGAACCTGAGCCTGAATCACTCAATCAATCACAAAAATGTCCCTAAACCGGGATATAAGAACAGGGAAAACAAAGGAGCTGCGCCATCTTTCCTCTCTTGGATTAGCCCGCCCCCAATTCTCAGGGGGGTACTATATTTTACCACCTTTTTACTTCACTAACAAAATCTTCTGTTTATATCACCCTTTCTGTCTCCTGTTAGAAATTCATTTTTTCAGGTGACAAAGAACCGAGTTAACTTTTATTGCCCTCTTCCTGGTAGCACATCTATTCATTTCTTCATTCAAGAAACGTGTTCTGAACAGTTGCTAAGTGCTGTGTTAACTTGGTCACTTCTTGCCCTGGAGCTAATCTAGAAGATTATTTTGGAATTCTCAACTATGGTCATAAACTTTTTGATTAAAAGAAACTTTAGTCACAATGAGCCAGGAGGGAAGGGGGCAGGGCACAACCACTGAAGGAATGACACAGCAATTGAGGACAGGACAAACTGGTTAGAACCAAGATGGTGGAAGATTTGACTTCCAGTAGACCTTGAGCCTCATGGCACACCTACAGGCGCCATGACAGTTCACAGGCTGCCCATAAAAAGTCAAAAAGTGGGCAGGGCCCAATTTCTGGGAATCCCCATCCCTCCCCAACATAGTTGGAACAATCGTCCTACTCCGTAGCATATGAAATTACCAAGCCCATAAAAACTAACTCCAAACCTTGTGGTCGCTCTCTCTCTTGCCTTCTGAGATGGCCCGCACTCTGTCTACGGAGTATGTATCTACTTTTTTTTCAAACTAAACACCCCCACACCTCTCAGTGCTCTCTCTCTCTCGCCCTTTCTCTCTCCTTTTCAGTTGGCCTGCACTCTATGGAGTATGTATCTCTCTAAATAAACTTGTTTTTACTTTATCATGCCTCACTCTTGAATCTTTTCCTGCACAAGGCAAAAACCTATTCTCTGGCAATAACAGGACCACTGATGTGTATGGTTTGCCTTGAAATTCCTTAGCTCTTATCTGAGTCCAGACTCTCTAAGGGCATCTTTCCTTTTCAGTTGGTGCTTGCAGGGAGAGACAGGGCCAGCCAAAAGGCTGTTAGAACTCTCTGCAGCTACAGTTCCTCTGGAGAACCCATTAACAGACATTCTGGACTCCCTTATTTGTGTGATAAATTTATGGATTATGGGATACAACATGGAAATTCTTGGTTCTGAAAACAAACTGGAACTGTTTGCCCAGAAATGAGACAACAGCTATTAAGCTCTTTGCACTAAGTCCTGTGCGACTATAAAGATAGGCTAAGGAATATTCCAGCCCCTACCAAGCCCAGAGGCAGATGAGACAAGTCCACAAAGCACTGGCATAATCAGTAAAGATACAAGATATGATAAAGGGAAGAAGAAAGGAGGGCATGAGAGGATCTCTTGCTTGGGCACTGAAACCAAGCAGGACCCTGTGGGGTCCTCCTGGGTACAAAGCCTTTCTGTGTCCCCCACTTCTTGCTTGTAGGAAATGGGATTCATTCTGCCTCCTAGACCTTCCCTGAGTTCCAAAGGGCAGATTTAAGTAGTTTCTAATCAGGGAAGGGAGGGAATGCAGAAATAAGGGAGGAACAGTCAAGAAACAATAGTGCAGCCTTGGGGCAGGGTCCTGGTTCCTCTCCAGGACTATACATAACAGTATCTTTGAGTTCTGCTCAGGAGCTACGGCTCCACCCAGGTGGAGGATGGTAACTTCAGGCTGAGCACAAGATTCCTGGAGCACCGCCCTGTGACCTCCCCACCAACCAATCAGAAGAAAGTCACACATCCCGCTGGCCTCACCCCAAATTTTGTCTATAAAACCTTTCCCCTGACGGGAAACTATCAGGGAGTTCAGGTTTTTCAAGCATGAGCCACCTGTCCTCCTTGCTCGGCCCTGCAATATACCTTTCTCTGCTCCAAACTCTGACATTTTGGTTTGTTTGGCCTCACGGTGCCTCGGGCACACTAACCTGTGTTCCGTAACAACACCTCCTCCGCCCCCAGGTACTTTATCTGTGTTATTGCATGTAATGCGAACAACAATTTTATGCGCTAGTCTTTTTCTGTTCTTATTTTATTGATGAGAAAAACTGAGGCGTCCGTGGTCACACGGCTAGTAAGGAGAGGAGTCCCAGCCTGCTTGAGTTCAAAGTCCAAGCTCTTTTCTTACAACTTGTCAGCTCCCACAGCACCGCAACAGAAGTATGAAAACAACATTGCTGCTGGGGCTTCGAAGGGAGAGCAAGGGCTTCTGGGTTAAAAAGTCAGGAAAAACTATATGGACTAGGTGGTGATCGGGGGAGGTCATAAAGTATGGGTAGAATTTTAACTAGGTGAGGATTATAGCTCGGGTGTTCTGGGTGGAGAGAACAACATGATTGAAGGTTTCAAAGCACGGGAAAGGCCCAAGGACATACAAGGTATGATTGATGTCAGTTTCCCCAGGAAGCAGACTCTGGGATGGAGTTTAGCATTCAGAAAATGTATTAGCAAGTATCCTTGGGGTCAACCCTGTGGAGGAGTCAAGGAAATAGGATCAGGCAAAGGAAAGTGTTGGGCTGCAATATAGTCACACGCGAAAAAGGGCCTTCACCAATCTCATGAATGGTTCTGAAGCTGGAATGACTTTTCAGAGTGGCCTTGCCTTGACACGGGGGAAGGGGTCTTTATAGCAACCCCCCCGCCCCCCGCCACTTTTGACCAGTCATTGGATGTAGGCTGTCCCTGGGAAGGGAATGTGAACCTGGAGTGAGGTGGGTCTCTTCATTTGAGAGCAACCCCCAGAGAGGGATTCACATGGAAGCCATCACACACCAACACTCCCAGCAGCTGGGGGAGTGACTGCCTCAGTCCTGCAGGGGAAATTCTGACCAGCTAATCACAAAATTCACTAGAGGTTGTGTGCCCTGGGCAGTAAGCAGGCGGCTATGGCAAAATATGAGAGTGCAGGACTAAGGAAAGAATGAAGTTGGAAAGTTGAGAGGTGATGGACATTGAAGGCCAGTCTTGGTGTTTTGTAAAGAAGGGAAAAGTGCGGGTTACTGAGTTTTGCATGAGGCAAGATCATGGCTAGAAATTGCACCTGCCCTAATACATGGGACATCTGAGCGTAGGGAGAACCTAGAGGAGAGCCAATGGGTTCTCCCATAGTCAAGGTCAAAGGTGAAGAGGGAAGAACCGACCAGGTGGCAGTAGTGATGGAGAGGTGGGGATGGAGGTACCAGAAGCGTTGAGGATGCACAGATATTGCCTGCAAGGCACTTTCTACAAAAGTTCTGTAAGACTGAAAAAGAGACCATACTTGACCATGGTTCAACAATTCCATGGAATATGAGCCAGCTTTTCATGTAAATTTCATGTAGGCAGGGATTTTTGTTGTTTTCCTAGCATCTAGAGCAATGCCTGGCACATAGCAAGTATTTGTATCAGTCAGCTTTTGCTGTGATCGTGCTTAGTTACAGAAATTCCAAAAGCTCAACGGCTTACAGCAACAAATGTTTCTTTATGGCTCACGGTTCTATAGTCAAGTATAGTAATTCTGTTCCCGGCCGTGGGTTGAGTTCAGGTCTGCTCCATGCATCTTCATGTGCCAGGGACCAGACTGAAGAACATGGGGGACATACTACTCTTTGAGTAGAGGGCAGGGGTTCAAGAAAGCTAGCAGAACTTGCAAAATGCCTCTAAAAGCTTCTGCTGGGATCTGGCACATGGTCACTTCCAACATCCACATTCCATCAACCTAAGCAAGTCACAGGCGGAAGCTCTATATCCGTAGGGCGGGGAAATGGACTCCTCCCCCGAGGAGCTGGGGAAAGGGGAGTGAGTATTTGCTGAACAACAATAAAACCCATAGCAGTGTTCCATAGACATTTATTGAATGATGGTATGAATAAATCCATGTGTACTGATATGAAAAGCCCCCTAACACAGTCCATTAAGTGAAAAAGGCAAGTTGCTGGATGGACCTGAAGATTGTCATTTTAAGTGATGTGGGCTGGAAAGAGAAAGAAAAATGCCACATGACATCATTTATATGAAGAATCTAAAAAATTATAGCAATAATAATAAGAACACAAATGAACTACTTATTATTTATAACTAAGACGACTGATTTCTTGAATATGTGTAAGCACATTTGACTGTCCTTTGTGATTGGGTTACTGCATTTTGTTGATTCTTATTGTGTGGTTGGCTTTATTCCTTTGATAACTAATTAAGTTTAAAAAGCTAAAGCTCTAATCTGTTCTTAGAAACAATGATCTATACACACACATTAACTAAAAAAAAAGTGCAGTATACTGTATGTATGTATTTACATGCAATATAATGTGTATGTGCACTGTAATAATTCTACCTAATAAAACTGAGAAAGGAAAAAAAAAAGAAAAACTAAAAAAAAAAAGAAAAAGGCAAGTTTCAAAGCAATATGTACATTATAATACAATTTATAAACACAAACACCCAAAATAAAACCAGACACTGATATATGCATGTATATTTTCATAAATGCATAGAGAAGGGACTGGAAGTAGGTACGCTAAAGAGTTAACAGTGTAACTTCTGGACAGGAGAGTAAGATTGGGTAGGAATAAAAGGGGACATGGGCTTTTTTTATCATTTGGAAATTTTTTATGACAAGAAGGTATTTGTGCTTCATTTGCATGGTTTCTTTAAAAGATTGTGAAAATATTGTGGGGAAAAAAAGAAGAAGAAGAAATAAGGCAATGTCCATTGTGAAGCTCTTCACATTCTGGATTGGAAAAATGTCAAATGAGCAATTTGGAGGAAGGAAGCTAATGTCATAGTAAGAGTGACAAATTAATAACAAAATGTGCCCTCTTATAATTGTTCAGTTACTGCGCTGACATTTAAAAAACATTACAACCTTTATGGTAAGTGCCTTTATCTGGCTTATGAAATGATTATGAAATTACTTTGACAGTATCTTGCACTTAGGTTGTGTAAAAAGGAACATTTACTTAACCCATGCCATGTACATAGTAGATATTCAGGATTTGTTGTACTTAATAAGCAAAAATCCTAGCAAGCCTATTAATAGCTTAGTATTTCCAAATTACATAGGCATATCAAGTCTTCTTAATGAAGAGAAATATTCTCTAAATGACATTCTTTATCTTAAAGATGCTGCAGTAAGCTCTCCCATAAAATAAATTGGACGTTCAACATTCCACCTCTTTTTCTAAAACCTCACATATTATCAGGGCAGCCATGGATATAAACTTTCTGAAACACTGAATCACTGTATCAAGTAAGATCTTAGAACATCTTCCTAGGGATGTGATAGCTACTTTTCATAGCTAATATTTCAGCAACCACACAAAGGATCACAAAGCTTGGTGGCTGAGGTCTTGGGGGAGAAAAACAGGTAAATCAATCAGGCCCCAAACCCCCACTGACTACCCACACAGTGCATCCAAGATGAGTGAAAGACATTTCAGAGGACAAACACCAGCCCCATTCCTCCCTCAAAAGAAAACAATAAACTGGTAATTTTTAAATTTGGTGTTTTTAGGTAAACTTTAAGGTGGTTTTTTACTTGCCACTAGTCGTTTCTGTTTTGGATGTGATTTTCAAAGGTACAGGTTCCGAAATTCAAATGTAAGTCATCTGAGGCTGAGCTCACCAGTTGGACTGGCTTGTGACAATCAGATTCACAGGAGGTTCATTTACAAACCAGATCATGAGTTTATTTATTTACACTACCCTACCAAATACCTCCCAAAGCAGGAGTTTCACTGTATCTCCTCCCTCCCCAGAAAAGAAAGGCTAAATTAAGTCCAAATGATGGGTTGACAAACACTGGATTCAAGAAGAAGGAATTGTGTGGTTTCAATAAAGGTTATTGATTTGTGGTACCATGATAACCTCATTGCTAATAAAAATACCTGCCTGGCTGATTTCACACCTGGGTCAGTCTATCAGAAGCAGCCTCTTCCTTAATGGTGCCGGAGGACCTTGAAAAACTATTCTCATCAACTCCTCGTTAAGGGTTTAGTTCCGATGTTGGCCTGTAGCCACTGGGGGTGTCCCCAGTCACCAGTTGGTCTTGATTTCCAATTATGTTAGTGAAGATGGACTCGTTCAATCGAAAGTATTAGAAAGTTAAAACTCAAACTAGATTAGGCCAAAACAATTTAAGTTTTTTGCTCATCCCTGAACCAAATACAGTGGCCAAAGGGATAACATGTGCAGATTGTCTGGTTCTGGGTTTCTCCATCACCCCTAGGATGAATCCTACTGCCAACAAATCACTGGACTGGGAGGGAGAATGGGGTTTATCCAAAGGAAAACAAGATTAGACATCGGGCAGGCAAATAATAACAATAATAACAATAAATGTCCACTGCACCAGCTTTGTGGTTGAGATTCTTGGCCAACCTCCTCTCCCCAGCTCAGAGTCACTTTCAGCGAGTAGGGGAACATCAACACCAATCACAAGTACAATGATGATTCCCTCTGGGAGGGAAAGAGAAAACACAAAAAGGGGACATGGGAATAGGCTAAAGGCTTAACTTCATTTCAATAATTTTAAGGTTGAGCTTTCTATTTGCCTTTTAGTCTACTGCATCTTTCACTTAGTTCCTATTATCCTAAAAGCTCCATATCCAGAAGATACCATGACAACTCAATTTAACAAATAATAATTATGCAAGTCCTGGGTGCCGTGACTTAAGGATTACAATTTCAGATTTAAAATGGCGATGGGTTCAATGGAATGTATGCCTGGGAAAGATATTAGGAATTAGGAAGAGCAGGCAGAGTTATGAGCATCAATGAGTCTGGGTCATGATATGGGGGATGACTCACAGCTAAGATAATGAACTGGTTCCCTCACTATTTGGGGCTAGAATTTTGGCCTAGAAAAGAAGGAGCTCTGGGACTACAGTTACAAATTTGGTTCAAATCCAGGCTTTGTCACTTATGAGTAACTTACTAGCCTGTGGCCAAGTTACTTTAAAAAAAAATTAAAATCAGTATTTCTTGAGCTCTGACTCTGTTCCAAGCACTGACATACATAATCTTCAGGTTTTTATAAGAATCTTGGAGGGTATGCAATATTAAATCCCTCAATTATCAAATGCTATCAATGGTAAGACACCATCAATTTAATAACAGCTTCCTGGGGTGAAAAATATAAGACATAGCAGCTATAAGATACACTTCACTTTTGAACATTAAAATAAGAAGTGAAAATAAAGGGCTCCTTAGAACACAAGAAAATGGAGTGTTATCCCATTTTACACATGAGAACACTGAGACTCAGGGAGGTTATGTCACTTATCTGTCCACAGTCACACAGCTTATTTCTGAACCTGGAGCCAGAATCGAATCCAAGTCCATGTGACTCCCACTTACCACACTGTACTTCCAATGTCACTGTTCCTTGGTTTCCTTGTGTATAAACTACGGATGGCATCGGTATCTCACAAGATTATCATGAAAACCAAATGATATCTATGAAAACATAAGTGCCGAGGTAATTGGTGCTTATTATTCTTTTTAACAACAAAACAATTGGAAAAATGTACCAAGTGAATAGAAAAGAAGAAATTAAGGGGGCTGGGAATGAACCAAATAGGAACCAGGTAGATTTTAAATTAAGGTGATTTCTGCCTTGGGCAGGACTTCTTTTAAATATTCTTCTAGCCAACAGATCAGTCTCAGAACACGGCAAATCCATGTTATAAATTTGGGTTTCAACTGGTTGAGCTGTAGGTGCCAGGTACATTAAGGTTGCTCAAACAGCCAAGGACTTCGTTTGTTCAGACTCACCCAAATTAAACAGTGAATTTTTTTTCCAACTTTACTTGATAAGAATCAATTTCTTTATTAAAATGTTTAAACATAACTGTAATGTCAAAAAAAAAAAAAAAGACAACATCTGAGCCAAAGGTGGTACAAATTCTGAATCAATTGGGTGGTTTTTTTTTCCTCTATCCCTTAACTGTTTGCATTCCTAATCTCTTTCTTCTTTTATTCCCCTGTTCTACTTTAAAGAGGAAATGCTCACCTACTTAATTCTATGCCAAAAGTCTTTCATTAATACAAGATAAGGCCATTCAACTGATTCAATCTTTTTATTTGCTATGATTACTTTCCTTCTCAACCTTCTCCTAACTTGTCCTTATTATAGTTTTTAATGCTGTTTTCTTTTGGTTCATTTAAAGTGACTATTCTCCTTTAAAAAGGCAGAACATAAACTTTTTCATTAGAAAAGCCATGCATTGTAGATTGCCAACCACACACCCTTGTCTTCCAACACTCTGCTCACTCTCTGGCGTGATGAAATTTGTAGGGCTTTCCTTATGGTGAGCATCTCGGTCAGTTTCCTAGGGTGCAGTAACAAATTACCACAAACTAGGTGGTTACAGCAATAGAAAGGTATTCCCTCACATTTCCGGTAGCCAGAAGTCTAAAATCAAGCTGTCAGTAGAGCCATGCTCCATCTGAAGGTTCTAAGGAAGACTCCTTGCCTCTTGCAGCTTCTGGTAGCTGCTGGCATTCGCTGGCTTGTAGACACATCACTCCAATCTCTGGATTCCCCGACATTTTCCCACTGTGTTTCTCCTCTTCTAATAAAGACACTTATCTTTGGATTTAGGACCCACCTAGTTAATCCAAAATGATCTCATTTCAAGAGCCTTTACTTAACTATATCTGCAAAGACCCCTTTTCCAAATAAGGTCACATTCACAGGAATTGGGGGCTTCGACTCAGACATATCCTTTGAGGGGCCACCATTCAACCCACTGTATCATCCAACTCAGAGAGGTATCACGTTTTGTCTAATAACCACTTAAATCCTATAACTGTTTCTGCCCTCCATTTTTTTAACTTTTCCATATTTTTGTTATGAGTATATATTTCTTTTATGATGAAATAAAGGAAGATATTTCAAATGTATAAATTCTTTAATGTCCCCTCGTTTCCAATACTTGAGCATCGCTCAGAAGTTTACAAAGTTTCTTTCCATTTATATCTCCTCAGATGCTCGCAGCGACTCTGTGTGATGGGTCTAATACATACTATCGCTTTAGAAATATGGAAACTGTGGCTCAAAGACTGGTCCAAAATCTCCTATCACTACAAGTCAGGGCTTCCTGAATCTTCATATTTACATTACACATCAGATAAAAAAGGTGATTTTTTTCATTTTAAATACATACAGAACATTCTCATCTTGAGAATTTTTTTTTTTTCATGGTTGGGGATTGAACGCAGGACCTGGTGCATGCTAGGCACGTGCTCTACCACTGAGCTGTACCCTCCCCTCTTTGAGTATTAACCTTGATAGAAGTGAGAAACCACATGAGCATTTAATCTTTAGGATTTAATTAGCTCACTCAATGCAGTGGCACCTAACACAGATTTGGAAACAATTTATTTGTGGTCATCCGGTCAAAATACAACCTCTGACCTCCAGTAGCTCATTCTTACATAGTTATCTGTCCTATACAAGAATGGTGATCGTCTTAGTGGTTTTTATGAATGTCTTCTCTCCTTCTGAAATCGAGGATGTCAGTCCATTCAGGCTGCTTTAACGAAACACAGTTAGAACCCTGGCGGTAAATAGGCTTAGCCCAGTAGGGAGACTTTCCAAAGAGGGTCACTTTGCAAAATGCACAAAAGATGTACTTCTCCCTTTTAGAAGCACAATGGATGCTGGAAAGCTGGTATGAAGGAAGAAAATAACCACTATCTTCCCATGAACTTTAGAGAAAACAATATACAATTGTCATGAGTAGTGTAACCTTTGGACTGCTCTGGAATGCAATATCCTTTCCAAGTGGGCAAACCCTTGATGGTGTTGATTTGGTTTTGTGTTCGCTTCTAATAATAAAAGGGAAGTGGGAGATTTCTGGTGGCAGGCAGCCAAACCATTCATCTAAAGATTTGGTATGTGTGTATGTGTTTACCTTGAATTATGTAAGTTATTCCCATTTAATCATTTATATTGACTTTAAAGAGGCAAACAGGATCTATGTGAAAAGTTAAGTTTATCATGCGCTACATTCAGAGATTACTTCAGAAGTTTCCCTTTTCAAAGAAAACGGTGATTTGTCTAATCCCAATCAAATCCAGTGTGCATAAAACAGAAGATCACAGAGCCAGAGATGAAATAAAGAGGCCCTGCTGGGTCCTTTGAGAGGTACATAAATGATGGGGGGGGGGGTAGTTCTTCAGTAAATGCGATGTAATGTACATCTCCATGTGCTATCTGTTCCATGGGCCTCTCTTGCTTTCCTGTTCTCTCTCCCTCCCTCTCTCTCTCTGTAGGCTGAGAGGCTCTACTGACTGGCTGCTGGCCTCCATTTCAGCAGTCTACACATACACAATGCCATACCCTAAGATCCTTTAAGAAGAAAAGATGGTATAAAAAGAGAATGAAATAATGTCATTTGCAGCAACATGGATGGACCTAAAGATTATCATACTAAGTGAGGTAAGTCATACAGAGAAAGACAAATGTCATATGATATCACTTATATACGGAATTTAAAAAAAAAATACAAATGAACTTATTTACGAAACAGAAATAGATTCATGGACATAGAAAACAAACTACGGTTACCAAAGGGGAAAGGGAAGGAGGGATAAATTAGGAGTTTGGGATTAGTAGACACACACTACTATATATAAAATAAATAAACAAGGACCTACTGGCTAGCACAGGGGAACTTTATTTAATTTCTTGTAATAAGCTATAATGCAAAAGAATCTGAAAATATATCTATATATATGTATGTACATGTAAGACTGAATCACTTTGCTGTACACCTGAAACTAACATTGTAAATCAACTACACTTCAATAAAAAATAAAATTAAAAAAAGAAGAAAAGATGACCAATACACACTACTGTATACAAAATAGGTAAACAACAAGGTCCTACTGTATAGCACAGGGAACTACATTCAATAGCTTGTAATAACCTATAATGAAAAAGAATCTAAAAAGGAATATATGTATGTGTGTAACTGAATCATGATGCTGTACACCAGAAACTAACACAACATTGTAAATCAACTACATTTCAATAAAAAAGAATATGAAAAACAATATATATGTATAACTGAATCACTTTGCTGTACACCTGAAACTAACACAACATTGTAAATCAACTATATTTCAATAAAAAAACAGAAGAAGAAAAGATGACTTCCCAAACACTAGTAATTATCACAACTTGCCACCTAAAGGAATTTTATGTAATGAACATAAGCATGCTGAGCAGAAGTTCAATTGCACTGGTTCCCTGGCTTGGGAAAGGTGTTGAGCAGACTGAAACTCTGACCCTTGCAATCGACACCAGTGGTACCTCAGCCAAATCCTCTTTTACGGGCCAATACACTAATCCCCAAGCTGCCAGGAATGGTGGTTGCTGAGAGCTCACAGCTGCCCCCTTCTCCAGAGGATTGCTCTTGGCCAAGTGGAGCCATCTGGCAAGGAAGATTACTTCTTATCCCATCACCCCCAGGCAGCCCAAAGCTATGACTGATGGACTGACTGACTGATGGAGAAGGACAAAAGGCAGGCTCCCTCGCCTCAAGGTGTGACAAATTCTGTGGTGCAATCAACCTGCAGAGCTTCCGGTGGCAACCAGCTGAAGCTGGTCATCATATGAGACCACCTCCTTTCTTAATGTCTTCCTCTGCTCCATCCTTCTCCTGCACCCTCTTTCTCCTGAGAACACTCAATAAATCACTCACCCAAGAGCTTATGTCTCAGGTTCTATTTCTGGAACCTTGCTGAAGACACCTCCCTTATATGGAGAGCAAGAGCAATCCTAGACAGCAGAAATTCTGCCTCTTTTCAGCACCCCAACCAGAAGGACTTGAGCTCTGACTTCTGACCTCTGAACCAAGTCAGATTCACACTCTCCCTCACCCTTGTAGCCAATGAGCCACCAAATAAAACCTCTGTCTCCTTGAAAAGGGATTCCTCCTACACTTTTGATGGGAATGTAAATTGGTGCAGCCATTATGGAAAACAGCATGGAGATTCCATAAAAAAACTAAAACTAGACTTACCATGTGATCCAGCAATCCCACTCCTGTGCATATATCTGGAAGGAACTATAATTGGAAAAGATACATGTACCCCAATGTTCATAGCAGCACTATTTACAATAGCCATTGAAACAACCTAAATGTCCATTGACAGATGACTGGATAAAGAAGCTGTGGTATATTTATACAATGGAATACTGCTCAGCCATAAAAAAGAATAAAATAATGCCATTTGCAGCAACATAGATGGACCTGGAGCTCATACTAAGTGAACTAATTCAGAGAAAAAAAAATACCATATGATGTCATTTACATGAGGAATCTAAAAAAAACGATTCCATGTGTATTATTTACAATACAAAGATAGACACACACGTAGAAAACAAACTTATGGTTATGGGGGGGTAAAGGGGGTGAAGAGAGATAAATTGGGAATTTGAGATTTGCAGATAGTAACTACTATATATAAAATAGATAATCAACAAGTTTCTACTGTATAGCACAGGGAACTATACTCAATATCTTGTAGTAACCTATAATGAAAAAAATATGAAAATGCATATATGTATGTATATTTATGACTGAAACATTATGCTGTACACCAGAAATTGACACAACATTGTAAACTGACTATACTTCAATAAAAAAATAAAATAAAATTTAAAAAGATCACACCAAAAAAAAAAAACAAAAAAAAAAACACCACTATCTCCTCAACATCTTGTTATTCTAAGCCCTCTCCAGTCACCACCCCAGCTCAGGCTCTCATGGCTTCTTAACCAGTGTAATATAATCTCTTCCTAACTGGTCTTCCTGACTTCAGGCTTATTAGCTGCCTTCTGGAACCTTTTGAATAACAAATATGGTCATGTTACTTTATCCTCAAACACTCTCATAGGCTACCTTATGACTCTCAGAGTGATTTATATTCATTTTCTTATCCTGTAAAGTAAAACTGTAGCAAAGGTACAATTATTTTCTCCCACAGGTAAGAACATTGAGCCCCTGGAAGGGGAAGGAATTCACCCAAGGTCACACAGTTAGTAAAGGGTTGATCTGGAAAGTATTCTAGCTGACTCCAAAGCCATGCTCTTAATCTCATCACTAGGTTGCCTCTCAATAAATCCAGACTCAGCATTCTGGCTTTTAAAGCCCTCTGTGGACAGGACCCAAAATATTTTTCAAATTTATCTCCCCCAAATCATCATACTTCTCATCCTAGCAACACCAGACAACTTGTCCTTCCTTTAACACCCCTGTTCCCCACTCCTGCTGTCTTATCTGACTAGAAGTCCCTTTGCCCACACCTCCACTTGTCACACCTTTGTGGCAGATTGTTCATTCTCTGACAATGTGACCTTGATCCTCCTCCCATCAAGAGGTGGAGCCTATAACCCCTTCCCTTGAATCTGGGCTGGCCATGGTGACTCTCATATTACCAGTAGAATGTGGCAAAAGTGATGCTGTGTGACTTCCAAGGCTAGGTGAGAAAAGTCCACACAACATCTGCCTAAGACCACTATGCTACAGAGGCCCTGGCAGCCCAGATGAGCTCCCAGCTGGGTTCCCACTGACAGCCAGCATCAAAGCCAATGAGTGTGCCATCTTGGACGTCCAGACACCAGAGCCTTCAGACGACTGCAGCCCCAGTCACATCTGATCATAATCACTTAAGAGATGCCAAGCAAGAATTGCTCAGCTGAGATCTTCCTGAATTCCTGAACATAAGATTTTTAACAGAGTAAAATGATTGTTTAATGCCACAAAGTTTGGGGGTAAATTATTACACAACCATAGTAACCATGATAGCCTTACAATCTTCCAGTGCCCTAATTAAATGCCAATTTTTGTAGGAATCTTCCCCCGTCTGATTTAATTGCTACCTTCCTGAAACTCTCGCAGCAATTAGCTTCTCAAATATGTCACTTATTACAGTTGGCTTTTTATTAACTTGTGTGCTTACCTTTTCCCTCTCATCCACATATCTTGGGGGTAGGAAAAATACAGTATTAACATTCATTAATCTTTATATTCCATAACCACTAGCCTCATGCCTGGTATCAAGTAAACGCTTAATAAATGTTTGCTGTCCTGAACTAAACTGAAGAGATAAGGAATATCTTATTCTCCACCAACAGGAGAGAGTTGGAACTCTCTTGGCCTAATGGAAGTACAGCTTTTTGCTACATTCCACAGTATAACTTGCCAATGAAAGAGCCCTCATGAAATAGGAGAGATGGTACAGTGTTGTGTGGTTGAAGAGAATGGGTTCTGCCAGCCTATGGGTAGGAATGTCACCTCTACCATTTACTAGACATAATCTTGTAAGCTACTTCCCATCTCAAGACGTCAGTTATCCCCTCTATAAAATGGGCTGATAGTGCCCACCAACCAGAGTTGTCCTGAGGAGAAACTGAGATCATTTCTGAAGCTTAATTCGAAGCTTCAATGATAAGCCTCCTATAAATGGTAGCTATTCATATTATAGACAACAAGTGTACATTAAAATTCCGGAGATGACATCAATTTAACAATTTCATTATTTCCTGCACAATGATTTGTCACATAAATCACTAAAAGCTATTTGTGAGATTCCTTTTCAGTATATTCACAGACCATAAATAATCCTTTGCCAGACTATTTGTCCTGATTTTGGTTTGAAAAAAATATGGTCACCATACACATAGACCACAAGACCAAAATCTCCTGCCTCTGATGGATCACCCACTGTGCTGTGAGTACCATGAGGCGCCAAGCCTTAGCCATTCTTCCACACCCTAGCAGTGCTCAAAGGAAGGAGAGTATCTTAAGCTGGATTTGACTGCCAACTTCTGCTCTGACAACACTGACCTCAAGTTGTTGCCATGGTAGCGTGGACTGTTGATAATGCTTCTTAGAGACACTAGATGAGGCAAGACCCCAAAAGTGGCATTGAGAAGCAAAACCTGGGCATTACTAAGTGATGCACAACTCCAAGGTGCACCATTTACACTGTTGAATTCCAGGGGGCGCCATTTACATAGGATACACTGTACTAGTGTCTTGGAGTTGTGCAACATGGCAGCCTAGATCATGGAGCATGTGCCCTTACCCAATCTGCCTTCCCTACTGCAAAAGAAAAAAAAGCGAATATCACACTCCACCCCAAACTGCATCTGTAAGTTCTCTCAGGTGTGGGTACCAAGAAGTACTTTATTCTGGAAAAGAGGATAAATAATTTATGCAATGATTATTTTACAAGATGTGAAGACATACTCTGAAACTAGTACCTAACATGAAAGGCTCCAAACAGATCTGGCTGTCTTATTTTTCCAAAGCAAGGAAAACTCTTTCAGCATAAACATTTCTTAAATGTTCCAATTTTCCTTTCTCAGAACAGCATCCCTTCTTCCACCAAAATAAATAAGCAAATAAAGTTGTTCACAACCCTACTCATTATACAACATCAACATTCATGAGCAGGACAACAGTGGGGAATATAATGAAAGAGCCTAATTTGAGACTTCCCCCCAGAATGACTTTAAATATAATGAAGGATTAAAAAAAAAATCCTTGGCTTTGTTTTTAATGTGTGCATTTTATATCATGTGTGGGAACGTTGGGTGGCTTAGTTAATACAAAGCCAATGCTGAACCATAAAGCTGGACTATACTCAAATAAATCTAGAGGCAATGTGCTCACAGTATGGAATCTTCTAGCACTGAGGGTCTTGGAAGAACTTGCTTAAGTCCATCCTAACCCCTTCTACTCCAGCTTCTCCATTTCCTTTTATGTTGCCCTCAGTGGAAATGGGAAAACTTCCCACCATTAGAACCCTTTGCCAGGGTATGGGTATAGCTCAGTGAGGGGATGGGTATAGCTCAGTGGGGGGATGGGTATAGTTCAATAAGGGGGGTGGGGGTATAGTTCAGTGGTAGAGCACATGCTTAGCATGCGCGAGGTCCTGGGTTCAATCCCCAGTACCTCCATTAAAAATAAAAAAATAAAATATGAAAAAAAAGAATCCTTTGGCATATAGGCAGTTAGTCCTTCCTCTTGAGTACAGGTCCTTGGGTTCCCAAACATTTACCAGCAGAGAAAACCCTGCCAGCCACCTGCTCTGGCTTTTTATTGGTGGTCTCTGCCAGCCCTGGATGAACTGAGAGTTGGAGACAGCGAGAGGGGAGTATGGGCCTTTGTTAATGTAAAAGAACTGGAACAGGACAATATGAAGAAGTGGCGAGAAGTGGGGGCTGTTGGCATTTGAAGACCAGGAGCCCTTCTCCTGGGCCCTCTTCTGTACTAGACATCTAGTGTTGAAACCTTTCATCATAACTGAGGAGCGCTCTCTGATAATAATAACGACAATTCCTCCTACCTTTCCACTACTCTTTACTGAGCCCCAACCTGGGACCAAACACATTGAGTATCCTTGACAACTTTGCAGGATAGGCATTATTATTACTGTTTTACTGAAAACGAAACCAAGACTCAGAAAGATAATGGCGTAGTTAGAAGGCAGCGGAGCTGGGAATGAATCTGAAAGCCCACAGCCGACTGCCTCCGGCTCATGTAAATCACGTGCTGCCTAAAAGCACTGGTCAACTTTGGACTCAGAATCTCCCTATGAGTCCAAAATATTTTCCTCCCATCTGAGTATTCCATACTTTGTCAGGATTTTAAAAATTATGACACCAGTCCTTATATCTTGCTATATCCTGAAATATACTAATCCTTCCTAACACTTCCCTCTGCCCATGGCCCTCCCCATAATCTACTTTTCAGCATTCCCTGGCACCCACAGCAAGTAGAAGGGCCCTGGGGTCAGTGGTCACATGGCTATTGAGATGGAAACATAACTTTTTAAGCAGACACCTATCCCAGGTCCTCTAGAAACACAGAAATTTTTTAAAAGTAGGGGGACACCACTTCAAAGGTACTACACCAAAATAAGATGCAGCATACCTTCACTTTCACTAATATTAGATGAGCAATTAAGATGATACGATTTTCCCTAACACTTTCCTACATTGCTAGAATGAATCTACATTGGTACAACCTCTGTGGAAGCAATTGAGCAATATCTATGAATCTATAAAAATTACATGTGCACAAGCCACTATGGAAAACAGAATGGAGTTTCCTTTAAAAAATAAAAATAAAGTTACCATATGATGCAGCAATCCCACCCCTGGGCATATATCCAGAGAAAACTCTAATTTGAAAAGATACATGAACCCCTATGTTCACAGCAGCACTATTTACAATAGCCAAGAAATGGAAGCAACCTAAATATCCATAGACAGATGAATGGATAAAGAAGATGTGGTACACACACACACAATGGAATATTACTCAGCCATAAAAAAGATGAAATAATGTCATCTGCAGCAACATGGATGGACCCAGAGATTATCATAGGAAGTGAAGTCAGAGAAAGACAAATACCACATGATATCACTTATATGTGGAATCTAAAAAAATGACATACATGAACTTATTTACAAAACAGAGACAGACTCACAGACATAGAAAACAAGCTTATGGTTACCAAAGGGGAAAGGTGGGGGAAGGATAAATTTGGAGTTTGGGATTAGCAGATACAAACTACTATATACAAAATAGATAAACAACAAGGTATCGCACAGGGAACTATATTCAAGAACTTGTAATAACCTATAATAAAAAGAATATATATGTGTATGTGTGTGTGTGTGTGTGTGTGTGTGTGTGCGTGTGTGTGTGTGTGTATATATATATGTGAATCACTTTGCTATATACCAGAAACTAACACATTATAAATTAACTATACTTCAACTTAAAAAATTACATGTACACATACCATTTGTCTTAGGCCAGGCTCCCTAGAAACAGAGGCTGAGGCAGGGATTCTTGTGCATATAACTTATTGAAGGAATGTTCTCAGGCAAAAACCTGCAGGGGAGTAAGGGAAGCAGGGTGGCAGGGGAAGGCACTAGGGCAAGATGTGGCTCAACATCTGTCTAGCCTCAGGCCTATCCTACAAGGAGCTCTTGAGTGAAAATTGCACCACAGAGGTTGTTCTGCCCAAAGACAAGTCAGCTGGGCCATTATACCCACACATCTGTCAGTCACTGGCCAAGGGCTGTCCCCAGAAGGGTGTGTGACTTTCAAGACATCTGTGGGCCAGGCAGCAGCTGTCAGTTAACAGCAGTTCCCCAGAAAAGAAAGCAGGTGTCAGCTTGTTGCAACCAACATCTGCAGCAGCTCGGGAATGGGTACAGTAGTACTCAGGAAGAGGTCTGGGCCAGGCACCAACAAAACCTGCCACTATTTGACCCAGCAATATCATGTCTAGTAATTTATCCTCAGATACATTTGCACACATGCAAAGTGATGCATGTCCAAATTTATTCATTGCAACATTGTTTATAATAGGAAAAGGCCCCCCAGTAAGTGGCTGGTTAATTACATTATGATACATCCATACAATGGAAGGGTGGATACGAGAAAAATAAGAATAAGGAAAATTTCCATGTATGGATATGCGATGACTCTGAATATATATTTTTACCTGAAAAATAACAAGGTGCAGAATAAAATATGTATAGTATATTACTTTTCTCTAAGAACATGTATATGTATTTGCTTATATAAGCTTAAGTTAACCCTGCAGGGTAGGCAAAAAACTGGAAACACTGGTTGAAAGACAGAGAGGGAGGAAGAGTTTTCGGTGTATAACCCTCTATATCTTGTGAATTTTATACTACATGAATATATTGCCTATTCAAATGAAATGAATGAAGATGGATGGATGGATAGGGAGGGAGGGAGGGAGGTGGACAGATAAATTGATTTGCTCTGAGACCCAGCCAGGAGTTTCTGCCACTCCTTTGACAACTGAAAGAAGCAGAACCAAGGGACATTGTTTTCCCAGCCAGAAATATCTTCCTTTCTGATGATTGCTGATGAATTCCCTGCATTGTGCATAATTTCCGGTTTAACCAATAGCCTCTTACTTCCTGATACATTTCAGATCCTCCACTCATCCATATTATTCATACCTCCCCATGGAAGTTTGATTTCTTTATCAAGATGAAGTCAATTAACCATTGCAACTATAGCAAGCTCTCTTCCTGAATTTTGAGCCAAGTTATGGTCCCAAGCTATCACTGAAAAATTTTATAATTGAAAACTATATTAATCAGAGTGTTAATTTTATCAGTCAGATCCTAACAGTGTCACAAGACAAAACGGCTCCCTGGATAAATAAATTTAAGCTGAATAGATTTCCATACTGCAGGACTTACCAGAGCCTTTAATATTACAATGTACATTTTCAGTCTCCTAAGATGCAGGATTCTCTCTAAAACTATTTGACTGCAGAATTGGAGAAGGGCTCACCTGGGCTGTTCTTGCTTGGACTCTCAATGACTGGAGTCATCTGAAAGTTCAACTGAGCTGCACGTTCAAAATGGCTCACTTATACGGGTAACAGTTTGGTTGTTGGCTGGAAGTTCAGTTGGCTGTCAAACTGGAGCATCTCCACTCAACAGCATGAGGGTCTCAGGGTGATCGAGTTTCTTACATGGCACCTGGCTTCCCCCACAGCAAATGTCCCAAGAAAACCAAGCAGAAGCTATGTGGCCTTCTATGAACTTGCTTCAATAGTTATGGAGGTCACTCTACTGATTCTACTGATTACAAGTGAGTCTCTCAGATCAGCACAGATTAAGGTGGAGAGGTCATAGAACCACCTGGGAAGAATGCCAAAGAATCTGTGGATGCATTTTAAGACTGCCACAATTCATAATTGCTTTGATTGTACAGATGGGACAAAAATTTCTTTGACTGAAAATAACTGACCCATGCTGCTGAAAAGACAAAGTGGTAGGACACACATTTCAGCCTCAAATACAGGGTTTCCGTAAGTACTTGGAGGAAGCTGTATAAACATACACTGTCATTTAATCAAAGGCAAAGCTGGATTCTGCATGGACCTGCTCTGGACCATGAATCATGTCTATTTGTCATAGAGTCATGCCATGTGTTAACTGTGTGTTTCACTGACTCATTTTTTAAAATTGACAAATAAGACTGGTTTCAAGATTAATTACAGTCAATAAGCAAGAAAGAGCTGCCAAGTGTTCTATTTCAGTCTGTATGATAATCATACCATTTACAGCAACTATGGAGAAATAATAGCATTTCTGATCAATAAATTTCACCATGTTTATGAGTATTGAACCGAGCATCCTTTTTGAAGCTAAAATTTGAGGGGATGAAATATTGCTCTATGGTTTAAAAAATAAATAAAATTCATTTTAATAAAAAAATGAAAACACATACATCTTCAGTTACAGGAATTTTGAGTTCTCTGTTTAGACCATCATTATTATTTCAATCTTTCAATGATATCTGTCTACGAAAGTGAAGTTGAACATCTAGATAAAAGATAATGCTGTCTTCCTTTACCACCTAAGGGAAGAAAATACCAGAAGGATTTTATTTCATCAGGACAATGAATCAAAATTGAGGACCCTCACTTAAGCATATTATGGTGGTGAAATTCCCTGTCAGCAAGTCTGAGGATTATGTAACCACTACAAATACCTCCTCCCCAGTCCAATAAAATGACAGGAGCAGCAAGAGCTCAGAGTATGTGAGTAACGCATAATTAACACGTTTTGAAAATCACGTGACTCAGGCAAGTAAATCTTTCACAACCTCTTAATGTACAGGAACGATTTTACATATTCAGTGAGGAGAGGTGAGCAAACGGGCTGACTGAAGAAGAGGTTTGGAAAAGGTGGGATAATTTTTTAAGCGGGAGGAAGGTATGGGTCTTTGTCCCAGGTCCTTGTGTGTTTGGTTAAGCAAATTGGTCAAGGAGACAGAGGGGGCGAAAGTGTTTCTGTCAGCTCCAATCATGCTGGGAATAACGATACCATTCATGGACCAGCACTGAGCAGTCAGCTGGGGCAGGAGAGCGTATCTTCCAAGGCAAGTGACTGTACAGAAATCAGGGGGCAGAACCAAGGGAGATAGCTAAGGATTGGTGGTGGGGATGGTTTGTTTAGGAAAGTCACAGTAATGAGAAAAACAAATGGTGCTGAAACACTGGGCTTTGCCTACCCAATCACAGGCCGGTGTGCAAGGGGCTTTTGTCACATTACTGACTCATCCAGCTACCCAATCTTTCACATTTTCCTTGCTATTGGTGAGTCTACCAAAGATACTATCTGGACCATGTTAAACAGTCAGCATATCTTAAAACTGGAAAGGACCTTCAAGATCATTTTGTTCAGCCATTTTCGCTTGAGAATTGTGGTAATAATTCCCTGGAGAACTTCTGAGAACCAGTCCAGTGCTTCATGCTGGAGGCACTGGTGACTGTTTCTCCAACCCTCCCAGCTGCAGCCTGCAGACCCTCACTCCCCCAGCTTCCCCACATCGTGTAGGCTCTCAAGCCCCTGGCTTCCCACAATACAGAGAATGACTCTGTTTTCCTGACCAAATCCCATCTTCCTGACAAAGTTTGCTTGTATCAAGAGATGTCCAAACTCGCCAACTGCATAGTGAGAGCCAAGATGGCTACTTCAAAGCAGGAGTTCTGGGAGCAGGGAGTCCCAGAATGTGAGTGCAGTGGTGCTTGGCACAGGAATCATAAACACACTGGACCAAAGATGCCCAAAACACACGCATACATCCTACCTCTTGATTGCAAGTATCAGAAACCCACTGCAGTGAGCTTAAGCAAAAAAAAAAAAAATATATATATATATATATATATATAATAAATACAAATAAAAATATATATATATAAGAGGTGGATTATAAGGATACTAAGGTGTGCCCCAGAACTGAGAGAAGAGTTAGCCAATCAAACTTCAGGAAAGGCAGAGAACAGGCTTGAGGATAATGGGGAACTCATGAATCCTCTCTCTTCATCTTTTTAAGTGTTGCTTTTCTCTGAATGCCTGCTTTGTTCTTCCCTTTCACTTCAGAAAGTTTTTCTCTGTCCCCCAAACAAATGGAAACAAAGATTCTAGATTGGTTTATACAGAAGAAGCTGGTGGAGATAGACAGAGGGCCATGCCCCTGCATCAAACCTCTACTGGGGTCAAGTTCACAAAAATTTGAATGCAGTCTGTGAACACAGAGGGTAGAGCCTCAGCCTAGTAAGAGGGCCTGGCTGGGGACCTGGTAAGAGAGAAGTCTGAGTTGGTGCAGAATCATGTTCTAAGAGATGCTGCAGGTTCAGGATGGAAGTGGTGGTTTCATTTTCCACAGACAGTTGTTCTTTAATAGTATATGGAGTGAGAAAGCCAGGAAACAGAGGGTGTGTGTGCCAATTGTATTTAATTTCCTGCTGCTAAAGGGATGTTGAGCTGAGGCAATGGCCAAACCACTCAACAGACAAAGTCAGAAATGCAAATGAAAATAAAACAATGGAAAAGGAAAACAAAAAGAAAGGAAAACATACTCCAAGCGAATGTGCAAACAAAAGTTCTAGAACGTATGAAGAAATCTCACACTGTGGAAAAGACATCTAACAAAATATTCTGATCTGAACTCAACACAGGTGAAGTCAATGTTAGGGAACAGAATAAGACTTAAAAATAATTATGTTTGGGATGTTCTGGAAAATCATTGAAGGCATAACACCCATTCAAAGAGGGCAGGCCTCCTTTCCCCATCCCTAGGCTTCTGACCACAAGCACCTGGCCACTCAGCACTGCCCCACCCCCAGAGACCCCACATTCCTCTCCCTTAAGGCCATCAGTCCCATGCAGCACACTCAGGGCTGTTCCTTTGCCCCTGGGGGCTCTGCTTGAGTGCGGCCCCAGGAAGTCTGGCCGCCTTGTTCCCTCCAGGGTCTGGTCTTGTGACTGCTCTCCACAGCACTCCGATGCCACTCTCATGTGATAGATTCCTTCTTGTGTAAGGTCTGTTCTGTTCTCCCACAGTTCTCAGTTTTTTTTTTTTTTTAATTAACAGACTATTTTTAGAACAGTTTAGGTTTACAGAAAAAGTGATCAGAAAGTACAGAGTTCCCAAATGTGCCTTCTCCCCCAACAACCCAGTTTCCCTTATTATTTACATCATGTATTAGTTTGGTACATTTGTTAATAATTGATGAGTGAATATTGATACATTATTATTAACTAAAGTCCATAGTTTACATTACAGTTGTTCATTCTTGGTGGTTGCATATTCTATGCATTATGACAAATGTATAATAACATGTATCTACCATTACTGTATCTTACCAGATAGTTTCACTGCCCCCAAATCCTCTGTGTTCCACCCATTCATCCCTCCCTCTTCTTCCCCAACCCCTAGCAGCCACCAATTTTTTCACTGTCTCCATACTTTTACCTTTTCTAGAAGATCATATAGTTGAAATCACACAGTATGTAGCCTTTTCAGATTGGCTCCTTTCACTTGGCAACGTGCATTTAAGATTCCTCCACGTTTTACCATGGTTTGATAGGTCATTTCTTTTTTAGCACTGAGTAATATTCCATTCACCCACTGAAGGACATCCTGGTTGCTTCCAAGTTTCAACAATTATGAACAAAGCTGCAATAAACATCCAGGGTTTCGTGTGAAGGTAAGTTTTCAACTCCTTTGGGTAAATACCAAGGAGCACGATTGCTGGCTTTTATGGTAAAAGTATGTTTAGCTTCATAAGAAACTGCCAAACTGTCTTCCAACTGTCTGTACAATTTTGCATTCCCATGAGCAATGAAGGAGAGTTCCTGTTGCTGCACCTCTTCTCTAGCATTTGATGCTGTCAGTTTTCTGAATTTTGGCCATTCTAATAGGGGGATCTTGTTTTCCTTTGCAATTCCTTAATGACGTATGATGTGAAGCATCTTTTCACATGCTTACTTGCCATCTGTATAACTTCTTTGGTGAAGTGTCTGTTCAGACATTTTTCAGATATTTTTTCATTTCCTAATTGGGTTGTTTGCTCTTTAAATTGTTTTTTAAATTTTGTATGCAATTTTTAGAGATTACACTGTATTTACAGTTTTTACAAATTATTGGCCATATTCCCCATGTTGTACAATACATTCCTGTAGCTTATCTTACACACAATACTTTGTACCACCCACTACCCTACCCCTGTATTGTGCCCCTCCACAACTAGTAACCACTAGCTTGTTCTCTATATCTGTGTCTGCTTCGTTTTTGTTATACTCACTAGTTTGTTGTACTTTTCAGATTTCACATATAAGTGATATCATACAATGTTTGTCTTTGTCTGACTTATTTCACTTAGCATAATGTCTTCCAAGCCCACCTATGTTGCTGCAAATGACAGATTTTTGTCCTTTTTTATGGCTGAGTAGTATTTCATTGTATGTATGTATGTATATATATATATATATATATATATATATATATATATATATATATATATATACACCACATCTTCTTTATCCATTCATCTGTTGATGGACACTTAGGTTGCTTCCACAGCTTGGCAATTGCAAATAATGCTGCTATGAACATTGGGGTACATGTATCTTTTTGAATTAGTGTTTTTGGTTTTTTCGGGTATATACCCAAGAGTGGAATTGCTGGGTCATATGGAAGGTCTATTTTTAGTTTTTTGAAAAACCTCCATGCTGTTTTCCTCAGTGGCTGTACCAATTTAGAGTCTCACCAACAGTGTACAAGGGTTCTCTTTTCTCCACATCCTCGCCAACATTTGTTATTTGTGGTCTTTTTGATGATAGCCATTCTGACAGGTGTGAAGTGATATCTCATTGTGGTTTTGATTTGCATTTCCCTGATGATTAGTGACATTGAGCATCTTTTCGTGTGCCTGTTAGCCATCTGCATTTTCTCTTTGGAAAAATGTCTATTCAAGTTTTCTGCCCATTTTTTAATCAGGTTGTTTGTTTTTTTGATGTTGAATTATATGTGCTGTTTATATATGTTGGATATTAATCCCTTATTTGTCATATAACTTGCAAATATTTTCTCCCATTCAGTAGGTTGTCTTTCATTTTGTTGATGGTTTTTCTTTTGCTGTGTAAAAGCTTTTAAGTTTAATTAGGTCCCATTTGTTTATTTTTGCTTTTATATCCTTTACTTTAGGAGACGAATCCAAAAAAACATTGCTGCGATTTTTGTCAAAGAGTGTTCTGCCTATGTTTGCCTCTAGGAGTTTTATAGTATCCAATCTTACATTTAGGTCTTTAGTCCATTTTGAGTTTATTTTTGTATACGGTATCCAAGAATCTTCTAATTTCACTCTTTTACATGTAACTGTCCAGTTTTCTGAGCATCACTTGCTGAAGAGTCTTTTCTCCATTGTATATTCTTACCTCCTTTGTCATGGATTAATTGACCATAAGTGTATGGGTTTATTTCTGGGCTCTCGATCCTGTTCCACTGGGTTTTTTTTTTTTTTTATTGTTGAGTTTTCAGTGAGTGCTCTTTTTTAATGACTTGTTTTGAAAAAGCCACCTCTCTGTCTCCTGAGATGCTCTACAGATCTTGAGTTGGGACTTTCCCTCTCTGTCCCAGCTCTTATGAGAGCCTTTTGATCTGTGGACATGGATGGTGGAACTTCATGAGCCATCACTGGTAGACTTGCTTCAGGACCCAGTTGCTAACTAGGGCTAGTGCATTTCACCCTACTGCCAGCCAGAGAATATTTGCAGCCCCCAGTGCTATGGTACTTGTGACAGAGAAGCCAATGGTAACAACGATCAAGACTTGTTTGTAGTCATGTCACACAGGATCCAGTTCCCCTCTCTCCCAGGCCCTCCAAATCCCATGTTTTTAAAGAAATCCAGGCAAGAGGAGATTGAGAGAACAGAACAGCATTGAGATCCTAAGCTGGTTGCAGCAACTGTTCTGTTGACCCAGAAAGGGAGCGCTGCCCAGAGTTCTACCCAGAGCTGATGAACAGTTCACAGGACAAAGTAGGAGGTCTTCAGCCTGGAAACAAGGGTGGAAAGAATCATAGAAAAGACCGAATCTGAGGCTTGATTGAGATGGGAGATGTGTATGATGAATCTGATTCTTCCACCAACAGATCTGGACTTGTTGAAGTATATGATGAGTTTCTTCCTGCTTCTCTGACCACAAAGCACAGAGGACGTGACATTAACCTGAGAACCCTACAGTTACAATAAACATCAGAATCTGACATGATAAAACAACGAGGTCCTACTGTATAGCACAGGGAACTATATTCAATGCCTTGTAATAGCCTATAATGAAAAAGAATATGAAAAGGAATATATACATATATATGTATAACTAAATCACTATACCGTACACCAGAAATTAACACATTTGTAAATCAACTATACTTCAGTTTAAAAAGAAAACAGAATCTGACAATGACTCCACTAAAGAAAAGAGGAAAATCACCAAAGTAGAAGAAGTTGAAAGAAGGTAGTGAGAAGAGAAAAAAGAAAAATGATGACACTTTCAACAGGGAGAAGAAATCAACAAAGCCCAGATTGTCCCAAATGGGCTTCACAGCTCTCCAGGCTGGTAATGAGAAAAAGAGTAAGAAATGTGCTTGAGGCTCTAAATGATAAAGGGATGTTAAAGAAATTTCAAGATGAGAAACCGACCCAAGAAAAACAGGCACAAGGATCATAAGCCTGTGGGAATGGGGGAGCACCCTTCGCTCTCAATCTTCTGCTCTGCTCCTGACAGTGTGCTCCAGGAGGTCACTGTTATGGTCTCCCTGACTGATTTGGACTGGAAGAAGCTGCTCAGTGCATCTCCAGAAGGAAGCCCCTTCTGTGATATGGATGATGAAAGATTCCCATGGGGTGGGATTGGACAAGGAGTTCACATGGTTTTTATCCCTCCCCAGAGGCTCACCAGTGCCCTTGAAGCAGTGCCTTGAGGAGCTCGTTCAGACTTCCAGAACTGCTGAAGGACAGTGTAAATGGAAGTTCTCCACCGAGAATATCTCTGGGATCCTACTGAGCATGGAGGTGCAGATCTGGAAGCCAAACAGCCAGATCTGCTCTGAGGTGCACAGCCATCTGACTTCATCCCTGCCCTGCAGCAGAGACATCCTGGCCCCACTTGCCCCCAGAACTTCATCTCTGGGAACTGGGTGGAGGGGTGCATCTGGAGGGGCCTCTATAGAAACTTAAAGAAGCTATTGGCAGGGCAACACCAGAGCAGATGGCCCAGTACCAGGATGATTGCCAGGTACACACACAAGCAAAGACTGCAGAGATGCTGGAAGGGGTAAAAGACAAGCAGCCGAGAGAACAGATTTGTTCTGGTAAGGAAGAAGAAAAGGGGAACGGAGCCCAGAAGAAATTCCAATGGAATGCTGAAATTAGCAAGGTGTGCTGTCAGGTGGTGAAGACAGAACCAGAGGGCTATGATCTGGAAAGGACCAAGAGCCAGTCTAGGGAGGACTTCAGGAAAGCTCTTCTGGATGCTGAAGTCCAAACTCTCTGGCCCCAGGGCTGGGTGCAGGCCAGGTCTCTGTGTAAGGAGAGTGAACCACACCATGGGTCCCTGACATCGATCGTGCCCGAGATGAAAGTAATGGCTCCTTCAAGGTCAAGGTGAAGGAAACACAGAATAAGTCTCCTGAAAAGGTTCTCATCCTATCAGCCCAAATTGGCAGTCCTGTGGCTTTGCATCAAGGTCACAGGTCTTTATATACAAAAGGAAAAAAGGAATTTTCCAAAGCCCAACTCTCTGGACCATCACTCTCCAGCACTCTGTAATCATCCCCTCAATTTTCTGGCTGAATGGGCAGTGGTACTGGAGCAGCCTGAGGAGAACAATCCCAAGAGTTCTGGCTACAAAGAGCTCTCTTGCCAGGCTCCCTCAGCAAAGCTTTCCAGAAGAACAGCAGTCTAAATTGCGGACCCAAGTCAATTTTGTACATGTTCATTGAATAGCACAAAGCTTTGCTCCCACACCCCACCTAGTTCCATCTGGCAACAACCTTGCCAAGTCTTCTTCCTTCAGCATCCATGCCTCCACGGTAGCCTCTTCGGGAGGCACTTCCTTCTCCAGCAGCGATTCACAAGAACCCAGCTCCATCCCACACTTCCTTGAGCCACAAGGCAAAATGACATTCGGCCAACTCTCCAGGGCTGTCTTACAAGTCTCCCCTCGCTGGTTCCAGCTCCCAACGTGGGCTTTCTTCTAGCAGCTCTCCTCTGGAAGAACAACCATCTAGAGCTTCAATTCCTCCCAAAAACTTGCCCCCATGGTAGACCTCCCTGCACGGGACAGCCTCCATGGACAGGTCCCAAGCCCACGGTGAACAAACCTCTGTTCCTCAGAAGCTGGCCTTGGTGGTCTGAGTGGAGATTCTAGTGATGGGAGGCAGGGAGGAACAAAGGTACTGACCTTGTCCCTGAAACTCACCATGGTTAGCAGCCCGTGCTCCTCAAGAGGAACTCCCAAGGTGCTCCTGGGCTTCAGAGTTATGTGCCGGACAGTTAATGGAGAGACAGATCTTGGGATGGAGAGCGTTCTGGGCTTGGAATATGGGGGGTATATGTGTTTCTGAGTTCCAGCACTGTGGCAGACTAGTGTATACAACCACATTTTAAATCTGCCAAACACCTTGGCATTTGGTCAGAGTCCCTCATGGAGTCCCATAGGCCAGGAGCTCCTTCTGGCTACAAGAGGACCTATGGGATGGTCGTGGTAGCCATCCCATGCTCAGATGGTCTGTTCAGCAGGACAAAAACCTGGACTAAAGCCACCACTGAGAGAAGTAGCTTTGTCTCTGAAAATATATTCAGAGCACTTAATACATACTCATTGCAGGGGGCCAATTTCTCCTCTGAACATGACAATGAAGCTCTTTTAAAGACTTGTAGATCCATCAATCTCGAGATAATTGTGATAGGCTTTTTAAAGGCACTTATGTTAGGCTCAGCTTTTATCATTACCTTTAAAACAGATTGGATAGAATAGGACTGTTCCTGGCATGTCACATTATAGGAAGACATAATTCCAGGGCCTTGAGAGTGGAGCAGAATTCACTCACTCACAGCCTCCATTTCAGCCCTCTGAGCACTTCTCAAAAGACCTTTGTAAAAAGACACATCTCTTTTTCAGACAGAGCCACTTTTATTTAGTTGAGCTTTTTCCAGTTGAATTCTGTCAATCTGTGCCATCCTGACTTAAAGATCAGCTGGGCCCAGAAAACTCGATTCCCAATCCAGTCAGACTTCCAGTTTTGTTTTGTTTTGTTTTTCCCCAGAGTTTATCCAGGTGGACCCCAGGGCTCCGAAACCCTTGTTGGTCAAATCTTCATCTCTTTATGGGCAGAGGTCATGAAGGGTTCCAAGTCACAGATAGACATGCTAGTTTGTTTTATTCTTAGAAATCCTCTGAGGCAGGGCTATAGGAACAGACCTCTATGAAGTATCTGTCATATAGAAACAGGCCTTGAAGGGGGAGCGTATAGCTCAGTGGTAACACATGTACTTAGCATGCATGAGGTCGTGAGTTCAATCCCCAGTACCTCCATTAAAATAAATAAATAAATAAATAAACCTGATTACCTCTCCCTCCCCAAAAATTTTTTTAAAAATAAATTTTTAAAAATTTAGAAACAAACATAAAAAAAAGAAAAAGAAAAAGACATAGGCCTTGAAGTCCTACAGTTTTCCAAGCACTGGAGTATATATATGTGGGGAACATGCAGTTAAGCTTGGAGAATGAATCAAGGACAGATATTCCAGAGTTCCTAAGCCACCAAGCTATTCACTAAGGTAGTGACTGTTCCACAAAGGTCTTTAGAATGCTTACTTGTGCCAGTGAAATCTGTACCATAAGGTGTCTTTGAACTGTCTGCTCTAGCTAAGTGAATTCAAATATGTCAAGCGTAAACAGTACCTGGGTGAATTTTATGATGATGTAATTTATGTAAAATCCACAATGTGGTACCCTCTGAAGACCACATGACTCATTCTCTTCCACAAATAAATTACAGGGAGGGTGGAAAAAGAGGGAAGGGGAACCTCTAAGGTAAAAGAAATTTAAGATACATGTTAACTGATTACATTGTGTGAAGCTTGTTAGGATACTGATTTGTAGAAATCAACTCTTTTTTTTAATGAGACAGTGGGAAAATTAGAACATTTATTGGATATTTGATGAAAAGAGGAATAGTCTTAATTTTTTGGGTGTGATAATGGTATTATGGTTAGAAAGACAGGAAGGGAGGAAGGGAGGAAGGGAGGGAGGGAGGAAGGATTTGGCTGGCTTTTGTAACCAGTTCCTGGGAAGGAACCTCTAAACCCTTGAAATTTCCTAAGTGACAGGAGTGTCTTCATTATTCATGGTGGTCCTTTAGACCCAGCCTGATAGTATATGTCAATGAGGTGACTCAGGGTAGGGGCTGGCCATGCCAGAAAGACCAACCATGTGATTAGAGGGTTGAGGCTGTGAGCCTCATGGTATCAGCCTGACCTCTGGAAGCAGAAGGGGGCGGGATAGTTAATTCAACCACACAGGTGATGATTCAATCAATCATGCCTACATAATGAAATCCCAATTAAAAGTCTGGACACCAAAGCTTGGGTGAGCTTCCTGGGTTGGCAATACACCAGGCACGTATTGCCACATAGCAATGCCAGGAAGGTAACGTACCCCTGGGAACATGGAAGCTTTACATTTGGAACCCTCCCAGTCCAAGATTCTGCCCTATGTGTATCTTCTAATTTGCATCCTTTGCCTGTAATAAAAGTGAATGTGAATATAACAGGTTTCTGTGAGTTCTGTGCGTCTTTCTAACAAATTCTCAAACCTGAGAGTGGTTTTGCAGTTGGAGTCAGAAGTCTTGGGCAGATTTGGCAGTCTGGAGGATGGTGCCCTTACCCTCAAGTTTGGCTAGTTCCAATTAGAAAGAAAAGAAGTCTTTGTCCTTAAAGATACATATGGAAAGACTGACAGATGAACTAGTATGTCATGGATTTCTTGAAAAATAATCTGGGGGGGGTTGTGGGGAGAAGGGAGTCGAGAGATAGGTGGAACAAGTTTAGCCATGTGGAATCACAGATGCTGGGTACTGGAAACATCAGGGTTCATGGAATTATTTTCCCTTCTTTTGTATATGTTTAAAATTTTCCAAAATGAATATAAAGTAGTGATCCATATGTAAAAATATATGGCCTTACTTTATATCATGTGGTGGACAGAATTTTAAGATGGCCCCCAAGATTACAGGCCCATGGTACACAGACACCTTTTCCTCATTATTTAATCAAACACTAACCAAGGCAGTGCTGTTTAGGAGTTTTATAGATGTAATTAAGATCCCAAATCAGTTGACCTTAAGATAGGGAGATTGTCCTGGGTGGGCCTGACCTAATCAGTTGAGACCTTCATTAAAAGGGGTAGGACTCTTCTTGAAGGAAAAATTCTCAGTCAGAGAGATGTGAAGCATGAGAGGGATTCCATCCAAGGGAGATTCTTTGAAGATGGCTTTTGAGAGTAGCCAAGAGCAGCCTCTGTCTAACAGCCAGCAAGGAAATGGAGACCTCAGTCCTACAGCTGCAAGTTACAAAATTCTGCCACAAGCATGTTAGCTTTCAAGAGGACCCCAAGTTCCAGATGAGCACACAGACAGTCAGCAACTAGATTTCAACCTTATAAGATCCTCAGAAGAGAACACAGCTATTTTGTACCAGACTTCTGACCTAGAGAACTCTGAGCTGATAAATCTGTGCTGTTTGAAGCTGCTAGGCTGGCAGTAACTTGTTACACAGCAGTAGAGAACTCAAACACACAATCAATCCAAAAAATATTCCAGTTGTGAAAAATAAAACTTTACAAATTTTTGAACTGAATTTAGAAAAATATACTTGTGGCCATGGTATAGGGAAGGATTTCTTAACATACAAAAGGCAAGATTAATAAATTCAACTATATTAAAATTACATACTTCAGAACTATAAAATGTACCAAGTGATAAAGTGCAAAGAAAATCCACGGACTAGGAGATACTATTTGCAAGACATAAAATTACAAAGCAAATTTTTAAAGAAGCTCCTACAAATCAACAGGGAAAAACAACAAACAAGCCAACAGAATATGAATTGGTAACTCACAGAAGGGGAAGCTGAAAAGATAACAAATACGTGAAAAGATGTCCAATATGACTATTCATCAGAGAACTACAAATGGTAATGAAATGCAACTTTATCTCCAACAGACCAAAAAAATTAAAACTTCAGATAATACTGACTTAGGATGTAGAGTAACAAAACTCTCATGTCCTGCTGATGGGAGTATAAAGTGGTACGGGCATTTTGGAGAGCAATGTGATATCTAGTAAAATTGAAGATGTACTACATTCTGCTGATTCTTATTTTGTAGTTGGCTTTATTCATTTGATAACTATGTAAGTTTAAAAAGCTAAAGATCTAATCTATTCTTAGAAACAATAATTAGTACATATGTGTAAACTAAAAAAAATGTGCAGTAAAAAGAAAAATAAGAAAACGAATATATGTATGTATAGGCATGACTGGGACATTGTGCTGTTCACCAGAAATTGACACGTTGTAATTGACTGTACTTCAATAAAAAAATAAGATAGAAATAGAAAAAAAATTGAAGATGTATATATATACTTTGACCCAGCAATTTTACTTATGGGAATATACTCTACAGAACACTTTATACATAGGCTCAAGGAAACATCCACGGCTGTCGTTGCAACATTATTTATAATTAATTGAAAAACTGCAGACACCCTAAATGTCCATGGACAGGAAAATGAAGTTAATTAAGTTTCCATTTTTTTCAATCCTTGATATTCTCCCTGAATCTTGACTGCCAACCCATCCGCTAATCTGCCAGAGAACAAGCCCAGTTGAAAATGAACTGCTTAGTTTACCGGTTCTAAGAGTTACCCATAATTCTCTCAATTGTTGTCAAAAACAGAAAAATGTTTTCACTGACTGTGATCTTCAAAGAAGCCCTCTGAGCCAACAGGGATCAAAAGTGCCCAATAGATCTGGAAATACACTTCCACCCAAGGATGAAATGACTTTTTAAAGGGAGCTGGAAACTGCTGAGCTTAAAAAGAATATGGATAATCCAAGTGAGGCAAATGAATGCTTCTATGCTACTGAAAAGGGAATATACTTTTCAAAGGTCCCCACATCACATGAGAATTAATTTCATTTAATGAGGTTGAGCATAAGCAAAGCTTCATGTCTAAAAGTCAATCTGTGGATTCCTCCAAACATACTAGCATTAGGTACCATGTTTTGTTATTTAGAACACATCCAGCTATTTAAATCACCTCCAAACTCTCCATCTTTATTTTGGTTTTTTGTATACCTCCCGATCTTAGATGGGAAAAGTCTGAATAAGACACTGGCTAGTAAAAGCATTAGATACCCTTTTGTTATTTTAAGAAAAATAACAAAAATGGAGAAAGGACTTTTTGTCTTTTATCTGTCCGTGACAAACTTTTACTTTTAAAGCACTTTTTATATCCATTCTAGATCCAATTTATATTTCTTTATTTACATTGGATGTTTATCCATTGGAAGCAGATATACATTGTATTATTTATAGTTGTATTTCTTGGATACCATCTAACATTTTCCATTGCAATAATTGGCTAAACAGAACTAGCCAAGATACATTTTTCCATTTTGCTGATAAATAGTTACAATGGAGTGATATTTTAAAATTCAGATAATATATTCTCCTAAAATATTCCAGTTGCAGAGTTATGTATGAGATGCTATAAAATATATCTGAGTTTGATTAACAGTTTTATGAATAATCATATCACATAATTACCCAGATTTATCACTTTAAATTAAATGAAAATTCTTTGTGGCAGACGTTTGTATGAATAGCAAAGTGTTGATTTTTGTTCTCATTTGCTCAGTTTGAACCATGCCACACTGTGACTTGCAAAGCCATTTTCTCTTTGTGCTAATTATCCAAAAGTGAGTTCAAAGTGCTTTTCCATTTACCTAAGTGTGCAAAATCAAACACTTAATTGCAAAGTCAAAGTGTTAAGCAAAGGCTCTAGATTTCTTCAGTCCCAATCCTAATGACTCTGAACATGATGACTATTTTATCAGGCCAAGGAAGGCTCTACTGCTTGAAGTAATTACTGAGCTCTAGGCAGTAGAGTGTCTCATTAGAATAAACTGATGAGAGACTGTAATAATAAATAAGACCCTATTTTAGTCTGTTCGTACTGCTATAACAAAATACCACAGACTGGGTAGCTGATAAACAACAGACATTTATTTCTCACACCTCTGGAGGCTGGAAGTCCAATATCGAGGGGCCAGCAGATTCAGTGTCTGGTGAGAACCGGCTTCCTGAATCATAGACAACGATATTCTCACTGTGTCTTCAACATGGTTGAAGGATCCAGAAAGCTCTCTGGGGTCTCCTGTATAGGGCACTAATCTCATTCATGAGGGCTCCACTCTCATGACCTAATCACCCCCAAAGGCCCCACCTCCTAATACCATCACCTTAGGGGTTAGGTTTCAACATAGGACTTCGGAGACGACACAAACATTTCATCTATAGCAGACCCTTTTGCATGCTATTCAGGGAAAATGGGCAATATCATACCCTAAGAAGTCAGTATGAGAACAGGAGGGGCTCCCCATGGCAGCCAGCCTTTCTGGGCCAGAGCCCTGCTCAAATGAGCCTGAGCTCTTCTTTCCCCATTAGGTCGCCAAGATGTTGGCTGTCGCCTCCCTTCTGGCAGCCTCCACAAGGGGTCCACACCAATTTCAGTTCTCCTGAGATAATTCAGTTGGGCTAAAGCATTCAGAAGCAACTTGGATTTTCTGAGGTAGATGTAGGAAGGGATTACATCACGCCCAGCAGAGCAAATTCAATCTGTCTTGCTATGTTTCTCTTCCCCACTAGCTCATCTCACCACAAGATCACCTCTTTCTGACCACCCCCAGCAAGGCTCTGCCACCTCTTTCCCTCTGCTTCTCCCACCTTCTGCTCCAGGTTCTTGCCCTGTCCTTCATATCTCAGCTGATTCTTTTCATTTTTTTTCCTTCCAAGCTTATCGAGATAAATTGACATAAAGCACTATATGAGTTGAAGGGCTACAGCATAATGATTTGACTTACACACATCAGGAAATGATTATCACAATAAGTTTAGTGAATGGGCATCATCTTGTGTAAACACAAAATGAAAGAAATAGAAAAATGTTTTTAGCTGATTCCTATCGAAAGCAGTTTATCCCTCTCATGAGTCCCAACTTGTCCGCCATCACCTCTTCAACAAACAAACGGTCCTCCATGTATGGAATCCCTACACCCCCTCTCCCACCTTAAGGCCCAGTGAGGAATTACAATAAACAACAACTACAAAAAGATTTTGTGTTCTCTCACATCTATCTACCTGCCCCGGCTGCCTCACAGGATTCAGAGATAATACGTGTGAAAAAAAATAATGTTTAAGCATAACGTGTTATAGACTTTTTCTCAGTGACTATTTCAACCTTAATATTTTACAGATGATACAACTGAAGCCCAGGAAGATTCAATGACTTGCCCAAACGCTTAATGGTAAAGACTGACTTTAACCCAGGTCTCTAGCCCACTTCGCTATTGTTCCTGCCATTGATCTGAACTGCCTCAGGTAATTTGTGGATTTCTGGAGCTCTGCTTTTCCATACTCCATTAAGTAGGGATTAAATGTGACCTTTCTCCTGGGGCTCTCCACCACACTCATGCACATAACATGTGATAATTCACATAGGTCCTGTGGTTGAGGAGATGGAAGGGAAGGCTAGTCATTCTTTTAGTAATTCATTTGTTCAACAGATATTCATCGAGCACCTACTAGGCTCCAGGTGCTGTTCTAAACTCTGAGGATATAGTAGTAAACAAAACAGACAGAAAACTCACACCCTTATGGACTTTACATTCTAGTGGGAAGAAGATATGATAAACAAATACATCAAACAGTTGGCATGGAAGATGGTGGAAGATGCTATGAAGAAAAATAAACCAAGGAAGGGGGATAGAAAGTGTCACAGGGGAGGGGGAGGAGGTTGAAATTTTAAATAGGATGGTCAGAAGAGTCTTCTCTGAGGAGGTGACATTTGAGCAAAGACCTGAAAGAGATGAAGTATCAAACCATGGAACTATTGAGAGAAGAGCATTCCCTACAGAAGAAACAGCCAGTGCAAAGGCCCTGCATCAGAAGCAGGCTTGGCACAGTCAGGGAGCAGTTGCCTAGGAGTCCATCTGGGGAGAACAGAATGAACAAGCGGAAGACCAGCAGAGAGGTGACAGGGATATCACTGTGTAGTCCCTTATGGGCCATAGGAAGGACTCTGGCTTTTAATCTGAATGGTAGAGCAGCCTAGGCAGGGGTTTGAGCTGAGAAATGGCATCCATGTTCGTATCACTCCTGCTGTCTCCTCCCTCCAACGTCACTCACTCAAAGTTTCAGGTTAAGAGTGTCAAGTCATTATAGGTATAACTGAATCACTTTGCTGTACACCTGAAACTAATATTGTAAATCAACTACACTTCAGTAAAAAAAAAAAAAATTTTTTTTTTTAAAGATTGTCAAGTCATCTAGGCCCAGGTGGGAAGTTCAGGCACCACTTCTTTCACTGGGATATCTGCTCTTTAAAATTGGCTTTCTTGCCAAAATAAATATATAAATAAAGCACTTAGAGAATTTTCGAGAATCTGGGGAGGTGTTTTCCAAGATCTCTGTAGGTTGCCTAAAGTCTCTTTGCAGAACAGAAAGTTAAAAAACTAGGAGCTAGGTTAGGAGAGGCAGCTGACAAAGAAAGCATTGAGGAGGTTAAGAAATGAGGGCGTTATCACATAGGCAGAGGGTCGAAGTGGGGCTAGAACACAAGTAGAGATCTTATCCAGCAACTTTCAGTGCTATTGTTTACTGTTTAAATAGCAGTAAACAAAATAGACAGAAAACTCAAAAATAGATAAGTGGGACTACATCAAACTTAAAAGCTTCTGCACAGCAAAAAAAAAAAAAAACCATCAACAAAATGAAAAGCAACTTACAGAATGAGAGAAAATATTTGCAAGTCATATAGCTGATAAGAGGTTAATATCCAAAATATATATTGTTTTAAAAACCCATAGTTTAAACAAGAACAAAAAAAGATATGATTAAAAAATGGGCAGAGGAAGTGAACAGATATTTTTTCAAAGAAGATACACAAATGGCCAACAGGTACATGAAAAGGTGCTCACCATCACTAACCATTAAAGAAATGCACATCAAAACTACAATGAGATTGTTACTTAATACCTGTTAGAATGGGTGTCATCAAAAAGGTAAGAATTATTAGCAAGGATATGGAGAAAAGACAACCTTGGTCCACTGTTGGTGGGAATGCAAACTGGTATAGTTATTATGAAAAATAGATAGTATGGATGCTCCTCAAAAAGTTTAAAAACTACCATATGATCCAGAAATTCCACTTCTGGGTATATATCTGAAGAAAATAAAATTGGAGAAATATTTACACCCCCAAATTCACTGCAGCATTATTTACAATAGCCAAGACATGGAAACAACCTAAGTGTCAATCAACGGCTAAAGAAAATATAGCATTTATCCACAGTGGAATATTATTCAGCCATGAAAAAGAAGAAAATTCTGCCATTTGTTGCATGGATGGATCTTAAGGACATTATGTTAAGTGAAATAAGTTAGACAGAGAAAGACAAATAGAATATGTAACCTTTACCCTCTACCTAATATCATACAAATGTAAGATGCGGGCTTTTTCACATGTTAACACCTATAGAAACAGGTATTCTTCAGTAAATAAAAGAAATAATTTATCATGAAATACTGTGATTTGATTTCGCTGAGCTAAGTCAACTGTTAATCACTGGATTCATAAATCTCTGCAATTACCACCATTCTCTGTGATAAAAAATGTCACTCAAATGATGCCTCACATTGTTGCCAAGGACTTTAAACACTGATTTCTTTACTTGACTTGTTGGGTTAACCAAGTATAAAGTAGCAGATCAAAGAGTTAGCTATTTCTTATCAGGCAGATAAGATTGGCTTTCTGTACCTTAGCTAGGTGGGGGAGGGGTGAGGAGAGGAGAAATTTTCCTACTGATGGAGCCGTTAAACTGAATTATATTAAGTCCAAGTTAAAATCTTGATTGAACCAGAAAGGAAAAATCTGCTGGTGGCTTGGCCCCAGTTGAAACCCAGCTTTGGAAGTGCTCTCACATTTTGAGGTGGAGGGCAGCCTTCAGCCTCTGTCAGGGCTGTAGTCTCCTATCAGGAGCAAAAGAATAGGGCCCTTTCTTTCCCTCGTACTTCTCCAAGATGGCGTCCAGGCTTCCTGGTGGGCTTCCAAGAAGGTACTTGTCCCTCCAAGAGAGTTCTGGAAATTCCCCACATACCAGGAACAGGTGAGGATGGATAATCTGAGTCATGGCTTTTGCCATTCTCCTCACTTCTGGATAAGATTCCTCTCTCAGAGAGGGCAAGGCAGGAGGAGGGGCAGAAAAAGGCAGGAAAAGTTAACTCAACCAGGAACTTGTTAGACTATCTTGATAAAGTGTATTTGTAACCAATGGAAAATACTTTAAGAAGTGCATGATGTAAGAGTTTTGCTGTTCTGTTCTCATATCCCTAACCACACAGTCTCACAAAATTTGATCTTTACTTCTTGTAAGAGTTTCCTAGGGCTGCCATCACAAAGTACTACAAACCGGGCAGCTTAAAGCAACAGAAATGTGTTGTCTCACGGTTCTGGAGGTTAGTAGTCAGAAATTTAGGTGTTGGTAGGGCCATGCTCTCTCCAGAAGCTTTAGGTAAATCCTTCCCTGCTTCTTCCCAGCTTCAGGTGGTTTGCCAGCAGTCTTTGGTGTTCCTTGGCTTGTAGTTGCATCACTCCAATCTCTGCTTTTGTCATCACACAGCATTCTCCCTGTGTCTCCCTGTCTTCACCAGGCCAGCCCCTTATAAGGACACCATTCATATTGGATTAGGGCCCCATCCTTTTTGAGAATGACCTCATCTTCCTCATATTAACTAATTACATCTGCAACAACCTTGTTTCCAAATAAGGTCACATTCTAAAGTACTGGGGGTTATAGCTTCCAAGATACCTGGGGTGTTTGGGTAGACGAAGGGGGATACAATTCAATCCATAACAAAACCATAACATAATCAGAAAACATCAATTCATACCAGAAATCACACATAGGATCCAAAATACATTTTCCTACCTAGAAGGAAAAACCAAAACTGAAAAAATCATAAACTGTTGGAAAATGACAAATTTTGAAAAATTATGGTAGAAAGAAATTAAGAGTTAGGAATTCTTTTGTAGGAAGACTTCAAAGGCAACTTGAATATTCCATTCAGGTTGATGGCCAGGAGCATATTAGAAGGCAGATTAAAAAGCTGACAAAGTTGGGGGAAGGTATAGCACAGTGGTAGAGTGCATGCTCCCCATGCACAAGGTTCTCGGTTCAATCCCCAGTACCTCTATTAAAATAAATAAATGAACCTAATTATCACTTCTCCAAAAAAAGCAAACAAAAAAATTAATTTAATTTTCAAAAATTGTCCTCCTCAAAAAAGCTGACAAAGTGACCTCAGAAATTAAAGGTAGTATATTACACTAAAATAGGAAATGAAACAATACGTAGTATAGTCCAGTGTTAAAGCATCCTCTGGTTTAAAGCAGTTTACCATGTCAGCAAGGCCATAATCTGAACCATTTACTTCATTTATGGTGAGAACAGCATATGAGCACTTCCCTCCTAAAGCTGATCACAGAATCCTAACATTGTTATATGTCCACATAATCAGGTTCAATATCAAATGGTTCCAATTCGTTTCGCTTATTTAGTCAGCACGACACTTAGGTGCCATAACTAGAAAAGAACAGGTGCTGTGAGAGGAGGTCTATTTATTTACGCTCTTCACTAACGTGGAAATTTAATCTTTGACCTATAAAATGCCCCCTGATTAAATTATTCGTGGACCATGCAAGTGAATAAAACCAAACTGGATCTCATCTCAAACACTACATGTGACTGAATTTTGTCATCCTAATCATAACATAAACCAAAGGTTGGCAAGCTTTATTTGTGAAGGGCCGAATAGCAAATGTTTTAGGCTTTGTGGGCCATGTGGTCTCTATGGCAACCCTTCAACTCTGCTGTTGCTATACAAAAGCAGTCACAGATAATATGTAAAGGAATGGGCAGCATGGCTGTGTTCCAATAAAACTTTATTTACAAACACAGACAGCAGGACAGAGGGCAGACCATGTGAAGACATAGGTGGAAGACAGCCATCTACAGACCAAGGAGAGAGGACTTTATCTTGATGTCACCACCTCCAAATTATGTAACTTCACAGAAAAGGTGATATCTGGGAAACCAGATGACCCTAAACTTTTTTTTTTTAATTAGAGCACCACAATCATGCTACCTCCAGACAGATATTCCCACAGAAAAAGAGATTAATAAGTTCCCAATATGTGTTCATACTGCTTCATTGCTAAAAGAGACTCTCAAACTGGGTAGGAAAATAAAATTTCTACCGGTTATCATTGAAACACAATTCTCTCTGCTCTAGTCCTGAAGTCTTTCTCTTTCCAATTCTCTACCCCTTAAGCCTAGTACCCTCTCTTCTGATCACAGCTACGAAGTGCAGGCACTAAATATTTACTATTTGCAATTCTCCCAACTGCCTTGCCAGGGAAGCATCATTGCTTACACGGATGAGGAAACTGGGTCTCATAGTGGTTGCATAACGTGTCCATAATTATAAAGCCATTAGGTGGTGGGACCAAAATTAGAATAATGCTTTTCAAAGCATTCTGCTCTCTCCAAATTGCCAGCATTTTCCAGACTACCTTGAATCCAGAGTAAATAGTGGGATTTCAGTCCTACCTTGTAATCTTAAAAAAAAGAGTAAGAATGTATTTACAATAGGTGTTAGACACCCAAGAATTCACCTGTGACTGACTTGGCAAAGGAGCAAAGGCATATATAGAAACTTGTGACTTTAAAATAACATACTTAAAAATTCACTGCCACTTCAAAGCTTCAGAAGAGGAAGTCTCTTTTAGACTGAATGTTCATTGCTTCTCTAGATACCATGGTACCACTGGGGACCTGATAACATTCTTGACCTTGATTGGTTTCACAGGTGTATACTTATATAAAAATTCATTTAAAAAATGTAAAAAGAGTTGTGCCCTTTACTGTGTGTCTGCTGTACGGAAAGCTTGCATTTGCATAAGAAGGAGCAGAGAGAGTCTCCAAGTCCATGCGTGGATAGGTGGTATATCATGTGTCTGGAATGATGCAGAAAGATCTGGCAACAATGGTGGTGTGGGGCACTGAGGGAGAACGTAGGGTGGAGGGAGACTCATTCACATTGTATATCCTCCTGTATCTGCTGAATTTTTATGATATGAATGATTTGTCCATTTTAAAAATTAGTAAATGAATAATTCCAAGGAAAAAGAAACACACAAAACCACAAAGTTCCTATGAATGTATCAAAATCAGTCCAGAAAGTCGGTCTGCATTTGTCATGCTCCAGGGAGTGCAATCAGAAAATGGAGATTTTCAAATACAGTATTCTAATTTTTTCAGTATCAGGAGAAATTATGAGGATTTGCACTCCCTCTCTCCACGGGAGTTGTTATGACACTCGGCTAATGACGGGGGATGAGGGTGAGGCTAGTGGGTATGCGGAAAAGAACGTCTAACTTATTCAGAGGCAAACATGCATTGATAATTACCACGAATGAATAATTGTTGCTGAGTGTTTTACATTTTTGCTTTTGTCTTTCAACTCTTTGCTTTCTTTCTATTTTTATTCTTCTCGAGTATGTGCACGTTGTAGAAAGTAGAGATGAGAAATTCAGAGCAAACTCTGTTCAGATGAGATGGCATTGGGGTGAAGGAAACAATGATATACATGAAAACTAGAAAAACAGATCCATCCACATGTCTCATTTAGACCCCTATTTCTACACGACCTGTCCCTTTCCTCCCTAACTCCCAAGACGGTTTGTTCATTCATTAGGAGGTATTTGTGTATGGCAGTTGTCATCTTGAAAACGAGCTATTTGGCCCTTGTTATCTGCAGATTTAAGACCACTTTGCAAGAAAATGCATGATTACTTTAGATCTAAATGCAAAAAATGAGTGGAAGAAATGAAATGATGAGCACAAGATACCTCAGGAAAGTAATTTCACAAGCAGAACAAGGATGGTTTTAAAAAAAAAAAAAAAAGACAACATTTCTTTAAGCCTTTGTTTCTTCTTAGTTTTACTGAGCTCTCCTACAGTGTGTCAAAAGAACTTTATACTCCAATTTGTTTCTCGGTATCCCTGGAGATAAGTTTACCATTTCTGAAAACAGGTTTCTCAGCCTTAGTACTACTGACATTTTGGGCTGGATCATTCTTTGTTGTGGGGGGACCATCCTGTGCATCCTGGGATGTTTAACAGCATGCCTGGCCTCAATCTACGAGATGCCAGTAACACGCCTAAGACATGACCACCAAAAATGTCTCCAGACATTGCCAAATGGCCCCTGAGGGGCAAAACTGCCCCTGGTTGAGAGCTACTGTCCTAAATACTAATACCTAGAGATCTTTATTCTGGGAAACACACCAGCATCTCTTATTTCCAGAAAACAGGTCCATGCATGCAGCAATACTTATGTATAACCACAGACTCCATCCTTAAAAAAGAATTTATAAGCTTTTAAGAGGAAGTGTACTGGTGTCTGTCATTTATTTTGAACATGTCAAAAAACATGATGGCTTGAGTGACAGATGGACAAATAAGTGATAAATACAGTAAAATGTTAATTGTAGAACCTAGGTGGTAGGTACATGACTGTTCATCATAACATTCCTTCAACTTTTCTGTATGTGTGAACATTTTTTATAATAAAATGTTGGGGGGAAATATTTCATGAATATTTGACTATCACAGCAAGAAAATCAAGAGGTTCATTTTCCTTAATTATCTTAGAGGGAAAAAGGAAAATATCTCACTGTCAGTACTAACAGGGATATTCTTCCTCCAAACCATATTGTGAAATCTAGGTAATCTAATCATATGGAAAAACTACCTATTAGTCATGGGGCAGTTGAAATTGTGAACACTGATTCAGCTGGAAGAAGACTCAGATTCACTAACTGTCCCATTTTGTAGATGAACAAACTAAGTCCAGGAGAGAGCATGCCCTGTATTTTGCAAGTGCTGCTTTACACAGGAATCTTTTTCCAGTCTTCTAGTTTCAAGGATCCTGTCATTATTCTGAACATTTATTTTAAAATAATCTTAAATACTATTTCTCCCTAGGAGTCTCACGGCCCAATAAAATAAGATATATTGAAATATTCAAGTTAAATCAGATATATCACCTTCTGAAAATCCCTTCCTACCATTACTTATGGTAGTAATTACCATACTTATGGTGGCTGTTACCTTTAAGCATTTCATTAGACCATAATTCAGCCAATGTTTATTCAAACTATCAGCTGCCAAGAACTGTGAGTATAGCACTGATTCCGAGAGCACTGTGAATTGTAGAGATTTAGACCAACGTGAAATAGCCATGCTGCTGTCGTGCTGCCCTAAGGCTTTTGGAATCAGATGACTCTAAGGTATGGGCTAAGGTCTTTGAGTTTAGTATTTTTCAAATTTTTAAAAAGCAAGACACAGAATGAAAGATGCTCAAAATTGTAAGTCATCAGAAAAATGCAAACTGAAACCACAATAAACTACTATACATAACCCCCACCGTCTAAAATTCAAACACCTGATAATTCGACGTGTTGGCAAGGATACAGTACAACCAGAACACTCGTACACAGCTGAGAGGAATGCACAATGCTACAGCCACTTTGGAAAACACTGTGATAATTTGTCACAGAGCTAAACATAACCTATCATGCAACCTGGAAGTTCTACTCCTAGGTATCTGCTCAAGAGAAACGAAACTATGTCTAAACAAAGAACTGCACACAAATGTTAACAGCAGCCCTAACGTGGCAGCCAAAAGCCAGAAATATTCCATATCTATCAACAGGCAAATGGACAAACTCTGGGTATATTCATACAATGGAACACAACTCAGCAACAAAGATGAACAAACTACTAATACAACATTGATTCATCTCAAAAACGTTATGCTGGTGAAACTAACACAACATTGGAAATCAACTATACTTCAATTAAAAAAAAAAAAACATTATGCTGAGAAGAGGATTCTCACATTTTGAGAACCACTGCTTTACTCCAATACTTACAAATTGTTCAGTCCCACAGAGCAGGTCATTTTCAGGATATATCTTCTCACTGATGCACGAGACGTGACCCTCCATGTTACTACGAGCATATGGTCTAAGAAGTAACTTATACGCACTGCAACCACAGAATCAGTTTTAGAGCTAGAAGGGAACTGAGAGGTCAGCTACTACAACTTCCCAACCCTCTGCAAAAATCTCCTTAAAGTGCACTGGTTCTGCTTTTTTCCCTTGTTAAACCCAGAATGCTGAAAAACAGAATTTTCATCAATTTAGGAGATAGTTCTCCCAGTTCTTCATCCAAAAGACCACTTCTCATTTTACAACATGACCCATGTAGACAGCAGAAGATATGCAGATTTATCTGGTCTTTTGTTTTTGTTTTTGTTTCGATGGAGGTACTGGGGATTGAACCCAGGACCTCATGCATGCTAAGCACGTGCTCTGCCACTGAGCTATACCCTCCCCTTTTACCTGGATGTCTGTGGTTTTCTTTTATTTCTACTCATGCAGCTTCCCATCTCTAGCAGTTCTTTAGGACTTGGTCCTCCCCTTCTCCCTCTCCCCCACCTCCCCCACTGGGTCAGTTTGTTCTCAAATTAAAGCACTTCTTTAATCGATTTTTTTTTTTGCCACTTCTTTTCAGTCAATAAATGACCAATTCTGACAAAGTTTTTGGTTGGTTGGTTGTTTTTATGCTGTTTTGTTTTGATATACGTCTCTAGCTGTAAAAAAAAAAAAAAAATCTCTTTCTACAATTTTACTTACCTTGAGTCTTCTAAATCTTTTCAGACTCTCCAGAAAACTTGCTACTCCTGCCATTTTCCTGAATATTTACATAATACTCTCATATAAAGTATGTTCTCAAGCAACCTTGACTCAGGGTGAGAGATTATAAATTCAACTACTACCCCCAGGCAGCTAAACGCTGACTTTACCAGCCAGCTGATCCCATTCATTCATATTTGGTCACTTTCTCTTAAAAAACAAACAAAAAAGCATCTTTTACCAGAGAGAGTCCATAAGATACGCAAAGAGTATGAGGTAAGTGTAGTAAACTGGGGGAGACTTAGCAAGACCTGTTTGCTAGGATACTTCCCAGCTCCCCATGTCTTCAAAGATAAGGATGCTCCTTTCCTCCCGGTGTAGGGAGGGCACCTCTCACATGAGGGATTTAATAACCTGCTTCAAAGGGGAGGTGGGAGGGGGTGGGTCAGCATGACCTTCCAGCTTCTGTTGTTTCTCAAATTCCCTCAGCTTAAAATATTTAACATGCCAAGGTGCCATATTTTGGGGTAGCATGTTCTGAACCCCATCACCAGTCTTTATAAAAAAATAAAGATATTCTTTTAAGATGAAGTATCTCCAGCATTGGCTGTGATAAAGTATTGCACTTCCTCAATCTGAACAGCAAGTGTGAGGCTCTGTTTCAGCTCTACAGTTTATGCTCATTTAACTTAAAAAAAAAATAGGTTATACATTCACATGATTCAAAAATCAAAATAAAAGTGTGGATATTAAGTCTCACTCTCAATGCATTCTGAATGCATTTCCTAATGCATTCAAAGCAATATGAATATATTTCACATATTCCTAACTCTTTCAGAAAAGGTAGCATCCACTACTCTTTACCTTGCTTTTCTCGTTCAATAATAAAACCTGTTGACTCCTGGGAGGGGAGGGCACAGCTCAGTGATAGAGCATGTGCTCAGCATGCATGAGGTCCTGGATTCAATCCCCAGGACCTCCATTAAAAATAGATAAACCTAATTACCCCTCCCCACAACAAGAACAACAAAAATTTGAAAACAAACAAAAAAAAGAAGGATCTAAAAAAACTTGGTTTTTCATTTCAGTACATAAAGCATTTTTATAGCTGAATAGTACTCCACTGTGTTAATACATCATGATTTATCTAGTCTCTGACTAATGGACAGTTGAGTTGTCTCCAAACTTCTGCTATTATAAAAAACACTGTAATAAATAATCTTATACATATGTCAAGAAAATATAACAGTGATTATCTTATCTCTGGGCAATAATATCACGGATTTGTTTTCATTATACTTTTCTCCATTTTTAAACTTACACTTAACATGTATTACTTTTATAAGGAAAAACAATAAATGTTACCATTGTTACAGGACATACCTTTGAAGTATCTAAGTCTTTTTGCAAATAATAGTTTTTAGTTAGAATACTTGGAGATGCTGAAAGCCGGCAGCCTGTTCTGTATCTTGGCGTGTGGAGTAAATTTAAAACAGTGGATCCCGTCATTTAGAAGTAGCTCAAACTGCACATCGCTATGCCCATAACTGCTCCCCCAAAAAACAAAACTAAGTATCAACACTAAGCACGAGAGACCACTCTCTACAGTGAAGGACAAAGGGAACTCCAAAATGGTTTGCATTTATCTCGTGCTACCACAGAGCGTGTGGTTCTTACTAATTCCCCCAGGACACAAAACCATCCTCAAACTAGTTAACAACCTAGCCCCGCCCCCTTCCCCAAACCCCCGGTATATTTAGGAAGAGAGCTCATCTCTCTTGTTTTTAGATGTTTTCTAATCAAACCAAAAGCAGTGCTGGGGGCAAATTAAACCAAGGCACACGGGTCATTCTATAATAGGCCTTGACATTCCTAAATCATCTTTTTGTCCTGTTTTTAAATATTACTTTGTATTTGTAATTACCCTTTGTTTTATGATGTGAACGTTTTACTGGATTGTGACCAGTAATAGACTTCATTTTCCTACACGCAAATTTCACGTAAAAGAAATGTATTAAGTTTCCTTGGGCTTAACAATCAAAAGAAACAGAAAGGACACGCTCTTTTATTTCTGAATTACCTGATGCATTTTCAATATTTGCAAATTCATAATTCAAGAAGGCTCTTTTTCTTTTCAAAAATATTTTATTTATTTATTTTTTAATGGAGGTACTGGGGATTGAACCCAGGACCTCATGCCTGCTAAGCATGTGCTCTACCACTGAGCTATACCTTCCCCACCTAAGAGGGCTCTTTTTCTTGGATGCTCCTTCATCCTTAACGTTTCACTTGTTTTGTGTCACAATACTTCTTTAGTTACACTGAAACACTGACCCACTCAGTATTTACTGAAAATCAACAATATGAGATGGCATTCTCAAAAAAGAGAGACGTTCAGATAAGGATTTGAGTGAAACTGGAACCACTATTCACCAAGTAAAAGAATAATAAATGTTTTTTATGATAAAAATAGATCAGAGAACACTATTCAGCCATAAAAAGGAATGGACTTTTGATATATGCTACAATGTGGATGGATCTTGAAAACATTCTGCTTAATGAAATAAGCCAGAAACAGAAGGACAAATAATGTATGATTCCATTTATATGAAGTACCTAGAATAAGCAAATTCAAATTCATAGAGATGGAAAGCAGAATAGAGGTGACTAGGGGCTGGGGGAGGAGAAAGGGAAAGTTACTGTTTAACAGGTACAGAGTTTATGTTGGACATGATGAAAAGATTTGGGGTATAGATAGTGGTGATGGGTATACAACATGGTGAACATATTTAATGCCTCTAAATTGTACACTTACCAATAGTTAAAATAATAAATATTATGTCATTTATTATATTTTACCACAATAAAAAAATCAACTTAAGAAAACAGCCAGGAAGATAAACAACAAGTTTATACTGTATAGCACAGGGAACTATATTCAGTATCTTGTAGTAACTTACGGTGAAAAACAATATGAAAACCAAAATATGTATGATTATGTATGACTGAAATACTATGCTGTGCACCAGAAATTGACACAACATTGTAAACTGACTATACTTCAATAAAAATATATATAAACAAAAAAATATTTTTAATTAAAAAAGGACAGGGAAAAAATTTATCAGGACTTCTGGTCCAATGGGAAAGACTGAACACACACGTAACACTCCATCCCATAATACCCAAGTTGCATCAATATGAAAGAAATTATACTTTTTTTAAAGAATAAAAGCAATTCTAGGCATAAACTTAACAAGAAAGGTTCAAAACTCACGTGAGGAAAATGACAAAACTCCTAAAAGATCCACAGTAGACTTGAAACAATGGAAACGACCATATTTAGGGAGGGGCAGACCTAACATCACAAAGGATGTCAACTAATTCTAAGTACAGTTGACTCTTAAACATCACAGTTTTGAATGCACGGGTCCACATATAAGCCGATTTTTTTCAATAAATATACAAAAACACAGAGTAGAACATCATATGCAAAATTTATATTGAAATGGACAGCCGATCCTTACAGAGCCTTAAAGGTGAGTGATATTTAATACAAAATTAATGTTAGTTTTCTCGCTATTTTAGAACTTGGCTCTCAAAGAATTACATTATTGTACAGTATGCCTCTCCCTCTCATAATAGGAGAAACTTTGTGTCAGCCTACCATCACAAGTGGTTTTTTAAAAAGTGTAACAATTTTCCCAATACTGTGTTATGAATATGACTGTAATACTGTATGTCAAAAAATGTTATAATGATTCAGTCATTTGTGTGTAGGCTAGGCTACTGTGAAACACTTGGATGGATTATACAAGGCAACAGAGCAATCATATCACTGCTTCTTCTTTATCAATGCATGAATCCTTATACTTATAAATAAATATGAAATTCTTTTTCACATTACCTTTTCATTTTCTATGTCTGGTGTTAGTAGTACATATAACACCTCAGTGTTTTATATCATATAAGACAATATTGATGTAGATACTGACAGTTCACCTTGCAAACAGATGACGTAAACTTAACAGTATCAATAAATACAGAAAAGTACTGTGAATGTATTTTCTCTTCCTTTTAATTTTCTAATTTAAAAAAATTTTTTTAGTTTTTTTTTTTCAGGGGAGGTAATTAGGTATGTATGTATGTATGTATGTATGTATTTATTTTATTTTAATGGCGGTACTGGGAATTGAACCCAGGACCTCGTGCATGCTAAGCATACACTCAACCACTGAGCTACACGCTGCCACCCCCTTATTATTTTCTTAGCAATATTTTTCTTTTCTCTAACTTACTTTATTATAAGAATACAGTTTATAATACATATACATACAAAATGTGTGTTAATTGACTACGTTATTGGTAAGGCTCCCAGTCAACAGTGGGCTATTAGTAGTTAAGTTACGAGGGAGTCAAAGTTATACACAAAATTTTGACTGTGTGGGGGGTCAGCACCCATAACCCTTGCATTATTCAAGGATCAACTGTATCTATATTTAGTACAATTGCAATAAAAATATCAGATTTTTGTTTCCTGGAGTTGATTATAAAGCACTTGAGGGAGGACAAGCAAGGAAGAATAGCCAAGAAACATCTGAATAAAACAGACAATGATGGGGGCCTGCCCTATCAGATAGTAAAACGTTACATAACCCAAAGCAGAGAATAAACATCCAAGAGCTCATACTGATATAAATAAGTGACTGAATAAATAAATAACTGGGGACAAGACAAATCTCTCGTGCATGATTCCATTTAGTTTATACAGATACTCTGACATCAAGGAAGTAGAGCCTAATTCCTTACTCCTTAACTGTGGCCTGCATGTAGTGACTTCCTTCCAAAAAGGACAAAACAGAAAACAAGGGGAAAAGGGAGTAACTTTACAGTGAAGAAATTTGACAAACCCTACCTCAGCCAAGTGATCAAGGTCAGCCTCAACAGTGACAAATGTTGTTATGTGCCTTTGATATATTGTGACGAAAATGACACTTTACCTCTGGTTCTTCCGCCCAAAAGCTCATAATCTCCAACTAATCATGAGAAAAACATCAGACAAATAAATGCCCCAACAGAGGCATTTTACAATATACCTGATTAGTGATCCTCAAAACAGCTGAGCTCATCAAAAACAACGAAAGCCGGAAAAACTGTCACACCAAGAGGAACCTAAGGAGACGTGATGACTAAATCCAGTGTGATATCCTGGATGGGATCCTGGAACGGAAAAAAGACATTAGGTAAACTAAAGGGATCTGAAGGAAGTACACACTTCAGTTAATAACATATCAGGGAGAAGGGCCAAGATGGCAGAATAGAAGAATGCTCCTAGCTCACCTTCTCCCATAAATACACCAAGAGTGACATCCGCGTACCCAACCAGCCACTCAGAGCACCTGCTGAACTCTAACAGAACATCACCTTCTTCAAAAGACTAAATATGCCACAAATGTGGTAGGAGAAAAGGAAAAAGTAAAGAAGAAAAAGGAAAATAGTGCCGGACTGGTCCCACGGGGAGAGAGTGGCAAAGGAGGAACAGGGCTCATTCGCTGGGAGAGGCCAGCGGGACGGAGGGGGAACCTCTGAGGCTCGGATCTGTACGGAGCAGCCCTTGACCTACAAAACTAAGTTAAACGTGCACAGAGGGTCCCTGCGACACCCAGCCAGAGACGCAGGCCGGCAGCTGGGGGCTGGGACAGGCTGCTCCAGGCGGGCGGAGGACGGGGGCGTCTGCACTGAGGCAGCCCTGGGGGACTGCAGGGTGCTGCACGCCGTGGCTGGGAGGGGATACAGAGCAGAACCGCCTGGGGCCCCCATAAAATAGGGAAAAAAAAGCAAAGCAACACTGCTGGTGTGCCCTGGGGGGTGGGGCGCCATAGCCTTTTTCTCCTTAGACCCGCCGCGCCATTATTGGCGTGTTCTCGCGAGAAGAGAGGCGGGGCGCAGCCACAGCTACCATATTCTCGCGGAGGCGGGGTCGAAACCTGAATCCTTCCTTAAGGGCTCTGCAACCTCATAGGCGGGACTGGGGTTTACCTACAGCCCTAGGCAGAGGGGGCTCTTCTTTTCTGGTGCTTCCATGGACTCATGTCTCAAGACAGACAAGCAAGAAGCGGAGTTTTGGCCCAGAGCAGGGCGAGGGCTGGTGCTGCCTTTGCGTCTACAGAGTTCAGGAGCCCACGCGGTGCAGGGAGCTGCGCTGAATGCGACAGCGACCCGCCCACCTACCTGCAGAAGCGCGGCGCTGAATCGTGGCAGTGGGAGGGGAAGCCAACCGCCCACCCGCCTCCCGGCACTGGGACAGGCACAGACTCAGGGAGCGCCCAGAGGGCCTCTGGGACCAGCGAGCCGAGTTCATGCAGCAGGGCGAGGGCAGGAGCAGTGACAACCACAGAACAAAGAGGAGGCCCTGCTCAGTAGCCAGGGCACCCTCTGGCCACCGCAACACTCGCCACAGCCCCAACCAAAGGCAAAGGCATGGAAGGAAGACTTGGCAACTAGCCATACTTAAGAAGGACCTCTAGACAGAATTATTAACAGTGCAGTCTCCACGGGAACATATCCACTTTTTTTTCCTTCCTTTTTTCTTTTTTTAATTTTTAATTTTTTTAATTTTTAAAATTTTAATTTTTTAATCCCTTTTACAATTTTCTTTAAAATTTTTAATAATTTTTAGCAACACTAAACCCATGCTAAAAGAAATATTGACAGGTCTAGTCTAAATAGAAAAGAAGCAGGATGCTACAGAAAGGAGAGAACCGTAATTGGAAAGGTAATAACTACAATGAATTACAACAGAATAAACATGAAATTGTAAAAGAGGACTTCTAAATCATTAAGGGTGGGAAAGGGGAGCAAGAAAATGTGGAGTTTTTTTCTTTTTTCTTTTTGGTTTGTTCCCGGTAGGATGGGTTGCGCTTGTATTACTATCAGTTTATAACAAACAGATATAATAATGGGTTAATATACACACAAAACAGGGTAACCACAAGCCAAAAGCTTACAAAAGAGTCACAAAAACTAAAAAGAAACCAAGCTAATACAAAGGAAAATTATCAAACCCCAAAAAGAAAAAGAAAACAACAAAGAGGAAAATACCAAATCAACTGCAAAAATAAGTTCAAAATGGCAATAAATACACATCTATCAATAATTACCATAAATGTCAATGGACTAAATGTTCTAATCAAAAGACATAGAGTGACAGATTGGATAATAAAACAAGAACCTACAATAAGCTGAATATAAGAGACCCACTTTAGGGAGAAGGACACACATAGATTGAGAGTGAGAGGATGGAAAAAGATATTCCATGCAAAAGGAAATGACAAGAAAGCAGGAGAAGCAATAATGATTTCAGACAAAATAGACTTTAAAACAAAGGCCATAAAGAAAGATAAAGAAGGACATTATATAATGATTAAAGGTGCAATACAAGATGAGAATATTACACTCATTAACATATATGCATCCAATATAGGAGCACCTAAATACATAAAATAAATACTAACAGACATAAAGGGAGAAATTGATGGGAACACGATCATAGTAGGAGACTTTAAACAACCCATTTACATCACTGGACAGATCTTCCAGACAGAAAATTAATAAGGCAACAGAGAAACTAAATGATACAATAGAACAATTAAACTTGGTTGATACTTTCAGAACATTACATCCCCCTAAAATAGAATATACATTCTTTTCGTGCAGCCATTGTGGAAAATAGTATAGAGATTCCTCAAAAGACTAGGAATAGACTTACCATATGACCCAGCAGTCCCACTCCTGGGCATATATCCAGAAGGAACCCTAATTCAAAAAGACACCTGCACCCCAATGTTCATAGCAGCACTATTTACAATAGCCAAGATATGGAAACAACCTAAATGTCCATTAACAGATGATTGGATAAAGAAGTTGTGGTATATTTATACAATGGAATACTACTCAGCCATAAAAATGACAATATAATGCCATCTGCAGCAACATGGATGTCCCGGGAGAATGTCATTCTAAGTGAAGTAAGCCAGAAAGAGAGAGAAAAATACCATATGATATCACTCATATGTGGAATCTTAAAAAAAAAAAAAAAAGAAGACGACAAATGAACTTAAATATAAAACAGAAACAGACTCACAGACATAGAATACAAACTTGTGGTTACCTGGGGGAGGGGGGTGGGAAGGAATAAAATGGGAGTTCGAGATTTGCAGATACTGATTGATATATATAAAACAGATAAACAAGTTTATACTGTATAGCACAGGGAAATATATTCAATACCTTGTAGTAGCTTATGGTGAAAAAGAATATGAAAATGAATATATGTATATCCATGTATGACTGAAGCATTGTGCTGTATGCCAGAAATTGACACAACATTGTAAACTGACTATACCTCAGTAAAAATAAAAATGAAAAAAAATAACATCAGTAATGGTTCATTAATTGTAACAAAGGTACCATACTAGTGGTAAGATGTTAATAATAAGGGAAACTGGATGTGGGGTAAATGAGAACTCTCTATACAATCTTCTCAATTTTTTAATAAATCTAAAACTGTCCTAAAAAAAGGTGTCTATTTTTTTTAAATGCTGCACAAAATGGTTTTGTAGACATCACTTTGTGGCCATAGGTTAACTGGAGAATACACCTAGAAGTGAAATTCCTGGGTCATATAATTCAGCTTTGCTAGATATTGTCAAATTTATCTTTAAAAGCTTCTACCGATTTTCATCTCCACCATCAGTGTATAAGAAATCCAATTCTACATTTTCTGACATAAATCTTAACAATGTTCTCCTAGGGCAATCTACCCAGGCAATAGAAATAAAAGCAAAAGTAAAGAAAGGGGACCTAATTAAAGTTATAAGCTTTTGCACAGCAAAGGAAACCATAAACAAAACAAAAAGACAACCTATGGAATGGGAGAAAATATTTGCAAATGATGCAACTGACAAGGGCATTGTTTCCAGAATATACAAATAGCTCATACAACTCAATAACAAAAAAAAAAAAACACCCAATCCAAAAATGGGCAGAAGACCTAAACAACCAAATCTCCAGTGAAGACATACAAATGGCCAATAGGCACATGAAAAAAATGCTCAATATTGCTAATTATCAGAGAAATGCAAATCAAAACTACAATGAGGTATCACCTCACACCAGTCAGAATGGCCATCATTCAAAAGTCCACAAACAATAAATGCTGGAGAGGGTGTGGAGAAAAGGGAACCGTCCTACACTGTTGGTGGGAATGTAGTTTGGTGCAGGCATTATGGAAAACAGTACAGAGATTCTTCAAAAGACTATAAGTAGACTTACCATATGACCCAGCAATCCCACTCCTGGGCATATATCCAGAGGGAACCTTAATTCAAAAAGATACAAGCACCGCAATGTTCATAGCAGCACTATTTACAATAGCCAAGACATGGAAACAGCCTAAATGTCCATCAACAGATGACTGGATAAAGAAGAAGTGGCATATGTATACCATGGAATACTACTCAGCCATAAAAAAGAATAAAATAATGCCATTTGCAGCAACATGGATGAACCTGGAGAATGTTATTCTAAGTGAAGTAAGCCAGAAAGAGAAAGAGAAACACCATATAATATCACTTATATGTGGAATCTAAAAAAAAAAGACAAATTTATTTACATAACGGAAACAGACTCACAGACATAGACTTACCAGGGTGGGGAAGGGTGTGGGAAGGGATAAATTGGGAGTTCAGGATTTGCAGATACTAACTACTATATATAAAATAGATAAACAACAAGGTCCTACTGTATAGCACAGGGAACTATATTCAATATCTTGTAGTAACCTATAATGAAAAAGAATATGAAAATGAATATATGTATGTTCATGTATGACTGAAGCATTGTGCTGCACACCAGAAATTGACACAACATTGTAAACTGACTATACTTCAATAAAAAAAAAAACAAAATAATAAAATTTTTTTAAAAAGGAAATCTAATTCCATCTCCTCCTTCCCCAATAACACTTATGTCCTTTTTGATTTTTATATTTTCAGACTTAATTTTTTGCAAATTGGCTGAGTGGAAACGTGACATGAATAGTTGTATTAACTTGTATTTCTGTGATTGCCAGTGAGGTCGATTATCTTTTCCTGTTTCTTAACCATTGGGCCTTTCTATTCTGTGTATTCATGTTTGTTAACTCTGACCAGGTTCCTGTTTAATGAGTTGCCTGTTGTCCTTTACATTGTGATTTGTAGTTCTTTATGTAGCTTAGAACACTGGTATACTACACATGTGCCAAATGTTCTTAAACCTTTTTAATGATGACAGCAAATTTTTAAATGCTGATGGGGTTAAATTTACCATTTTTATGGTATATACATTCTGCTGTTCCTTTGAAAAATCTATCCTATTGAGATAATAAAGCATTCTCCTATATTCCCAACTGAAAAAAAAAGCATATAAAAAAGCATATTATAAAGCCTTAATAATTTAAAGTGGCACTTGACCAGAGTATCCAGAAATGGATCCACAAGAATATGCAAACTTGGCATAATAAGGTGGCATAATAAGGTACACTGGAGAAAAGATGGACCTTTAATAAATGGTACTGGGGTAACTCGTTAGCTATATAGAAAAAATAAAATGGGATTTGATCAATTCCAAATAGAACAGAGATTTTAAAAAGTAAACCACACATGTCTAGAAGAGATCGTATGTGAATTCTTCTATAACTCAGGAATGTAAAAAGCCTTCCTAACTAGGACTCAAAATCCAGACACAAGAAGAGAAAAATATTGCTAAATTTGACCACACAAAATTGAAAAAAGAAAACTGCATGCCAAAAATTACCACAAACCAAGGAAAAAGACAAATGGCAAATAAGGAAAAAATATTTTCAGCTTGTATCACAGATAAAGGTTTAATTTCCTTTAACTGTTTAAAAATAGAGAACTAAAGGGCCATCTGCCCCATAGAAAAATGGGAAAGAGAAAAGAACACACATTTTCAAAAAAAGAAAATGCAAATAAGTGGTCTTTAAACATGAAAAGTTACACAGCCTGGCTGGCAATAAAAGAGATGCAAATTAAGTTACACAAAGACACCATTTCTCACCTATCAGATGGGCAAAATTCAAAAGTTTGATGACATACTGGCTGGAGCCCCAGTACAAAGTTGAATAAGAAATATTGATAATACAGTTTTCCCCCCTTTATTCTGTTAATGAGGTGAAATATATTGATTCTAAAATGTTAAACTGATCTTGCATTCCTGAAATGAATCCCACTTATTCATGATATATTATCCTTTTTTACATGCTGGATTTTATTTGTAATATTTTTTTCTAGGATTTTGGAGTAAATGTTCATGAGAGATATTAAACTTTAACTTTCCTCTTGTAATTTCCCTGTTAGGTTTTGGTCTTAAAGTTATGATGGCCTCATAAAACAAGGTTAAGAGTGTTTCTGCTGTTTCTAGTCTTTGGAAATATCTGAATAAGAACAGTGTTATTTCTTCTTTAAATTTTGGAAGAATTCACCATTGAAGTGATCTGGGCTGGGAGTTTTCATTCTGAGAGGCTTTAAATTGTGGATTCAATTTCTTTAATAAATATAAGAATCTTCAGGTTTTATTCAGATTCTCTGCAACTTCTTGAGTAAATTTTGGTAAATTGTGTTTTTTGAAAACTTTATCCATTTCATGTAAATTTTCATATCCTGACTTTCCTAAACTAACTAAATCGAAAAATAACCAAATAGTTGATGGGTTCTTTTTTCTAAATGAATTCAAGATTATAAATTATTTGTTCAAGAACAAATAATTAACTTAGAACATCACTATTTTGTAACCCCAAATGAAGTCATGGATCTAGGCACCCATTATTAATAGCTGCTCAAAACATTAGTTGATAAGCAGATGGGAAGTTTTATAATGGTCAATTTAGGCTGATTTACTTGAACTTGAACCCACTGATCAATTTTAACGCCCCTCAAAGAGAAATAACCAGACAATATGTGTCGCCTCTTACAATACAACACAGAGTATACACCTCTACCTATGAAATGTCCTTGCCAAAAAAATAAAATCAAACCTGAATCTAATTGTATCTAGATTTAACTATCAGTTGACAGGGAACATAGGAGCCAAAAGAACATGTTCAATGACACCATAAGGAGCCAACAAGCAACATTCAAAATATAGTAAGTTCTCTAGGAAAATGACCTGGTTTCTTCAGTGAATAAATTATAAGAAAAAAGAAAAGAGGAGGTGGGTCCGATAAATTGAAAGAAAATAAACTTAACAGCAACCATATGCAATGTGTGGATCCTGTTTAGACACTAATCTGAAAAATCCAACTGTAACAAAAAGAAAAAAGCTTGAGATAATTGGGGAAATTTGAATACTGAGAGGATATTTCATACTATTAAGGGATTATTGTTAATTTCTTTGGTGTGATAATAGTAATACAGCTTTCTTTAAAGAGTCCTTATCTTTTAGAGATGCATACAGAAGTATTTACTGGTGAAATTATACATCTGAGATATATTTCAAAATAATTGGTGAGGGAGTGGTTAAAGATAGTGGGCAGCTGTAGCTGAAATAAGATTGGCCATGTGTTGATAATTAAACTGAGGGATGGGTACATGGGGTTTTGTTATATTATTCCTTCTAGTTTTCTATATATTTAGAAATTTCCATAATAAAGAGTTTTAAAGAAAACCATAACAGTGCTGGAAAACAAGGGTGCCATTCACCTGCCAAAAATTTTGTGAAATTCAAGACATTTGAAAGCAGATGAGATCAGAAGTCAGAAGACAGGAAATCACAGATCAGGTCATCCCAAGGGCTCCTGCCACAGCAGCCTTGAGAAAAGTGGGTAAGGAAGTATGCCTCCCCAGAGTTTGGCATTTTCAAAATGTATTGGCATGAACGGTGACAATTAGGGAACTTTCTCTCCATCTGGCCCTTTTCTTCCTCACCTGAACAGAACTGCTGGCAGGAAAAGTCCAAGAATGTTCTTTAAAGAGACTGGCCCTAGTGAGTGCATAAAATCTCGAAAATAACAATGGCATTATCCTAGGGTCAGGGAATAGAAAACAGAAAATGCTTCAGTCCCTCTAGCTCCCCAGGAAGTCCTCCATCCAATTGCACATGCCTACTGCTCCCTGACCCCACCTAGCTATTAAGGAAGGCCTCCTGCTGTGACAGCCTGTCCTCACCCTGAACCTGCACCCAGCCCTCCTCCTCAAAGGAGCCGCCTGTTAGGAGCGCAGACCTGCAGGGTTGCCAAGAAAACCCACGCCAGCTGTCTCTATTAACCAAAACAATCCACTTATTCATAAATATAAACTGAAAGCCAAGATTCGCCAGATCTTGGAGAAAAACCAATCCCACAACAGAAAAGCAAAATGCAAAAAGTAAAACACATTGCAATGGAAAAAAAATACCCACCTGAGATACAAAAAGGGTTCTTGGCCTTTGAATGAAAGAATGTAATTATTGATCTAAGTATTTTGACTAATAGGCTGGATGATAAAAGCAGCCTAAGAGACCAGATTCCTGGGCTGGAAATGAAAGTAAGGAACTATCCCAGGATATAGAGAAAAAAATAAACAGATGAAAAATATTAAAAAGTTACGAAGGAGAAATCGAGGAGCTCCAACATCTAACTAATCAGTGTTCCAGAAATAGAGGATAGACACTGTGTCAGGGAAGAAATAATCGAAAGTATTTAAAATACAATTTGCTAAACACATTGATTAGGGGTATGTCAAAAGGACACAGGAGCCAACAGAAAGAGCTTCCAATGGACAAAGCTGGAACAATAAAAGCAAAAAAATAAAGTCCTATTGGAGTATAGCCCAAAGTCCAAAATAAATCTCCATGAATCCTTATCAATATAAACAACTGAATAAATTAATAAATAAGGGAGAAAACACATATTTCCTGTGCTGAATTTTAAATAACTTATGCAGACACTCCACACTAAAGAAGGGCTGGAATAATTCCTCCCCGCTTAAGTGGCAGCTGCATCTGACTTCCTTCCAAAGAGTGCAGTAACAGAAAGCGGAGAGAAATTAATAACTACAGAAAGGAGAAACCTGGCTAACAGGAGCCCAGCCAGGGGATCAAGGGTCCACACGAACAATGAGAAGTCAAGCTGACAGTATGTACCTTGATGTGATATGATGAAAATGGCACTTCACATCTGTGATCTTCTTCCTCCAAGCCCGTAACTCCAGTCTAATCATGAAAACACATCAAAAAAGGTTCAATAGAGGAGCATTCTACAATATACCTGACCAGTACTCCTCAAAACTGTCCAAGTCATCAAAACCCAGCAAATCTGAGAGGGTGTCACACCAAGAGGAGCCTAAGGAGACAGGACAACTAAATGTCACGTGATATGATCCTGGATAAAAAAAGGAATTTTAGGTAAAAATTAAATCTGAATAAAGTATAAACTTTAATTAATAAAGTATTTGGACTGGTTCATTCATTTTAACAAATTGTACCACACTAATATAATGTTAGTAATCGGGGAAACTGCGTGTGGGTCCAAGGGAGATATATGGGAACTCTCTGTACTATCTGCTCAATTTCTCTGTAAACTTAAAACTGTTCGAAGAAATAAAAGTCTATTTTAAAAGTATAATTTGCTTGAGGCAAAGATGTGAATCTTCAGAATAAGAGGACCTAAAGAATGCTGCATATAATGAAAGAAAACTATTGTGTTTCATTTCCATGATTCTGAATCCCTCTCTCTCTTATTTACTGATCACTTATTTGAGGCTCTCAATCTCACAGTCTGGAGAGTGAGTTTAGACTCTCCCACTTTGATTTTTTTTATGATTTGATTTGATTTTTATTATGATTTTTTATTTTTGGTGGGGGGAGGTAATTAGGTTATTTCTTTTAATGGAGGTACTGGGGATTGAACCCAGGACCTTGTGCATGCTAAGCATACGCTCTACCACTGAACTATATCCTCCCCCAGTTTTGGTTTTTAAATGTTAGCTGTGTGTATCTTCTGTGTAATGACAAGAACATACAGCAAAAGGACACTAACATGCATTTTTAAAGTTCCCTAATTCAGTTTTTAAAAACCCACATTTAGAAACAGATTTATGAAATTTCAAACTCCACAGTAAAAGAAAAAAAAAATCTACAAGGTTTCAAAGGAATAAAAAATACAAAAGAAAATGTTACCTGGAAAGGTTCAAAATCAGACTGACATCATGCAGCATCAGCTGGTAGAATACAATGGAGCAATGTCTTCAAAATTCTAAAGGCAAAGTATTGTCAATCTTGAATTGTATGAGAACAAAAGATATTTTAAGCATACAAGAACTCGGAAAGTTTACCTCCCACACCTGTAAGAATTACTCAAGAAAACAGTTCAACCAAAAACATAAGTAATCCAAGGAAGAGCACATAAGATAAAAGAAATAGTAGGGGCTGGGTTTTTGAGGGTTTGTCCCAGATTGAGGGTGAGGACGGGAGGATTAGAAAGAAAGTTAAAGAGGCTTTATCACATCTTGAAGTTTGGAGAATTCTCCACTGAACAGTGACATTTTATAAACATTTCCTTTTATGTGGCTCTGATCCCACTACTTGAGTCTACATAGAATGATGTTTACGTAGAATCACATTGTCGATTCTGTTCATTTTTCCTTTTGAAGTGATTTCTGATATATTTGGATTTTTTTTTTTTACCAATCTTTATGCATCCTATTTACTCTGCTTTCTCTATGGCTTCTTTCTTCTTCCTTTCCTGCCTTCATTTAGACTGAACTGGTATTTATATGTTTGAAATATATTTGTTCACCACTAATAGTAATTCATTTAGGGATTGCTCTTAAAATTTTAATATGCATGCATACTCAAAGTGTGAGAGGTTAATCCCTATGCTTCGGAACAATACAAGGACTTTACATTAAGAATCAAAATATTTCAGTTCTGCATTTGTTTTATGGCCCTTCCACCCCTCCCTCAACTCCAGCAGACAGAACTATTTATTGTTTTACAGGTGCAAGGCTGGCTTAGATTTACCCACTGTGGTGGAGACTGTTGGTGTCCCACCCACATCCCTTTTATTGGGCCAATATACCCACTGCCCAGCTGCATATTAACTGCTGATGGCTGACAGTCACACCATTCTTGTGAGAACTGCTCTCAGCAGGACAGTGCCCCCCTAGCCTGGAGCTTATCCACCTCAACCCTTAAGGGCAGACTGCAGCCAGTGCTGGATTGATATGGGAATACAAAAAGCTATCTCTCTTGCCACAAGGAGGCACAGCTCAGTGGCATTAGTATTAGTTTCCTATTGCTGCTGTAACAAATGATCACAAACACAGTGGCTTAAAACAACACAAATTTATTATCTTACAGATGTGGAGGTAAGAAGTCCAACATGGGTCTCACGGCCAAAATCGAGGTGATGGCAGGGCTGTATTCCTCTCTAGAAACAACAGGGTGGTCTGTTTTCTTGCCTCTTCCAGCTTTGAGAGGCCACCAGCTTTCCTTGGCTCATGCCCCTCTTTCCCCTCTTCCTCAATCTTCAAAACCACAGCACAGCATCTGCCTGATCATTCTTCTTCCGTAGTCACATCTTTCTTTCTCTCCTGCCTCCTTCTTCCTCTTTTAAGGACTCTTGTGACCACACTGGGCCCACCAAGATACTCCAGAATAACCTCTTTGAGATCAGTTGATTAGCAACTTTAACTCCACCTGCAACTCTCATTCTCCTTTGCAGTGTAACCTAATGTACTGACAGGTTCAGGAGATTAGGACATGAACATCTTTGCAGGGGGGCATTATTCTGCCAGCCAGTGCCCTTCATGCTCCAGAGCTATTCCCAGGCTCAGGCTAAGGTTAGATTCCAGCTGAACCCACATAAAGGGACCAACAGGAAGTTGTGTCCTTACTCAACAGTAAACAATATTTGTCAAAAGTGTATAAAACTTCATAGAGATTTAATAAATTGTTACTACAAAGATGTGAAAAGGAAGGTGTTTTAGAGCCAAATCCACATCTGCCATAACAGGAAGTCCAAGTCAAGCCATTTATCAGAATAGGAAGTCCAAGAAATATGGTTGTAGTAAATACCCAGAGAAACAACTAATACAGTTCAAACTTCTGTGGGGAAAAAGCCACTAAATTGAAGAGCGGTAGAACAGAGAAGTGCTCCTTTTCTTAGAAGCCTTATTTGTAGTTAAATACTATTTGATTTTTTGAACTATGTGTGCTACTTTGACCAAAATAACTTAAAAAATAAGTCCATTGAATAAAGTAGAAATAGCCACCTAAAGTAACAATTACCTATTAATTTAAAATTCCTATTTCTGGATATTAAAAGAACTTTTGCTACCTGTAAAGTAACATGTATTCACTGTAAAGACTTCAGATGACATAAACATGTTGAAAATACAACATGAAAATCCTCTATACCAACCTAACAGAGATAGCCTCTATGAGTATCTGTATGCACATCTATGTTCATCTGCATAGTTTTTTTAAAAAGTGGGGTCATACTGTTTGTAACCTGATTTTATCACTGACATGTGGCTCTTTCTAAATCGATTTATATAGCTCTACACTCTTCTTAATACTGGTTTAGAATTCTATCATTTGAGTAGACCAGGAAAACTAATACTTAACAAAAATCAGGAGGCCAGAGGGTGGCAGGAAAGAGGTATGCTGATTTTCCCCACCTTTAATTACAGGGAGTTGGTAGATACTATCTAAAGCTGGTAACTAAGGACAGAAAAAATATAGTATTTAAAGTAATAAAGGTATCTGCTAGAAAAACTAAAAATATATTAGCAATCAAAAAAAAAAAAAGTGTGGGGTGAAACAGTGGGTGTGCACAAAATTCCTTAACTTTCAGAGTGAACATTCCATATTATTCTATCCAAACTTGGACAATAAAAATTAAGTACAAATATATTAAAAAATATATATGAAGAACTTTTCATAATGGTTGTCTCATAAAAGGGGGTGAGGGTGGGCACTTTTATCTTTTTGTCATCATAAAGGTAACTACTATTATAAAAAGATATTCATGATACATAAGTGAAAATAGCTATGTGTAAAATAGTACATAAACTATGACTCAATTTTTATATAAAATACACATAATATGTATTCATACATATGTAGAAAAAAATTCCAAAAGCTTTATACCAAAATATGGGCAATCGTTATCTCTAAGTACATCATATTATAAACATTCTATATATTCTTTATGCGGATGGATCTTCCTATAATAAGCATATTTCATTCATATTGCCATCGGAAATAAGAAAACTGCAAAACTCATCTTTTTTTGTGAGGGAGGACTATTAAGAAAAAAAAATTAGTCAAAACATCCTCACGTATCTTCCAAAGCCTAAGCCACAAACTACCTGGATTCTATATACTCAAGTTTTAATAAATCTTGCAAATAACCTTTATGCCTCAAATATAAAAATCCCCATGATAGACAAAGGCAGGCTATAGGTTTTTCACTCTGCCCAAGCCTCTCCAAGTCATTTCTGATGGAGCTTATGATTCACTGGACTGCTATACAGAGAAGATTTCCTATAGGTTGACACCAAATCTAGCACAGTAATACGCTTTTCACACAACATCAGCTGAATACCCACCATGAGCAAAGCATTGCACAGGGTGTATCACAAGTTACTGATTAACACCACACATGACTGCCTTGAGTAGCCTACAACCCCGTGGAGAAATGGTGCGGACATGAGGCAGAACAGGGGACACTAACAGAGAGGGGACCGTATGGAGAACTCTGATAGTATTTTGCATTTGTATACAAATATTTCCAAACAAATCAACAAATACTTGGAGATGTGTAGGCAAAAATGAAGTGCTATTTTTTTTCACTTTTTCACTTTTCATTCCTGTTTGGAATCAGAAAGTAGTCATCCTCATGACTCATTTGCCACTAAATCATATGCCAGGTTCCCCAATAGAACTTTTCATATAGGAATATTTAGTCTCTATTTGAGGGCAGACATTTCTGTGCTCCCACCCCCACTTTCCTAATGTATCATACACAGAACAGACACTAGAAATATTTCCAAGATGAAAACCGAGCCAGCTACCGGAGTTCCCCACAATAGCCCGCCTCACAGTATCAGATCAAACTATCATGCAGATACGCACACAGAAGTGTGGCCAAGTTTCTACCTAATGTAGAATATTTTTCCCTTTTAATTCCATGGTAATGAAAACTTTGGCAAGGCAGAAACAGAGAAAAGCTCGAAGAAGAAAAATGAGTATTTATAAACAAAACCACTTCATATTAAGAAAGTCTGAATTTTATTTAGCATTTTATCTGAGGCACTAATGAGAGTAAAGGAAGAAAATGAAGGTGGATCCCATGTTGAATTTTAAGGAGTCTCGCGAGAGTGAAAGCACAGGCTGTGACAATCTTGAAAGTATGAAATGCCTTGTTTACAATACACAAAATATATCACGGGGACTGCCTAGCAAAAGGAGATGGTCTGACTATCTGCAAAGTCTTTCCAATCTGAAGACTCCAACACCTGTCGTTCTGCTGTTTTTTTTCCTAATTCCAACCTAGAACTCTATGGACAGAACAAACAGTACGAAAAGCTTTTCCAGGTAAAGGAGCCTCTGAGGGAGTGTGGCATGGGTCCTGAGAAACAAGTCAACTGGCCTAGTGTTCAACCACCATAATGCTACCTAAAAACCTGAAAGCCTTTGCACTTACATCTCAGACTAGACCAAAGAGACAATTCTCTTTAAGCTACAATTTCAGGATTATGTAGAAAATCACTACTCTTCAGATAATAAATTCATACTATACTATTAAGGTGACTTTTACCTCTTTGTGAAGAAGAGGTCAAAATAATAATTAGGATTTTTAAAAATGAAAAACGAATTTCACTCAAAGTTAATAAAATGAATCAGTGACCCAACTATATGTATCCTCAAAATAATTAGTTCTACCCAGGCTGCTAGGATAAATAAATGAGTTAAAAAATTAGAAGCTTATATACAAGACAATATTTTTACAACTACAGCCATCAAAAAGAAAAAAAAAGGAACAGAGCTTTAGACATGGTATTATTTCCTTAGAAGAGCATTCCTTGAAACTGTTTACTACAGTTATTACATAAGCAAAGTAAGAACTGCAGGAAAAAAACAACCTAAAAATTGGTATTAAATGTGTTTAATGTCTTTAATAATTCTATTTGTAAATCCTTCCACCAAAAGGGAATTACAGTTCTTCAGTGTATTGCAAACATATCTTTAAAAAAAAAAGTCAGCCCTAATGTTGAAGCTATGAAACAACTTTTTAATTATTGGCACTATACTAAAAAGCACAATGGAGAACATTTTATTTAAATAAAAATGGGGATAATATTTCACTGGGGAATATAGCCAACGGATTTTTTTTTAATCTCTCCACGTCTACATCCAATGGTGGTACTTTATAGGCAAATTTTAAACAAATGCAAATTTTTAAAAAACAACCAAAGCCATGTTGTGCTCAGGAATACTATTATACACATACCATATAGGCTGTTTTATAGCAGATACTAGTTTGCCAAATTTCAGACGGCAAAATGCTAAGCAGTGAGTTTGGTATTGTCCAGCTAGCTGTTTCTCGTCATCCTGGAGAATCTGGCAATGTGTAATGTTGAGACCATCTTGTCACCACCGCTTCTATCCTCACGAGTGACTCCACTGTGACAGCACATTCACAGCCTTAGGATGCAAGGCCTAGCAAAAAGCCTCCCACAAATCCACTGGATATCACGATGTTCCGTTTGACAAACTCTGTCGCCTGAAACAAAGTTTAAACAAAAATACTCGTCATTAGGCTACGACACAGATGAATTTTGAAAACGTGACACTAGATGAAATCAGACAGACAAAAAAGGAAAATGTTGTTTGATTTCCACTTATATGAATAGTCAAATTTATCAAGACAGAAAGTAGAACAGAGGCTACCAAGGGCTGGGGAGAGGGGTGAATTGTGGGAGTTACAGCTTACCTGTGAAGAGTCTTCTATCTGGGTTTTTTTCTTTGTTGTTTACTTTCGGGTTTTTTTTTGGGGGGGGGCGGATTAGGTTCATTTATTTATATATATACATTTATTTTTAATGGAGGCACTGGGAATTGAACCCAGGGCCTCGTGCATGCTGACCATGGTACTCTACCACTGAGCTCTACCCTCCCCTAGAGTTTTCTATTTGGGATGATGAAAAAGTTCTGGAAATGGATAGTGGTAATGGTTGGACAAAAGTGTGAATGTACTTAATGTTAGTGAATTGTGCACTTAAAAATAGCTAAAATGATAAATTTTACGTTATGTATATTTTACCACAGTAAGGGAAAGAAAAGATACAAATTTTTAAAAATATTCTTAAGTATTAAATCCTAAGCTAAGTATCATTTTCAGATGCTTTCCTCAATTCTATAGATATTAAGCAAAAATCCTTGTGTAATTATTGGCACCTATTGCAGGTGCCAACCACCCTGCAAGATGCGAGGGCTGTCCATTACATCCTTAGGAGCCCGGAGCCCCCAGCCAGGTCCAGGAAGCTTCTTGCTATTGGAATAACAGGAATATGGGCAGCAAAATTCTCACAGGTAAAAAGAAGTCTCCTAGGGGAAGGCATAACTCAGTGGTAGAGCACATGCTTAGCATGCACAAGGTCCTGGGTTCTAATCCCCAGTACCGCCATTAAAAAAAAAAAAAAAAGAAATCTCCTTATAGTGCAAGCATAAATGAATGGATGATCAATTTATTAAATCATCATAACACAGATGATTTAATAAATTCCCATGGCATGCACAATGATGTTTATTCACAGTCCACTTAGCCAGGAGGAAAAAATGTGCAAGATCGAAAAAATAACACCTTGATAAAATGTTTAACCCAACTAAAATCATGAAGAAGCAATTAGATAAAGCCACACTACGGGATACTTTGCCTAGATGCTTCAAAAATGTCAGTGTCATGAAAGACAGAAAAACAAAAACAAAGACAAAAAAAACAGATGACGGGACCATTTAAGATTAAGGGAGACTTCAGAGATAAGACAATCAAATGAAATACATAATTTTTAATTGGGGGGGAGATGTGAAAGATATTTTGTGCAAAAATTTTAATATGAATTGTTTATTAGGAAATATTATTATATCATGTTAAATTTGGAAAGATTAATAGTAGTACTTGTAATTATATAGGAGATATGCATACTCCTGGAAGATACGTGCTTAAGTATTTAAGAATAAAAAGACATGATGTCTTAGACAGTTCAGCGAAAAAAAAAAGTGTAAATCTCACACACACACACACAAATGTTGCGAAACATGAACAATTTGGTGAGTAAGTGAAGGGTTTTTGGGTATTCATTGTGTTTGTCTTTCAACTTTTCAGCTGACTTGAAATTTTTCAAAATTTGGGGCAGTCAAAGGATAGAATAAAAACAAAGACAAAGGAACATTCAGCTCAATTCTAAACAGAACACAAGAAGAAAACATAAAATGCACATAAAAAATTAATAAAACTAATCCACACTAATAAAATATAAACATTTTCAAGCTATTCTACCTCAAAAAAATAGGTAGTTTTAGTTAACAACTAAAAAAATGAGTGATTTAAATGGTAGCTTGATCTCAAATTTTAACTTAACACTCTAGACATGACCAGAAACACCATTTTTTAAAAAAAGAAGACAATCTCTAGTTACATTCTCTGCTGAGATTCATTAAAAAAAAAAAAAAGCCCAAAATATACATTGTCTTACTTCTTCAATTATATTGTTGATTTCAGGTGCTGCCTTATTTGCTCGTTTCTTAATCTGTCTTTTTGCTTTGTTTACATCTTTTTCAACTCTCTTCCAGTCGATCTGCACATAGCCACTGTGACTGGCAATCTGCAAAAATGTAATAAAAATGGTTAAATCTAAACCAACTAGGTTGCTAACAGAATATATGAACATTTAGATTTCAAAAAATGTATGAAGCTCATGGGTAAGAATCACAATTTATTCACGAAGGTATTCATTTACAGATACTGAGTGCCTATTCTGTGCTAAGCACTGTTCTAGACCCCCAAGCTATAGCCAAGAACAAGGGAGACAGAAGTCCCCACCCTCAGTGAGTTTAGGGTCTATCAGAGAAAACAGACTTAAGTATAAATAATTACTTAGATGTGATGAACACTATGTTAAGAGAAGTAGAGTACTTAATGGGAAAAGAGTCCAAAAATTGTATTTATAACTATTCTATAATTCTCTCATAATTTTTGGAATTTGAGAATTCACTAAAAAGGCACAGAGACTATTGAAATTATATAGCTAATAAATAAGTAACTTTAATTAAATACATGTTTAATTATAAGAGATCAGAAGCCAATCAGTTATTAGGTCACTAAAATAGCCTGATAAAAGGCTCTTCACTCTCTTTATTTAAATTAAGAATAATGCTCTACACAAGTTTCATGCTATAAATTCTTTTAATAAAACTATAGCTAAATGCCTATTAGCCCTAAGAAAAACTCTCATATGCTGTTACTGAGACACTGCAAAATCTGAACAAGAACAATAGTGTGTGTGTAAGCCAGTACACTGAGTCCCTCCAAATAATACAATCAACATGTAAAGTATCACATGAGCAGTAAACAATTAAGCCTCGCGTACTGTCATAAATCACTTCTACCAAGCGGATGCTTTCTTAGTAATCTTTTAATGCATCACTTTAACTATGAACCACACATAAGATACTTTAAATAATAAAAATAACTGATTTTATATAAATAGGTTGGGAATCTTAGGTTCCATTTTCACTGTGAATGACTCCATAGAAGAATCTATTTATCTGCATTTCTTCCTATATTTATTCAGCTACTATCACATCAAACTCTAGCCTCGGTAAAACAGAGTGGTAATCAAACCAAATGGCAAGTGAAAGCTTTTTCCTGGCAATACCTGGCATGGCAATTTGGGTCCCAGACATGGAGGTGATGATGAATCTTAGGGTCCCTTCCACAGACAGCAACCATAAACCCTGGTTAAGAACAAGGACTCCAGAATTAACTAAAGCAAGCAGATTTTGAAGAGGAGTTGAAACTTATAGGAAGGTACCAATATGAGGTGAGTTGCCTATTTTTCTGGCTTTATCCGGAGGACAAGATGGAGTTGCAGAGTGGCTAAAAGTTCAACAGAAAACATGCCATCTTTCTGGCCTGAAGAACCAGAGGACATTGCCCAGGACAATAACAGCTTCCAGGAAGGACAGAGCTAGAGAAGGAGAGACCCAAATTCTATGTCTAAACTCTATTCAAGGCCTGAACCACACATTCATGGGGCATAATGAAGCACTTGGGCCAAGGCTAAAAAAAAAAATAACCTGAGATTTGAGCTGCTACCTGCCACAGATGAAATGGAATTTGCAATTTGAGTCTCACCAAGTTAACCACCTACTAAAATCAAAACACCAACATACTTCATTGGAATAAAACAAAATCCAGACTCTCCACAACATAACATTCCCAACCCAGGAGAGCCCAGGATAAAATCCAGCTATGTGATGTGATAAAGCCGGAAGATGTGGCCGCGTCTCAAAAGAAAATCAACAGATGTCAACTCTGAGATGATGCAGATATTGGAATGATCAGGACTTTAAAGCAGTACTATAACTATGCTCAGTGAGGTAAAGGAAACTAAGCTTGTAATCAATGGAAAGACAAGAAATCTCATCAGAGATCTAGAAAATATAAAAAGAACCAAATGGAAGTTCTAGAACTGGAAAATACAATAACTGAAATAAATTCATTGGACAGCCTTCATGGCAGAAGGTAGATGATGGCAGAGGAAAGAGGCAATGTACGTGAAGCTAGATCACTAGAAATTATACAATCTGAATAAAAAGACAAAAAAAAAATAAATGAACAAAACCTCAGGACATTATTAAAGAGCCTAAGACACATGAATCAGAGTCATATTCAGAAGAAAGAATAGGAGGGAATATTTAAAGAAATAATGGCCAAAACCTTCCCAAGCATGGTTAGGAAGACATTAATTTACGGATTCCAGAAACTCAAGTAATGATCTAACACAATTATGAAATAACAGTACTCAAATGATGCAGGGTTGGGGAGACAGAGAAGTTCAACAAATGATAGCTAAATTCCCATCTTCCATAATAGGAAGCCAGTAGTTAATACCTCAAGCTGAAAGACAAAGAAATAGCCAATCAATTTGTTTGGGAAAAAGGAAATAAATACCTTAAGAATCAGCTAATAGTTCGAACTGATTGCCTCAAGGGAGGGGAAAATGGGGAGGTAGTGGGGGAGGCAGAGGATTAATCTGTAATAAACCTTATACATGTGTTTGACCCTTGAATTATAGGCATGTACAACTCTAAAAGAATAAAAACTAAATTTAAAAGATCTATGTACCATTGTCTACTTTAAGATGGCAATGTGATAAATATCTACTGGAAAATGCCTAGAAAATGTTACTACAAAAGCTTTAAGTTATAAGTAAATTCATACTTATCTTTAAATATATGCAAAGGTACTAAAAATATGAAAGCAGGCCTAAATAATAGGTAATTAACCTAAATAGGTAATTAACCTAAATGCCATTTGTTTGTTTCTTATTTCCTCTTTCTTTCTACTGAGTTTTCAATAAGTCATATTTGTGGGAAAAACTGCTTTAATGCAGACAGGTCCCATGTTCTTCTGCTTAGTGACGTCGAAGAGTATGTGGACTAGACACAGAGAAGTACGAGGTGGCAATGGCAAAATGTGGATTTGAAGGGTACATATCAAGTGGACTGAAAGGGACTTCTGAAAAACTGACATGCAGAGGAGACTGAAATGCATAATTCTCTTTATCTGTGAACATCGTGGGGAACTCTGCTTCAGTCCAGTACCCTTTTCCACTAAACAGAAATGATACCTGAGTTTTCAAAATAGCTACTGAATATCTTGATTCTTCATAACTATATAATTATCTTAATTGTTGGTTCTATGTAAACCCAAGTCAAAATCAGCTTAAGTAGAATTCTCCTTTGTACAAATACTGGCATATTCATCCAAAGAACTAAATTTAAATATTAAATATATTCCTTCTTACCTCTTACCCCAAGTAATAAGCAATTATTCCTAATAATGCCACCAATAGAGAGAAAAAAAATATATATATATATATTTAAACTATTTAGTAAACAACTCAAAATCTGTCTCTTTGTACTTAAGGCAATGACACTGGTTATTACATGATCAATGGCTTCGGTGCTGAAGTCAGATTTTGGTTGCTATGACCATCAATCATTTTTCAAATCTGACAGTTCTCTGTATCTTTAAAACTGTTGCTAACATTTATTCCCAGAGATTTTCAATTTTAGGATTTACTATATTTGATCTTCAGGGAATGATATTTTTGGGAAAATATATGCCAAACAGACATGAATGCCAGATAATATCCTGATAAACATCCTCTAACTGCAAAGCATTTTTAAACCTTATACTTAGAGGAACATGAACAAGACGAAAATTTCAAATCCACTTGTCTCAGAAATAGGATTATGAATGATTTTTTTAAACCCAATTTTCCACTTTCTATATTACTGTGGTTCTCCAATTTTAAAAAACATGTTAGAAATTGCTAAGAGCAATTTCCCCTGGGAAGGAAGACTGTACAGCTAGGGAACAGAGAAGGAAAGAGACTTTTTGAATTTTATATATATATATATATGTGTGTGTATATATATATACACACACATTATGTGTGTGAAATTTAAATATAGGTTTTAAATGGTCATGATGAGCAGGTTATGTTATTGATGAGATGCTTATTTTGCTAAGGAAATGCTTCAAGAGAAGTTTGGGTAAGTAATAACGAAAAAAAAATGAAGCACCTCAAATAGCTGGGATCAAACTATGTTTAAAAAAAACAAAACTTAAAAGTATTTAAATTGTCTTTCGTGACAAGATGCCAGCTCTCAAAACTCGTTTTAGTTTTTCCACATACTGATGCCTACAATAAAAATTCTATCTTCTATTAAAATGGACAAGAGTGAAATGGCTGCACTTGACTTTCTCAGTTCCCAAGGGCTACGCATGTAAGCAGAGGCAAGGACCTAAAGCTCTGACATACCTGAAGGAGAAGAAAGCCACCACCTACTGCGGTTGCTGCAAGTTTTCCAACTTTCTGGAACAAAAATCCCGCACACCTTCAATGACAGAAATGACAAGGGGTAAGAACAATCAATGATGTACTAAATCCCTCCCTCCTATTTTCCATTGCTTTCCTAATAAAATCTTAATGTCTTCCCATTTCTCTTGATCATGGCCCTTACCCGCTCAGAAACTCTCAATGTTTCCCTTCAGTTATGCAGACTAGTCCGAAGTGCACAATCTACATTGTCTGAGATGTGCTTCAAAATAAGGGACAAAGAGGGGAACTTACAGGAAAGACTGGCTACTAAAACTGAATGTTGAGTACTCAGGGGTTTATTACACTCCTCCTATTAAGTTGAAATTCCCCATAATAAAAGTGGTTTGCTTTGTTTTGTCTTTTTTAACACAGTCAAGATGTTGCTCAGACCTGGCCGACCCTCACCCTACCCAAACCTACTCCAACCCAATTAGCTTCAAAACAGGTCACCGCTATTGCTCAAGGTATTAATCTCCCTGTTTCTAGGGGGTTTCTATCTAAACCTTTCCTACCCTTTAAGGTTCAGCTGAAGGTCCATCTTCATGACTACTTCAGCCCACATTTCTCACGGCTTCCTTATCTATTTCTCTCTATATGTTAAACCTGTTTTGTCTCATCTATCCTGTAAGGTCAACCCATACTTCTTTCTTGATTTCTCTCCTTCAGCGAAGCTCATGCTTCCCTTCAGTATTCCAGATCCACAGTGTGCAAAAGAATCTCAGATTTCTAACTCTAGACTTCTGTACATGGTTGAATACTGTCCCCCCCAAATCCATGACCTTCCCAGAACCACAGAATGTGATCTTATTTGGAGTAAGGGCATTGCAGATGTAATTAGTTCAGATGAGGCCATATTGGAGTAGGGTGGGCCCCAAATCCAATATATCATAGAGACACTCAGAGGGAAGATGGCCATGTGATGACAGAGGCAGAACTGGACTGATACGTCTACAAACCAAGGAAAGCCAGGGACTGCTGGCAGCCACCAGAAGCTAGTAGAGATGCATGAAACAAATTCTCCCTCTGAGCCACCAAGAAGGAAGCAACCTTGTCAATACCTTCCAAACTTCTAGCCTCCAGACCTGTGAGAGAGTAAGTTTCTCTCCTTTTAAGCCACCTACTTGTGGTGCTTTGTGACAACAGCCCTAGGAAATAATACACACCTCCATGAATGGAAAATTTACATTTCCAATTACACGATGAGCTTCTCTTGCACCCAGAACCACATACTCAAAATGTGCCAAGGCAAACATCATCTTTGCAACCAAGCCATCTGTTGTGAAGGTCCCCATTTATAAGTGCTCACACCATTCTCCAGGCTCACCACCTCATGCTCATCTTAGACTCTGCCTTCTTCATCGCCTTTGGAGTCCAGCTGATTGCCAACTCTGTATACTCGAGTATCTCTAAAACATTTGCTCCCGTCTTCTTTCCATTCTCAAGGGCATCATCACCTTGCTTCCAGACCACACTAAGGGTCCTCTAACTAATCTTCACACCTCCCATCTCTCCCAGCAGCCGCCCATCCTGATGTCAGTTTTAATTTCATACTATGACCACAAGCCTATAGCTACCTACAGTCAATGTCATCTCAGCTTCCCATTTATGTCCTGAATGGGTCTGAACTGTTAACTGGTTAAGTGAATGTCCATTAACCATTCTTCCTCAACATACGTCACAACAGTGTATCAATTTTATACCCTAAGAAAATTGCAAAAATGTACTGCACTGACTCATTGCAGCAAATCACCTGTATAATATTAGAGTCTTATTACACAGCTCCTGGACTGCCACCTGGCTATGGTTCAAACATCTGTGTCCTTCGATAGGGCAGACAGCGACAAAGACTCAGAAAAGGGAGCAGAGGAGGCAAGCAGTGGCCAGGTCTTAACAACATCCCAGGGGGTGTGCTTCGTAAGCATGTCTATCCTTTGCTTGATGGCAGAATGAACCTACGAACTTCCCCTGCTCTGTCTCTAGGCTTTCCAAGCAAACTTCTGCCAATTATGGGGCTTCTCACCAAGTTTGGCCTAAAAAGAGAAAAACACACAATGATTTAATTTGATTGCTCAATTATTTATAAGTCTCTTTTAAGATGGGGCTTTAGGCCCTGACTCACATTAACCAATCGCCCACAGCACCAAATTGTGAGCTTATTTAAGCAGAAGGCCAAGCCCTGAATTGTGGCCAACCAAGTACAACCAGCCTGTGAAGAATGATCTGAGTAACCAGGGCTCTGACCAGGCGTCTCTCTAACTGCAGGCTTTTTGCATAAGCAGCATTATTTAAGTATACATCATGAATAAATACTGAACCTCTTCATCACAGAATCTTCACAATGAGCGTTTCTACCATAAAATGGCATTAAGTAAAAAAGACATTTAAAAGAGTGCACCACTGTTCCAAGGTGCATGTGAAACACAAATCAAAAGAATTCATTTTATAATCAGATAGTTTAAGTATGTAAATATTTAAATTAATGTAAGATGAATTTAACTTAGAATCTTAAGAAAAAAATGATTATTCACAAGTTAAGCACCCACACTAACTTCAAAAATTCTCTAAGGTCATGAACATTTTCAAAATAAAGGTCAAACTTGTTTCTGACCCTTGTTATTTCCCTAATCTTTTAGTCCCAGAATAACAGAATTAGCTCTATAGTAGCAATTATATAATCATGTGATCTGAAATGTTAACTGGTTAGGTTAATGCTTATTAACCTCTCCCCCTTAATATACTCCACAATATTATTACTGAGTAAGCAATCGGTCCTTTAATTCCAACAAAGACCCAATGTGCTATAAGTCTTCTTCAAAATATTATCATAATCCGAACTAGTCCACAAAAATTAACAGAAACATCTGTATCATAATCAATCATTTTTACTGAGAATTTTACACTGTTCTCCACAGGACTAATAATCCCTGAGACCAGTGTTACTGTGGGAGTTCTCACAGGGTTTTCCAGTTGTTGTCATTGAACAAGTAAAAATTATTCACATGTAATTAACTCTTCTCTTACATATTTTCCTCTTCTCACCCACTGTCACTGAATCAGATCCACTACATTTACTAAATCGGGGCGGGGGGGGAATATATAAAGAATCAAATGAAAGGTGAGGAAGGAACAGTGGAGGGCATGGAGGAGGAAGACCACCAAAACCCAACAGTCTCTGAGTGTAGATTACACTAATCATATCAGAGAAAAGCCTCAAGGTACAGCTCTTCTGGGATTAACAGTGTAAAGCCATTGAGTGACCCATAATTGGCCTATATACAAAAGGGCAGCAGTCAGGCTCCCAATGACAGTCAGGCTCCCAAAGAAATTTAATGAAAAAAGATGTTGTTCTCACCAGCCACTCACTCCACCCATTACAATCTGGGTAGCCACTGAGTATTTCTCTACCATAGGTCCGGAACTGTGGCCAAACACTCGACTCCACCAGTGGTGTCTTCTTGCATACTCAGTTAAATCCAACACTTCATAAGAATCATCATCACTTTCATATTCTTCAAAACAGAAAACGAAAACAACCAATTTAGAGTCAACCGAAAGTTAGAAATGTCCTACACATTCTTCATCTGTTATAATTCATTGTTACTTTTGCCCAACAGCTAAAATCGCCCATATGGAAACAAAGTTTGTTAAACACAATCCCTGAGACTAGGGCCTCGAGAGTCAAGGGCCTAGCATCTCCTTTCCAAAGGCACAGGGACCGGCCTAGGGGCCTGGGGCAACTCTAGTTACACAGCAGAGGGGTCCCCCCCGCCACAAATCTCAGCAGGTCAGTTCAGTTTCACAGCATGAAGGGGTCATCCGCAAATCTCAGGTTCAGGGTCAGTGCAGAGTCCATTTTCATCAGTGGGAGAAAGATGGGGGTCCTCCACTGACAGAACCGGTTAGAAGGAATTATTTGGCAAGAAGAAATTATTCCAGAGCCAAGACTTTCAAAAACAAAAAACAAAAATAAATAAAAATTTTTAAAAAACGTTATAAGACGGAGAGGAAGGGCCCGAGGTGAAGGTAAGGCAGGAGGTGGGGCTGTGTTGGGGGCGGGGGTCGCTCTTCGGCTGCGTTCCGCAGAGAGGGGAGGGAGAGTCTAGTTCGAAGGGGGTGCTCAAAGGGGCTGCCTCAAAAAAACAGAGCCCCCAAGAACCCCGGCGCAAGAGAAAGAGGCAAGGTCGACAGCTGTGAGTCACGTCTAAGACACTACTTCGCGCCCCGGCCGCTCACCTTGGGGAGGGGGGTTCCGGGTCGCCATGATACCGCCGGCGGCCTGTACTGAAGGTGGTCCCAGCCCGCCCGCCTCTCCCCCACGACTTTAAGAACCGCTCTAGGCTCAGGTGGAAGTCTATGATCTCTTTTTTTCCTCCTCCTCTTCTAGGCGCGTTGTCCTGTCCCCGCCCCTCTTCTAAGCGCAGGGCCTTCCGCGCAAGCGCAGGGCTCGGGTCGCAGGGAGGGGGGAGGGGAGAGGGAAGTTGGCTTTCAGCCCGCGAGGGCTGGTGGGAGTTGTAGTCCTTTGCCCTCCACAACCCTGGTTTCCCACCCCTCCCCCTCGAGAATTTCCATAACCTGAACTGTGTTATTTTGATTTAAAGAGCCTCAGGGCTGGAGGGGAAGGGCCGTCCCATGGTGGTTAAATCGAAACCACTAGCTTGCCATTTGTAACACTGTACCAGAAAGAGGATTTTAAAAGAGAGAAGAGAAACTGTTTCAAACCACCCTTTTCTAAGGAGTCAAGGGCTCACTAACGGTTGGAAATTTTTTCTAACGCGCTGCTGCTGGGAATTGGAACCTTTTCATCATCACCTTCTCCACAGGTTTCCCGCCTAGAACCCGAGGGAGGTTGAGGGAGGCCTAGGAACTGACCTGACACAAGTTATTCAAGAGGACATCATTTTTAAGCATCATTTTTACTGTTTAAATCTGACAGAGGAACCGGGTCAAGTTCTTCACGCAGAAGCCCCACGGGATTCTGTAGAATGAAAAACCATGTGGATCACCAAGCTGCTAACTCAGGTTCACATAAATCAGCCCCGAAACTTGTTTTGAACTTGCATGGCACCCGTGTTCGTCGTACAATTAAAACAGCCCTATCAATATTCGTATTATGAGAATACGAATATGAAGAAAAAACTAATTCTTGTAGAAGTTACATTACTTAAAATGTTGACTTCATAATTGCACTTGGCTTTTCAAATCCTGGTACTTTAAATGCAAGGGTTGATTCTCTAAAGTTCCTCAGCCTGTGCCACACCCTCTCGTCAACCCCCGGCCAAATGCAGGTCTAAGACTGGCTGGAGATGTTAGTGTCCAAGGACACTTTGCCTAAGATTACACTTTTCAGAAACAAAATAACTTTAAGGGACATAACTTCAGAGGTCCTCACTGAAATGTTTTTTTTTCCCCAAGAGTTAACAGATTTAAGTTCACACTCCTTCCTCCCCGTTGCCCACCTACTCGTGATGAGGTTATAATAAACAGAAAAATAGCAAATGATAGCTAGTGAAAGAAGAGAAGGGAAAAAAGAGAAAGGAAAATTGCAAATTGGGAGAACAAAATTAAAAATTGGAAGAGGGTTGACTGGGCCAATGACTTCCAAGTTACACTTTCACATACTTTTAGCAATATCTGCCCGCTACATAAAGAAGCCACTTTCCTGTCAAGGCAATGGTGTTTAGAATCAAATGATTATGGAGAAATGAGGGAGAAAATGAAAACAAAACACTGCCCTTAAGATCCCAAAGAATAGACCTTTGTATCCAAAAGGTATCCAAAACATATCTGATAATGAATTAAAAGGCAATCATTTCTCTAAAGGACTTGAGGGCTGAGAAGGAACTTTTTAATGCTCTTCCATTTTTTCCTGCAGTGATATGCATGCCCTTGCCATTACCTCAAGGAAGCTGGTTTGTATGATATATTTTTCTAGCGTGAGTTTTTTTCTTTCCTAGTATCAAAAAAGCTGTCATTTTGTTGGCTCAGTGATGAATGGTTTAATGTGTAAATTGTGTACACAGACGTTAAAAGGTACTCTGATCCTCCTGATTGGTTCAAGGGGGTGTTTTTTGTTTGTTTGTTTGTTTTTTTTTTTTTTGTAATTTCCATTTTGAATAGTGGTTGTTGTTTGGGGCTTTTTTGTTTGTTTTGGGTTTTTTTTTTTTTTTTTTGGTGGGGGGAGGTAATCAGGTTTATTTATTAATTTTTTTAATGGAGGTACTGGGGATTGGACCCAGAACCATGTGTATGCTAAGCAAGAGCTCTACCACTGAGCTATACCCTCACCCTTGGGTTGTTTTTTTTTTCAGTCGCACTAATCAACATTTTCATTGTGAACACCGATATCTTATCTACAGCTGTACCAAAACATAATTCAGATAGTTTCCAACTTTTCAATGGGTAGAGTTCCAAAAGTTTATGAGTAACTTATTTGAAATAGAAAACATTTTCTATTTAATCCGTAATGAAACTGTAGTGAAACTATTCCTTCCTGATCTCCACCTTCCCCCATTGTCTTTGGAAACCATCTGTTAAAAACAATTTAGTCAGAATTGAGAAAAACAAAAAGCAGACAAAATAACAAACAGAAGAACAATTCACCCTCCATGGGAAATCAAACCTCCCCCATTGGCAACACCAAATCCCAACACAATGGGGCCCACTTGTTACCGGAGAGTATGTTCTCATCTTGAGCAGGAAAGAATTCAAGAGCTAGTGTGATAAAATGAAAGCAAGTTTATTTAGAGAGATACACATTCCATAGACAGAATGTGGTTGGTCTCAGAAGGGAGAATGGCCCCAGGGCATGGGGGTGGTTGGTTTTTATGGGCTGAGTAATTTCATATACTCACAAGTGGGAGGATTATTCCAACTGATTTGGGGAAGGGGTGGGGATTTCCAGGAATTGGGCTCCCACCCACTACTTGGCCTTTTATGGTCAGCCTGTGAACTGTCATGGTGCCCATGGGTGTGCCATTTAGCTTGCTATTGTATTATGATGAGCCTATACTGAGGCTCAAAGTCTACTGGAAGTCAAATCTTCTGCCATCTTGGGCCTAGTAGGTTCTCACCAGTTTATGTTGTATCCTCAACTGCTGGTTCATTCTTTTAATGGTTATACCCCGCCTACTTCCCTCCTGTATCACACTCATCCCATGTTTGCACAACTTAAAATGCTCTAAGTGACCTTTCAAAGTAGAGATAATCAATTGCTGATGAGAAAAGTGTTGTGAAGTTGATACTGATGCACTAGCTTGTTGGAGTGTAAACAGGTACAAATTTTAGTAATGTGTAACCACAATCTTAAAGATGCCGCTTCAATAATCCCACTAAAAAATCAGTACCAAAAACTATATAAAAAGTCCATATGCTTAAAGATATTCATTACAGGGTTGTTGTTTTGTTTTGTTTTTCATAATGAAAAGGAATAGGGACAATAGGGAAAATGGAAAGTGTCTAAGAATAGATGAATAGTTATGGAAATTATGGAAATTTATATTTTAAAAGATGTAATAACAGGAAAGTGCATAAGTGAAAAAAATTATATACCAAATTGTATTTACAATTTTATTGCAAGCAGTTTATTCAATTTCTGCTAAAAATCCATTAAGATTCAATAAACTGGAATGGATTCCATTGCAGACTTGATTCTAGCCCATTGGCATTTATCCCCATGTTAGGCTGAGCTAAATGGTTTATAAGGTAGTGTTACCAAACCAAACTTGGGTCCACTCACCCATGAGCAGTAAAGCCAATCTACTGACACTGAGTTGTGGTGAAGTAAACTGCAGCATTTATTGTAAAGCACCAAGCAAGGAGTCTAGGACAGTCTAATGCTCAGAAAGTCTGAGCTCCCCAATGGTTTTCAGCAAAGCATTTTTAAAGGCAAGGTGAGGGAGGAGGAGTCCCAGGGTATGTGATCAGCTTGCACACAATTCTCTGATTGGGTTGATGGTGAGGTAACAGGGCGGTGTCACAGAGGTTAACATTATCAGTCCTTAGGCACCAGTAGGTCTGGGGACTACATGCTTATGGTCATCAAGTAGTTAATTTCTTCTATCTGGTGGGGGTTTTAGCATCTGTAAAACATCTCAGGAAATATGCATCAGATACTATTATCTAGGTCCTTCTGAGAGGAGCTAAAGCAGAGGGTATGGGGAAGGGGTCTGTCCCAGAAAGGCCCCATAGGGTCCTGCTCAGTTGCAGTAGTGGTAGAAGAGTAATGGGTGGAAAAATAAGCAAAGATAGCCAGGAAAACCCTAAAAAGGAAGAGCAGTGAGTGAGGACTAGCCTGACCACATACGAAAATATAATTTTTTTTAAAGTTACTAATTAAAACAGTGTCATACTGGTGTATGAACAGACAGACAATCGAAGAAATAGATTGGAATAGAAAGTCCAGAAATAAAAGCAATATATACAAGAATTCAGTACATGATAAAGGTGTAATCTCAAGTCAGATAAATATGAACTTCACTAAAACAAACAAACAAAAAACAAAAACTGTTGTTGGAACAACAAAGATTGATATCTAATATATGGAAAAATACAACTGAATCCATACCTTACAACATGTACTTGGATGAACTCCAAATGGCTCAGACACCTAGATGTAGAAATTAAAATAATGAAAATAATTGAAGAAAGTTGGGCAAATCCCTTTATAACTTGGCAGCAGGGATGATCTTTTATGAATGACTCAAAAAGTCAATAAATTCAACTACATAAAAATTAAAACTTAAGCATAGAAGTACATAAGCAAAGTCAAAAGACAAATTACAAATGGAGAATAACGTTTGTAATTCTTATCAAAGGCAAAGGACTAAGCTGCCTAATATATAAAAGCTCTTTAAAAAGAGAATTTCAAAAAGACCAACGACCTGGATAGAACAGCAAAAGACACACAGACAATTTACAGAAAAAAGAAATATATATGGGCCTAAAAGACACAAAAAACCTCAACCCCAATTATAATAACTGGACATAGTAACTCTCACTTAATAGATTCACTAAAATTCGTAAGTGTGGCAACAGACTTGTTATGTTCATGTGAATGTACAAGGTTGTTCACTGTAGTTATTCACTGTCTGGAATAGCAAAAGACTGGAAACAACCCAGTGTCCAAGCATTAGAGGACTGCTTAATAAATCATAGTATATCTGTACAACCTCAGCTGCTATAAATAAGCAAATAAAAAAAATAAGAACAAGGAATTTATCTATGTCCTGATTTGGAAAGTTCCCTAGGATATGTTGCTGTGGCCCACAAGTAACAGGCATGAAGATTGTTTAAACATGAACTATTATGGTGCTCTCTCTGAAAATCATATGAAGTTGTCCAGTGTTAGCTTGCAGGGCTTCAGGAAAAGGGCAGTTTTTGTTCTTAGTGAATCCAAGCCAAAAGGATGGGAAAAAATGGAAATGTTAGTTTGGAGAGTCATAGCCAGATATTCGAGGAAACTAGAAGAATTCAGGATCCAGTCTAGTTTTCAGATAAGTAACAAAACTTCAAAGACAATTAGTAGGACTAGAATTTCATATTCACAAACGTATAGTCTTTTTTTTTTTTTTACTGAAATATAATTTTTTCTCCCTACAATCATCTCCATTTCTACCAAAGATAGTTACAGTAGAGCTAATTTATTTGCAAAATAAGTCTAGTCTCATTAAACTTGGCCTGATTATTTATATATACCAGGCTGTTTTCCAAGGGGCTTTATTGGCTTCATAAAGTCAACTTTAGTTCCTTAAAGCTATCTTGTCTGTGATTCTATATGTATCATTTTCAAACAGGATAGTCCAGTCAAAGCCTTGATGATATAATAAATGTTTCGAATTGTGTCCTGTTACAAGGAAAACATATTGAACTCATGTAAAGTAGTATATTGTCATGAAAATAAGAATACTTAATAAGAATTTCACAATTCTGGAGGGATAAGTTAGGGAGAAACAGATAAATGTTTCAGTTCTGTTTAAAAAGTTATAATTTACCAAATTACTGCAAGTTATAGAGATAGCTTGAGAGAGATTTCCTTAAGTCTGGAAAAACAAAACATCAAGTTATTATCAATATTTCAAACAAGAAGTCACAAAAATTATAATCATCCTCATCAGTTCATTCAGTCACATGTAATGGATTCTTCTTGATCTTGATCTTTTGTTAGTAGATTTATGAACCCATCAGTTTCTTCATTAGAGTTCTGTAAATTCTTACCCAGTTCAATAGTATGATCTGAAAGGAATCAGAAACCTGTACTTGTCAGAGTCTTTCCAAGGAATCTCTCTGAAGATGAAGCACTTCTGCAAAAACATCAGAGTAAAAAAACTGTAATGACAAAAGACTTAAAAATGGCCATGGTTAAATATGATAAGAGTGCTTTATAATGCAATTGACAAAGGAATTTGGTTATTTCTCTGACATACAGCATTTTAAGGTAATAACTAGAATTACAACAGATAACATTATACGAAGACATCATATATTTTTAGGAATTTTACACAATTTCTGAAACACTTACATTAAAAACATATATAAATACAAATACAACCTAAGATTTTTGTATTACTTCTTACTTGATGATGCTTCTCATATAATTTAACATATCAAGCCTAATTAGTTTAATCTCTCTCTTTTTATAAGGAGAGAGAACAAATGCTTTTGACATATTCCAGGAGACCTCTGGAAAGTCCCCAAGTTAGTTCAAGGTCAAAAAGACTTCACTTAGAATTTGATTTGGGGAAGTTTGTCAAAAATATCAAAAGGTATGGATACTGGACTAAATAGGATCACAGATTATTATGAAACAATACTTAATTATCTATTTATCCAAAGTGACAAGAAGATTTCAAAGGCAAAAACAGAAGGTTACATAGTTGTGAGCAAAACTTAGCTCCGTTAATATTGAGAAGACTCAGTTTTCTTAAGTCATCAAAAACCTGATGACAAAGACAATGTAAAACACTGGAAATTATTTTGGTAGCACAGAAAATCATTGCTTTCTAGGCAGATTACTTAAAAGATAAAGAAAAACCTTTAGCAATCTCTTATCAAGAGCAGACTAATAGTTCAATAAAACTTTAGCCAATAAAAGAAAATTAAATTTTAGTTTTACGTAAGTATACTATTGATATTAAAGCTTATTTTAAAAAGTCTTATAATAAATTCATTTAATTTTAGCCAATGTAACTATACAGAGTTTTCTCTATCTCTCCCCCTCTTCTCTCTCTCTTTTTCTGATTCTGTCAGTTCCAAAATTTCTGTATCCATTAAACTTCTCCTTTATTCTCCTCTTTCCCATTCTGAAACAGCCAATTGTTCTACTTTAGGACAAAATTACTTTCTTTTCACTTAATAAAAATGCATCCCTATCCCTCATACCTTTTCTTACAAGAAACACATCTATTTTCCTTGCACACAGAGATGTTTCCGTTATTACAGGCATACCTCAGAGATATTGTGGTTTCTATTCCAGACCATTGCAATAAAGCAAATATTGCAATTAAGTGAGTCACACGAATTTTTTCATTTCCCAGTGCATATTAAAGTTATATTTACACTATATTATAGTCTGTTCAGTGTCTAACAGAATTATGCCTAAAAAATGTACATATCTAAATTTAAAGATACTTTACTGTTAAAAAATGCTAACCATTGTCTGAGCCATCAGTGAGTCATAATGTTTTTACTGGAGAGGGATCTTGCCTCGATGTTGATGTCTGCTGAGTGATCAGGGTGATGGTTGATGAAGGTTGGGGTGACTATGGCAATTTCTTAAACTAGGACAACAATAAATTATGCCACATCAATTGACTCTTCCTTTCATGAATGATTTCTCTGTAGCATGCAGTGTTGTTTGATAGCATTTTAACCACAGTCGACCTTCTTTGAAAATTGGAGTCAGTCCTCTCAAACTCTGCTGCTGCTTTAGCAACTAAGTTTATGTAATATCCTAATCCTTTGTTGTCATTTCAACAATCTTCAAAGCATCTTCACCAGGAGTAGATTCCAGCTCAAGAAACGACTTTCTTTGCACAACCATTACAATTTTATCATGAGATTGCAGCAATTCAGTCACATCTTCAGGCTCCACTTCTAATTCTAGTTCTCTAGCTACTGCCACCACATCTGCAGTTCTTTCCTCTACTGAAGTCTTGAACCCCTCCAAGTCATCCATGAGGGTTGGAATCAACTTCTTCCAAACTCCTGTGAATGTTGATATTTTGACCTCTTCCCATGAATCATGAATGTTCTTAACAGCATCAAGAATGGTGAATCCTTTCCAGGAGGTTTTCCACTGCCCAGATCCATCAGAGGAATCATTATCTATAGCAACTATAGCCTTACGAAATGTATGTCATAAATAATGAAACTTTAAAGTCGAAATTACTCCTTGATCCATGGGCTGCAGAATGGATGTTCTGTTAGTAGGCATGAAAACATGAATCTCATTGTACTGCTCCATCAGAGCTCTTGGGTGACCAGGTGCATTGTCAATGAGCAGTAATATTTTGAAAATCTTTTTTCTCTGAGCAGTAGATCTCAATAGTGGGCTTAAAATATTCAGTAAACCATGTTGGAAACAGATGTGCTGTCATCAAGGCTTTGTTATTACATTTATAGAGCACAAGGCAGAGTAGATTTAGCGTAATTCTTAAAGGCTCTAGGATTTGAAATGGCAAGTGAGTATTGGTTTCAACTGAAAGTCACCAGCTACATGAGTCCCTAACAAGAGTCAGCCTGTCCTTTGAAGCTTTGAAGCCAGGCATTGACTTACCTAGCTATGAAAGTCCTAGATGACACCTTCTTCTAACATAAGGCTCTTTCGTATACGTTGAAAATCTCTTGTTTAGTGTAGCCACCTTTCTTGATTAATTATCTCAGCTAGATCTCCTGGATAACTTGCTGCAATTTCTACATCGGCACTTGGTTTGTCACCTTGCACTTTTATGTTATGGAGATGGCTTCATTCCTTAAGCGTCATGAACCAACCTCTGCTAGCTTCAAACTTTTCTTCTGCAGCTTCCTCACCCCTGTCAGCTTTATAATATTGAAGAGTTAGGGCCTTACTCTGGATTAGGCTTTGGCTTCAGGGAATGTTGTGGCTGGTTTGATCTTCTATCCAGACCACTAAAGTTTTCTCCATATCAGCAATAAGGCTGTTTAGCTTTCTTATCATTTTGTGTTCACTGGAGGAGCACTTTTAATTTCCTTCAAGAACGTTTCCTTTGTAGTCACAACTTGGCTAACTGTTTGGTGCAAGAGGCCTAGCTTTCAGCCTGTCTTGGCTTTTTTTTTTTTTTTTTTTTAACATTTTTTATTGATTTATAATCATTTTACAATGTGTCAAATTCCAGTGTTCAGCACAATTTTTCAGTATTCATGGACATATACACACTCATTGTCACATTTTTTTCTCTGTGAGTTATCATAACATTTTGTGCATATTTCCCTGTGCTATACAGTGTAGTCTATTCTACAATTTTGAAATCCCAGTCTATCCCTTCCCACCCTCCACCCCGCTGGTAACCACAAGTCTGTATTCTCTGTCTATGAGTCTATTTCTGTCCTTTATTTACGCTTTGTTTTTGTTTGTTTGTCTGTTTTTGTTTTTGTTTTTTAGATTCCACATATGAGTGATCTCATATGGTATTTTTCTTTCTCTTTCTGGCTTACTTCACTTAGAATGACATTCTGCAGGAGCATCCATGTTGCTGCAAATGGCATTATGTTGTCAGTTTTTATGGCTGAGTAGTGTTCCATTGTATAAATATACCACATCTTCTTTATCCAGTCACCTGTTGATGGACATTTAGGCTGTTTCCATGTTTTGGCTATTGTAAATAGTGCTGCTATGAACATTGGGGTGCAGGTGTCATCCTGAAGTAGATTTCCTTCTGGATACAAGCCCAGGAGTGGGATTCCTGGGTCACATGGTAAGTCTATTCCTAGTCTTTTGAGGAATCTCCACACTGTTTTCCATAGTGGCTGCACCAAACTGCATTCCCACCACAGTGTAGGAGGGTTCCCCTTTCTCCACAGCCTCTCCAGCATTTGTCATTTGTGGATTTTTGAATGACGGCCATTCTGACTGGTGTGAGGTGATACCTCATTGTAGTTTTGATTTGCATTTCTCTGATAATTAGTGATATTGAGCAATTTTTCATGTGCTTTTTGATCATTTGTATGTCTTCCTTGGAGAATTGCTTGTTTAGGTCTTCTGCCCATTTTTGGATTGGGTTGTTTATTTTTTTCTTATTGAGTCGTATGAGCTGCTTATGTATTCTGGAGATCAAGCCTTTGTTGGTTTCACTTGCAAAAATTTTCTCCCATTCCGTAGGTTTTCTTCTTGTTTTATTTCTGGCTTCCTTTGCTGTGCAGAAGCTTGTAAGTTTCATTAGGTCCCATTTGTTTATTCTTGCTTTTATTTCTTCTAGGAGAAAATTTTTTACATGTATGTCAGATAATGTTTTGCCTATGTTTTCCTCTAGGAGGTTTATTGTATCTTGTCTTAGGTTTAAGTCTTTAATCCATTTTGAGTTGATTTTTGTATATGGTGTAAGGGAGTGTTCTAGCTTCATTGTTTTACATGCTGCTGTCCAGTTTTCCCAACACCATTTGCTGAAGAGACTGTCTTTATTCCAATGTATATTCTTGCCTCCTTTGTCGAAGATGAGTTGACCAAAAGTTTGTGGGTTCATTTCTGGGCTCTCTATTCTGTTCCATTGGTCTATATGTCTGTTTTGATACCAATACCATGCTGTCTTGATGACTGTAGCTCTATAGTATTGTCTGAAGTCTGGGAGAGTGATTCCTCCAGCCTCTTTCTTTCTCTTCAGTAATGCTTTGGCAATTCTAGGTCTTTGATGGTTCCATATGAATTTATTATGATTTTTTCTAGTTCTGTGAAATATGTCCTGGGTAATTGGATAGGGATTGCATTAAATCTGTAGATTGCCTTGGGCAGTGTGACCATTTTAACAATATTGATTCTTCCAATCCAAGAGCATGGAATATCTTTCCATTTTTTAAAGTCTTCTTTAATTTCCTTCATCAATGGTTTATAGTTTTCTGTGTATAATTCTTTCACCTCCTTGGTTAGATTTATTCCCAGATATTTTATTACTTTGGGTGCTATTTTAAAGGGGATTGTTTCTTTACTTTCTTCTTCTGTTGATTTATCGTTAGTGTAAAGAAATGCAACTGATTTTTGAAAGTTAATTTTGTAACCTGCTACCTTGCTGAATTCTTCAATCAGCTCTAGTAGCTTTTGTGTGGACCTTTTAGGGTTTTCTATATATAGTAGCATGTCATCAGCATATAATGACACTTTTACCTCTTCTTTTCCAATTTGGATCCCTTTTATTTCTTTCTCTTGCCTGACTGCTGTGGCTAGGACTTCCAGGACTATGTTGAATAGGTGTGGTGATAGTGGGCATCCTTGTCTTGTCCCAGATTTTAGTGGGAAGCTTTTGAGTTTTTCACCGTTGAGTACTATGCTGGCTGTAGGTTTGTCATATATAGCTTTTATTATGTTGAGATATGTTCCCTCTATACCCACTTTGGCGAGAGTTTTTATCATAAATGGGTGTTGAATTTCATCAAATGCTTTTTCTGCATCGATTGAGATGATCATGTGGTTTTTGTCCTTTCTCTTGTTGATGTGATGTATTACACTGATTGATTTGCGTATGTTGAACCAGCCTTGTGTCCCTGGGATGAACCCCACTTGGTCATGATGTATAATCTTTTTTATGTGTTGTTGGATTCTATTTGCTAAAATTTTGGTGAGGATTTTGGCGTCTATGTTCATCAGTGATATTGGCCTATAATTCTCTTTTTTTGTAGTGTCTTTGCCTGGTTTTGGTATCAGGGTGATGGTGGCTTCATAGAATGAGTTTGGGAGTATTCCCTCCTTTTCAATCGTCTGGAAGAGTTTGAGAAGGACTGGTATGAGTTCTTCTTTGTATGTTTGGTAGAATTCCCCGGTGAAGCCGTCCGGTCCTGGACGTTTATTTGTAGGGAGGTTTTTAATTGCTATTTCTATTTCCTTTCTAGTGATCGGATTGTTCAAGTGTTCAGATTCTTCTTGATTCAGTTTTGGTGGACAGTATGTTTCCAGAAACTTGTCCATCTCCTCTAGGTTATCCAGTTTGGTTCCATATAGTTTTTCATAATATTCTCGTATGATATTCTGTATTTCTATTTTGTTTGTTGTAATTTCTCCATTTTCCTTTCTTATTTTGCTAATTTGTGCTCTCTCTTTTTTCTTCTTTGTGAGTTTGGCCAGAGGTTTGTCGATTTTATTTACTTTTTCAAAAAAACGAGCTTTTGGTTTGGTTGATTTTTTCTATGGTCTTGTTAATCTCTATTGTATTTAATTCCTCTCTGATCTTTATTATTTCCTTCCTTCTGCTGCTTTTTGGGGCTTTTTGTTCTTCTTTTTCTAATTCATTCAGGTGGTGGGTTAAATTGTTTATTTGAGATTGTTCTTCTTTTTTGAGGAAGGCCTGTATCGCTATAAACTTCCCTCTTAGCACTGCCTTTGCTGTGTCCCATAGGTTTTGAGTGGTTGTGCTTTCATTATCATTTGTCTCAAGGTATTTTTTAATTTCAGCTTTGATTTCCTCATTGATCCATTGTTTTTTCAATAACATATTGTTTAATCTCCATGCTTTCCTTTTTTTCTCCTTTGTTTCTCTGTTGTTGATTTCCAGTTTCATGGCATTGTGGTCAGTAAAGATGCTTGAGATAATTTCTATCTTCTTAAAATTGTTGAGGTTTCTTTTGTGCCCAAGTACATGATCAATCCTGGAAAATGTTCCATGTGCACTTGAAAAGAATGTATATCCTATTTTTTGGGGGTGTAATGCTCTGAAAATATCCACCAAATCTAGTTTTTCTATTGTAGTATTTAATTTCTCTGTTGCCTTGTTTATTTTCTGTCTGGAAGATCTGTCTAGTGATGTTAATGCAGTGTTAAAATCTCCAACTATGACTGTATTCCCATCAATATCCCCCTTTATCTCTGTTAGTAATTCTTGTATGTACTTAGGTGCTCCTATATTGGGTGCATATATATTAATGAGTGTAATATCCTCATCTTGTATCACTCCTTTAATCATTATAAAATGTCCTTCTTTATCTTTCTTTATGGCCTTTGTTTTAAAATCTATTTTGTCTGAAATCAGTACTGCAACACCTGCTTTTTTGGCTTTTCCATTTGCATGGAATATCCTTTTCCATCCTTTCACTCTCAATCTATATGTGTCCTTCTCCCTAAAGTGGGTCTCTTGTATGCAGCATATTGAAGGTTCTTGCTTTATTATCCAGTCTGCCACTCTGTGTCTTTTGACTGGAGCATTTAGTCCATTAACATTTACAGTAATTAATAATAGATGCGTGTTTATTGCCATTTTGAACTTATCTTTGCAGTTGAATTGGTATATCCTCTTTGTTCCTTTCTTCTTCCTTTTGTGGTTTGGTAATTTTCCTTTGTATTATCATGGATTTTATTTAATTTTTGTGACTCATTTGTAAACTTTTGGCTTGTGGTTACCCTTTTTTGTAAATCTATCAACCCATTACTATAACTGTTTTTATTAAACTGATAATAACATAATCTCAAACCCATCCTACTGTTAAAAAAATTTAAAAAAAGAGAAAAAAATATTCTATATTTCCCTGCCTCCCTCTCCCACTCTCAGTAATTTGTATGTCTTCTTTTATAATTTCATGTTTACTTTATTTGTAATTCATGAGTTATCACCTTTCCAGTTGTGTGTTTCTCATTTCTGTAACATCCTGCTGCTTTTCTATTTAGAATAGCCCTTTCAATATTTCTTTTAGCATGGGTTTAGTGTTGCTAAACTCCTGCAGCTTTTTTTTGTCTGTGAAACTCTTTATTTCTCCTTCTATCCTCAAGGATAGCCTTGCTGGATAAAGGATCCTAGGCTGCATCTTTTTTTCATTCAGGGCTTTGAATATATCTTGCCACTCCCTTCTGGCCTGTAGTGTTTGTGTAGAGAAATCAGCTGAGAGCCTTATGGGGGTTCCCTTGTAACTTACTCTTTGCTTTTCTCTTGCTGCCTTTAGAATCATTTCTTTATCCTTGACTCTGGCCATCTTGATTATGATATGTCTTGGTGTGGGTCTATTTGGGTTCTTCCTGTTTGGGACCCTCTGAGCTTCCTGTACTTGGATATCTGATTCCTTCTTTAAGTTTGGGAAGTTTTCAGTCATGATTTTTTCAAAAACCTTTTCAATCCCCTTTGATCTTTCTTCTCCTTCTGGGACCCCTATTATGTGAAGATTGGGACACTTTATATTATCCCATAGGTCCCTTATGCTATTTTCATTATTTTTTATTTGCTTATCTTGTAGTTCTTCTGAATGGGTGCTTTCTATTGCCCTGTCTTCTAGATCACTAATTCGTTCCTCTGCATTATCTAGTCGGCTTTGCACAGCTATTAGATCATTCCTCATCTCTGTCAATGAGTTTAACCATTCTACTTGGCTCTTCTTTATAGCTTCAATTTCATTTTTGACATATTTTATATCTCTAAACACTATCTCTTTTAATTCCTTCAGCAATTCGATCACTCCTTTTTTGAAATCTTGATCTAGTAGGCTATCGATGTCTATTTCGTTGATCTTTCTTTCAGGGGATTTCTCTTGTTCTTTTAATTGGGAAGGGTTTTTCTGCTTCTTCATCTTGCTCATACCTCTTTGGCACTGTGGTTTACGGAGTATCAGTTGTTTATTTTGGTCCTTAAGGATTTTATCTATCTGATGCCTATTTAGGAATAGAACTTAGGAAAAAAAGAAAAAAAAATAAGAGAGAGAGAGAAAGAATTTTAAAAGAAGGGAGAAAGAGGGTTTGAAAACAGTGTATAATGAATAATAGAAGAGTGAGTTGAAGCAGAGTATTAATCGGGTTGAGACGTCCTTTTAAAACCTTTACAAAAAAAGGGGGGGGGAGATGAATAGATGTATTTGAAACCTGTGTCTAATCAATAGCAGGACATCAAAACCCAAGAGAAATAGAAATGAATTAAGAAGTAAAAATTAAGAGAGTAATAGAAAATAGAACAGGTAAAAACAGATTTAAAAAAAAAAGGGGGGGGTTGTCAGTGTTCTCCTGGAGTCTGTGTGTTTTTAATGTGAAGTCTTTCTGTCTTCGTCCTGTTTTGGAAGCTCAGCTTGCTGTTTTCAGAGGCCCTCCGTTGGCGCCCTCTTCTGTGCTGCTCCCAGCACCTGTCGGCAAGCAGATTGCGCCTCCTCCTAACACTGGGTCAGGTGCAGCTCTCCTCTGCTGTGGGCGGGCGGGTCGCTGCCCCTCCGGATGCCGCAGTCAGATGTTGCAGACTGGCCAGGTAGGAGGGCGGGTCGTGCCCCCTCCCAGCACCTCGGTCAGGGGCTGTGTTCCTGCCCGAAAGGCGGGGGGGGGGGGGGGCTGCTCTCCCTCTACCTGCATCGCTGGTAGCTCCGCTCTCTGTGCGGCTGCGCGCTCTGCCCTGGTCGGCGCTCCGCCGGTGGGCTCGGGGAAGACCGAGGGACAGCCCTGTCCCTGCTCCGAGCCAAAACCCAGCTCCTTGTTTGTCTTTGTGGAGCAAGTTCTCTGAGGGACCAGGATGGAAGGATCCTATCTGCCCCGGGCTGCAGGCCAGTCTCAGTCTGGCCTTTGAGGCTGCTAAGCCCTTCGGTGCAGATGCAGGTTTCGCCCCCACTCCCGCCTGGGTGCTCAGCGCGGAGGATATGGCGGCTGTGCCTGAGCCCCGCCTGTCTTCCCCCGAAAACTTTCCGCGGGTTTTCAGAGATGGGGGTGTGCACCCTTCCCCCGAGAGCACATCAACCTTGCTGTTTTATGGAGGGCCCAGGTTGTTCTGCCCTGTGCACCCACAGCCACGGCGCGCAGCCCCTTGCAGTCCCCCGGGGCTGCCTCTGTGCAGCCACTTCCGTCCTCCGCCTGGTTTGTGCAGCCTGGCCCTGCCCGCTGCTGCCGGCCCGCGTCTCAGGCTGGGTGTCGGGGGGACGCTCTGTGCCCGTTTAACTTAGTTCTGTTAGTCAAGGGCTGCTCTGTACAGATCCGAGCCTCGGAGGCTCCCCCTCCGTCCCGCTGGCCTCTCAGTTGGAGAGGGGAGACCCAGCGAGCGAGCGCCAGTCCTCCTTTGCCGCTCCCTCCCCGCAGGACCCGTCCCACGCTGCTTTGCCTTTTGTTCTTTCTTTTTTCCTTTTCTCCTACCAGATTTTTGGCGTCTTTATCTTTTGAAGAGGGCGATGTTCTGTCGGAGTTCCGCAGGTGCTCTGGTTGGCTGAGTGGGTCTGTAGATGTGAGTCTTGGTGTATTTGTGGGAGAGGGTGACCTGCGAGCGTCCTTCTACTCTGCCATCTTCTCCCTGTCTTGGCTTTTGACATGCCTTATTCACTAAGCTTCATCATTTCTAGCTTTTGATTTAAAGTGAGAGATGTGTGACTCTTTCTTTCACTTGCACACTTGGAGGCCACTGGAGAGTTGTTAATTCCCCTTATTTCAATATTGTGTCTCAGTGAATAGGGAGGCCTGAGGAGAGGGAGAAAGATGGGGGAACAGCTGGTTGATGGAACAGTCAGAACAGACACAACAATTATGGATTAAGTTCATCGTGGTCGATTTGCGGTGCCCCAAAACATTTACAATAGTAACATCAAAGATCACTGTTCACAGATCACCATAACAAACATAATAATAAGGAAAAAGTTTGAAACATTGCAAGAATTACCAAAATGTGACAGAGACATGAAGCAAGCAAATACTGTTGGAAAAAATGACACCAATAGACTTGCTCAATGCAGGGTTGTCAGAAACCTTCCATTTGTAAAAACAAAACAAAACAAAAAAACTCAGTAACTGTGAAGCACAATTAGGCAAAGCACAATAAAACAAGGTATGCCTCTATCCTAGTAGTTTCAGTTACATATATTATTAGAATTCTTAACCCTTAGAAACCTTAATTGCTGGTGAAAACTAAGTAAGGACTTGTGAACTGTCTGTTACATCAGTATTCTGTAGATTGGCAAACTTACAAATACATTTCAAAATTTCTAGAAGCACGTTCTTCCTCATAGTAAGTTTTTCAATGAGTTACAAAACATGTTTACCGAAAGACCCATATATCATTGGGTCCTCTGTAAAAAGCCAAAAGTAGATAAACCTGGGTTCAATAATGTTTCAATATTTTATCTTATTTAGAAATGATCTATATATGCAATAAATATCCATCATTTAACTTAGTATCACTCTAAGGTTTCTAAAAAAGATTTTAGAAACTATTTTTAAGCAGACAAGCCATAAAACATAATTATTGTTGAAGTTTATTTATAAACTTTTACTTACATCTATTTAATTCACTTGTTCTTAACAATCATATTTATATCACTCATGAAAATTTCATGAGGCATTGAACAGGTAACTATCATCTTTTTTTGTTTCTTGCTTATAAATTCTATAACAGGGATAACATGAACTTATTTTACTAGTAAACTCAAGTAGAATAAAAATTCCATGTCTGCATTATATTAAATGCTTGTAACTCTGAAGACATGCCTATTTTAATTAAACCAATGAACTTAAACCAGCTTGTAATTACCTAAGACTGTCCCAGACCACATGAACTTGGAAAACATCTGGGTTAATTTCTATATTTTTCAGAGTTTTAGGCATACTTAATTTATATAATTATTTCTTTTTCTTTAAGCCAATTAAATCAAATTATATTAAAAAGCAAAAAAAAAAAAAAAAAAAAGAGCTTTTTCTTTACAAATTAACTTTGGCAATACCAGAGGTGGAAAAATTACACATCTATAAATCTATATGTATATCTATCTAGATAGAGAGAGAAAGAGAGATACAGAAACAAAGAAAGATGCAAACAGAGATCTTATAAATTTCACTGTAAAAGTTTAGCCATTAGACATGTACAGTAATGCAAAACTCACTAGGTTAAAAAAGAACAGTTGGGTCTAAATTGTGTTTCTGACAGATGGCAAAATTTTTTACTTAACATTGATGGAGAGGACTTATAAGATTTTTCTTTTCCTAGTTTCCAAATAGCCCTTCTTTTTTTCCTTTTCTTTCCTTTACTTTCTTTCTTTCTTTTTTTTTAAAAACCATTCTGATAAGACTTACCTCCCTTAAGTTTGCATTTCAAAGAGATGACTCTGGGTACCTGGAGAAGACCAGGTAGAATATTTACATCTCAAAGGCACAGAAAAAGGATGTAAGTTTCTTCAAGAAGGATTTTGTTTCCCAAGTCCAGATCTTTTACAATATCTACAAGCCTTTGGAGATAAATAGAGGAGGTTTGGGGATTGGTAAAAAGGATATATGGACTTTAAATTGTCTTTAAAACTGCGTATCTGTTCTTGTAAAGACTCAATTAGTATGACAAGAACAGTTGTTTTTAATTCCTCAAAGAACTGGGTTGCAATCTGAGTGATATAAGGGGCTGATCCAACTACAGTCTCTTCAATTTGCTTCTTTACATCAGTGAGATTTCCAACTAAGACGGAAATCAAAAGATTCCTATCTTAGGGAAGAAGGTTTGAAAAAAACAGTTCCTATCAAACTCTGAATATCAGCTTCCAAAATGGCCAACTTCTGACCATGGAGCTACTTTTAAAAAATCCTATCAAACATCTCATCATGTTTTGGTCAGGACAAACAGTAAATACCCCTGGCAGTACTGAACAACTTTTTTTTTTTTTTCATTTTTCTTTTAAACCAAAGGCATATCTATCCAATGACTCAAAACCAAAACCAATTAGCCTTTTATGGCTTATCTATGGATGCAAGTGGTATCCCCAAAGAAAGTGCAAAAGATACTACCCTCCCAAGATGTACAGTGTAGAGCCACTCCCAAAGATAACCAAAAGAAAGATGTAGAATAGTCCCCTGAGAGCTGGCAACAGTCAGTAAGATGCTACCAACAAATGGAGTGCAATCCACATTCTGTCTGGCCATATTTTCCATGCTCCCAACCTCACAGTTGAGCCACCTGCACACACAGAACCAAAAATTTCCATGCCCTGGGCAGGCAGAAAGCCAAGCCAAGTTCTCAGAATATACAACAGTACAAACAGGAAAACAATGGTTGTTCCTGGGAGGGAAAGCTCAATTACTAATGGTTAACCCCAAACCAAATTTTAACCAGAATCACAATCCAAAGAACTAATTCTTACAAATGTTTTTCTCCTTCTAATCTGTATTTGGAGAAGGAGGGACAACGTGAAATTTGTACCTTCCTCTCTTGACTGGGCACTACAGACAGAGAGCTGACTTTGGTAAGAATTCTTACCCTTCACTGGCTTCTTCCAGTTTTCCAGGATTCCATCTGCAGGCTCTGGAACAAGTAGGGTATCTCAGTGGGTCCCATCTGGGTTGCCAAAACTGTAGTAAGGAGAGGTGAATAATCTTTCTCAAGCATTCTAGGTTCCTGGGTGAGACTCCCTGTAATAAAAAAGATTAACAGGAGAAAAACAGAAGCTTAATAAAATGTATATACCTCATGTATACATGGGAGATACCCAGGAAAACTGAATAACTCCCTACCCCAAATGGCTCAAGCCAATACCTTAAATACCATCTCAAGCTAAAGACAAGAGAAAGATGTCGTGGACTGGGGAGGCCAGTTATGGGAGGTTATCAGCAAAAACATAGTAAACAAGTGTAAGGGTGTTACGCAGATTTAAGTCAGATGCTTCCTCCATTGAGTTTCTTGTGATTTAAGAGTCATCTCTCTCTTCTAGGTACAGAGAGGGAGACACCCTTACAAATGGAGATTTCCCTTATAAATGTATATTTCCCTTACAAAAGGGTAAATTCTACTCTGTTTTCAGAGCTTCTGTGTCTGCAGCCTCTCAAAAATAATCAGATGAAAATAATCCTTAGGCCAAAAAAGCATCTTTTGAGGTGGCATATTCTGCTATTCTTCAACATTAATAAAAGTGATTGAGGGTGAGGAACAGGGTAGGTAGATATGGGGAGTAAGACTTTTCATTAGGTAATCTGTGTGTATGTATATATATGTACAAATATCTTAAATACATTGCCAAAGCAAAAAATTCAAATTTTATGACATTCTGAAGTTACTAACAGCAAGAAACCCATTAATAAGACAGAAATCTACATATGGGGGAAGCGTGAAAGGGAAAAGTAAATATGAGTAGCAAGGTTTCCACCCAGTTAGTGAACTATCTCGACAAATTGAATAAAGAATAATTTAGTTACTTCATTCATTTAAACCACGTTTGTTAATTTTTTCCTTTATGCAAAGGACAAGAATGTCAAATTATGCTGATTATTTTTACCTCTAATGTTTATATTGAAAGAATCATACTTGTAAGCAGCACACAGCATTGCTAATAATACTGTTAGGAAAAACTTCAACCTAGTAAAATCGAAGATTTAACTGGCTTTATTTAAAGATTCATCCCACCTAGCAACTAGAACCGTGTTCAGAGGAGTTGTATAAAATGGGAGTTTTTTTTTATGGGAAGAAGGCTGGGGCAAGGGAGCTATTGGTAAGAGAAAAGAATTATTTTTAGGCCAGGACCTCTCCTTTTGGGGCAAGGAGGTGAATGGCAAGGGTTTTATCATGCAGATTGCCTCTTCCACGTTGAGGGACAGAAAAGACCCAGCTGGCAGATGACCTCATTGGTGCTGACCAGAAAATTACAGACTGGTTGATTATGATCACATTTGTTGTGAAGGTGGAAACTGCCATTAGTTTAGGTATTGAATCTAGGTTTGGTTTCATGGGCTTTAGCACAAGTGATACCATCTTGGACCTATGGTTTTTTCCTCTAACAATGTTATCTAACTCTTTTTCAAGTTACAGTACCCTGGGATGGAAAATAAAATAATCTCCATAGGAGAACAGTAGTTGAAGAAAGTCAGTCGCCCAAGGAAATAAATGAAATAAAAAAATAAATAAATAAAGCCGAATTTCCCTGGTTCTCTCTGGAATAGAAAGCCTTGGGGAGAAATTAAACTCACACTGCCTCATACCTCCTTTCAAAAATGTAGGGTTCTAATGGCTTAGGACCAGGAAAAGGAGACTGGGAGGTCGTCTCCTATTGTAACCAAAAAAGCCCAGAGCAAGAGAGAAATCCTTCATTTTTCAAACAAAGGCACAGAAAGAAGACAAGGTTCATAATAACATCACCCAATCATTTAACAAAAGGAAAATGAAAGTAGCACTCTTCTCAGAACAGTAAACATGCTATTGTTAAGGAGTGTACAGAAAAGAACATTTTTCACAGGAGTCAGAGATGGTGGAGTAAGGAAATAACTCTCAATCAGATCCAAATCCTTAAAGTCATAGACAAAATTTGCTGCAGCACCTGGCTAATCAGAGGCTGGCCAAAGCTTATTTGTGGGTCCCAGGAAAACTCCTTCCGTGGCTTTATCTTTTCTGTCTAGTTTCTCTACAACTAACGCATTTCCTCAGGGGGACTAAAAGCAAGCATGTGACCAGCACAGTCAGCCCCGAGTATTTCAGGAGACGGGAAGGCTGCCAACAGCCCCATTCCCTGATGTAAGTCTTCCTGCCCAAAATCAGATATCAAAATAACATTTCTCAATCCAGAATATCTAGTGCATTCTGACAGTTCATGGAGCAGTGGAAGTGGGTCTGTTCTTTGAGGGTGTTTTGAGAGTACCTCTCTTGCAAAAGTTGAGACCCTACATTCAATGGAGAAATATCCAGAACATCAGACCATTAAAAACAAACATACAAGACAAAACAAAAAAGCAGCTTTTCAGTAATCTGATGTGCCTTAATCACCTGGTGGTGTCTCCAGGGCTAGGAGCTAAATGGGATCATACCCCACCCACGGCAGGCAGCAAATTCACTTCCTTGGAATTTGAACCCTTCCCCAAATTGGTGCGTGTAAGTGCGCGCTCCCGCGCACCTGCGCCTGCGCATCCGTGTTTTAAGTCATTATCATCTGCACTTGGAAAACTGAAGAAGAAGAAGGAAGTTTGCACAAAGACGGGTATGACCTCAGAGTCTTTGCTTCACTTATAGATGGAGCCAAACATTCCACAAACGGAGGTTGGGGGACGTGGGAGGGTGGGAGGAGGAATATGAGCTGTGCAGGTTTATTCTCTCAGTTGAAGTCATCTTGGAGGAAACGCCGATCGCTCAGTTCTACAAAGTGCAGTTAGTAGAGTTCACTTATATTCTCTCGTATTCATGATTATTCTAGCATTGGATGAATTTTAAAAATCGTTGCAAGCATTAAAGAAATCTAAGGGGGGCGGGGTATAGCTCAATCAGTAGCGTGTGTACTTAGCATACTGGAGGTCCTCGGTTCAATACCCAGGACCTCTTCTAAAAATAAATAAACCCAACTACCTTCCCCACTCCCACCAAAATTAAATAATTAAATAATACAATGGTAAATAAATAAAATATTTTTTTTAAAAAGGAATCTAACTTGGTGCAATGATGTTTTACTTTCATTTAAGAGGGGTAGTTAGCAGCCTGTTTTCAACAGGTACTCTACTCTGCAGGGCAGCTTAAGATTCTTTTCGCATCAAAACACTTCAAATATTGCCATGCAAGGAATCATCCCTTTTATCATTGAAGAATGGAAAAGAGAAACAGACCAGTCTGCTGATTTTAAAAAGCGGTTTTCAAGCAATTTTGAAGTTGTTTTAAAACCAATTTGAAGCTATTGTATGGTATTTAAATGACAGGGTGAAGTGGGATTTTTACCTTATTTACGATTTTCTCTATTTTCCAAATTTTCTATGACAGTACTTTTGATAAAATTTTAAAGGCAAAGTTTACATGCCTATCATTTAACAGTTATACAAGGATTCTTGCAAAGATCAGCAGTCCCCTAGTCCCACAAGCACATATCTCCAGAGGAAAGAATTTGCAACTCTTTCAGCTGATTGTTTCAGTATTTACCTCGCTATCTTCAAATAGCCTTGATTTTGTAGTTTCGGGCCCGATCTGTTGACTTCCTTCCAAGGCAGATGAGGATTTGCCTCTTTTTTTTTTTTTTTTTTTTTTTGACTCCCATCCCACTGGCCAGTCTCTCAATATACTCACATTATCATTTTCCCTAGATCGATTAGGTATTTACATTCCTATGACTACATAAATCCTGTTGACCACTGAACATGCTGTTTCACGGATTACTGGGATACAGAAACATGAATATTCTTTGTTTTACAATTTGAAGGGGAAAAAAAAAATAATTTCCACTGGCCACTTTGGAAATGTGGGTAGTTCATCTGTATACTGTGTTACTCAAAGACTGGGAATTTGAGAGAGCTTTTTGGCGGACCACCCAACTGGTACATTGCTGGCACTCAGTGCTTTGTTGCAGAATGAATGGTTAAACACAGGCCATCAAGTGGTAAGTTCAGTCTGTTCAAGACTCTGATTAATTGACTGAGGTACACTCTGTGAACAAGCCATTTGAAGTCACCGAAATAGTCTTTACTGACATTATCAATGTGGCAAAGACTTTTTTTGTTATTGTTGGTAATCATGTTCCTCGTTTCCCAAACTCAAGTGGGCAACTTCCCCCTTACCAGGGAGCACAATTCAGGATGGAAAAGCAGGCTTCCAGTTTTTTATATACTGCCCATTTCTTCCCACATGATGCTAAAAAAAAAAAAAATCTGATTTAATTACCTGCAGAGCTTTCAATTTTCTTGCACCACATAACCCAAGTCAGGGGGTTTCATTGTTTCCCATGGCTTATTTTCAGGAAATACAGCAGGGTGTGGATGGCTATCAAGTTGGAACTGCTCCAGGTCCACCTCTCACTTGGCTAGACTACATCATGGCTCATCAAATAACCACTAGTGAACAAAACATCTCTCCTCCTCCAGCAGGACTTCTCAGTTCGAATCCCAGCAAGCTGGCAGCCAGCCCTTTCTCTGCCTATGTGTGCTACACATTTGCTAAGCACTGAGTCATACTTGACACTTCAGTGGTTTCACCTCACTGCAAAGTAAAATATCAACCGAGGACATGATATTATTTTTGCCAGTAGTGAGTCTGCTTTTTCTTTGAGCATCGTATATATCATCAATTTTGAATTTGCTTTCACAAGCTTCCAGAAGTAATGTGATTTATGTGTGTTTTGGCCAAAAGAAGGGCAACTTTGAATCATGCCTCTTTAGGTTGGTCTTTTCTCTATCTTGAGGTATCAAAGTAACAATTTACGTAATAGGAAGCATTATTTTATGCTTGTTTTGGATAAACACAACAAATTTACCAGGGAAGTCACTCTGAGTTGAAAATAACAGGAGTTTCAACGTCTTCATTTTTTTTTTCAAATGGAGGTGATGGGGATTGAACCCAGGACTTCACGCACGCTAAGCACAGGGTCTACCACTGAGCTAGACCTTGACTTCATCCCACTAATTAACAAAGTTACATAAGACACTATGCCCGGGGGACATGGAGGGTTAAACAGATCACGGGTCCAATAAAATCCAGTTTTCAGATATTGCTCATTTTGTTCTTATACTTCCAATTCAAACTTTTCTTCTTCAATTACTTATCAGAAATCACCCCTAGCAGATTCAATTGTACTAGCATTTACAGACTCACAGTAAAAGTCAAATTGGAACTTGATTATATTTATGACATTATTTTAAGTTGGAGCATCTATATCACCGTTTTCATCACTGCTTTTCAATGAACCACTGTTGAATCATTGACCCATTTCTATGAATTGTGGATTCAACATAACAATATAACAGAAAGTATGAAAAAAGATGCAAATTTAACGAGTGTACTCAATAGCTTGGAAACAATGTGAGATAATATTAGCCAAGCCCAAGAATGCTGTTCATGTAATGCTAGCAGTGATGAACCAGCTCAAATGATGCTTGCAGAAGATGTTTATCCAAAGATATGCAACTTCAAAAACTGAAGGAAAGCATGCCTGAAGCCAGAGCTAGGGGGTAGGGGGTGGGCTGGGTCCACACCACTGGTTAGTGGGACAATGAGCACATTATGAGCACATTAGAAGGATCTAGACCCTTTGGCTACCTGCTCCTTGTGTTAAGGTCTAGCTTTTCCCCCAACTTCATCTAACAGCCTTTCATCCCAACAGCTGTCAAGCCAGTGTGGTACCTTAAACATTGCTGAAAAGTTAACCTTTTGGAAGGATCTGTTTTGTGATCTTCCCTACTCACCACTCCTCCATCTTCCAGCTACACTAAAAGACAATGCTCATTAAGAAAATGCAGTTGACCCTTGAACAACATTGGTTTGAGCTGCATGGATCCACTTAAAGGGGGATATTTTTCAATGGTAAATACTATATTACTACCCCGTCCATGGTTGGTGGAATCTGTGGATGTGAAGGAATGGTGCATATGGAGGGCAGACTATAAATTGTACGATGAATAACCTTTGTGTTGTTCAAGAGTCAATGGTAATAGGACTCCTGTGAAAATGATAATTAACCATATATTTCACATTTGATGAAACTGGATGAACAAAATTGCTTCAACACTTTTTCCTCTGAAGCCACCTCATCACCCCCAGACCCCCCCCTCCCTCCTCACCCACTTATTCCCCAGGGATCTTCATTGCGCTACAGTGCACAGCTTTAGAAGCATCAGACTATAGTGTTTCAGTTTTTACATTTCTCATTTTCCTTTGCTTCCTTTTTTTCCCTTTAAGTTAAGGTAGACAATACAGATCATAAAGAGATATTTGGGGAGACTGTTCAGGACATTTAGGAAGGTTCTCTTTGAGGGAAAGGAGGAAGTTGGTAGGCAGTGTCTCAAGGGATTATGGAGCTGAGCTGCAGAAGGAATGCTTATCGAGTGCACCCATGCCCTCGAGCTGTTTCCCAATTGCAAGTGATAGCAGGACCTCAGAGGTCAGTTTCAGAGGATTTTCTTTTAAGCCATCTGATAAATATGGTAGATTGTTACATTAATGACCCTCAACGAGTCACACCTTCTGATATCCAGGCTCTAGTATAATCTCCTCCCACATTTACTCTGAGTTTGATCAGGTGACTTCCTTCAACCAACTGGATATCAGCAAATGTGATACAAGCAGAGGCTTGATCAGCCCTCGTGGACTGGGGCATGTTTTCTTGGAACTCTGATACCCCTATGCTGAATCATCATGTCGTGAAGAAGCTAGGATGAAAGGCCACATGGAGGTGAGTCCAGGGGCTCTAATCCACAACCCACATCAGGGATCCCACATGTAAATGATGCCATCTTGGACCCTGCAGCCCTAGTTGAGCCTTTAGTTGACTGCAATAGCACGAGTGACTCAGGACATAGCAATGAAAGAGCTGGCCAGCTAACCCACTGAATCAGGAGAAAAAATAAATCATTATTGTCCTTTTTTTTTTCTAATGGAGGTACTGGGGATTGAATCCAGGACCTTGCGCATGCTAGGCATGCGCTCTACCACTGAGCTATACCCACTCCACTAAATCATTATTGTCTTAATCCACTAAGTTTTGGGTAATTTGCTTCCTAGCAAAAAAGTGAGTTACCGGCATAGTGAAGGCAAGCCCCAAAGCCATTTGAGAGAGCATAAACTTAGAATTCAGACAAACCTAGGTTCAACCCTGGTTCATTCACTTACTAGATATATGACCTTGGTAAGTTTCTGAAATTTTCTGAGCCTCTGTTATTTTCTTCCATAAAATGGGAATAATTATAACTGCCTCGTGGCATTCTCATGACAATCAAAAGCTTTTACCAGCTTATATGTATAAGGGAGGGAAAAAAGCTCAGTGATGAGTAACTCATAGGGGTAGTGATAGCAACTTAACAAAGAACAATAAATTTGTAGAGAAGTGACAAGACAAAGAAAGAGAGTTTTAAGCTTCCAAGGGCTGCAAACTGTGGGAAGGTAAATACATGGGGGAAACTATTGGAAGATAAGGGTTGTTTCCATCAGGTTTGTTGTGCAGATTTCTTTCAGTTTAATCTCTGGGCTGATAAGATGCTTCATTGAAGGTGATTAAGAGTCTGAGCCTGCTTTAGGAGACATGATACTATATATAGAAAACCCTAAAGACTACACAAAAACTACTAGAACTGATAAAGAAATTCAGCAAGGTAGCAGGATACAAGATTAACATACAGAAATCAGCTGCATTTCTTTACACTAACAATGAAATATCAGAAAAGGAAAGTAAAAAAAAATTCCTTTTAAAATTGCATCAAAAAAATATATAAAATACTTAGGAATAAACTCAACCAAGGAGGTGAAAGACTTATTTATATGCTGACAACTATAAAACATTGATAAAGCAAATTAAAGATAATTTAAATAAATAGAAAGATATCCCATGCTCCTGGATTGGAGGAATCAATATTGTTAAAATGGTCACACTGCCCAAGGCAATCTACAGATTTAATGCAATCCCTATCAAATTACCCAGGATATATTTCACAGAACTAGAACAAATCATAATAAAATTTATATGGAACCACAAAAGACCTAGAATTGCCACAGCATTACTGAAGGAAAAGAAAGAGGCTGGAGGAGTAACCCTTGCAGACTTCAGACAATACTACAGAGCTACAGTAATCAAAGCAGTGTGATGTTGGCACAAAAACAGACATATGGATCAACAGAACAGGATCGAGAGCCCAGAAATAAACCCACACACTTATGGTCAATTAGTCTTTGACAAAGGAGGAAAGAATAAACAATGGAGAAAAGACAGTCTCTTCTGCAAGTGGTGTTGGGAAAGCTGGGCAGCCTCATGTAAATCAATGAAGTTAGAACCCTCCCTCACACCACACACAAAAATAAACTCAAAATGGCTTAAACAGTTAAATATAAGACACTATAAGCCTCCTAGAAGAAAACGTAGGCGAAATATTCTCTGACATGTATCTTAGCAATGTTCTCCTAGGGCAGTCTACCGAGGCAATAGAAATAAAAGCAAAAATAAACAAATGGGACCTAATCAAACTTATAATTTTTGCACAGCAAAGGAAAACATAAACAAAACAAAATGACAACCTACGGAATGGGAGAAAATTTTTGCAAACAACGAAACCGACAAAGGCTTGATCTCCAGAATATATAAGCAGCTCATATGACTTAATAAGAAAAAACAAACAACCCAATCCAAAAATGGGCAGAAGACCTAAATAAGCAATTCTCCAATGAAGACATACGAATGATCAATAGGCACATGAAAAAATGCTCAATATCATTAATTATCAGAGAAATGCAAATTAAAACCACAATGAGGTATCACCTCACACCAGTCAGAATGGCCATCATTAAAAAGTCCACAAACAATAAATGCTAGAGAGGGTGTGAAGAAAAGGGAACCCTCCTACACTGTTGGTGGGAATATAATTTTGCACAGGCACTATGGAAAACAGTATGACGATTCCTTAAAAAACTAAAAATAGACTTACCATATAATCCGGCAATCCCACTACTGGGCATATACCCAGAGGAAACTAACTTGAAAAGATACATGTACCCCAATGTCCATACCATCACTATTTACAATAGCCGAGATATAGGAGCAACCTAAAATGTCCATTGACAGATGACTGGATAAAGAAGTTGTGTGGATATATATACATACACAATGAAATGCTACTCAACCATAAAAAAAAATGACATAATACCATTTGCAGCAACATGAATGGACCTGGAGATTATCATTTTAAGTGAAGTAAGTCAGATACAGAAAGACAAATATCATATGATATCACTTATATGTGGAATCTAAAAAAATGATACAAATGAACCTTTTACAAGAGAGAAACAGACTCAGAGACTTAGAAAACAACTTATGGTCACCAAAGGTGAAACTGAGTGGAGGATAAATTAGGAGTTTGGGATTAGCAGATGCACACTACTACATACAGAATAGATGAACAACAGGGTCCTACTGTATCTACATTCAATACCTTGCAGTAACATATAATGAAAAAGAATATGAAAAAGAACAGATGTATATGTATAACTGAATCCCTATGCTGTACACCAGAAACTAACACAACCATTGTAAATCAACTCTACTTCAATTAAAAAAAAAAAAAAAAGGAATCTGAAACTACTTTTAGGCAAATGGAGAGAGCAGAGAGCTTTTTTCCAGGCCTGTACAGTTTCTCAATTACCTTCAGCTCAGAATAATCCCTATGCCAAAATGGCATATTTTGGGATGGTATCCTCTGATCCCCTACACACATATTATGCTTAGAACAGTGCCTGGCATAGAGTAAGTATTCAATTCATATCTATGAGTATTATTATTAGAGTATTAGTATTAGTAGTGACCATTGTAAGATACAACGTGCATAAAAAATACTCAGTAAACACATGGCGGCTATCATTACGTCTCTGTCTCTTCTGAACTTTTACATCACTCTTCTTATTTCTGTCTTTCCTGCAACTGTTATCATTGTGTTGTCATTAGGTATGCACCTCCTCTCCTTGCTAGATTATAAACTTCTTTAGGGCAAGCTGTGTCTCACTCACATTTATGTTTCCCATTGTGTAGGACCTCCATATTGATGTGTTCAGTGATGATCCGTTTGTAAAACAGGTCATTGATCATAACATTACAGTTTCTGTGGCGAAAGCCTATTATGCTGCGAGCAAATATTATCTTTAACAACAGCCTTCCCAATGAGAGAATGCAATCGTTTCTGGCCTTCCTTTAATGCAAAAAAAAAAAAAAAAACAAAAACCAAAAAACCCCAGAAACTACTTAGTTAAGTAGATATTCACGAAAACTAGTAACTGATTCAACCAGCAGATTTCTTCCTTCATCAGAGAATTACAAATTTATTAAATAATTGTTTCCCTTTTGGCAGTGGAGCTATATTCTAACTATAATGTGGTTTGATGCATTCTATGTATATATATTTTAATTGAAATATAGTTGATTTACAATGTATTCATTTCTGGTGTACAGCATAGTGATTCAGTTATACATATATATATTCTTTTGCATGATACATTATTACAAGATATTGAATGTAGTTCTCTGTGCTATACAGTAGGTCCTTGCTGTTTATCTATTTTAAGTTTTTTTTTGGGGGGGGAGGGTGTTTAGGTAATTAGATCTATTTATTTAATTATTTGTTTAATGGCAGTACTGGGGATTGAACCCAGGACCTTGTGCATGCTGAGCATGTACTTTACCGCTTGAGCTACACCCTCCCTGCTATTTATCTATTTTATATATAGTAGTTTGTATCTGCTAATCCTGAACTCCTCTAATTTATCCCTCCCCCTGCTTTCTCTATTTTTATGTCTAAGCCAATGTATATAAGAAATACTTTAAAAATGGATAGGTAAAATTTTATATCCCCTTTCTCTAAAAAAAAAAAAGATTATACTAACATACTAATGAAGAAAAGTTGAAAAACAATAGAATTTTAAATCAGAAGTGACATTGTATGTCATGCTGTTTTGCTTCTAATGCAACAAGACGTTTTGTGTTTTCTGTAAACGCAGACTGCATAGTGACAACAGATGTAATAAACATAGAAGATACAAAGATCCATTTTGTCATCTTGAGTTTCAGATTGTAAACAAATTAAAAGAAGGCTATATTTGGCTCCTGAGAAGGCAGTAGTAACACTTTGCTTATTAGGCTAAAGAATTTCATTTCTACGCAAAGGAAAAATGAAATTAAAACTCAAATACAATGGCAAAATTCATATCAAATGGTTTCTACATTTTATGCCAACACATAGCTATAACTACAACCCAGGCAGCAGATGCAAGATTTGTGAGTCAAGAGACTGGAAGGAATTATGAAATCCATCCAAAATAAAGATTGCTTTACAGGGTCACCTACTGAAAGATGGCTTAATTTAACTATACAGCAATTAAAACAAAAACAAAAGCAGAGATGGCCCCTGCCCTGAGGGAATCAGAGTCTGAAAAATGTAAGCCGAGATGTCTCAGGTATTGTTAATAAGCCATGTCAGAAAATTAAACAACAAAAAAATCTCTATCACCGTAAAAGATCACTTCCTAAATAGCAATGGTTTATGGTGTAAGACTTTTTTTTTTAAATCCACATAAAACACTTATATTTTCTATTAGGTGTGCTCCTTTTCATCCCTCTGAAATTTCATTATGCTGCTTCCTATTGCTTGTACAGTGTATGTTGCTGTTCGGTTTCCTTCTTTTGTTTCAGACATTTTTAAAAAACAGAAGAAGTAAATCTTTGCAGATAAAGCTTAAGATCTCCTTGTTCCTCATCCCAGTTGCAGCAGAAAGACTCCAGCACAGGCCTCTATGATCCTCACCTCCCATGTATGCCCCTGCCCTTGAGTGTGGGTAGGACCTGTGACTTGTGTCCTATGGCAAAGGTGAAGAGACATCCCTCCTGCCACGACATCATATTATATAACTCCATCTTGCAGCAGCCTCTCTAGAGGAGCCTCTCTCCCCCATGGCTGCCTTTGAAGAAGCAGGCTGCCATGAATCCTACAGCCACACAGAATTCAATACTGCCACCACCACGTGAGCGTGGAAGGGAATGCTTCCATAGTCAAGCCTCTAGTTAAGACACCGCAGTGGGAGGGTACAACTCAGTGGTAGAGTGAGTACCTAGCATGCAGGAGGTCCTGGGTTCAATCCCCAGTACCTTCATTAAAAACAAACAAACAAACAAACAAATAAACCTTATAATCTAATTTTAAAAAAACACTGCAAACACCATGATTGTAGCTTATGAGGCCCTGAGTAGAGGACCCTGCTAAGCCATGCCCAGACTTCTGACCCACAGAAACTGTGACAAAATAAGTGTGTGTAATTTGAAGCCACTGGGTTTATGGTAATAATGTTATACAGCAATAAATAACACGCCAGTCTTACCCTAGCTCCTCCCACCCCAAGCGTCAGCACCATCAGGAATTTGGTCCTTGCTCCCATGTTTAAGTAACTTTCTTACAGATATGTTTACTGATGTGCAATGCATGCTATTTGCTGTAAACTGAATGTTTATGTCTCCTCAAAATTTATTTGTTGACATCCTAACCCCTAAAGTGATGGTATTAGGAGGTAAGGTCTTTGGGAAGTGATTAGGCTCTGACCTCATGAATGGGATCAATTTAGCTCTCTTATAAAAGAGACTCCATAGAGGTCCCTCACCCCTTCTGCCACATGAGGACACAATAAGAAGACAGCCATCTATGAAGCCAGACACCAAGCCTGACGTAACTTGATCTTGGACTTCCCAGCCTCCAGAACTCTGAGAAAGAAATCTGCCTTGTTTATAAGTCACCCAGTCTAAGGTGTTCTGTTAGAGCAGCCCAAATGGACCAACACACTAGTATCTCATGAATTTTTAGATTTACATAAATGGTATCACACTGTACATATAGTACCACTGCCATTTTTCTCTCAATAGTATATGATTGAGATACATCTATATGCCCCATTGTACCAGAACACTACATTTGTTTATCCATTCCATTATTGATGGACATTTAATTGGTTTATGTGTCCCTTCTCAACTCTGCAGTCACTAATGTCGGGAGCTAGAAATCAACCACACTGTGTTTACAGCAGAGAAATCTACAATGTTAGAAAACAGGGCTTTTTATTCCCCTGGAGAGCCAGCAGTCACATATTGACCAGTTCACGACTGCATATCCTAGTGTTTGTGTGATGAGTTTCTCTAGATTCTAGTCCCAGAAGTCGAATTTCTGAATCTTAAAAGACTAACATTTAAAATTTTACTATACATTGTCAAATTGTCCTGGAACGTGTTTGTACCATTTTATCTTCACACCACCAGTGTAAAAGTCTATTTTTTCCAAATATTCACTAACATGTGGTTTGTATTTTTGTCAAACTAATGGATCTGAAATGGTATCATTTTGGCATTTGCTTGTTATTAACTGCCTTATTGAGATATAATTGACATATAATAGATTGCATTATGTGAAATGTATAAATTGGTAAGTTTTCACTGATAAGAGATGGCACTTATAAAACCATTGCTATATCATTACAAGCAATAATGAACATATCTATCATCACTGAACATTTCCTTGTGCTCCTGTGTTATCCCTTCCATCCCTCTTACCCCGCCCTCAGCCCCCATTAATCACTGATCTCCTTGATACTACTATTGATTAGTTTGCATTTTCTAGAATTTATATAAATGGAATTAAGGCAGTATTTACTCTTTTTTTTTTTGTCTAGCTTCTTTCACTCAACATAGTTACATTGAGGTTCACTCATGTTGCTTATAATTCATTTCTTTTTATGACTAACTAGTATTCCATTGTATGGTTAGACTACAATTTGTTTATCCATTCACATGTTCATTGATAATTGGGTTGTTTCTAGTTTTTGGCTTTTACAAATAAAGCATCTATGCACAAGTCTTTGTGTGGACACAAGCTCTCATTTCTTGTGGGTAAATAGCTAAGAATGGTGTTACTGGGTCATACAGTAGGCATAGGTTTAATTTTGTAAGAAATTGCCAAACTGTTGTGTAAGTGGTTGTATAATTCAACATTCCCAACAGCAGTGTATGAGAGCTCCAGTTTCTTCACATCCCTGTCAATACTTGGTATGGACAGATTTTTTTTTGCATTTTAGACAATTTAATATGTAATAGTGATATCTCATTGTGGTTTTCTCTAATAACTAATGATTTTGAGCATCTCTTCATGTACTTACTTGCCAGCTCTGTATCTTTGGGGAAGTGTCTGTTCAAAGCTTTTGCCTATTGTTTTATCAGATTGTTTGTCTGATTATTGGGTTTGAGAGTGCTTTATAGGTTCAGAATACAAATCCTTATCAGATATGTGATTTCCAAATATTTTCTCCCAGTCCATGTCTTATCTTTTCATCCTCTTAACTATGTCTTTTGAAGAACAGAAGTTCTTAATTTTGATGAAGTACAATAGATCATTATTTTTGGATGGTGCCTTTGGTGCTGTATCTATGAAAGCTTTCCTTCATCTAAGATCACAAATATTTTCTCCTATTTATCTGCCAAGGGTGGAGGGGAAAGATATATTAGGTAGAAGACAGTGGAGCAACATCTTTAAAGTACTAGAATATTATATTGATTGAGAATAACTGTCACAAGCTCAGGCAAAATAAAGATTTTTTAAAACACACAAAACCTGAAAAAATTCATTACCAGCAGATCTGTACTACAAGTAATGTTAAAGTCTTTCAGGGAAAAGGGAAATAATACTAGATGGAAATTTGGATCTACACAAAGGAATGAAGAACACTATACATTTTATACATATATAAATTTTATAAATTATTATAAATAATAATACATATGTATATGTACCTCGATGGGGGTGTACTAGTTTTCCATTGTTGCTATAACAAATTACCATCACAAACTTGGTGGCCTGAAACAATAGAAATGTATTATTTTACAGTTCTGTAGATCAGAAGTGTGACACGTGTCCCACTGAGCTAAAATCAGTGCATCGGCAGGGCTGTGTTCTTTCTGGGGGCTCTAGGGAAGAATTCATTTCTTTGCTGACTATAGCAAGGGACCCTTAACTCTTAGAGTTCTCCAGTCCTTGCACATAACCCAGGATGGCTCAGAGTCCTCCTCACACTGCCATTTCTCTGACTCACTCTTTTGCTTCCCTCTTCCATTTGTTAAGACTCATGTGAGCAGATTTGAGCCCACCTAATAACCCATGATAATTTCCCCATCTCAAGGTCCTTATCTTTAATCATATCTACAAAGTCTCTTTTGCAATGTAAACTAACATATTCACAGGTTCTGGAAATTAGGACATGGGACATCTTTGCAGGGGCCAATATTCTGCCTATCACAGCGGTAAACATGAAAGACTGTTTTCTTTATTTAAATAACTTTAAAAGATACTTGGCTGTTTAAAGCAAAAATGAAAACAGTATGTTGTGGGTTTTATAACATGTAAAAGTCAGATATATGACAGCAATAGCACATCGGGCTGTAGGGGAGAAAAAGGAGTGTCATGTAAGGTTCTCATACTACATATGAAGTTTTATACTGAAGGTAATGAAGGGGGACTGTGATAAACGAGGTTTCCAATGTTAGCTAATATGAGAAACGTACATCCTTAAGCATTTTCCCCTGTATATGTGAACGATGACTTCTTTAGGTTTCTATCAGTGAAGGGAATTTGTTGAGAGCATGGGTTTATTCAACTTTGTCCCAGTTGCCCCAGTATCAGGTCTGCCTTTCGCTTCGGATTTATAATGCTACCTCTGCTATATGTCAAATTTCCATAATTGTCTGGGTCTGTGTTTACTATGTTCAATCAATCTGTTTATCTATCTCTGACTATTAGCACACTGGTTTATTTTACAATAGCTTTGTAGTACGTCTTAATATTTGGTAGGGCAAATTTCACTTCCTTGTTCTTTGGGAGGTTTTTGCAGTATTTCTATAAAATGTACTCATTGCAGAGAGGAGAATTTATGCTCTTAACTGTAATTTTCTGTAATTGTAAATGAGCACTAACTTGCTCAAAAAGCATCAATCAGTTTTCACCACACTTAGAAAAATGTCTAAATCCTTTACCCTGAGCCGCAAAACCCTCTGTGATTTGTTCCTGATATATTCCATCTTTTACCTTTAATCTTTCATATGAGTTTTAGAATTGGGTTGTCAAGTTCCAAGTAAATTCATGTTTAGTTTTGTTTAAAATTGCATCGCATTTGTAGATTTCATCTATTCTGCAATGCCATAGATTGTAAGATACATCATTATTTTATGTGCCACTAAGGAAGAAAAATTGCTTCCCATTAAACTATGACATAATGCTTTCTTATCACTTAGGCTTTTTATTTTATACGTATTGAAAAAGCTTCCATAGACTTATTTAGATAACATACTTTCATTAGATATTTTTTCTTGTGGGTCCATAAAAATGAAAATGTAAGTGAAAGAAATTGGTTAAGATATCCCTAAAACTTCTTGGCATTCAGAGTCTGACTTTTCTGAATCACTATAAAACTTCAGTATCTGTGTTTTTCCACACAATGATAGCTTCTGGGCCATCAAGGAGATTGGTAATGCAGCATTTATTATAAGAATAGTCCATCCACTGCTGTCTCTGAAACGTTCTTCGTCACCTACCTGTGAGTATCTCCTTTTCTTAGGTCCTTGACTGTTCTTTGCAAGAAAATATGCAATTTCAGTCATTCTCCTAATAAAAGAGATTTTCCTTCCTTGATATCAAATTGATGCCCCCTGCTCTGTTTCTGTGCCTTCCTGTGCACACAGTAAATTTTCATTTTAACGCTAAATAATATTACCATTTTAGGACATTTTAAACAGCCATTAAACTCAACACATGTCATCCAAAAATGTATGAAACTCAATGGAAGGGACAAGAATATGAACAAAAGTTTATTCACACTCAGGCAATGACAGCTACAACATAACCTATCCTGGGGAATAAGACATAAGAAACCATTGGTTTTTAGATACATCCCAATCTTGGAGATGCTTAAAAAGATGTGTTTATAATTGATGAACTGTGATATTCATAGAATTATCTTTAAAAAACTGAGTTATAGAATTCTTAAATATCATAAGTGGAGATTTAATATGGGTCTTTTTGTCTTTTAATAATGTTTAGTATTTTTTCTTCTAATTTTTTTTGCTATTATAAATGCTATATTTTGTACAATTACATTTTATAATTGATTATTGGGTTTAGAAATATTATTGTTGTTTTATATATTGATTTTGTATTCAGCAATCTTGCTAAAGTTTCTTACTAACTCAATAGACTTCTTTCGATTTTCGATCTAGACAAATCACGTCTACAAATAACAGCACCATTTCTCTCCCTTGGCAGTCTATGCCTCCTAATTACTCTCCCTTTTTTGTTTCATTGGTTAGGACACTAATACAATTTGGAATAGATGTGGTTATAATGGGCATATTTGTCTTGTTTAAAAGTTAATGCTTCTTCAATTTCACCATTAAACAGGAAGCCTGCTCTAGGTTTTTCAAGTTAAGACCATTCCCTTATATTCCCAGTTTCCTATAAATTTTGACCCTGCATCAGTGTTAAATTTTAACATATGCCTTTTCAACTAACATGACCATATAGTTCTTCCAATTCACTCTGTTAATATGAATTCCATTGATACAATTTTCTGATTTTGAACACTTGCAATCCTGACATAAAGCCTACATAGTCATAATATATTACTTTTTTATGCAGGGTAGCGTTGAAGTTTTTATTCTTTTATTTAGAAACTTTGAATCCACAATTAGATGTAAGATTAGTCTATAATTTTTCTTATACCTCATAAAATAAATTAGGTAGCTCTCTCTCACTTTCTATTCTCTAATATAGCTTGCATAAAATGAATTTGGGGGATTTTATAAAACTCACCTGTAAAACTGTCTTAACCTGAGATTTTGGTGGAGGCAGATAGATTTTATTACCAATTAAATTGGTTAGTAGTCCACTCAAGTTTTCTATTTCTTCTTAAATCAATTTTGTGTGTGTGTGTGTGTGTGTGTATAGATATACATACGTAATTATCCATTTTATATGTTCTATAATTTATTGGCACAAATTTAACAGTATTATCTTACTATTTTTAAATTTCTACAGTAACTTAATAATAACTTTTCATCCCAATTTTCTTTCACTCATTTTTTTTCTTTATCAGTCTTGCTAGAGATTTGTCTTTAATTTGTAAAACAAATTTGTTTCATAAGTGTTTTGCATAAAAATATTGCTGGTTTCTTTCCTGGGAATTAATTTATTACTTTTCAGTATCTTTATAGTGGTTTCTAATTTACAAAGTAATACTGGTCAATATTTAAAAATTGTAAAAGTAACTGATGTCTTTCATGTAGCAAATGACCAACTTGCTTATTTATCATTAACTTTAAAAATATCTTACAGTACATAATGTTTTATCACTTGCTATTATCTGGTATGGTATGTATATTTTTTTTCCAAATAAAGATATCTTACTTAGAGCCAGGAAAGTATTCATCTTAATGATATAAATTTAAACCTAAAGAAGATTAATGACTTTTGCTAACTGTTATTTTGGCTACAGACATTAACCTCCAATTTGCCATATACATTATATTCAAGATGAATCTTGCACTGCATATAAAAATTTAAATCTGCTTTTTTAACTTGCAGGTAGTTATATTAAAAGACTTCCTTTTTCTTGGATTATCTTCATAACAGCTCACATTTCGCCCTTAAATATATTGGTTTTGATTTTAATCAATTTTGTCTTTAATGTAGCTAATTTTTTTTCATCTTCACAATACTTGAATTTCTTTTTTTTGGTTTTAGAGCCCCAGTATATTCTCCATGTACACTGTCCTAGCTTCTTTAGAGCAAGAGCTTCAGGTCTTCCTTTTTATGAATCTCAAGCCTCCAGCACAATGCTTGGACCATGATGGAAGATGACATGATCAATAATCACCATTCAGTGCACAAGTCCTGTCTGTATTCCAGGCATTGTGCCAAACATTTAGCGTGTATTATGAAAATGTGTTGAGATGATCATTACTTTTTAAACTTCAGGCCCTCTTAAGTCAAAACCACAGTGAGATATCCCTCATATCCATTAGGATGGCCACTATCAAAGAAACAGAAAATAAGTGTTCATGAAGATGTTGAGAAATTGAAACCCTTGTGCACTGTTGGTAGGAATGTAAAACAGTGCAGTCTCAAAGGAAAACGATATAAAGGGTCCTCAAAAAATTAAAAATAAAACTACCATATGATCCTACAATCCCACTTTTGGGTATATACGCAAAATAAGCAGGGTCTCGAAAAGATATTTCCACATTTGTGTTCATTGCCGTGTTATTCATAACAATCAAGAGGTGGAAGCAATCCAGGAGTAAAAAAGAAGGAAATCCAGTCACATGGTATAACATGGATGAACCTTGAACACATTATATTAAGTGAAATAAGCCAGTCACTAAAGGACAAATACTGTATGATTCCACTAAAACGAGGTATCTAAAGTAGGCAAAGTCTTAAAAACAGAAAGTAGAATAGTGGTTGTCAGGGGCTGAGGGGAGGGGTAAAAGGGGTGTTACTGTTCAGATACAGGATTTCAGATTTGCAAGATGAACAAGTTCTGGAGATCTGTTGCATAAAAATGTAAATACAGTCAACGTGAGAAAACTTTTTAAAAATGGTTAAAATTGACACAACATTGTAAACTGACTACATACTTCAATTAAAAAATTAATAAATAAAAAGAAAATTAAAAATGGTTAAGATGGTCAACTTTATGTTATGTGTTTTTTTATACCACAATTAAAAATTAAAAAAAAAAATTTAAACCAGGCTTTCTGACTTTAAGGACCAAGAAACTAAGACTCAGAGGATTATGTGGTTCATCCAAGGTCAAAGAACCAGCTTCAAAGCACTGATCAAGAGCACCTGAGAGTGCTTGAGCCACAGAATGTTTTCACTTTAAATTTTGATTTTATTTTCCTTAGAATCTAACAGAATTCGGTACATAATAAAAAATCCTCTTTTAGACCTTTTAAAGGGGAAAGTAAATCTTTTTATGCTTATTTTTAGTCAACAAGACGTAACGATTTTTCTTCCTGAAAAGGTCCACTTCTGGACAAAGGCAAAATATGAATGTTTCAAAAGCCAATATACATTTTCAAATAAAGTTATAGGAGAAAAATCAATGGATGAGATCATGTAAAGTCTTTGAGTATCTTGTCTGGTGATATGATACATATTTTTAATTGGGACATAAGTGACATTTAACCTTATATTATTTTCAAATGTACAACATACTGATTTGGTATGTGTATATATTGCAAAATGATCACCACAATTAGTCTAGTTAACACCCAGGCTGATATTTTTAAAAAGAAAATCTAATAAACTGGCTGACATAGAATGTGTTCCTCTACCAGGACTCCAATCTCATTGAGTTTATATTAATCTCTCCCCATTGACTGCAAAGAATTTCTGCTTTCTCCGTCCCTCAGTAAACTTTTCTAAATCATTTTCTTCCTTCCATCCTAAGGGTCTCTGTGGCTGGACTTTTCTAAACAGTTTTAACTCTTATGTGAGAGAGAAAGGGACCAACTCATACGGGATTCTAGTAGGTTGATGAATGTTCACCCAAGGATATCGTCTTAATCCCTGGAATTTGTCAGTATTACCTAATTTGGAAAAGGATCTTGGCAGATGTGATTAAGGATTTTGAGATGAAGCAACAACGCTGGATTATCAGGATGGATCCTAAATGCCATCCCACGTGTCCTTATAAGTGAGAGCCAATGGGCAATAACACAGATACAGAGAAGGTGATGTCAAGACACTGTGAAGACGAAGGCAGAGTTTGGGGTGATGTAGCCACAAGTGCAAGAAGGCCAGCAGCCATCAGGAGATGGAAGGAGCAGATTCTCCCCTGGAGCCCATCCAAGGGAGCACAGCTCGGCCAAATTTCAGACCCCTGGTCTCCAAAATTGCAAGAGAACAAATTTCTGTTGTTTTACGCTACCACATTTGTGGTAATCTGTTACAACAGCCTCAGGAAAACGAATAAAGGTATATTCCTGGGTACCTGCTCACTCTCAGTGGTTAATGAAATTGACAAGCACAAATAGCGGTCAATATGGAAAAATTATAAATTTATAAGATGTCTGCTTGGCTAGAGGAAGGGAAATCTAGTGTGAATTCATAATCAGTGCGTGAGGTGTTAAGTGCATTTCCTCTGGCTTCACAGAAGTTCCTCTAGCAGCATCCGAAACCACAGAAGTTATGCTCAGGAGAAAGCTCTATGAGAAAGACACACTATGGCTTTGAATCCACTGGGATCCGTCAACAAAGAACATGGGTGACTAGCCAGGACTCTATGGCACGCTCCAGAGTTAACTGTTATTCACAGAGTTTCTGATGCCACGTGCCAGCCTTGGCCATGTCCTCAGATTGCGGGCTGCATGCCTGTCCTCAGTGCCTGCGGACCTAGCCCTCAGTCCTGAAGCACTGAGCCCATTAAAGCTGGTCCATGGGGTCTCTGGCCGCCCATGATTGTTCTGGAATAGGGCCCCCAGCCTTTCCTGAGTTAGGCAAAAACCATACCCCCTTCACAGATAGTGACTCTAGGAGGTCAGGGAAAAATAAGGCCTAGAGTTGCCAGATTTAGCAAATTAAACATACAGGACACCCAGGTAATTTGCACTTCAGATAAACAGTGAATAATCTTTTACTATAAGTATGTCCAATGCAAGATTTGGGCCATATTTATACTAAAAAGTACTTGTTATTGACCTGAAACTCAAATTGAACATGATATTCTAATATGGAACCCAGCAACCCCAAACAGGAGCAATCTCTGCCCTCACGGACTTTACACTCTGGTCAGGGGATAAAACAAATGCACACACAGTGATGCAGGCCACAAGCTGAGTCTCGAGAGGGGTACCATCTAAATACTAAAGGCAAGAGGTCAGTTCCGCCTGGTGAAAGCAATGAAGCTGGGGAGACTGCAGTCTTGGAAGGATGAGGAGAATGTGGGCCAGCAGACAGAGGGCGAGGTGATGGGGAGAGCTTTCAGGCAGCAAGCCCCACAGGAAAGTGGGGGCTGGGATGGGGAGATTAGCAGATAGTAGATGGTAGATAGTAGATGAGGAGAGAGTGGAGAAGGACAACAGTGATGAGACTGTTGACTGTGGGCTGGGAGAGGTAAGTAGGCTGAGATGAGTAGATGCAGTTCATCAATGTCCCCACAACCACCCTTTTGACTCATTACTTAACCACAAGACCAAAGGCTTCTGATGTCGTAAAAGAGGCCAAGTGTCCAGAAACCAAGGGAGTCTCAATCTCTCAATAGAGGTGTTAAATTTATAGTATGAGCAAGGCATAAAGATTGTTCTGCAGTTCAAGGTTAGAAGTAAAAGAATGCGCCACTGTGGAATCTATTTGGGATGATGGAGTGATTAAGGAGGTGGCATCATCTTTGTGTTACAGAAGGAATCTCTGAATTGAGAGTCTGTCACCACAGGGGCTGGAAGAGGAAAACGGGCAGGGAGTAAACTGAAGCAACACATCACCTTCCAGCTGTGGTGAGACTCTTAGCAGGCAAAAAGGTCAGGAGGGGGAGGCTGGTACTCCTGGGGGTGGACAGGGGAAAGGAACTGGAAGGTTACTGCTGGCTCACAGACTCTCAGCAAAAGGTTTCCTAGGGGATCATCACTTCTCACCCATAGTGACGGGAGTCGGGGAATAAGAATCAGGGATCTTGCTCCTGATCCAATGAGATCAGAAAACTCTTCACTGCTACCTAAATTCCTTAGATCCCCAAACTACATTTAATTTAAAATGAGTTAGTAATTCTATAACTATTTACTGAGCATGGAGAATTGTTTTCTCGTGAGGGTTTCTTTACCAAAAAAAAAAAAAAGTGGAGAATTTTAGCAGGTGCCTAACAATTTTTCAGTGCTAAATGGAATGTGGTTATGTTCATTTTCCTTTAAAAAAAAAAAGTACTGAACCTCTCTGAGTATCAGCTCAAAGTTCCAGGCTTATGATTTATGGTAACATTTAGTCAACTCCTAAAGAGCATCCATCATTGTCAGATTATATTTTTTCACTTCAGCACCAACAGTTTCTGGGTGTCCACACAGCCTGATACATAAAAATCTTTTATTTCCCATTGGGGTTTACTCAGGAACATTCAGCACTAATGTAACATTTGTTCATGTCTTAGACTTAAATTTGTTTGAGACAAGTAGGTGTCTTGTTTGTGCTTTCATTAGGGAGGCCGTATATTAGCATAACCATACGTAGGAGTGTTTTTATTCTTTTAAGAGTTCAAAAAAGGGCATTTCCCAAGAAGCCTTAATTGCATGTCCGGGTACAATTTTTTTTAAAAAAGCAAAACCATAACTGAAGTCCTAGGCATGCCAAATATCTATTTTATTCCATTTATTTCCAATGTTAAATTTAGGGTCTAAAAGCAAAACAAAACAAAGGAGAAACAAATTTTATTATACAGCTAGATAATCTATATAGCCTGGTACCAGAGAAGAATGTAACTGCACATTCTGAGCATAATAGCCACTCTGCAAGTCTAATCCAACTACAGATCTTCCTCGACTTACAAAGGACTTATGTCCCGGGAAACCCACTGTAAGCTGAAAAACAGCCTAAGTCAGAAATGCATTTGATACACCTAACCTACTGAACGTCATAGTTCAGCCTAGCCTAACTTATACATGCTCAGAACAGTTACATTAGCCTGCAGTTGGGCAAAATCGTCTAACAAAAAGCCTATTTATAAAATAAAGCGTTGAATGTCTCATGTAATTTATTGAATATTGTACTGAAAGTGAAAAATAGAATGGTTGTCTGGGTACAGAACGGTTGTAACTATCGATTGTGTACCCTCGTGATCGCATGGCTGACCTGGAGCTGTGGCTCGGGGCCACTGCCCTAGCAGCACAAGAAACAGTATCACATCATGATCTCTAGCCCGGGAAAAGATCAAAATGCAAAATACAGAGTAACAGTCTCTACTGTTACTGTGAATATGTATTGCTTTCACATTATTTTAAGGTCGAAAAATTGTAAATCGAACCATTGTTTAAATTGAGGACCATCTTTATACTCTGTAAAGTCTCTCTATATATCTATATAGCTATGTAGATATCTATATGCAGACAATATATAGATATATCTATATATTGTCTATAGCAGTCAGACTCCAAAATAAAATTATTTCCCATCCATGCAATCAAAAGGAGAACTAAGCATTAACACCGAAAAGTGTTTACAATTCTTTGATTTAATAACTGATTTTATCTTTGACACTACTTATAAACATGCATAATAATTTTCCCAAAGTAAAGGCTCTATTTAAATACAAAATAATAAAAAGTCTTTTTCTTACAACACACAAGAAGTTATTATTTTTAAATGAGAGGCCCATTCCTTTGAGGATTCTGCAAGCTAGATCTCGCTGATTCTTTTTGTAGTTTTTCCCTTTCAAAACATTTATTCTTTACCCTTTAAAAAGAATTTATGCATCTGCTGTTTTGAAAATATTTCAAGGTCTTCTTGGGAATACACATATTATGCTCTGAAATCTTGAAATAACTAGAGTTCTGAAATATATATGCCAGAATTACTTACTTCTGAAGATCATAAACTCTTTCATTTCCTCAGTTTTTGCATATTTTCAGTTCTTATGGTCCTGGGTTACTGAGCATTATAGTCTTAAACCATCATTTTCCTCACTCTGTGTATAGGATTGCGATGTTACCAAGTTAAGAGTCATGGCTGAGAAATATCTTCCATATTAAGTCCTTGACGTTAGCTTTTGATATGCTGAGGCTAAGGGTCCTCTGGCCTCATTAAAAGCCCAGAAGGCTGGGGGTGGAGGCAGAAGTTGGTACAAGAGGTGTCTTCCATTAGTGTACCTTTTCTGTCATTCAGGTCATGAAAAATGTTAAAACTTCTAAAGCTCCAAACATGATGCCTACGTGTTAATACAATTTAGTAGGATTAAATGCTTCCAAAGGAGTCTGCTCAAGAATACACAGATCTGTCTGTGGGATATCTTCTCTTCATTAGCATCCCTTATGCGGCTGTACAATGGTTTATTCAATCAATTCTCTATTGATGGACATGCGGGCTGTTCCCAAACTTTTATTTGTTCAGATAAGCTCAGTAAACAACCTTGTGTGTAAGTTCTTTCAAATGTGTTCAGATGCAATTCACATTTGATTCTTAGAAGTGGGATTGCTGGGTCAGTGGATAAATGCATTGGGATTTTTGCTAGATATTGCCAGCTCCCCAACATATATAAACTTTTTTAACGCCTTAAGCTTCATATACAACTCTTGAGTATGATCTCTGTGTGGTGTTCGTCCCCACTCCATAGTGGTACTATGATGTCCCCTGGGAAGAAAAGACAGGAATGATCCCCATGTGACGTACGTAATACTTGTCTTCCCTTCTTTTCTGTTAGTCACTTCCTCGGTCAGCATGTTATGGATTGAATGCTTGTGTCCCCCTAAAATTCATATGTTGAGACATAACTCCCAATCCGGTGGTATTAGGAGGCAGAGCCTTTGGAAGGGGATTAGGTCCCAAGGTTGAGGCCCTCATGAATGAGATTAGTGCCTTTATACAGAGACCTCCCCGTCCCTACTCACACCACATGAAGATAAAATGAGAAAACGGCCATCTGCAACCTGGAAGAGGGTCCTTAGCAGAACCTGGCCATGCTAGCACCCTGATCTTGGATTCCCAGCCTCCAGAAACTGTGTTAAATAAATTTCTGTTGATTACAAGCCACCCAATTGAAGATACTTTGTTGTAGCGGCCTGAGCAGACTAAGACAGTATCACTCTCTTCAGGGCTCTTGTGAGGTCCCAATGCTTGCCCCTCCAGGGAACCCTGGTGATGTGTCATCCATCCCTGCTCTCTCTCTGGTAACTCAGAACGATCCTCTGACTTCATCAAAAAGCATCTCTTCACCTCACACTAGTCAGAATGGCCATCATTAAAAAGTTCACAAATGATAAATTCTGGAGAGGGTGTGGAGGAAAGAGAACCCTTCTACACCGTTGGTGGGAATGAAGTTTGGTGCAGCCACTATAGAAACAGTATGGAGATTCCTTAAAAAACTAAAAATAGACTTACGATATGATCCAGCAATCCCACTCCTGGGTGTATATCCAGAGAAAAAATATATACACCCCAATGTTCATAGTAGCACTATTTACAATAGCCAAAACATGGAAACAACCTAAATGTCCACTGACAGATGACAGCCATAAAAAATAATGAAATAATGCCATTTGCAGCAACATGGATGGACCTAGAGATTACCTTATTAAGTGAGGTAAGTCAGACAGAGAAAGCCAAATATCATATGCTATCACTTATATATGGAATCTAAAAAAAACGATACAAATGAACTTATTTACAAAACATATATAGACTCACAAACATAGAAAACTTATAGTTACCAAAGGGGAGAGCAGGGAGGAGGGATAAATTAGGAGCTTGGGATTAGCAGATACAAACTACTGCATATAAAATAAACAAGAAGGTCCTACTGTATAGCACAGGGAACTATATTCAATACCTTGTAATAACCTGTAATGAAAAAGAATATATATATAGTATAACTGAATCACTATGCTGTACACCAGAAACTAACACAACATTGTTAATCAACTATACTTCAATTTAAAAAAAAACCATCTCTTTCTTCTCCCATTGAGGCCTGTGATGAAGATTTAGAAATAATCTACAACATCATGCCTTACTGAATGGGGATTACAGTTAAACACTGCTTTACTCAAAGGACCTAATGGTAGGCCTCGTGACAAGTCACTGCTCTGTAGGGAGTCTTTGCTCATGCCCCAACCCTATGCTTGAAGACAAGGTGCTGAGCACTTCCCTCCCAGCCTTCTCTAACCACGTGCCTACACAAAGGATGTATCACTTGCTTCTTTACTATTGAGCAAATTTCTGGATTGGCAAGTCTGATCACAGAAATATGGCCCAATGCCTAGTGAAAGAGTGGTTTCTATGCTCGTTTTTTGAATAAACTAATCACAGTCCTACCAGAAAAGTATTTTTTAGGGAGTTGACCTTATTATTAAGAGTTTAGATTTGATGACTGATTAATCAGGAAGTGGATAAGTTCATTCCATTTTTTTTTTTTTTTTTTTTTTTGCTGTACCCCCTACAACTTCCTCCTGCCTCCACCAGCCAGGGAAGTCCTAAGACAGAGTTGATAGGGCTTCTCTGGAGCACACTCCCACCAATCGAGCAAACTATTGCACTTACAGGTGGCCAGCTTGATAATACACCCTTGTATTGACTTTCTCTCCTCTGCTTCACTCTGCCAATGAGGTCACAGCATACATGACCCCTGCCCCCAGCTCTGCTCTCCGGAGAAATCAATCCAAGACAAAAAGGTAAAAGGAGTAACAGGAGCTATAGTGTAGTGAAAATCGCTGATTCTAATTGAGAAGGGCTTATAGGAAGAAAGGAATCAGACATTGGTGAGTAATGACTCAGAGAATATAGCTCAGGAAGGTGCCTTAGGCTGAGAGTATCAAGAATTCTTGTGTGTGGTGGGGGAGGGTATAGCTCAGTGGTAGAGCATGTGCTTAGCATGAACGAGGTCCTGGGTTCACTCTCAGTACCTCTATTTAAAAAAAAAAAAGGATTCTGTGTGTTAAAAATTGAAGGAGAGGAAAAAAAAAAACAGTTTGCATGGTGAAAAGCCATGGGTATTGTCAAAAGAAATCAAAGAAACAGAAAAAAAATTTACAAATTACATAGTGCAAAAGCTCTTAACAATTGAGGGAAAAAACCAAACAGTAGAAAAATTGGGAGATCAGAGGGTTCCTAGAAAAAGTAAAGCAAAGAATCTCAAACATATGAAAAAAAATGCTCAACTTCACTCATAAGAGAAATGCAAAGTACAACTATACTGAAATACCATCTCTTGTTTATCAGATTGGCAAGAAGTCAAGATTGAAAATGCACTCTGCTGGTGAGCTTGTGGGGAAATAGGCACTCTTATTCATTGCTGGTGGGAGTGCAAAATGTTACAATCCCTATGAAGGGGAATTTAGCAATATCTAGCAAAACTGCAAATGCATTTACAGTTTTGACCCAGCAATTCCACTTCTAAGAATCAAACGTACATTACACCTGAACCGATCGGAAAGAATATATGCACAAGGTTATTTACGGAACATTATTTGTATAAACAAAAGTTTAGGAGCAGCCCACATGTCCATCAATAGGCAACTTATTGAACAAACCATTGTACAGCCACATGAGGGGTACTATGCAATCATTAAAAAAAAAAAAGCATAAGGAGGATCTCTGTTTTAGTTTACTGTGACCCCCTTGATTCACAAACGTGGTTGCTTAAAGCAATAGAAATGTATTCTCTCACAGTCCAGAATCAAGTTTGTCAGCAGGGCTGGTTTCTTCCAGAGGCTCTGAGGGAGAATCCATTCCAGGCTTCTCTCTTATTAGTTTCTGGTTGCTATCCACAATCCTTGGCGTTCCTTGGCTTGTAGCTTCATCACTCTAATCTCTGCCTCAGCCTTCATAAGCCCTTCCCCACTGTGTCTCAAATTTCCCTTTCCTTTTTTTTTTTAATTGAAGTATAGTCAGTTACAATATGTCAATTTCTGGTGTACAGCACAGTGTCCCAGTCATGCATATACATACACATACTCATTTTCATATTCTTCTTCATTAAAGGTTATTACAAGATATTGAATGTGGTTCCCTGTGCTCTACAGAAGAAATTTGTCTTTTTTAATCTACTTTCATATATAGTCCTCTCCGTTCTTATATATGTACACTGGTAATTGGATTTAGGGCCTACTCCAATTCAAGATGATGTCATATTGAAAACTTTACCTTAATTGCATCTCCAAGGACCCTTATTCTATCTTAAGATCTTTACCTTAATTACATCTCCAAAGTACCTTGTTCCAAGTGAAAACACATTCTGAGGCTCCAGGTGGACATATCTTTTGGGGGGCACAATTCAACCTACTACAATCCCCATGTAGTGATATGAACTAAATTCCAGAATAAGTTTAAAAAGCAAAAGGCAGAACAGTGTTTACAGTGTGCTATAATTTTGTGTAAGAAAGGAGAAATAAGAATACTTATGCACGTATGTGTACCTACATGCATATATTTTCAAACAGTAACACTGGAATAATAAACTAGAAATGCATCCAAAGGATTAATTCTGGGGGTGGGGAGGGAGGTGAGAAGACAGGGATAAAAGGGGGACTTATGAGTATAGTTTTGGCTTTTGAAACATGTAAATGTTCTACCTACTCAAAAATAAAATCAAATATTTTTAAAACCCTAAAATTGAAAACAAATTTGAGCAAAGGAACCGAACTTTATTATCAGGTAATATTACTATACAGAGGAAATAATTACCTGATGTGACATTATAATCCTAAAATCTGAAATCTGTATCTCTTTATTGGTACATAATCTAAGACAAAAAGAACTACAACAAATCATAATTTTATTCCACATTTTCTCAATAGTAACATCAGTACTATTGTCTAAAAACCATTTTATGTCTTTTGTAGGATAGAGCAAATAAATAATTATGTTAATATTATTAGGAACCAAGTTGTTCACTATAAGAGAAAAGAGATACAAGTAGACATTAATTTTACTTTTTTTCCAGTTCTATTGAGACAAGCTTAAGGCATACAAGCTGATTTGATACAGGTATATGTTCAAGTTAATTACCACAATAAGGTTAGTTAATACCTCCATCACTCACGTAATTACCTTGTGTGTATGTGTTTATGCGTGGTGAGAACTTAAATTTAAGACATTCTCTTAAGCAACTTGTAAGTATGTAATACAGTATTGTTAACAATAGTCATCGTGCTGTAGATTAGATCCCTAGAACTTATTCATCCTGTAACTAGAAGTTTGTACCCTTTGACCAACATCTCCCATTTTCCCCACACCTCCAGCACCTTGTAGCCACCAATCTACTCTCTGCTACTATGAGTTTGGCTTTTTTAGATTTCCCATGTAAGTGAGATCATAAAGTATTTGTCTCTGTCTGATTTATTTCACTTAGTATAGTGTCCTTGAGGTCCATCCATATCATTGCAATTGACAGGATTTCCTTCTTTTTCGTGGCTGAATAATATTCCATCCGATAGATAGATACATACACAGATCGATCAATCAATCTTCTTTATCCACTTGTCTGTTTTGGGGCACCTGGGTTGCTTCCATGTCATGGCTATTGTGACGAGTACTGCTATGAACATTGGGGTGCATGTACATATATACACATATATCACATTTTCTTTATCCATTCATCTGTAAATAGATATAGGTTATTTCTATGTCTTGGCTACTGTGGATAATGCTGCAATGAACATGGGGGTGCAGATATCTCTTTGAGATAGTGATTTTATTTCCCTCAGATATACAGTGATTTTATTTCCCTCAGATATATACCAGAAGTGGGACTACTGGATCGTATGATAGTTCTAGTTTTAATTTTTTGAGGAATCTCCATATTGTTTTCCATAGTGGCTTAATTTTACATTTTAATTAGAAATATCAATATAGGAAAAACAGAAAATTAATAAAACCAAAAGCTGGTTTTTTGAAAAGAGTAGTAAAATTGAATTTTTCATTTCATCTATATTAAAGCACCTATTGGCATAAAACTGTTTATGGTACCTCCTCACTACTCTTTTAATGTCTGTAGGATCTGTAGCGATGAATCTTCCTTAATTCCTGATATTGGTATTTTGTATCTCCTCTCATTTTCTCTTGATCAGTCTGGTGTGTCTTTTTGCGCCAGAAGCAAGATGCTCAAAGATTAATAGAGCTATGTGGAAGCATAAAGGAACTAGATTGTAGAGGCTTCCACTGATTAAATTTGGGACAATTTTGAGCATTAAAAATATGAATAAAAACCTTATTTTACAACATTAAAGGTGATTAGAAGAAAATCTAAGCACCTTTTTTGCCTTTTCAGCAGAAATTGTATTTCAGGGGTAATAAAATAGACCCAGATGTAAGGGAAAGCTCTTTATTTCTGCAAAATGTCTGCTAATAAATGGAGAAGAAATAATAACATTAGCACAATCACAATTTTGTTACCCTCAGTGAAATACTAAATTTAGACAAAAATCATCAATGGATGCTAAAACCTTTACACAAAACCATTACATCTCCATAACCTAATGGAGAACTGGATATTCAACACCACAGATACCTTGCTAGGTAAAAAGTAGAAAAAAAATTTTAACTTTATAATGGAAAGATCTGGAATGGAGGAAAAAATTGTGAAAGACTTTGAAATGGACCAAAGATTCCATTCTTCAAAGAAAAATTAGATGTTGTACAGGTTCTGATTCCATTGGGTCTTTGGGTCTTTTGTTGCCTTTGAGTTATTTTATGATTCTCTTAAGTTGTAGAATACTGAGAATAATGCAAATGATTCTTATCCATAAAAATGGAAATTGTTTGGTAGATATGCAGTTGATTGCTGCCCTATGGATACTGGCCAATGGAAGCAAATTCATTTCAGCATTTATTCAGCCTATACATGTGTCTGCTCTTTGGATTTTCCTTTGAACTGGTTGTAACATCTTACTGGTTCCCTCATTATTTAAGAAGTTAAATAAAATCTTTGACACATGTTCATTTATCTGAGAGTCCTGAGTTTACTCTTTTCAAAAATTGTTCTTTAATAAGCAGAAGGCATTCAGCAAAAAAAGTTTGCATCACTAATAATGGACACATTGAAAAAGGGCCTTCTGATATTATATATATATAAAGCATTACATCATCACCTATATAGTGTTCTTCAAAAAGTTTAACCTGAATCTAATCAAGCCTTAGTAAATCTAACTTCTTGTTTACAGATTAATTGTGGGGAAAGAAACATTTTAAATGATACAACAGAGAAAAAAATGATACAAAATCAGAGTGTGAGACATTATACAAAATATTTGATCATTCTCTACCAAAAGTCAGTGTCATGAAATTACAATGAAAAAAAAAAAGTTCTAAATTTATAAAGACTGAGGAGACATGATTACAATGATCCTTGACTGAATTTTGACTCAAAAAAGTGACAAAAGATAATTTTTAAGCAACTGGTGACATATGTAAAGGAAATGGGTATTAGATGATAGTAAGGAATTACTGCTAATTTTCTTAAGTGTATAGTAGTATGGTGGTTATATGGGAGAAAGATCTAGTTGGAGATGAATGCTAAAGTTTTTAGAAGTGAAGTATCATGGTACTGATACTTTAAACTAGTTCGATATATTAACAAAAGAAAAACAAAGAAAGTTGGCTACACCCTGCAGGCCTGCAAGCCCTGTACTTGCCCAGCTTCAAGACTGAATAAAGAGCCCAGAGTCAGTGATGGAGACATCAATGGTTGAATGGATAAGGGATCTTATATTTCTGAAATGAGGTCCTGGAATGTCTCCCCACCTTATGTGGCAGACAGTGGGCAGGGCAGGACATGACAGCAGTCTTCACTTCCGGGCGCGGGGGGAGGTTACCAGTTATGGGGGAATTGACATCAGGTGGGCTCATCTGTTACCAAGGAAACAAGCCCACCTTGAGCATACCCCTTTGATAAGCTATCAGGTAGAGATGTTCTGATCTAAAGATAAGAAAATCACTAGCTTGGGCCAGAGCAAGGTCAGTAAGAAGGTCAGTCACGTGAGTAGGTAAAGCAGGCACTTAAGAGCAAAGGATGTACAGAGAGCAAGAGAACATCCATCTTGGGTAGCCTGATCACACACTCCTGCATACATGGGAGATACCCAGGAAAACAGTTACTCACTGAAATAGCCCAAACCACCACCTTAAATACTAGCTCCAGCTAAAGACAAAAGAGGATGTTGAGGGTAGGAGGTGGATTGGTTAAAGCACAATAAACAAGGGAATGGTTGTTATGCAGATTTAAATTCTTGATTTCTCCATTGATAAGAATGTCTAAAGAGTTAGTCATCTTCTTCCAGGTACACTGAGGGAGACACCCTTACAAATGGAGATTTCCCTTATAAATGTAAATGTCTCTTACAAAAGGCAACCTCTACCTGGTTTTCAGAGCTTCTCTTGTGTCTACTGTTTCTTAAAAATAACCAGCTCAAGATAATCCTTATACTAAAGAGGCATATTTTGGGGTGCATATTCTGCTCCCCTTCACTGTATGTTTCATTCCATTATAATAAAAATGAGAATAAAAGAAATCCTTTTGTATGGAGGCACCAGGGACATCTTGTTGAAAACAACAAGGATTTGGGAAGATAGCTTCAATCACTTCTGTTTTCCTTTTTGTTATTCATCTTTCATAATATCCCAATTTTATGATGGGACTTGAATAAAATTAACGATAATCAATTTATAATGATATAATTATCTGTGTTCTATTTCATTAGTAACGTTTAGGTGCTAATCCCATTTAACAGGAACCTGGCAACAGGAGTAGTAATGGTAAGTGGTTTTTAACCATGTGTACTGTGAAAGAGAAAACCATGGGCCCAAAATGACATCACTTGTGCTAAAGACCACTGATACCAAACAGATTTAACACCTGACTTAATTGCAGTTTTGTCCTTTCTCAGAAATGTAATCTTAATCAACCAGTCTGGAATTTTCTGGTCAGTACCAATGAGGTCATCTGCCACAGGGGCCCTCTCCATTCCCCAGAGGAAGAAAAGGCAATCTGTGTGATAAAACACAACAGCAGGCTTCGATCCCGGGGGCAGTGGAAGGTTAGTGGTTATTGGGGGAATTGACGTCAGGTGGGCTCATCTGTTACCAAGGAAACCAGCAGGGGGGCAGGCCCCTCACCACCCTTTTGATAAGAACAATGATTAGCTGGGGCCTGGGGCAAGTATGTAGGAAGATCAGTCATGTGAGTAGGATGTAGGTGAAAAAGGCACTGGTCCAGCAGGCGATATACAGAGAGCAAGAGAACAGCCATCCTGAGTAGCCTGACGATACACTTGGCCTAAAATAATCCTTTCTTTCCTTTTGCTACTCACTCCCTTGCCCCACTCTTCTTCCTATAAAAACTTCCCATCTTGTACAACCCCCGTGAGTGTCCTTTTAGTTGCTAGGTAGAGTTCATGAATCACTGAATACAGTCAATTAGATCTTCATTTACTTGGATGAATTTTGTTTTGTAACAGTACCAACTAAGTAATTTAAAATTCTACTAAATTAGGTAAGACAACTGTGTGTAGAAGTTTCAGTGGGCTGCTCCCCCGATTCAAATAAGCCATATATGTCCCTGGCCTTGAGTATTTGGACTCCTGGGGTGTAATTCAACCCTATAATTTTACTAGAGAGAACCACAGGCAAAGGACACCAGGCATACCTGGTTTCTGATTCTCAGTGTATTGTGTGTATTATTCATTGTACTACCCAATGGTTCTCACTGGGTGGGCCCACCCAGGAGACACTTGGAAAGGTGTTAGAGATGGGACTGCTTTGGTTGTCACAATGACTTGGGGTTGCTGATGGCATTTTAGCAACTAGAGGTTATGACTGCTAAAAATACTGCAATTCCAGAGGGTGTCTAACACAACAAAGAACTATCCTACCTCAAATGCCACTAGTACACTCCCCACCCCCCACATACACACACATTGAGAAACTGCTACCCAAATACAGCTTAATGCCAATTTGGCTGATTAAATGTACAATGTAATACCAAGAAAATTCAAAACAGGTAAGAAAAAGAATTTATTTTAGCCATTCATATTAAGAATCAAATTTTATTCTAACTGAAACTTGTTTCATGTTTTCACTAAACATTACCTGGATTTTCTAGTCAAATATCAAATGAAAGAATGGTGAAGCCCTAAAGCATGCTGGGAAAATCTTGAGATTAAAACTACTTCACGTAAAAGTTATGTTGACATAAGCTGTGAACCCAAACTAGGATGAACTGAACTAATTTACTAAGGAGCAAAATCCCCTCTAATAAAACGGAGAAAATAAACCAACCTAGAGAATTCATTTCACTTGAAATTGAACCTCTTTTTTGTTTTCCAAACTCAGTGAACAGGAGGGGGGAAAAAAAGAATCACAATATGCTCAAAACAAACCAATATTTCATTCCTTTCAAGACCATACAAATGAATAATAATATCTGTCAAAGGGCTGTGGTTAACTAGAACCCATAACTGTCCTGTATATTGTAGACCTTCTGTATTCTTATGAGTAATATAGCTGTCACATTTTGTACTTATCTTACCAACTAGTGTTCAGCAGATATGCTTTAATTTATTTTAGAGATGAGAACATGGAAACAAAATACATAAAGTGCTCCAGAATACACTTAGTGGTCCTGAAATGCTATGGTATATCCATTAACTTAACTCTCAGCTGAGCCTGCTTTGTGCCATTGATTAAATAATGATACCAAGGTTTTAATTAACAGATCAACACCAACCAGGACTGAAATTTCTGAGATCACACATATCCTTGGTTAGTTATCCTCAGCACTTTTTCTAGCCATTTAAATGAAGATACAAAAGACTTTTAAAAAGCATAGGATTAGTGAAAATAAAACTCAGAAGGATTGTATTCTCAGTGTGAGGATATAGAATTTTACAAGCTGAAATAATGTACCCAATAATCAGGATGAAATTTAAGAGGAATAAATTCAATGTACATTTCCATATTTAGTGCAAATAATTCAATTATACAAGTTCAGAATGGAGATGCCAAGGCAGTTTGGCTATAAAAAGAGTTAGGAACTTCATTTCCAAATAAGATCAACTTGAGCCACTACTTTGATGTGGCCCCTAAAACCCAGCTAAAACCAGAGCCCTGTTAAAAGAAGTATCAAGATCACTGATTTTCAGGGGAAGGGTATAGCTCAGTGGTAGAGCATGTGCTTAGCATGTACAAGGTCCTGGGTTCAATCCCCTGGTACTTCCATTAAAAAAAAAATTAAATAAACAAAGTTTAATTACCTCCCACCTAAAAAAAAGCCAAAAAAAATTTAGAAAAAAAATCACTGATTTGCAACCCTTTCTATCCCAACATACCAAGGGCTATGACAATTAGAAACCAAGGTCCTATCTTTATCTTAAATATATTATCAGGGTGGAGGGAAAGGAGCCAAGTGCATGAGCAAGTGGAGTCTTAAAGAACCTCTTGGATGACTGATCCTTGAGCTCACCTTCCTCAGTCTGGTCTAGATCCAGGTGGAGAATTATTCTGTAAAATTCCAGTTCACCACATTTTAGGAAGGATATTGACAACTGAAGTTAAGTTCTAAGTAGAGAAATCAGGGTAGTAGGCACTTGAAAATTGATACAATGAAAACCAGGAAGAGGGGGACGGTATAACTCAAGTAGTAGAGTGCATGCTTAGCATGCATGAGGTCCTGAGTTCAGTCCTCAGTACCTCCTCCAAAAATAAATAAACCTAATTACCTCCCCCACCTCCCTGCCAAAACAAAATAATTAAATAATATGATGATAAATAAAATATTTTTTAAAAACCAAAGGGAAATGTTTAGCTTAAGAAAAAAAAGACAAGAGGATTCATAAAACAACATATCATAGTGGATCAAGCCACTGGGCTCAAGGAGACCTGGGTTCAAATCCAGTTCTACCAGCTCATACTATGAGTTGTGGCCAGATCAAAATAGAAGATACAGGATTCAATAGGAAGTTAAGGAATTCAGAACCCAATTAGGGGCAAAAGGAGTTTGCTGCCACCTGAGAAGGGTTGCAAGAATTCCACCTACCTAAATCAGGTGACTAAAACTTTGTAGCAAGAAGTGTGGCATTGGGATCGCCCATGAATCAAGTGAATATAATAAAACAAACCAAAAACTGCTTCCCTTCGTACTTGGCAGCTAAGGTAGAGTCATTCCGGAAGCATGATGCTCTTAAATCCTACACCCTGGTCTTGAATCTCTGACTAATAAGTAAACATACATACATGATGGCCAAAGCCATCATCTAACTTCAGCTCAATCTACCTGATATGGTAAATCTGCTACCCTTATTTGAATGACTTTTCAACCCTGGGAAGAATTCAGAATGATGATGACGTAAATAACCATCATAGTAACACTTTTGTGTAAATTAAAGCCAATCTCTTTGTAATGTTTAACAGATTCTTCTATTTTAGGAAATCTGTCAGATTTCCCTTGAACAATTTATTTTGACTTGTAGTTTCAGGTATAAAAGTATAAGAGAATTTCACTAAGTGCATTAACAGTATTGAAATGTTTAAGAGAACTCAAGATTCAACAAACTTCCAGGCTTAATTTATTATCTTCACCAGAGTCATTTAACCACCCAGTAGAATTTTGTTTTTAAGATTATACTTATGCCTTGTCAGGTATTTGAAGGGCTTGACAGGTTCAAATATACTAAATATATGAGTATAGTTTTAAAAGGGGAATTAAATAAGTTTATAAATGAGATTCATTGTTTAAAGTGAATTTAATCTTTTTGAATTGTGTTGACTATTAATCAGAGAACAAATGAAAGTAATTGCCCTTATTTTATACAGCAATTACAAGAGTTTATAAATAGCATAACTAACATATTCACGCACTGAACTTAACACTTTTAAGAAAAACTAATAATGTAAGTTTAAAAATCAAATATTAATGTAAAGCCCAACTGTTGGGCTGTACCTCTCAGACCTACAAGGCCTATATTTGCCCAGCTTCAAGACTGAAGAAAGATCCCAGAGTTAATGACAGAAACATCAATGGTTTAATGGATGGGGGGAGCTTACATGTCAGAAGGAAGTTCCTGGAGGGACACCTCATGGTGTCTGGCAGGCCACAGGCAGAACATGGCAACAGTCTTCACTCCCAGGGAGAGGGGGAGGTTACCAGTTATAGGGGAAACTGATGTCAGCTGGGCTCATTAGTCACCATGGAAACCAGGAGATGGGGCAGGCCCCTAACTGCCTCTTTGATAAGAACAATCACTAGCTGTGGCCTGGGGCAAGTATGCAGGAAGGTCAGTCATGTGACTTAGGTGTAGGTGAAGCAGGCATTGGTCCAGCAGGGGATGTACAGAGGGCAAGAGAACAGCCATCTTGGTTGGCCTGACCATACACCAACTAACTGTATCTAGTTCAAGAGTTCCCCTAGGTCATTAACTAACACAGACTGACATTCCTCTTGGTATGTCACCTTGTCACCTGGATAGCAGCCTAATCTATAAAACTCCTAAAGTTTTTGTGAAGATTAAGTGAGATGATGTATCTAAATCTGGATATTTAGTCCAGCATCACTCATAAAGTTTCACTTGACAGATCATCTGAGATATAAAAGTCCTCAAAAATACGGATTTAAATATGTGGATTCATTGTCAAGTGGAAGAGGGACCAAATGCATTCTGGAATGCCCTGGAGAGTGGGACTGGTACTTCCATGAAGATGAAGAATAATACAGGCTTTCAGATACTGGGGACTTATTTCTGTTCCAGGCACTCTGCTAAGTGCTACACAAACATTATTTTGTTGATTCCTCACAATACACTGGTATCATGAGGGTTTGCTCAGAAAAGCAGGGTCACTGTGAGTAATGTAAGAGATGTATTCCAGGGATTAGATCTTCAGAAATCATGAGAGCTGTGTAGCCTACGTGTAGCTCTTGCTTCTGTATCTGGTGTTGGACCTAACTAAAGTCAGCCTGGCCATCTAACCCAGTTGGGAAGGGAAGATGGATATAAAGTGGCAGAGAGCAAGGAGCTGAAACCCACACCTGTCTCTCATCAGAACCCATATTGGCCATATTAGTCTCAGGTTGAAACCTTTGTTGGTCTCTCATCGCCTCTAAGACTCCAACTTTGAAGATGCAGGGGACCTGCCAAAGAGCTGGCACACTTCACCATGGAACTGCACACAGAGTTGGCCCAAGATTCTGAGATGCTGAGGGAGAAGATCTGGCAGGAACCCAGAAGAGATGCAGGCCCAGTTGCTGCCCCACACGAATGATGCAAACCAGAAGGTCTGTGACATTGCCCGGGAACTGCAGTAGCACCAGCCGTACACTCTTCTTGCCTCACTCTGCCCTCCAGTTTCTCTTGTAGGCAACCTTAACCCAGAACCAACCAAGGAAGGGAATTCGGGGACCCTTCATTCTAATGTAGCAAAGTTGATACAATGCTAAGCTACCACTGTCCTGTTAGCCCTATTTTACAGAGAAACAAATTGGCTTAGGAGGTTATATAACTCATGCAAGGACACAGAGATGGGGGAGCTGGAGCGTGAACGAAGGCAATCTGGCCCAGAACCTGTGATCTTAACCACTGCCTTCTACTGCCTCTCCCTAATGTCTGAAAATTAGAGGAAAGCAAGTTTCAGCTCGATGGAAAGATGACCTGTTTAGCAGGATGAGTTCACCCACACTGCAACAAGCTGCCTTGCAAACCAGAGGGTTCTCTGTCCTGGATGATGCTCAAACACAGGCTGGGTGGCCATCTGTCAGACACATTACATGCGAAGGTGTTCATTGGCAGGGAGAATGAACTGGGTGGCTACTAAAGGCATTTTCTTTTTTTTTTTTAATTATAGTTGATTTACAATGTTGTGCTACTATCAGGTATACAACAAAGTGATTCAGTTATATACATATTCTTTTTCAGATTCTTTTCTATTATAGTTTATTACAAGCTATTGAATGCAGTTCCCTGTGCTATACAGTGGGTCTTTGTTGTTTATGTACTTTATATACAGTAGTGTGTATATGTTAATCCAAAACTCCTAATTTATTCTTCTCTCCACCACTTTCCCCTTTGGTAACCATAAGTTTGTTTTCCATGTCTGTGAGTCTATTTCTGCTTTGTAAATAAGTTCATTTGTATCATTTTTTTAGATTCAACATATAAGTGATATTATATGATATTTGTCTTTCTCTGTCTGACTTCACTTAGTATGATAATCTCTAGGTCCATCCATGTTGCTACAAATGGCATTATGTCATTCTTTTTTATGGCTGAGTAGTATTCCACTGTACAAATATACCACAACTTCTTTATCCATTCATCTGTTCAATGAACATTTAGGTTGCTTAAAGGCACCTTCAACACCAAAATTCTATGTTTGTAGAACACACTGTTCAGAGCAAGGGTCTAAACTCACAATGTATAAGGAACATAATAGAAGGGATGGAGATGAAGAGGACAGAAGCACGCAAGGGTGGGCAGGCAGGAAAGAGACTTGGCCAGGCTGTGCCTAGGAGTGCCAAAATCCACTGTGAGAAAAACAAAAATTACCATCAACCCCAGAGTTGTTTTACACACAGGATGCCACACAATCAGCTATATAGTGGTGATTTTTCTCCCCCATAGATTGATTTGATTTCCCTGAATTGACAGGCATTTTTGTTGTTGTGTAAACATGATCTTTAAAAGTCCTGTCGAAGGACTGCAAATTCAGGCACACCACGCATAGACCCTTTAAAATGAAAATTTAATCAACCGAGGGCATGATAAAAAGTTTGAAGCAAGTATTTCAAAGAACTGCTTAGAAATGGATTTTCATATTTGAAACTCTGCCAACATAAACACATAATAACGAACCTTATGTCTTGGTAACAGTTTAAAAAATTAAAGAGAAAAGGCAGGGACTAGTCCAACATTTCTGCAGCAGATGCATCCTGATGACATCTTTCCAAAGCAAATATTACAATTATTTTCTTTTTCTTCCCTCAAATTCTGCACAAGCTGGTTAACCAACTATACAAATTGGAGGTCACAGAAAATCTACACAAAGATGTAAGATGAAACTAACTTCTCATCAAGAACAATCACAAATGAGTAAAGCTGACAGATGAACATTTCAATTCTCAAAGCTGATAGATGGAAATCCCATGAGAAATGTTATTGTGATTTGGCGATAGCTCTCTCCACCCTCTCCCACTGCTGTTCACCCGAGAGGCTGACCAGAATGGAGCACATTATTGGGTGCCATTGCTCTCTGACTTCCAGTGGGAAGCAAATAAGAAGCATCAGAGAAATTAAAGGGTGAGTGGGGAGGGTATAGCTCAAGTGGTAGAGTACATGGTTAGCATACATGAGGTCCTGGGTTCAATCCCCAGTACTGCTACTTAAAAAAATTTTTTTAGTTAAAAAAATAAATCAACCTAATTACCATCCCACCCCCCCAAAAAAAACCCTAAAAAATACATAAATAAAATACATTTTAAAAAAAAGAAAATCAAAAGGCGGAGGGAGAGTGAAATTATGATATCCTGGCACTCTTCTTACCGGGTCGCCTTGGGTTAACTGGGTCCCTTGATACAAGACTGTGTTCCCTTCAGGGTGTCTCTCTACAACTCTCTATTCCTCATCCCATTGGGCCTACGAGGGGTAAACACTCGCCACTGTTAATAGCCTAAGAGTACTACACCCTCGCTTGTGGTCTCCCTACTCCCTGCCCCACACCTTTGTCGACAATTGGCTTATTAAACCCTCCTCAAATTCTCTCCATTAAAGGATGCCTTTTGTTTCCTGCCAGAAACCTGATTGATACACACACAAGAATTAAAATGCTAGCAATGACTAAATGTCAACATCAAGGCTATGTCCCTTTTCTTTTTTTTCAGAGTGTTAGGGCACAATTTTTCACATTTCTACTGCTGAAAATGATAATAATGAGCGAGATGATTATGCCTAGAGTTTAGTGTTGTTAATATTTCAAGTTCAGGAGCCAGAATGCCTGGGTTGAATCTCAGCTCTGATGCTTACTAGTTGTGTGAGTTCGGGTAAATCATTTAACCTAGTGAGTGATTCTCAACCCAGGGGGTAGTTTTGCCCCTCAGGGGACACTTGGCAATTTCTGAAGATGTTTTGGTTGTCACAGCTGGGGCCAGAGGTTTGCTACTGGCATTTGGTCATGAGTAGAAGTCAGGGATGCTGCTAACATCCTACAGTGCACAGGATAGCTCCCTACTACAAAGAATTATCTGTCCCCAAATGTCAATAGTGTGGATCAGAAACCCTGATGTAACCCTTGCATGCTTTAGTTTCCTAGTCTATAAAATGGAGTTGATGTAGCATATAGCTGATAGGACTGTCTGGGGATTCAGTGAGCTAATACATGTAAAGCACTTAGAACAATGTCCAGAAAATAGTGTTTGCTTAATAAATGTAAGCTGACATCATCATCACCATCTTCATCATCATCATGAGGCTCTCCAAGAGCTCGGAGCACAACCACAACTTGCTCAAACACAGGCAGTTGTGAATTCATTATGAAAGATAACTAATTCCACTAAAGTGCTATGAAAACAGAGATCTTGTCTGGTTTAATTCTACTGTATGTCCAGCACTTTTGTGTCTAGTATATATTTTATTTGTTGAATATTTTCAATATGATACCCGTTGGTTCATGAATAAGATAATGAATTTAATGCACCCAGTAGAATCCCTAGCATACGGTAGGTGCTCAATGGTAGTGGTGGCAGTGGTGGCTCTAGTGGATGCTATGACAATACATCTTTTGAGCCTGAAAACAAGAACTAGTGGGTATCTTTTTCCCCTTTCTTGTTCCAATCTTTAAAATTTTATTTCCTAACTTCCAAAACTCAAAGCCAAAAATAAACTCACAGATGGGGGGAGGGTAACAGCTCAATGGTAGAATGCCTGCTTAGCACACACAAGGTCCTGGGTTCAATTCCCAGGACCTCCATTAATAACAAAAAAAGAAATTCACAAATAAGTTACATGATTTCTAAAATTGCAGAATGTATATTTATGTTACCCACGTATTTTTAAAAGGTGTTGATCTAGTATTATCTTAAGCAGCATTTTTGAAGTCTTTATTTTTACCTTGCTTTAGCCTAAAAAAAGGATTTGAGTTGGAGTCCCATTTTTAAAAAATAAGCAAGGTGACCAGAGGAAAGGGAAAATGATGGTAGAGAAAAAAAATAGACAAAGCAAGGACTTAGGTTAGAATCCCCCAAATATCATGTAAGAACCTGTTCACTTGCTAGAGGGCCACAGCTTTAGCCAAGAGTGATACCTGATCCATTATATATGTGACAGGGCCATACATGAAAAAACTACAGGAAAAGCGATGAAACATGAGAGAAAGTTTTGCCTATACAGAGGACGCTGAAATGAAATTAATCTCTTCAATGATGGCTTTATAGGGAAGTCTATATATAGCTCATGGGACTTTTCTTTATAATGTCCTGAAGTGTAGACCAAAGGTGTAGTGCTAAAGCACAGTCCAAAAAAAGCAACTCTGCAAGGGGCTAAATTAAACACAGTTCAGGTAGCCTCCCCTAGTCTTGCTAAGAGAGTGCTCTAAGTAATGGCCAGATGGGATTAGGGTAGCCATCTTCAAGCAGTATTGTTACCCCAGAAAGGGAAAAAGCTCCCACTCTTGTCTTGCCCAAAAGAGAAGAACTCAGATGGGAGACGAAAGCGTTGTGTAGAAAAATATTTAAAAGACTTCATTAGCAAAGCAAAAGTACACCTCCAAGAGGGGAAGGCAGGCTGATGCAAGAGCAGATAGCAATGGTTTTTGTTTGTCACTTCTCTTAGAGGTGGTCTCTTGACTGATTGATGGCTCTTGCCCCTGGAGTGCTTAGTCATGCTTGTCCCCTTCTACGCATGTCCTTACCACACACACAGAAAAACCCATTGGGGGTGGGGCCTAAACCACAATGCTAATTATATTATAATGAGCATTGGGTCATGTCTGGTTAGGTCCTTGTCGCTACCACATAGTCGCAGCCGTTGGGTTCTAACCGGTTTCTTGCGAGGGCTCATTTAGAGGAAGTAAAGCCCCTTCATGCCGAAGGTAGGCATACTACCATCTTCTAGACCATCCTCCCTCTCCTCCACCTTATCTGCCCAGTGAGCCCACATATCTAACTACCTAACAGTATTATTCACATGCTGACTCAGGTAGGGCCTGGGGAGTCTGTGGTTCTACCTGGGTGAGATGATCTGCCAACAGCAGCTGGCGGAAATTGAGGGGCTTCATGATGACAACAAATAGTTCACATTTATGAAGTATTCCTTTGTGCCAGGCATTAGTGTAAGGGTTTCAGAAATCTAAGGCATTTATCCTCACAACAACCCCATGACGGGAGTACTCTTGTTACATCCCTCATCTTACAGATGAGGAGACTGAAGAGTTCAGGTAACTATTTGCCCAATGTTATAGAGTCAATAAGGGACAGTACAAGGACCTGGACACGGTGGCTGGCTGCAGAGCCCGCAGGCATAAGGTCTGTATCATGTGCATCAAAAGAAGGACTCACCCCCATTTCGCCTCCAAGATCAGCTCAAGTCGTGCTAATCCCGAAGCACTGCCACTGGCTTTAGTCCACCTCAATCTTTCACTTAAGTGTCCACTTCAAGCAAAATCTGCATACACGGCAGGGGCAGCAATGCAACTGTGTATCTTTATACAATAATCCCTGCCTTCAAGAGGCAGAATGGGATGCCCAGAAAGATCAGAGACCATAGCATCTCAGAGTCTCAATGTCAAATGAGCATCCCAGACAAGAAATTGGAGAAGGCAGGCCTAGATAAGTGAGAGCTATTGTATCAGGGGGCTCCACGTAGAAGGCGGGCCTCCACAGGGGTAGAGAGAGAAGGAAAGAAGAAAAGAGAAAAAGAAAGAGGAGCAGAGAGGACCACCTTGGCAGGAGGGAATAAACTAGCATAGGCTACCAAAATCATATACAGCACAGTGCCAGGCATGTTCTAAGTGCTTTGCACGTATTAACAGAGTAATGTTCACCACCCTCCTCCCACACGAAGTAGGGATTATTTTTACTCCTGTTTCATATGAAGAAACTAAGCACAGATAGGTTAAGCAACGTGACCAAGGTCACATAGCTCATAAGGGGAAGTCTGTCTCCAGAGACAGTGCTCCTAATAGCTATGCTGTACTGCTCTCTAGAAGGAAAGTTTCCTATAGTGGAGTAGGCAGAGAGAGTGATGGAGAAGTAAGTAAAAGCCAGGCCATGGAGAGCGTTGGAGGCCAGATTAAGGAGTTGCTAATTATGGATGCTGTAAAGGACAGAAAGTTAAGAGTCAGGAGAGCCTCAGGCCGGAAGTTCCCCAATGTGGATCCCCTGTGGCTGGGTCATGGGCTCAAGAGAACTACTGCCCCATAACAAACCACCCCCCAAATTAGTGACTTAAAACAACTATTCATTTGCTCACAGTTCTGCAATTTGCCTGGAGATGGGCAGAGATAGCACGTCTTTGCTCCCTGCGATGTCATCTGGGGCGGATCACGTGGCTACATTGTGCTTGGAGCTGGGCTGGAGCTGGAACATAGAAGATGGCCTCACTCACAAGTCTGGTGCCTCAGACTGGGTGGCAGGAGTAACTGGACACTTGAGTTCTTCTCCATCTGACCTCTGTCTCTCTCTCTCCAGGTGGTCCCTCATCCTTCAGAAGTCTAGTCCAAGTTTCTGGACATAACAGCTGGTTTCCAAGAGAGTGAAAACTGAAGCTGCCAAGTGTCTTAAGGATTGGGCTTGGAATTGGCACCGTATCACTTCTGCTGTGTTCTATTGGCCAAAGTACTCCCAAGGTCAGCCCATTTTCAGGGGGAGGGAAATAGACCTCACTTCCTGATGGGAGGTGCGGCAGGCACAGGCGAGGATGGGAGGGATTGGTGGCAGCCATGATTGCAAACAATCTGCCTTAGGGACCAATGACATCAAGGGTCTCTGGTTTTGTTACCCTTGTTCTCTTGCTCTCTAATGCTCTGTCAGGAATGATATTCTCTCCATGGATCCCCAAATTCATTGAAGGACATCGTATCAACATCTCCTGTGCACTTAACTCTCATCCATAACACTTCTGAGCTAAGGAGAGAGCATTTCCGGGTTGTCACCAGGGAAAACCATTTCAGACATCACAGCTATCCCATGGGAGAGCTCGGCTCAGGTCAGGAGAGTCAGAGCACCAAGGAGCCCACAGCTAAAGGTGCTGGTGCGTGGTAAAAACTTTGATTTTACTCTAGGGCACAGGTGGGCAGACTACAACCCTCTGACAAAATCCTGCCACCAGACTTTTGGGGATAAAGTTTTATTGATGCACAGCCATGTTTGATCATTTATGTGTTATCGATGGCTGCTTTGGCATGAAAACAGCAGAGCTGAGTAGTTGCAACAGAGACTGCATGCATGGTCCGTAACACCAAAAATATATTTTGTCTGGCCCTTTACAGAAAAAATTTTGCAACTGTGGCCGTGGGGGTAATATTCAGTAATGGCACTTTTTTCATACTTAATTTTGTCACCAGAAATTACATTGACCCCAGCGTTGACATTTAACTGGCAGAAATAGGCAGTTCCTGGGCCAGTCCATACAAATCCTTGAAGAGGCAAGAAAATGTAAAGCTTTCATTAATAGAAGTTTAAGGTGCAAATCTACATGATGCTTTTAAGTCAAACCAATTTGTGCCCTTAGCACTTTGAGAACCTGTCCTCAAGACTTCGCTGACTCATTCTCTCCAGGGAAACCTCACACTGTCCCCACGGGAGAGACTTGCAGTAGGTTTTCTATGCTCAGAGATTTCATAAAAAATCATTCAATAGGCAAATTGGTCATCCTCAGTGAATAATCACTGTACCAATTCAGTCAAGAGAACCCAACCGAGCGCTTAAGCTCTGTTAACCTACTAGTACTTGAACTTTCTGGAAAAACTCAATGTAATTATAGAGGTCTGCCCTTTTGCCTTCACTTAGTTGTACACTTTTCTTAATCCCTAATTTTAAAAGAATATTTGATACATGAAATTGTGTTGTGTTATGAGAAATTATTTTCATATGCAAAGTACAACCAAAAGATGAAATTTAACATCCTGTTTCCCTTGATCCCTTAAAGTTCTGCTTCCATGCCTAGCAAGAATATATTTTTGAAACTTTATGCTCAAAAAGTTCTCAAACACACATACCCACTGGCCCAGCAATTCCAGTTCTCAAAATTTTAACCCCAGTTCGTGATATGGCATAATTCAAGGTTATTCATGGCAGAATTATTTGTAATAGCAGGAAATCATAAATAACCTAAATATTCTTTAATATGGGATTAGTGTGAAAGCAGTAATAGACAATATATAGGCAAATGGGCATGGCTGTGTTCCAAAAATTTATTTAATTATAGTAGATTCATGTGATGAATTAAAAGGAATGAGAAAGATCTTTGGAATCTTATTTAGAACAAATTCTGGGATTATTGCTAAGTGAAAAAAAGCAAAGTGCAGAATAGTACGTATAGTATTTTTATCATTTGCAAACAAAAAAAGGGAGGGAGATAATAGATATAATTTGCTTGTATGTGCATTAAATATCTCTGGAAGGACATACGCAAGGAACTGATAATATTGTCTGTCTCTAGGGATGGATGATTGTCAGTCAGAGTCCAGCCAGAGAAGCCACTCTAGGGATTTCATTCAGAGGGAATTTAATACAGGAAATTGGTTACGCAGGTAATAGAAGAATTAAGATGCCAAATGGGAGACTATGAGGTAACCTAGAAGTTACTCAGAGCAAGAAATGACTACTATTCTTAGAGCCGAAGAGATACAGGGAGGAAGTGGTGGTACCAGATCTGAGAAGCTGGGCCAACGCAGCAGTAGAAGAACAGTGGTAGGGGCTGCCCGGAAGGACCTGGGACCACAGAGAGGGAGGCTGACTCACCTTCTAACCACAGTGTGGGAGCTAAAGCTGAAGAGAAGTTGCAGCAACTGCAGGAAGCCCTACTCAACCCTGAGGGGAGAGAAAGAAACATGTTGGCCCTGCCCTCCTCCCACCCTCGAGTCTTTACCAGTGCCCCTCTTCCCATTGCCTGAAGCTACCCACAAGCCACCGGGCAAGGGAGTCTGGGAAATGTAGTTTCTAGCAGACAAAGGCAATGAATGGATTTGTGAAGAAGCAGGTAATGACCAGACTGGAAGAAAATGTGCTGATCTGGGAGACAGCAATAACAGGGAGATGTTTTAATGTGTACCCCCTTATGCTTTGCGATTTTTGAACCCTGTGAATGTATTGCCTATCAAATTGAGTAAAATAAAAATAATAAATTAAATAAATGCATAATGGAGTGTACATTTTTATTAGAAGATGAGACCTCAAAGAAATGTCAAGCTAAAAATAACTAAATGACCACTATCAGCAGAATGGTCAAAATATACTGCATATGTATGATAAAATACCATGCAGCTATTCAAAAGAATGAATCAGAAAATACCTATGAAGGACACACAAGAAAGTGGTATCAACTGATGCCCAAGAGGAGATAGGCTGGGTGGTTCGGGGACAGGTAAGAAGACCAGGAAACAAGCAAAGCACATAGTGAAAACACTTATACCCTTTTGGACCTTCCGATTTTGGTGCCACATGTTCGTGTCACCTATTCAAAATAGAAATCAAAAAATGTTTAATTGTGGTAAAATACACCTAATAGAAAATTGGTCATCGTAACCATTTTGAAGTGTACAGTTCAGTAGTGTTAAGTGTATTCATATTTGTGTGCTTGGGGAAATTTGCATCTCGTAAATCTGAAACTCTGTACCCATAAAACAACAACTCCCTCCACATCTCCATTCCCCCAGCCCCTGGCAATCACCATTCTACTTTCTGTCTATGAATCTGACTGCTCTAAGTATCTCGTGCAAGTGGTACCGTGTTTGTACTCACACCATATTTGTTCTTTCGTGACTAGCTCACTTCACCTAACATAATGTTCTCAAGGTTCAACCACGTTGTAGCACGCGTCAAAATTCCCTTACTTTTAAAGACTGAGTAATATTCCATTGTCTGTACATACCACATTGGTTTACCCATTTCTCTGTCAATACTGCTTCCACCTTTTGGCTTCCATCTTTTGGCTGTTAGAAATTAGGATTGTTTAAAAAGAAATTTTACACTTTAAAAGCCATTCTTTTCATGATGGAAATATGCTCAGAAAGGCTGGGCTTTTTCCATGGCATCTGATGACCCAAGTGACTCCTCTGGAACAGAGAGCCACTGCAGCTGCCACCCTCCCCCAGCAAACTTAGGTCCACAGCAAGTTCCTAACATCTTTCCCAGACAGGTCTTTAGTTGCAACATTACATGGAAAGAACCCAACAATAAACAAAGTGTTTCAGAGTTATTAAATAAGAGCCACTCTTCCTGAACCTTATTGTGCAACCCTGAAAAGAAAAAACTGCAAAGATAAAACATATTATAATAAATACACAAAAACACGAACATCAGAATCCTAATCTCTAGAGTGGAGAAGACTACTAAACTGTCTTAGAGAAAACAGATTTTCTTGATCTCTATTTCTTCCCTACATGTGTGAGCATTTACCAACTTGTTTATTCTCTTAACCCTCCACCTTCTGTAGGTGGATATTTCTTCCCTTATTTTTGAGTGAACAGATGAGAATAAATTACATTAAACTGGAGTTTGAGTCAAAGTTTTTTAAGGATTCTTTTCATAATTCCAAATCAGCCATTTGAAAAATGAAATCAAAAGCTTTCTTATGTTTAATGCCAAATATTTTAATGATGAATATTTTTTAAAAGATAGATAACAAAATGGTATGTGCAGCATGATTCCAATTTAGGGAGAAAATATATATATACGTGCATAGAAGAAAGTGCTTCCAGATGAGAAACGGAAATCCTCAGATGGATGGAAAAAAGAGAGATCTAAAGACAGACATGATCTGGACATTGGGTTGGGTTTTAACATCAACACAAGCATAAGAGAAGAAGGCCTGATAGAAGATGAAAGATCTGGGTGCTGGATGGTATTGAGGAGCACCATTTTCTGAACGGTTTAAACCAATTCTGATTGTGTTTTCTGCTACGTTCTAATCATACTTGATATAGTCTCCTCCATTTTACATGCTATTATGGTCCTGTATTTTAGTTCCATTATATTTTAATACCCCCTTAATTAATTATCATTAAGAATATGTACCAATTTCTTATTTAGCTTTCTTACACTTTTATCAATTTTTGTTCACATGCTTTCTGTCAGAATTCTTGTTTCTTTGTTCAAGTTTCTTTCTTCCTCATGAAAATCCTTTGCTTCTTTTCTCAGAAATGATTTGTTAGTGGTCAATTTGTTTGTCTTTGCCTCTAAATGTTTTCACTTAATGCTCTTGGCTGAATGATAGTTTAGCTGCATAATGAATTCCTTTGACTTGCCTGAGGCAAGGAATTGCACTTGTCATGTCCTACACAAATCCAGGTCCTTGAAGGGATGAACCATTAGTAAATGGTGGGAAAGGAAAAAAACACACCTGCTGGCACAAACGGACAAGAAGAGTCTTCCTCCCCTTCCTTCCTTCTTTCTTTCCTTTCTTCCTTCCTTCCTTCCTTTCCTTGGCCTCCGAGTAGAAAAAAAAAAATGCCTCTCCTGAAAAATATATAACCACGTGCTTCATCAGGGCCCAGGAATGCCTAAAATGAAATGCTAACACAAAAATTCTTCCCAGTCTCTACTGCCTGGGAGAAACAAATGCAAAAATGCTTTGGAGGCCTACATCACAAGTCTGAGATGGTCAGGATTGCATAGATAAAGCTCCACTAACATGGAGTTTAAACTTCAAATTGTAAAACATAAGAGAGAAAGATTCCATTATGAGTAAAAGTGGGCACATAAACAGCAGATCAATATCCCAAAAATACTTCAGGTAATTTAATAACCTAATGCAGAGGATAAACTAAGTAAGTTTAAAATGATTAAAGACATAGAGCAAGCAGTGTAATCCATAAGAACAAGTCACTATTTAAAACATAACAAGCAGATTTTGAACCAAACTAGTCTCCTAGAAATTAAAGATATAATTATTGAAATTTACAACTCAATGGACTTTTAAATTAGATTTAACACTGCTGAAGAGAATTACTAAGCTCTCTGGAGAATATATCTGAAGAATTTACTCAGAATTCAACACAGCAAGATAAAAAGATGGAATATATGATTTATGGAGTATATGAAAAAGAGGTTATGAGATATCAAGGATAGAATTAGATAGTCAAATATGTCTCCAAAAGGAACTCCCCAAGGAGAAAATAGAAAGATTGTGGGGATAGGAGGGTGACAGAAAATCAGTATTTTAAGACATAACGGCTGACCATTTTTTTTCTGTATTCATTAAGGTCATAAATCTCAGTTTTAAGAAATACACCCACGCCAAACAGGAAAAATAACTAAAACCCAACCCAGACACATTGCAAAGAAATATCAAAATACCAAAGTTAAATAGAAGCTCTTTAAAAGCCATCAGTGAGAAATAACAGAGTACCTTACAAAACAACAACAGCAATTAAACTGAGAAGAGATATTGCAACAGCAACATTGCAGTCCAGAAGATAATGGAATGACGTCTTCATAGGGCTTAGAGATGATAGCTATAAGGTTAGAATTCAATATCCAACTAAACCATCATTTAATCAAGACATTTTCAGACATGCTGAATTTAATACAGATATTTGCTGAAAATGAAGTCCCCCCACCAAAAAAAAAAAATGCTATCAGAGATGAAGGGGGACATTTCATAATGATAAAGGGGTCAATTCATCAAGAAGACATACGTCCTAAATGCATATGCACCAAACATCAGAGTTTCAAATACAGATGAAGCAAAACCTGAGGAAACTTTAAGGAGAAATAGACAAATCTACAGTTATTATTCAAGATTTGAATACTCCTGTCTCAATAATTAATAGATAAAGTAGAAAGAAAATCAGTAAGGATGTAAGGATATAGAAGATTTAAATGCCATCAACCAGGTTGACATAATTGGCATTTATAGAACACTCTACCCAACAAGAGAACACATTCTTTTCAAGTGCACATGGAAGAGTCACCAAGACAGATTATATGCTATGCCATAAAAAAGTGCCAACAAGTGTAAACGGATTGGAATCATACAATGTGTGCCCACCAACCACAAGAATAAAATGAGAAATCAGTAATAGAAAGATTAACTGAAAAATTTCCCAAATATTTGGATATTAAACAACATACTTTTAAGAAATCCTGGGGTCAAAGAAGAAATTTTTAAAAATTCAAAATGAATAAAAGTAAAAATATCAAATTTGTGGGATGCTGGCCATTTGCAACAACATTGATGGACCTAGAGAATAATATGCTTAGTGAAACAAGTCAGAGAGAGAAAGACAAATACTGTGTAATCACTTAAATGTGGAAATATAAAAAATAACTTTAAATGGAGTATAGTCTATAAAAATATTGAATCACTATGCTATATACTGGAAGATAATATAATACTGTAAATCAACTATACTTCAGTAAACAAAAAAAAAGAAAGAAATTTGTGGGATGCTGTTAAATCATCACTTAGAGAAAAATTTATAACTATAAATGTTAATTTTAGAAAAGAGAAGGGTTCAAAGTCAATTATTTAGGTTTCCAGCATAAGAAGCTGGAAAAAGAAGAGCAAACTAAATCCAAAGAAATGAAGAAAAGAAATGATAAAGATAAGAATAGAGATCACTGACTATCAATAAACAACTGGAAATTAAAATGATAAAAAAATACAATTTACAAATAGCAACAAAGAAATGAAATATGTAAGGATAAATTTAACAAAATGTGCAAAACTTCTACACTGAAAATGATAAAACATGGTTGTGACAAATTAAAGAAGAGATAAATAAATGGAAAGAGATAAAATGATTATAGTTTGAAACATTCAATACGGTTAAGATGTAAATTCTCCCCAAATTGACCTAGTCATTCCATGCACTCTCGATTAAAATTCTAGCAGGCTCTTTATCAGGAACTGATAAATGATTATAAAATTTACCTGAAAATGCAAAAGGACCAGGAGTATCCAAAACAATTTTGAAAAAGAAGAACAAACTTGGAGGTCTTACAGGACTTACGACAAAGCTACAGTCATCAAAAGAGTGTAACATTGGCCTGAGGACAGACATATAGATGAATGAAGCAGAATAGAGAGTCCAGAAATAGACCCACACATATATGATCAATTGATCTTTGGAAAAGGTGACAAAGTAATCCTGGAACAACTGGGTATCTGTATTTTGAAAAATGGACCTTAGTGCTCACCACATATATAAGAATTCAATGGATGATGGATCTAAATGTGAAAGTTAAACTATAAAACTTACAGAAGAATAGATAAACAACAAGTTTATACTGTACAGCACAAGGAACTCTATTCAAGATCTTGTAGTAACTTATGGTTAAAAAGAATATGAAAATGAATATATGTATGTTCATATATGACTGAAGTATCGTGCTGTACACCAGAAATTGACACAACAGTAAATGATTACATTTCAATAAAAAATATGTATTTTAAAAAGTGAAAAAAACTTACAGAAGAGAACGTCAGAGAACATTTGTGTACCTTGGGGTAGGAAAGATGTCTTAGGACACAAAAGCACTAGCCAAAAATGAAAACATTGATAAATTACACTTAATCAAAATTTAAAACTTCTGCTATTGAAACACATATTTCAAAAAATAAAAAAGCAAGACACAAACTAGGGAAAAACATTCACAATTCATATATCTGACAAAGGACTTTTATCCAGAACACATAGAGAACTCTCACAACTCAATTGTAAGAAAAACAAACCACATGTAAAAATGGGCAGAATATTAAAATAGACCAGGAAATCTACTCCTAGGCGTTTATATAAGAGAAGGAATACTCCCCTACAATGCCTTTTACATGAGTGTATGCAGTGACTCTATTCATAATAGCCAAATAGTATAAACAACTCAAATGTCCATTAACAGGGAAATAGATAAATGAATTATGATATATCCATGCCATGGAATACTACTCAGTAATAAAAAGAATGAACTACTGATACATACAATAGCATACGTGAATCTCAAAATTCTTAGGCTGAGTAAAAATAACCAGACACAAGACAGTACCATTCTGTATGATTCTATTAACATAAAATTCTAGAACTGTCAAGTCTAATCTATATTGACAGAAAACAGATCAATGGTTGCCCGGAGCTTGAGGGTGAGATGTGGATTAACTACAAAGAGGCACAAGGGAACCGTTGGGAAGGATGGAAATATTCTCTATCCTGATTGTGCTGGTGGTTACTGGCTACATGGATGTAATCAGTAACAATTGCCAAAACTCATCAAATTGTACGTTTAAATTGGGTATATGTTATTATAAATTGCACCTCAACAAAGCTGATTTAAAACAAACAAACAAAGGATTTATGGTGGGCTTGTGATGTGTCGACTTGGTGAAGCTGAATTGTATTTCCCAGTATTCCCCTTCCGGGAGGTTTCCAGTTAGAATAACCCATGAGAGAGGTTTTTGTGTGAGATTCGCAGGGCAGACGTGAAACGGCAGCTGTTTTGTAATTCACACATGTTGTCACTTGCCTTCTGGCCCACCTTGCTGATGTGAGGCAGTGGCAGCAAGTGCTCCATCAAGGTCAGTGGCAAGAAGAACTAACGTGGGTTTCATTCTGTCCTCATGGGCGCCAGCTTGTGTTTGTGGTTCTGACTTTTCTTGCTCTCCGCTGGTTTTCATCCATCTTCCCTTCCTGACTGCTTGCCCTGTGGACTTTATTTCCAGCAAGAGATGTGAAGACAACAACCTTACAGAGTTTATTTTATCGGCTCCTATGATTGCATAAAGTTAAATCCCTGTAACAAATCCATACATGTAAATATATTCATTCCTGCTGGTTCTGCTTCTCTGACTGAACCTTGACTGATAAAGCCTCTTTACAAAAAAAAAAATCCATTCAGCCACTGTTTCACTGTTATTATGTATAATATGTTCCAAAGGAAAAAAAATATGTAGTCCCACTACAAATCTATATTATATAAAAAGGAAAATAAATGAGCTATCCACAAGCTGACTACTACTAGAATCATTATTTAATTTCTACTTTAACTCTTCCCACCCCCAAAATATATGAATTGTTAATAAAAAGAGAAATGCAATAATGGCGAAAATACTTGAGAAAAAAGAGGAGACCACAACTATGCCAATAATAAAGGCCACTATAGGTTGGATGAGAAGGATCTGAGCTCCCTGATAACTAACACCCCAAAGGAAAGAAAATAAAAATATATGGCTAATACATATAAACTTCTTCACATTAAAATAAGGAAAAAATACTCATAACTATTTTGTCCATCAGGGTCAGAGGCAACAAGAACTCATACAGGTTGCAGAATACTCTTTGATGTAAATCATACTAATATTTTTTTATTTTGTCTCCTAAGGCAAAGGGAAAAAAGCAAAAATAAACAAATGCGACCTAATTAAACTTAAAAGCTTTTGCACAGCAAAGGAAACCACTGACAAAATGAAAAACAACCTACTAAATGGGATACAATATTTGCAAATGATATGACCAATTAGGGATTAATATCCAAAATATGTAAACAGCTCATACAACTCAACATTAAAAAAACAAACAACTCAATTAAAAAATGGACAGAAGACTTGAATAGACATTTTTCCAAAGAAGACATACAGATGGCCAACAGGCACATGAAAAGATGCTCGACATCATTCATCATCAGAGAAACGTAAATCAAAGCCACAATGAGATATGACCCCACACCTGCCAGAATTCCTGTCATCAAAAAGAACACAAATAACAAATGTTAGTGAGGATGTGGAGAAAAGGGAACCCTCCTACACTGCTGGCGGGAATGTAAACTGATGCAGCCACTGAGGAAAACAGTATGGAGATTCTTCAAAAAAACTAAAAATAGAGGTACCATATGACCCAGCAATTCCACTCCTGGGTATATATTGCGAGAAAGTGAAATTAGTGATTTGAAAAGATACATGCATCCCAGTGTTCACAGCAGTATTATTTACAATGGCCAAGCTATGGAAGCAACCTAAGTGACCACTGACAGATGACTAGATAAAGAAGATGTGATATATATATATATATGCAAAGGAATACCACTCAGCCATAAAAAAAAGAATGAAATAATGCCATTTGCAGCATCATGGATGGATTTAGAGATTATCATACTGAGTGAAGTAAGTCAGGCAGAGAAAGACAAATGTCATAATATCACTTATATGTGGAATGTTTAAAATATGACACAAAAGAACTTATTTACAAAACAGAAACAGACCCACAGACATAGAAAACAAACTTATGGTTACCAGCGGGTAAAGGGGGTAGGAAGGGATAAATTGGGAGTTCGAGATTTGCAGATACTAACTACTATATGTAAAATAGATAAACAACAAGTTTCTACTGTATAGCACAGGGAACTATATTCACTATCTTGTAATAACCTTTAATGAAAATGAATATGGAAATGAATATAAGTATATATATGCATGACTGGGACATTGTGCTGTACACCAGAAATTGACACATTGTAACTGACTATACTTCAATAAAAAAAGATAAAATGTAATTTTTAAAAATATAATATTTAAGATAGCAATAGAAGCTAAGAGTCTTTGAAATAAACCTAAAAAATTCAGAGCACATTCATAAAGGAAAATGATACAATTTTTATGAAAGACATGAAAGATGATAAGTAAGTAAGACGATACACCTTACTTGTCGATTCTCAACACCATAAAGATATAAAGTATTCCTATATTGACTTATAAATTCATTGAGATTTCAATCAAAATCTCAACAGGATCTTTCATGGAAGTTGACAATCTCAATTTAAAATTCATAAGAAAGGTAGAAGACCAAGAACAGCCAATGCAATCTTAAAGAGAAGAAGGGAAAATTTGTCTTTCATATGTTAAAACCTATTACGAAGTTATAGTAATTTAAAGCATTGTTACTGATGCAAAGATAAACTCATCAGCCATGAGATGGTGAATACAGAGCACAGAAACAGGGCCCCGTATAGTTTCAAACTGGCTATTTGACAAAAGTGACATTATAAATAAGTCTGGAAGAATGAACTATTCATTAAATAGTGCTGGAACAATTTGCTAAATATGGCCAAAACTTTTTAAACATTATAGTCATACCTCATTCCATCCAAAAGAAACAATCTCAGTTGATTAAAGACCTAAATGTGAAAACTAAAACTGAAATGATATATTATGCCATACTAAAAATTTTAGAGGTCTGTATAAAAAGATACAAAAACAAAGTGACAAATCATTCCACACCATTTTTCGTTTTAAAGTTTTCATCTTTTAAATGTATATACTGAAATATTTATGAACAAAATGATAATGATATGTGGGACTTGCTTCAAAACAACCCAGGAGGCAGGAGGAGGAATTGGTGGGGGGTGGGGATGAGGCTGGGGAGCAGGCTGAGTATAAATCAAACAAGACTGGACAAGAGTTGATAATTATTAAAGCTAGGTAGTAGGTACATGGGGGTACACTATTTTCTCCAGTTTTGTATATACTTGAAATTCTCTACTAAAAGAAGTTTTAAAAAAGAGAGGAAAAAAATGATGATATTTAAAAACAAAGTCAAGACAGACTGGGAGAAGATTTTTGTAATCCACATATTTAACAAGGGATTGGTCATCTTAACACATAAAGAACACCACCGTATCAATAATAATAATAAAAAAAAAAGACAACTCATTAAGCCAATAGCCAAAAGGTCTGAACGTGAAACTCATAGAGAAGAAACTTAAGTGGGCAATAAACATATGCAGTATATTCAAAGATCAACTGCTCTTGCAGTCAGGAAAATGTGAGTTAAATATCTTTTTACGATACAGCAGATTGGCAAAAATTTAGCACGTATAAAAGTCTGAAAACACTGAGCAATGGTGAAGCTCTGGAGCTATAGGAGCCTTCAGGTGATTGATTTGGAGAGCAGATTGACCATACATAACAAAGGTGATTATGTGTCTACCAAACAACTCAGGATTCCACCTATCAGCAGCCACCCTTGAGCAACTCTCTCACATATGCCCAAGGAAGCATGTACGTGTGTTTATTGCAAAACTGCAATTGTGGGGAAAGGTGGAAGTAAGTTTCACTTCCATCAATTTAAGGATTGATAAATAAATAGCTGGCATTACTCATTTTTCAGTGGATTTATGTATGTATGAGAACAGTGCACACCCACTTTAGGATCCTGGTTTTCTTTATAAATGGGAAGGAGGGTAAAAGAAAAGGATGAAGCCTTAGCTGAAGCAGAATCTTATTTTATTTTATTTCATTTTGTTTTATTTTATGAGAATAAAGTCACCAAGGCCAATGTTAATGTCTATTCTTTTGTGGTAAAGGGTATGGAAGCACTGATTATTGTCTCTTTGTATGTTTTTTATGTTCTGTAACAAAATATTTTAAAACCAACAAATCTTTATTCTTTTTGATTTATACCATGCCAAACTATAAGTGGAAATTTTTGTCTTGTTTCCCAATAAAGTAACTATTTTGGTATAGCACAAATAGGGCCAAAACCACACATCAGCTAGAACACTTGAACATTGTTGAATATTCCTTTAAAAATAATTCACTTAGGAAAATAAAGCTACAGGCAATATTTTACTTCACCTTCATCTAAACATTTGCCTTGACATTTATAAGAGCCTAGAGTCCCATGACTGCAAAACACTTTCAGAGTTTCAGGGCTAGATTTAGCATCTAGTTCAACATCCAAACAGGTGAGGAATTTTCCCAAGAAACAGACCACAAATAAAAATATGGACTGAGAAACATCTGGGGTAGAGTGGAGGGTGACTTAGTTGTGGAGGCTTCACTTTCCTAGCGAAATCCATTTTATTATTGCTGTTGCAAGCTGTTCTAAGGCAATACTGTTATTTTAACATTAATTTTGAGCACTGTCCTGCTTTCACATTAATTTAAGAAACAATTCATTAAAATGGCTGGACCCACTTGAAGAAAACACCCGTGGAGATTACTTGAGCCCCAATACCACATCATAAGAATTCTATAGACTGAAAGAACTGAGAAGACAGCCCTCCAATACAATTACGCTACTGTACAAGTCAGCATCCTCAAACAGCTGCATCACGTTCCCCACCCCTCCACCCCAGGGCAGGTGAAAGATCACCCCTCCACCAGCCCCAGCCCTCCACATGAAAACGCGTGACCTAAGCAAACTTTGGCTTTGTGATACCAAGATCAAAGAACATGGCTGGGCCATAAAAGGATTACGTAGCATCCCAGGAATATGTCTCCATTGGTGTCAGCAAAGTTTCCCCCAAGAGCTCAAACCCCATTACAGACTCAGAGGAGTTGTCATAAAACATGAAATACACATAGGATTGGCAAGGAAAGAAATGTATCATGGGTTTTTCCTTCTTCTTCAGAATTAAAGCTCTAAGTTAGACAGGGGGAAGACAAATGCGACACGAGCTCTGAATTATTCTTTTTAATTTATACACTTCAGCGGTTCATTGTTGCCTTATCTCCTGGAGGTTGAAACTAATGAGAGGCTGAATAATTTCATGTTAAGTCAAGAAAATGGAAATTGGATATGTTTGGAACAGTCGTTACGTAAAATATGGTTGTTTTTATTGCTTTTAACTTGTGCTCGGTAGACTATCTTGTTAATTCAATAAAAAAAATTTATGAAGGTAAATGAGTAATGTTTGCAAGTTTCTTTAAGCTCCTTGGATGAAAGGGGCCATATAAAAACAAAGTAGACTGTGTTACATTATTATTTTATTTCATAAGCTCTGCATCATAAAAAGTTGCAAATAAAATCTCTCAATGTTTTCAGGAGGATGAACATTATCTTCCTAGTGTTGGGAATAGAGCTTCAGGCTTTTGTGAAAGTGGCAACTCCTATTTTTTTACTGCTGCTCAAGTTTCATGTGCTCAGAGGCAGATATTGACGGGTGAAGTTTTGTTGAAGTTGTGAGGATGGAGTGTGTGTGTGTGTGTGTCTGTGTACTCAGATGAGAAATGGGTCACACACAGGATGAGTCAGACATTCGATTAGGTGTCAGTTTATGATCAATATTTCTTTTTGGCTGCTAGTGTGTATTGCTTTTCTGAAATTGCTATATTGTTTTCAAAAATAGACCATTTCTTTTTGCTTATTTTCAGGGTCCAGAAATTGAAAAGAAAAAGTTGTATTTTGTCAGCTTGTGACATCACTGAAATTTACATGTCATGCTCCAGAATGAAACACACACTCAACAAAGATGAATTGAATGCCATTATGAAATCCTCACATCATAATCACTAGCTGTGTTCAGTGAATTAGGAAATTTCATACGAGTTTAATACCCTGACTGCATTCAAAGGTAACAAAGGGAGGCAAAGCATACATGCACATCAAAAGTTCAATAACTACAACAGACAATGGTATATGTCAAAAGGTACCAAACGAGTAATCTGAAGAGTACAGGCTGGGTATTCAGAGGCAAAAGTGGAGCAGCCACCAAAGAATCTGAGCCAAGTGGGACAGCAGAGTCATCAAATGGTGGGACAGTGGGAGCACTGGCCGGAATGGAGTTTTCAAGGACAGAATGGGGAGGTGAAGTTGGACATTTAGCTTGAAATTATATCATAAATTGTTCTTCAATTTTCTCCCTCAATTATAATCATCCTCAATTATTTATTTCCATTAAGCTCTCTCCTTTTTCAGTTTTGGTCCTTAAGTCTCTAAATATGAATATGTGTGCTGTCCAGGAGGCAGACACACACAGTTGGTCTAGCTTCTCCAATAACCACAAAAGAACAGGTGACAACAAGCAATCTTGGTTGTTGATGATGATGTTTAAAGTATTTTATTTTAGATATCTCATCCTCTTGGATTGGAAGAATTAATGTTGTTAAAATGGCCATACTGCCCAAAGCAATCTACAGATTGAAATGAGTACATTGTTCACAGAACTAGAACAAATAATCTTAAAATTTATGTGGAACCACAAAAGACCCAGAATCACCAAAGCAATACTGAAGAAAAAGAACGAAGCTGGAGAAATAACCTTCCCAGACTTCACACAATACTACAGAGCTACAGTAATCAAAACAGTGTGGTATTAGCACAAAAATAGATGTATGAATCAATGGAACAGAACAGAGAGCCCAGAAATAAACTCACACACGGTCAGTTAATCTTCAATTAAGAAGGCAAGAATTTACAATGGAGGAAAGACAGTCTCTTCAGCAAGCAGTGTTGGGAAAGGTGGATAGCCACGTGTAAATCAATGAAGTTAGAACACTCCCTCACTCCATACACAAAAATTAACTCAAAATGGCTTAAAGACTTAAATATAAAACAGGACACCATAAGTCTCCTAGAAGAAAACATAGGCAAAACATTCCCTAACATAAATTGTGGTAATATTTTCGTAGGGCAGTCTACCCAGGCAATAGAAATAAAAGCAAAAATAAACAAATGGGACCTAATTAAACTTATAAGCTTCTGCACAGCAAAGGAAACTATAAACAAAACAAAAAGACAACCCATGGAATGGGAGAAAATATTTGCAAATGATGTGACTGACAAGGGCTTAATTTCCAGAAATATACAAACAGCTCATACAACTCAATAACAAACAAACAAACAAACAAACAAACAAACAAAAAACAACCCAATCAAAAAATGGGCAGAAGACCTAAAGAAACATTCCTCCAATGAAGACATACAAATGGCCAATAGGCACATGAAAAAATGCTCAATAGCGCTAATTATCAGAGAAATGCAAATCAAAACTACAATAAGGTATCATCTCACACCAGTCAGAATGGCTATCATTAAAAAGTCCACAAACAATAAACGCTGGAGAGGGTGTGGAGAAAAGGGAACCCTCCTACACTGTTGGCAGGAATGTAGTTTGGTGCAGCCATTATGGAAAACAATATGGAGATTCTTTAAAAAACTAAAAAGAAACTTACCATATGATCCAGCAATTCTACTCCTGGGCATGTATCCAGCGAGAACTCTAATTTGAAAAGATACATGCACCCCAATGTTCATAGCAGCACTATTTACAATAGCCAAGATATGGAAGCAAAGAAATGTCCATCAACATTTGAATGGATACATATATATAATGGAATACTCCTCAGCCATAAAAAAGAATGACATAATTCCACTTGCAGCAACATGGATGGACATAGAGGTTGTCATACTAAGTGAAGTAACCAGAAAAACACAAGTATCATATGATATCACTCATATGTGGAATCTGAAAAAATGAGACAAATGAACTTATTTACAAAACAGAAACAGACTCACAGCATAGAAAGCAAACTTGTGGTTACTGGGTTTGGGGCAGGGGAGATAAATTGGGAGTTTGGGATTTGCAGATACAATTATGTATAAAATAGATAAACAGCAACGTCCTACTGTATAGGACAGGGAACTATATTCAACACCTTGTAATAGCCTGTAATGAAAAAGAATATGAAAAGGAATACAAATATCTATGTATAATGGAATTACTATGCTATACACCAGAAATTAACACAATATTGTAAGTCAACTATACTTCAATTAAAAAAAAATAAAAATTTTTATTTTATTTTACATGTAATTTTTTTCCAACAGGCTCATGACACTGTCAGCAGCCCTGAAACAATTTATATGTTTGTTATATCTCTTTCTATTTCTTTCCATCTTAATAGTCTAGATCTGCTGTCAGCAGTCTTGAATGTTTGATTTAAATCAAACAGCTATGGAGAAATCAGGACCCTCATACATTGCTGGTGAGAATGTAAAATGGTGCAGCTGCTGTGGGAAATAGTTGGACATTTCCTCAAAATGTTAAACACAGAGTTGCCCTATGACCCAGCAATTCCACTCCTAGCTATATACCCAAGAGAAATGGAAACATACATCCACACAGAAACTTGTACATGCTGGTTCATAGCAGCATGATGCATAGTAGCCAAAAAAAGCAGAAACAACCCAAATGTCTATGAACTGATGAATGGATCAAGATGTGGTATATCCATACATTAGAATATTATTCAGCCACAAAAAGGAAGAAGTACTGATACATGCTACAACATGGATAAACCTTGAAAACATTCTGCTGAGTGAAAGAAACCAGTCACAAAGGACCACATGTTGTATGAGTCCACTTATATGAAATGTCCAGAATAGGCAAATCTACAGAGACAGAAAGTAGATTAGTGGTTGCCTAGGGTTGAGGGGAGAAGGGGTTTTGTGAGGAATGGGGAGATTTCTTTTAGGGGTAATGAAGATATTCTAAAACTAGATTTTAGTCATGGTTGCACACTGTGAATACACTCAAAACCACTGACTTGTATGTATAATTTTCAAAGTTCACGAACTTATATTTTTAATTTTTTATACAGTATTAAAAGGTTAATTTCCATTTATAGTTATTACAAACTACTGGCTATATTCCTTGTGCTGTACAATACATCCTTGAGCCTACCTTACACACAATACTTCGTGCCTCCCACTCCCCCACCCTTATATTGCCCGTCCCTGCAACTAGTAACCACTAGTTTGTTCTCTATATTTGTGAGTCTATTTCTGCTTTGTTATATTCACTCACTTGTTTTATTTTTTTAGATTCCACATATAGGTGATAGCATACAGTATTTGTCTTTCTCTATCTGACTTATTTCACTTAGCATAATGCCCTCCAAGTCCATCCATGTTGTTGCAAATGGCAAAGTTTCATTCTCTATGGCTGAGTCATCTTCCATTGTGTGTATGTATATGTATACCACATCCTCTTTATCCACACTTAGGCTGCTTCCATATCTTGACAATTGTAAATAATGCTACTATGAACATTGAGGTGCATGGATTCTTTTCAAATTAGTGTTTTTCATTTTCTTCTGATGTGTACCCAGAAGTGGGATGGCTGGATTATATGGTAGCTCTGTTTTCAGTTTTTTGAAGAAACTCCACAGTTTTTTGAGGAGCGGCTGTACCAATTTACATCCCCACCAACAGTGTAGGAGGGCTCCCTTTTCTCCACATTCTTGCTAACATTTGTTATTTTGTTATGTTTGATCATAGCCATCCTGACTGGTGTGAGGTGCTATCTCATTACAGTTTTTGATTTGTACACTTTAAATGGGTAAATTGTATATTATGTGACTGATATTGCAATAAAGCTGTAGATACCGACAGGCATATGTAGAATAAATAAACAAGATTATACTGTATAGCACAGGGAAATACATACAAGATCTTGTGGTAGCTCACAGCGGAAAAAAAAAATGTGACAATCAATATATGTATGTTCATGTATAACTGAAAAATTGTGCTCTACACTGGAATCTGACACAACATTGTAAAATGACTATAACTCAATGAAAGAAATGTTTAAAGAACAAAAAGAAAACCAAAAAAAAAAAATCAAATGCATTAAGATTTAAAAAGACAAAAAAATCTTTTCTTGCTTCCTCTCAGTAGTCTTGTCCTCCCGCTGATGGCCATGCAATAGCTGTTATTTTATGCCACATATTTTCCTCCATAATTTCCCTGGATCACATATTTTGATTCTAGGCACTTCTGGAACATTCTTGGTAACCTATCTCAGGGTTTGACTTCTCTTCTGCATCAAATGATTAAAAGGAAGTATCTGTGCTTTTACAAATTCTCCTTTATGCTTGGAAATTGAACTTGCTTTCTTACCAAATGTGGTATCAGGGAAATGACATTATTTTTACAACTGAAAATCCAGTACCTCTGATAAAAGCTGAGAGTTTATTCTTTAAATAAGACCATAAAATTATATGTGTATTTTTTGAAACAAACCCACTAGAATGTACACTTCTAAGATCTAGCACCTTCCAGGTTGTCTTTTTATGATGCTCTGTATTAATGCCAAGATTGATGGAATCATTGCTCTAACATTTTTGAAACTCTTATTTTGTTAGGTTTGCCCTCAAATCATGATATGTGGTTTTTAAGATATCCTGAATGGCAATACATTTCTGTCCTTTAATGGTGATTTAATTTTTGGTGATAGTCAAAAGCCACCCGTGTTTGATAAGTAGGTCAAAAGACCAATCTGGAGAATATTTTTTAATGTCAAGAATGAAACATGACTCCAGGGTAATGAAACTTTTCTTTTCCTGGTAACTCAAACTAAATCTGAAGGCACTTTAAGAATATGAGTTTGAAAAAATTATTTGAGGAGTGACAGTATTATTGGAATGAGCCTCTGGCTTCTCACCAGACACAATGCCAAGGACTTTACATGGATTATTCCAATAAACCCTTCCAACAGTTCTGCAGGGTGACAATTATCCCCATTTTACTGATAAGGAAACAAGGTCATAGAAGGTAAACATCGTGCCCAAGTAAACCTAGCTGTCCTGAGGCAGAACTGGTCTTCAAATCTGTAACCTGCTGACTCTCCACGGGGCCAAGTGGATAATAAACGCTCTCATCATAGTTTTACAAATTAGTAGTAAGTCAGACAGAGAAAGACAAATATCGTATGATAGCACCTATAAGTAGAGCCTTAAAAAAAGATACAAACGAACATATTAACAAATCAGAAACAGGCTCACAGAGATAGAAAACAAACCATGGTTGCCAGAGGGGAAAGACTGGGGGCAGGGGTTGGGGAAGGGATAAATTAGTTTGGGACTAACATATACACACTACTATATATAAAATAGATAAACAACAAGGACCTACTGTATAGCACAGAAAACTATATTCAGTATCTTGTAATAACCTATATGAAAAAGAATCTGAAAAAGTATACATATGTGTATATATATATAACTGAATCACTTTGCTGTACACCTGAAAGTAACACATTGTAAATCAACTAGACTTCAATTAAAAAATTAAAAATTTTTAAAAAGGATCTACTCAAACAAAAATTTTAAAAACCATGAAAAACTAATCACTTTGCTTTCTTCTTGGAGTGGTTTACAATTTTTATTCCCTAATTCTACCTGCTGTGTGTATGTCCAAGTTTGAAACTGAGCTGAGTCTTCCTCAAAGAAATAGGGCTTTTTTGCCCTTTCAAGTTTCCTTGCATATCTCTTCCTTTCAGAGCTAGAATTAGATAAGGTAAGTTTAACTTGGCAAAATTGAAATGCAGCACCTTTCTCCTCTAATGACACCTAAAACTTCTCATTTACCTTGTGTCGAAATGATCAGAAGTCCAGAGTCAGTGGAATCCTAATTAGTGAGGGTTTGTCATGTTTCCTCTTTGAGCTCCTTGGATGGCCCCCATGCCATACGTCATCCAACATTGTGCTTTTCGGCTTATGAAATCAGAAAACATAGCCTAAGAGAGCAGGGCCAAAGAAAGGTATTAGGAGGATAATGTTAAAACCTTTAATAAAATTAAAACCATGACTATAGCCAGGGGAACTATCCATCCATGGGATAAGCATATTAGTGTAAATGAATTAAGAGTTAGAAATTAATGAGGCCTATTAATTGAGTTGATTCCTATAATCTGGTAAAATTCAAATAGCATCTTCGTTTAATTGGCCCACGGACTGCCTGAATGAATACGACTAAAACTCTTGGAAAGCAGGTTTGACTTAATACTTAAAATATTTTAGCAGGGCCATGCCGAGGGTAGCTTAACCACGACTTGGCTTTAGAGCCGTGGGTTCCTGAAATTAATAGAGTAATAATAATAGCGAGCACTTATATAGTACTACCTATGTGCCAAGTATTGTTCTAAGTTGACGCAATCTTCATAGTTGGGAAGTAGGTGCGCTTATCATCATCCCCATTTTATAGGTCGATAGATCAAGGGACGGGTACATTCAGTGATTTGTCCAGGGTCACAGAGCTAGTAAGAAGTGAAACCAAAATTTCAATGTGTTCCAAATCATGACACGACATAGATTCTATGCTATGCTGCTTCTAGTGTGAAGTGGGTTGGCAGAGAGGACAGGGTTGGCTGGCAGGTAAAGATAACCTCTTTTCCCTGGGTCAGAAAGATTTTGCCCCATGGTATATGCATAAGCTTATCGGAAAAAAAAAAAAGCTTAAATCTTCAAACACAGATGATGAGAAAAACTTACTTTCTAATGAGAAAAAAAATAAAGAAGTCTTTCTCGGCTTGCTAATTGATTCCCTCTGGGGTGGGTTTTTTTGGTGGAGGTACTGGGGATTGACCCCAGGACCTTGTGCATGCTAGCTACACCCTCCCCGCTTAATATGGCTTTATACCACCACATTCTTTTTTTTTCCTCCTTAGTGCTCCTGACACACTTCTGTCTGATCCACGACCACCTCTGTGATGGGACTGGTGGCACTGTGATCCTGGATGACAACTGATCACCGTTCCTCTCTGCTCTTGGTCACACTGTCATCTTATTGGTAAAGTAATCTGAACAAGTATGTTCAGGAGGGAAATGCAAAGGCCAGTTTTCAAAAGCCAACAATTCTCTCCATCTAGTTTTTGAAGTGATTCTAAGGGACCATCCCAAATTTCTTCAACCAATCTGGGTTGAATCAATCACCACCTGTCCCGTTTCAGTAAATGAGCCCATAGCAGTCATGTATATTTTGGTAGAAACTTAAGTCACTCTTCTGAAAGGTATCATGCTTGTTACTCTTCCAGAAGTATTTATATATGAATAATTTCAATTTATATTTAAATAACCTCAAAGCTCAGAAATGTTGCAAGAATAGTACAATGAAATCCCAACCAACCTTCACCCACATGCTTCAATTAACATTTTGCCACATTTCCTTTATCATTGCCTCTCTTTTTCTTTCTCTATTTTTTTTTCCTGAACCATTTGAGAGTAAATTGCAGATATCACGCCCCTTGCCCCTAAATTCTTCAGTGTGCATTTTCCAAGAGCAAGGACATTCTTTTGCAGGATCATGGCTAAATTATGCAAATCAGAAAACTTGATGTTTATGTAATGCTATAATCTGATGTGCAATCTGTATTTAAATTTTGCCAGTTGTCCCAATAATATCCTTTATATTCTGTGGATTCCCTGAATCCAATTCAGGATCACAGATGGCAATTAACTGGCACATCTCTGTCTCTTTTAATCTAGAACAGCTCCTTATCCCCTCTTTGGCTTTTATGACCTTGGCATTCTGGAGTAGTCCAGGCCAGTATTTTCTAGAATGTCTTTCAATTTAGTATTATCTGAGGTGTTCTCATGGTTAGATGCAGGTTAAGCATTTTTAGCAGGAATACTACATAGGTGGCATTTAGATTAAAAGTTCTATTTCTAACTGGTATGAAAACAGTATGCAATATAATTTAAAGACACTATCAGGTGAAGAATTATTTTTGAGACAAGGAGAAGTTAGCCATTCTACCTACATTTTAATCCAATATTATTTCTCTGTGGTATATTCATTGTGATCCAGAAGAATAGGACAATTTAACAAGAGCATACTGTAATTACTGTCATGTGGTAATTATGGAGTTTGGTTCTGTAAAAACTTTCTCAATTTTAGGGCCACAGAAAGATGTTTTCAATTTTGTGAACTCCCTAACTCTGAACATTTCTGCCGAGGAAGCCAGGGATCCCTGATCATTTAGGCATCAGACTGGGACTGGACTAGATGACCACTAAGGTACTTTCTGACCCTGACACGTGTCCCAGGAAAGCGAATGTCTGCATTCATCCTAGCTTTCTAATTGCAGGCAAGGATCTCACTCTGAATCAACAGGAAATTTTTCAGTATATTAAGAATCTACATATCATACAAAAAGACAGTCAATTTTCTCAAAATTTTAAAAATGCAAATTAAAACTGTATTGAGATACCATCTTTTACTTATGAGATTGGCAAAAATCTGAAAGTTTAATAATACACTGTGTTGGTGAGGATGTGGGTAGATAGTCTCATGTATTACTTCGTGAGAATGCAAATTGGTATATAACCTCTCTGGAAGGTAATTTAGTAATGGCTATCAAAATTATAAATTTATTTGCCCTTCAACGAACAGCTAAACTTAGGGGAATTTATTCTACAGGTATACTTGCACACATGGAAGATCATATAAGTACAAGTTTACTCTCAATGAAGCACCGTTTGTAACTGCAAAGGATTAAAAACACTGCAAATGTCCATCAGTAGGGAACTGGTTAAATAAAGGATTATTTATCCATTCAATGGAATATCATGCAGATGTCAAAAAAAAGAGGGTGGGGTGTGGGGGAAGCTGTCTATGTCCCGATTTAGAAAAGACTCTAAAATATGGTAAGTGAAAAAATGCAAGTTTTTATATGCGGCACCATTTTTATACTATTCCATCTTTGATATGAAAGGGAAGGCACTAAAAGTCTGTATGCGTATTTGCTTGTATGTCCACATATAAACTAAGAATAGTAGTGAGGGAAGATCTTGGCAGATGGGGGACGAGGATTAATAAGAGGCTGTCACCTGTCCATCCTTTTATACTTTCAGGTTTCTGAACCACATGAATGCATTACCTATCCAAAAGCTAGATTTAAAAAGAAACAAACAGAATGAACAGAAAATACAGTTAAATGATTGTTCAGTATTTTGTTATACTAAGTCTTTTAAATTCTTTTGTTAAAAATGGTGAAATAAAAACAAACAAAATACAATCTATGTCTTCCTTCCTGCTTACCCGGAGTTATGAACTCCAGAGGCAATTTTCTAGTATTTAGGACTTTTTCTCTGTTAAATGTGATAACATGAGCCCCAGGTATCAAAAGGCGTTCTCAGCAGTGTGTGTGTGTGTGTGTGTGTGTGTGTGTGTGTGTGTGTGTGTGTGTGCGTGCGCGAGCGTGTATGTGTGCGTGTGTGAGAGAGAGTCTAAATTTGTTTTCTTCCAGGAAACCAAATCCCAATGCATTTATATGAGCATGGTGTAGTCGCCCCTGTTGGTGCTCTGTGTACACCCCCTTGGGATCCGGTTGACATCTGGAGAGCCCCCATCTCTCCCAACTCCCGTGTGCCCTGCTTATAATGGCTTGCACCTGTGACACTCTTTGGAGGTCTGCCCATGGGCTGTTCCAGCTACTTTGCTCACTTGTCCAGAAAGCAAGCAGTGCCTGGGAATTTCCTTCCCCTGGGGCAGCCTTAACCAATGATTGACTAGTGCAGGAATATGAAATCCTAGCTCCTTGCCTCCGGTCTGAACAAACTTGGAGGTGTAATTTACGCTCGAGAACTCTCCACAGGATCAGGCTGAGGTTGGGACTTGGCTTGAAAGTGCATGTTTACTTGGCTTGTTTCCCTTCTGTGCCCTGTTTCTCCCACTCCCTTACTGGTTTCTCCAAGGAGTACTTCTTTCGTCAATCATTTGTACATCAATCCATGTCTCGGGGCCCCTTTCTGAAGTACATGACCAAAGACGTGATTTATTTGATTTGGACTGGCTGTAACAATGACACCAAAATTTGATTTTTCCCAACAGATTTGAGAAATTGGGGTATCGTTAATTATAAATTCCAATCCCACCTTTGATACACTGCAAAGACTATACCTCATTATGTAATTATTTTATGATGCATAGTAATTTAAATAACTTGCTTCTATGAGCAAATGGGTTTTACCACACACCTAATCACATTACCGATTTAGTTAACACAGAAGTCCTGCCCCCAGGGTCTAGTATTTAAAGGACTGTAAATGGAACATACAGTGTTTCAAGTAGACCAACACAGAGGTATCAAAAGAAAAATCTCCCGTATCATCCTGGGTTATCTTCCGATCTCCTGAAGCATGAGATCTTATTACTTCTATCATTATTTTTGCCTGCCTACCTAAAGATGTCATTAAAGCTCCAAGTAGAACACAGCTAATTTAACAACTGCCTATTTGCATTTCTCCCTGTAAAAGCTTGTTTTCTCAAATATAACACATCTTTGCTCTTACAAAAGAACCAGTTTCCTGGACAAAATTTTCCATTTCTCCCTTCCCCATAAACACCACCTCGGTATCTGGCATTCTCCTACACGCGAGGGTTTTGGTCAAAAGTTTAATCATTTTAAGAAGCATCCACAGCGCAGCAAACATCAGAGAGAAGATTCTTGCCCTTCACAGGCTTCCAGTCTAAAGCGAGAGGGATAAACATCCAGATCAGAGGTCAGCAAACTACAGCCTACAGGCCCAGTCTAGGCTACTGCCTGTGTTTGTTCTGCCCCATGGGCTCAGAATAAATTTTACATTTTTTCAAACCATTGAAAAAATATCAAAAGAATATTATTTTATCACAAAAATACGTGGAATTCAGATTTCAGTGTCCATGACTAAAGTTTTGTTGGAACAGTGGGGTCACTCACTTATTTGCATATTATTATTTACATATTACCTATGGCTGCTTTCATTCAAGTAGTTGTGACAGAGGCGTTGTGACAGAGGCATTGCGGCCCTCTGTGGTCGGCAAAATAATGCCTTAACCTTGGAACCTGTGAAGATGTAACCTTACATGACAAAGGGCGTATTACAGCTAAGGGCCTTTTTTTCTCTTATTGAAATATGGTTGATGTACAATATACATAAATTACAGGTGTGCAATACAATGATTCACAACTTTTAAAGGTTATACTCCATTTATAGTTATTATAAAACATCGGCTATATTCCCCATGTTGTATGATATGTCCTTGTAGCTTATTTTATACCTAATAGTTTGTACCTCTTAATCCCCTACCTCTTTATTGCCCCTCCCCCCTCCTCTCTTCCCACTGGTCCACCAGTTTGTTCTCTGTATCTGTTAGCCTACTTCTTCTCTGTTATATTCACTAGTTTGTTGTATTTTTTCAATTCCATCTGTAAGTGATATCATACAGTATTTGTCTTTCTCTGTCTGACTCCTGCTAAGTGAAATAAAGTTACGACCTTGAGATAAGAAGATTATCCTAGATTATCCAGGTAGGTCCAATCTAATCATATGAGCTCTTAAAAGCAGAGAATTTTCTCCAGTTGGAGTCAGAGAGATGTGACAGAAGGGAAAGAGAGATTCAAAGTGTATGAAGGTTTTGACATGCTGTTGCTGGTTTGAAGATGGAAGGGACATTGTGACAAGGAAGCTAGGCTGTGTTAAGGAATAGAGAGAAGCTGACAGCCAGCAAGGAAGTGGGGGCATCTAGCTACATTGGACTGGATTTTGCCAGCCACCTGAATGAGCTTAGAAGCAGATTCTGACCTCAGAGCCTCCAGGAACATGTCCCAGCCACCACCTTGACTTCTGTCTTTTGAAACAGTAACTTAGTGGGCTCTCCACAGTGCTGGTCTTTCAAGCAAAGAACTGTGAGGTTATAAATGAGTATTACTTTAAGCTGCTAAATTTTGTTAAAGTAACCAGATTAGGCCCAAGATGGAGTCACTCATGCTAAGCCCTAGGCCAGCAAACAAACTAACTTAACTAAGTTGCTATGCTCAGCTCTTCTGGGAAAGGAAGTCCTGGGTCAGCCAATCACTGCTTGCCTGCTCAGCACAAGATACCTGACCTGCTCCAAGACTTCCTTTTGTGCCATATAACCAATCATTAGATGCCTAGTATGAATTCCTTGTTCCTGCTCACTTGGGTCCATAAAAATCTCTCACCTTGTACAGCTCTGCAGACCTCCTTTCTATCTGCTAGATTGGATGCTGTCTAATTCATGAACAAAAGCCTGCTAGATCAGTACATTGTCTGTGGAAAATTTTCTCTTAACAGTTTGTAGTAATTTGTTTCAGCAGCAGTCAGAAACTAATACATCCTCAAAGTCTAAAATATTTACTATCCGGCCCTTTCTAGATAAATTTTGCCAAACCTTGATCTGAATCCTTGTTCCCCCAAATTGTGGGTCCACAGACAAGCAGCATTGGTATTACCCTAGAGCTTGCTAGAACTGCAGAATCTCTTAATTAACCAGATGGAAAGGAATTTTTCGCAACATATATCAAATCACCACAATGTACACTTTAAATAGCTTACAATTTTATATGTCAATTACACCTCTATAAAGCTGAAATTAAACAAATAAGAGTTAAAAAAAACCAAAAAACCTCAGTACCCATATGGTGTATACCCATTATTTGTTGCCCTATTAGAAAAAAAAAAAAAAAGGAAATGCAGAATCTTAGATCACATCAAGACCTACTGAATCAGAATCTGCATTTTAACAAGACCCCTAGGGGATTTTTTTTTTTTTTGAGTAAAAGTAGATCTATTTAGAGAGATGTACACGGAGGGTGGGGGGTGGAGGGAATTAAAGTAAAGTTAGATACACACTCCATAGACAGAGTGCAGGCCCTCTGGGAAGGCGAGAGAGAGAGAGCGACCCTTAGGGGATTCTTTTGCACATTAAAATCCAAGAAGTGCTTGTCTAGAGTTCACTTTGTTGTCTTGGCTGCTACCAAGATGTTCTTGGCTGCCTTTGTCTGGATAGAGAGTTGAGCAGAGATGTACATAAAAATAATGTTAGAGGAAAGCTGGAAGTTGGCCTTAGCTAGCTAGTTTATAGTTATCACAGTCACCACACCCTTGTCTTCATCTTCAGCATTATCATCACCACATTCATCATCATGCCAACGCAGCATCAAGCACCTGCTTCTGGCACCTCCACTGCAATTATTGCCTATATTACTTGGCTCTTTCAATTCTCCAGAAAGCCACTATATTAGTTCCTTGGGGCTGCTGTAACAAATCACAACTAGATAGCTTAAAAGAACAGAAATTTATTCTCTGACAGGTCTATAAGGCAGAAGTCAGAAATCAGTGTGTTGGCAGATTAGGTTACTCCTGGAGGCTCTAAGGGAGACTCTGTTCCATGTCTCTTTCCTAGCTTCTGGTGTTTGCTGGCAACCCTTGGCTTTCCTTGGCTAGTACATGCATCACTCTAATCCCTGCCCCCAACTTCATATCATCTTCTCCTCTGTGTCTCCAGTCTCCTTCCTCCTGTCTCTTCTAAGAACATTTGTTATTGGATTTAGGGCCCACTCTAAATCTGAGATAGTCTCATCCCAAGATCCTTAACTTATTTACAACTACAAGAACTTTTTTCCAAGCAAGGTCACATTTACAGGTTCCTGGGGGTGCTGAGAGTGGGTTATGTTTGGATGTGGATATATCTTTTCAGAGGCCACCATTCAACCCATTACAACCACCATTAAAGACCATAAGCTGGTTAATCAAAGCTAAGTGACTCACTGCAGTGAGAACAAACCCATCCTTAGAGTCTTAATGAGTGTCTTAAAAGGGGGAAATGAGCAGAGGTTAGTCAGAGGGTTTTAAGGTCTGGAGTGGGCGATTTTAAGAAGAGTCTTGCAAGGCAGAGTATTGATTGGGATCAGGCAGAGTTTAAAACATAATAAATTTGGACTGGAGAACACAGTGAGGAGAGCCTTGATGATCAAGCTTGTCACTTAATAGCCTGGGTTTTCCATAAAGATAAACTTTTTCCGAGCCTCAGGCTTCATCTTCCATACAATGAAAGCCCTGCTGGAAAGTATGCAGATGAGTCTTTGCATCCATTTATACCTTAACAGGGATGAGTTTGTCTGATAGCTTTCAGAGAGTTCAATTTCATAGGGAAAAATGAACTTGAACCCTGATTCAGGCTAAAGGAGAAGGAAACCTCACAATTTTTTCTAAGCCAGATCTTTTATTTGGTTATGCAGCCAAGCTACCTCTCTCCCTGCAGTAAAGCAAAATTCCAGTCTCTCATTATTCAGCTGGCACTGCTCATGTATTAGATGTATCTGAGGGGAAAAAATGTACATTCTAAACACAAAACAGAAACAGACTCATAGACATAGAATACAAACTCGTGGTTGCCACAGGGGCGAGGGGTGGGAAGGGACAGACTGGGAGTTCGAAATTTGTAGATACTGACAGGTAGATATAGAATAGATAAACGAGATTATAGTGTATAGCACAGGGAAATATGTACAAGATCTTGTGGTATCTCACGGTGAAAGAGAATGTGAAAATGAATATATGTATGTTCATATATAACTGAAAAATTGTGCTCTACACTGGAAATTGCCACAACATTGTAAACTGACTATAACTCAATATAATAAAATTATAAATAAATAAATAAAATGTATATTCTATCGACTTATGTATAGGCACCACTTTAAAAATAGATAACTTGTTTATTTATTATCCATTTTCTTCTACTGGAACATATTCTTCCTTGGCAAAGGACTTTTGTCTTATTCATCATTCCAACCCTAGAACTATTTCCTGGCACAAATGAAATGCGTGATAAATATTTGTAAGATAGATGAAAATAGATGATAGCTATTTGGAAAAATACATTAAAATACTGTTGAATATATATGGACAAAGGAGTCAGGCAGAAAATGTCTCCTGCTTATTTATATCTTGATGGTCAAATAAATCAATTTCTAGTTAAGATCTATTCAGATCCCCCTGATAATGATAGTAGGGGTGTTTTGAAAGGGAAAGGTGGTAATAGAAGTTTGAAATAGAAATATGTAAATTGATTCCTATTCTATCCTTAGAAGATTTAAGGTAGATGTCTTGTAACTGCATCTAAATTGAGGGATGAAGATAAACCTCTGAAACCAAATCACAACACACAGAATCCAGATGGTTTTTCATAACAAAGTGGAAGCCAGTTTGTACGCTCCTCTTTGAAGCAGCCAGTGTGTATTAAAGCAGAGGTAATGATTATAATGATTGACTTTAATTTAACCCAAGTCTGTCTTTAATAAATGAAATTTTTCTCTCTCTTAAAAGAAATCTAAAATGGAGAGGTTGTCAAGAGAGGAGAGAGCTAAATTTTGCAGGAAAAAAGAGAGAATGGTGTTCTTATGGGGAATTCTGAAGAGTATTAAAATTGACTAATTCATTAGAAGAGCCTTTTGTGAGCTTATTACAAGTTCTTCATTATTGCAGGTCTTCCAAAAGAGCTTAAAGGGCTTTGAATGCAAAATGAACAGTACATCTTGCTTTGATGTTTCCTAAATATCTGACTTTTTGAAAACAGAATAAGGAGATATAAAAGCCAGACATAGTTTCAGCTTCCCTGATGATTTTAGATGTTACTTGGTCTGATTCAGATAGTTCAGCAATTTGTTCATTGCTATTTCATTTTGTTCCATAAAATCTTTATCTCATACACAAAATATTTGAATTTGTCTGCGCAAACATGCTGTTAACTTTTTTTCCCCAGTTTTATTGAGATATAATTGACATACAGCACTGTGTAGTTTAATATGTATGGCATAATAATCAGATTTCCATACATCATGAAGTGATTATCACAATATGTTTAGTGAACATCCATCACCTCATACAGATACAAAAATTAAAGAAATAGAAAAATGTTTCCCTTTCTTGTGTTAAGACCTCTTAGGATTTACTCTCTTAACAATTTTCATATATAACATACAGCAGTGTTAATTATATTTATCATGTTGTACATTACATCCCTACTACTTAGTTATCTTATAACTGGACGTTTGTACCCTTTGACTGCATCATCCAATTCCTCCCCACTTCCTGCTTTATTAACTTTTAACATATTGCAAATTTACAATGCAATTCGATCCTTCTGTGATATTAGCACTCATCACAAGTCCCTCATTCTTTGACAGGAACATGGTTCAGTGTAAAACTATGTAAATGCAAAAAAAAAAAGGATCTTCTTTTCCCTCCTTGCGTAGTTGCTGCTGGGTCAACCCCCTAGGGATCTGATGCACTTAAGGCTATCTAAAAACCCGTCACATCCTTTCAATAGGGGAGACAGCTCACCCAAGGATTATCTAGGGAAATGTACTTTGCTTACTTTATCACTGATTGAAAATCAAAGACTTCATGAAGTTACATAAAAGCTTAAAGAATTTTGTCCAGGAGAGGTGCAAATGATTTCTGCCCAGTGGGAAAAATAACCTCAGAGGTAATAGGTTCTTTGCCCTGAAGGAAAGGTTTGTATCCAACAGCCATTTTATCCTAACACAGTCCTTTGTTAAATTACCTATATATATCAAGCTCTTCACGTGCTCTTCAAACCAGTCTTAATATTCTACTGGTTCCTGCATTAACTGAGTTGCATAAAATCTTTGGCTTATATTCCTTTTTTAAAAAAATTGTTTCGAAGTGTAGTTGATTTACAATGTTGGTTTCAGACGTATAGCAAAGTGATTCAGTTATACATATATATATGTATACTTTTTTTCTTTTCAGATTCTTTAACATTATATGTTATTACAAGAAATTGAATATAGTTCCCTGTGTTATACAGTAGGTCCTTGTTGTTTATCTATTTTATATATAGTAATGTGTCTGTTAATCCCCGACTCCTAATTTATGTTCCTTTTATATATGCATAAGAGTCATGATTTTACCTTTTCTTTTTTTAATGGAGGCACTGGGGATTGAACCCAGGACCTTGTGCATGCCAAGCATGTGCTCTACCACTGAGCTATACCACCCCCACCCCCGTGCTTTTATCTTTTTTGAAAATTATACCTAAGTGCCACTTAACACCTCACACCTCCACCTACAGGCAAGTAGGTTCTGGACTACCCCTAGGGGAAAGAAAGCAGATCAGAGAGAACTTCAACATGAAAAACAAAATAAAAAATGACTGAGGTAAGGAAAAGATACCTTCAATCTCCGAAGAGAAAAAAAAAAAAATCAATCACCATAGAAACCAATATGGTAATGACTTTTAGTCGGCCCTTATTCTGTTCCCTTTTTGGGGGAAAGGGAAGTACTGGGTTCAAGCAGTCGGACAGGGTAGGGGGTGCATTGTTTGTAAACTAGAGGTGTTTGGTTCTCAGATTTGGTTACAGATCTTTTCTCCTCTGGGATCCTTTAGCGGATATACAGAGAGCACATCATTTCCTTTTCACTCGTTAAAAAAAAAAAGAAGTTGTCATTCAGTTTCCTGAGGCACAACCCTTATCTCCTTGCCTATCCTCATTTTTGAAGATCACCTGAGTCCTATTTCAGGCTTGAGTGGTATATGGTTATTACCCATCAGTGTCAGTCAAGTAGGGATAAGCTGTGTCCCCTTCCATCGAGGAAGTCACAGTCTCAGAGAGAGAGAGAGAGCAAAGGAGCAAAATGGACACAGGTCAGTAGAGGACAGAGGAACAGTCTGGAAAGATCTGCTATGATTTGCCTATGATTAAGAGTACCTGAGTCTAGTGAGAAAAGAGGGTAAGGTTTCCACCTTAAGGAGTGTTCCACCTTAAGGCATAAAGACAGCGGGCTGAAATATGCAGCAACATGGATGGATCTAGAGATTGTCATACTCAGTGAAGTAAGGCAGAAAGAGAATGACAAATATCATATGATATCACTTATATGTGGAATCTTAAAAAAAGACACAAATGAACTCATTTACAAAACAGAAACAGATTCACAGACATGAAAAACAAACTCATGGTTACCAAAGGGGAAAGGGGTGTGGGGACGGATAAACTGGGATTTGGGAATTTGCAGATACTAACTACTATATATAAAATAGATGAACAAAATTTTAAAAATAGATAAAACAACAAGGTCCTACCATACAGCACAGGGAACTATATTCAGTACCCTGTAACAGCCTATAATGAAAAATAATATATATGTGTGTATAACTGAATCACCATGCTGTACACCAGAGGCTAACACAACATTGTAAACTGACTATACTTACAAAAAAAAAAAAAAAAAAAAGACAATGGGCTGAAGTCTAGCTGGACTTTCAGTTATTTTTCTAAGAAATGAGTCATGAAACTCTGGATTAGGTACCCTAACTTCAGAAACTAGGTAAAAGCCCTTAAGCCTTATACTATTTATTCATTTAGCAAACGTTTTCTGGGAGGACCAAAATTGTGTCATTTTTAATTCTTTCAATTAGTGAGGACTAATAACACACTTTTTAAAATGGAGGTACTGAGGATTGAACCCAGGATCTCGTGCATGCCAAGCATGTGCTCTGCCACTGAGCTATGCCCACCCCCCAATAATATACTCTTAAATGAAGTCGCCATATGTGCTAAACTTTGGCCTTGAACCAAGCCACAAAGGGACCTACCAGTGGGACAGCAGCTTTGGAGAGGGGCGAGACAAAAAACAGGCCCAACACATGAATGGGAACAGAAAGTGTGGTGTTCAGTCTGGGGCAAGAAACGTCCCCGTAAAATACAAATAATGTGAGCCCACATATCAATGTTATATCCATAAACACATACCCCTCAGGCTGCCCACACATTCACCCTGATGACCTCATTTTAATTACCTCTGTAAACACTCTATGTCCAAATAAGGTCACGTTCTACGGCACTGGGGGTTAGGACTCCAACATTATATATTGGGACCGACACAATTCAATGCGTAACAGTACCTGAAATATTGACTGAGCTGGTTATTCTCTGTGTGTTCCCTCATTTTCCTCCTCTCAGTCTTGCTCTGTGCCCAGAGAGGGGGACCTCTACAGATGACATCAGTGGCCTTCTCCCTCTGGCTTCCAGTTGGGCTGAGCTAATATAGGAGGCACTGGCAGAAGATCAGAGGGCAGAAGGAGGGAGAGATTTGATATTTATTTGCTCCATTTCTGCCCCTCCTTGTCACTCCAGACTTAAGGGTAGAATGAGTTTCTCCGCTGTTACTAGTGCCTGGAAACCTCAACATCTCTTTTTGCTCTTCTTAACCCCATCCACACCTCTGTAAATAGTCAGTTAAACCCTTTGGTATGGCACCAACTTCCTGTCAGGACCCTGACAAATACTTAAACATACAACATATTTTATATAATTCACATACTGGTTGTTAAGAAAAATATCCAAACATTGGAAATAAGGCAAAGGCAAAGAGACATGTCCTTTCAATGTCATATTAGGAGCACTGTGTAACAAAATAATTTAATTCTCCAGGAGATCATACCTGTGTTTGACTTTACTGTTTACGATTTGATTAGCACCCAAATACTGTGAAGTTATATGTTAACTTGGAGATTATTTCTGCCTGGTAGAAAAGATAACTGTAAAGGTTATGGTTTTATTGCCCTGTGAGTTATTTAATCAGTCTTGTATCCTACATAGCCCTTATTCTAACATTCCTTTTTATGAAGGTCTATAGATACCCAGTTCATTAAATGCTCTTGGAACCAGCTTTATAATCTCACTGATGACCTCAACAATACACTGAATAAATCTTAGATATAGTTTTATTCCATATGTGAGTTTAATTTTTAATTTTTTGAAAATCATGCTTTGACATACTTCAGTTTTGCAATGTATTTTTTACACCTAACATATGATCAACTAATTTCACTCAACCATTCCCCCCGATGTTGGGGATTTAGGGTGCTTCTCATCTTTAGCTAAGGTAAATAAGCTTTGCTGATGATATTCACTTTTTTAATTTTGATTTTTTTAATTTTATTTTTTTAATTGAAGTATAGTTGATTTACAATGTTGTGTTAGTTTCAGGTGTACAGGAAAGTGATTCAGTTATACATATATATATATATAATTATAGAAATCTGTTCTTTTTCAGATTATTTTCCATTATAGGTTATTACAAGAAATTGAATATAGTTCCCTGTGCTCTACAGTAGGTCCTTGTTTATCTATTTTATATATAGTAATGTGTATCTGCTAATATCAAACTCCTAATTTATCCCTCCCCCCTCCTTCCCTTTTGGTGACCATAAGCTTGTTTTCTATATCTGTGAGTCTTTCTGTTTTGTGAATATGATGATATTCACTTTTAACTGTAGTTCACACGTAGGCAAATGTTTGTTTGTGGGAAGAAGAATGGCATAAAATTTGCGTTGGGCCTTCACCTCCCATATTCAAGATGGTCCTGCCCTCCCTTCCTTCTTTGTCCTACTTTCACCCCACCTCACCCCCATTACAGCCACCAGGATGTCCTTCTGGGACTTACAGCCAGTTTGGGGCATGGCCTGAGCACACTGCTTGCTAACAATAGCACCTGACCTGTAGTGAGTCCTTACTATATCCAGACACTGTGCTAAGTGCCTGATATGCATTATCTCTTCTGGTCCCCATGACTACCAGTCAGACAGGCCCTGTTATCATCTGCCTTTTCTCCCTGTGAAGAGGCTAAGGTGGAATTTAAACCCAAGTCTGACTATAAAGTCTGTGCTCTTAAGCACTAAGGTGGGAATTCACTGCATCCATATTAAATACCTGAGTGAACGAATAAATGAATGGTCAAAGCACTCCTGAAAGGGCTGGAGGGCAGAGGAGCCGAGTCTCACTAGCTGGGTGCAATGCTGGCTGGGGCTGCCTTCACAGGCCTCTCCCTGGCCCCTCTATTTACAGTTCTCTATATGCTCTGCTCACTTGCCTTCTAGTTGTCGACTAAAAAAAAAGCATGACCTAAAAGTTGAAAACTATGTTTTATGTGGCAGACTTACTGAGGAATCAAGACTGGAAGATGGACTCTGATTGTGCTGAAGGACTGCTCCAAAGAGGTAAGGGAGAAGCCAGGATATATAGCAGTTTTTGCAACAAAAACTAGGTAATCGAAACATCTAAAGGTTACTGTTAATTAAAGAAAACTAGGCATCTCAAGTTAATGAATTTAGCACTTTTCTATGTATGGGAAGATGCAAGAATCTGGGCTCATTGAAATTATTCCTTTGATATGCACCTTAACTATTTAGGGCCAGTATCCTTTTTTTCTCCATCCTGAATCCCCTCAGGGTGCACCATCAGGGGCAGCTGCAGTGGCTGGGAGCTAGACTGCCCGAAACATCCTTTATTTACGGGTATGGCAGGTGACATTTTTCATCCACATAGTTCAGGGCTTGGCAAACTTTTCTAAAGAAACATAGACAGTAAATATTTTAGGTTTTGCAGGTCAAGTATAGTCTCTGTCACATATTCTTTCTTTGTTTCCCCTAACGCTTTAAAAATGTGAGAACCATTAGCTCATGGGCCATACGAGAATAGGCCATGAGCCAGATTTGGGCCACAGGTGTTAGTTTACTGACCCCGTTCCAGGTCTTTGATTCTTCCTGCAGATTCGTTTCATCTTTCATTAACTTCAACCACTGCATTCTTCATTTTAGTTACTGTATTTTTTAGTTCTAGAATTTTTATTTGGTTCTTTCTAATGGTTGCCAGTTTTCTGCCAAATTCTTAATTTTGTCTTTTATCTCCTTGGGCATAGGAAAGATAATTATTTTAAGCTCTGAGGCTCTTAATTCTAATATCTATAGCCAGTGTGAGTCTGTTTCTATTTTCTATAATTTCTGCTAGGTTTTTTTTTTTAATGGCATCTTTCCTTCTTGTGTGTCTCATTATTTCTCGTCAAATGCTGGACATTGCATTTGGAAAATTGTTTGTAGAAACGCTTTGATGCACGGATGTTCTCTTCCTCCAGAGAGTATTTCTGTTTACTTCAGTGTGGTATCTGAGCATGCCAGCAGTTTGGGATGCCCAGAATCACTAGCCAAGTTCAGTGATTGAGATGATTCCAGGCTGAGCTATAGCTCTTGGGAGAGTTTATTTCTGGTTATAGGATGTAACCCTTTGGGGTACAGGCCCAAGTCTTCTCCTGTTTCCTTGCCAGGTTCCTTAGCTCGGCAAGGGTAGGAAAAGTTCTGCTTAGGGGGGCTGGAGGTATAGCTCAGTGGTAGAGCATTACTTAGCATGCATTAAGCCATGGGTTCAATCCCCAGAACCTCCATCAAAAAAAAAAAAGTTTTGCTCTGCATTTGAGCTTCTCAGCTTCCCTACTGAAATTAGTATAAATGTCCTGGGCAGAGCAGTTTCCAGGGCTTCCTTCTCCCTAGTGCCTTCTCACAGACCTTTTCTATCCCACGCATCTTGTCTAGTTGTCCCGAAGTCATGTACATGAGCCAAATCCCCTAGTCCACCATTCCAGAAGTGGGAATGCAGAGACAAATTCTCTATGCAAAGGAATTTGGACCCTATTATTGAAAGAGACAGTTCAGAAAAGACTTACACTGTTCTTCAAAAATTGCAAAGAAGATCAGACAAATAAATAAGTGAAAACCCACTAGCACATACCTGTTAATTTGGTTTAAATTTCCTCTGTAGCATATTTTAATATACAACAATTATTGAAATCTTTAATAAATAAAGATTCTTCTAGGTAATTATTAATTATATCATTATATACTCTAAAATCAATAAGGATTGACTGGTTTGCCTGTATATTTTGAAATTCTTGTTGAAAAATTAAACAAATCAAATGAAAATACTTTTCTTTGGGAAACATAATTTTGAACTGTAGTTTTAACAGAAGGCTTCTTGAATTAAAAAAAAAAAAAGATTCTGTGTTAAAGGTAATTTTCCTCTACTCTATCAAATAAGGACTCTTCATATATTCTCCACACTTACAATGATGCTTGGCAGGTTTCCCTTCACAAAGCTCTTTATTAGCATCCTGTTCTTTTTCTGTGCACAAGCAAAGTGGGCTGCTCTACGGATACAAAAAGACGTAGAACATGTTATATTCTCTAATGTTACTGGGAGAAAAAAAAAAAACACTTTCACTCCAAAGTCAGGGTGAGACCCTGATTAGGGAGCAGTCTTAACTGCGTAGATTATAGACACTTTCCAGCAAGGCGAGTACACCACAGCAAGGGCACCCCAGAGGACATGCGAAGGAATCGACACGGTGTTGGCCCAGCAACAGCTTGCCCTGGCTTCCATCTGGCAGTTGTCTCTTTGAAGGAGATGTGACAACTGTGGTCTTCATTGCTGGTTGGAAGAAAAACCTCTTTGTTTATTAAGATAAAGGCTAAGATAGAAGGTTGTTACCTAAGGCCTGTGACCTCTTTCTCTTCACCTAGCCCATGATGAGAGGCAGGGATGTGATGGGTGAAACATCCCAATCTTCCAAGGACCATTTTAAACTCACAAGATTTCTGCCTAGCAACCACCACTTATCTGGCCCTCTTGTCTGCTACCTATTATCTCTGATTATGTTACACCGGCCAAAATGAGTGGGTGTGGGTCTCGCCAGGTAATTTGGATTTGTTGAGCCTCCCTCGTCATGCCCAAGCCATGCCTTCACCCTTTTCCTGAAAACCACTAGTGTTATTTTTCATGGTTTTTCCTTTATCAGGTCTTCTTTCTCCTGGTCTATATTTGACTGGTCATTTTAAGATGGGCAGAAGTTTTCAAAAAAGTTTCCCCTTCCTCTGCATCTGATGTAGGTCGTTCCATCTACCACATAACACACGCTGTTCTGTGTCTAGGTGAAGTGGATTTCCAAAGATGAGACTTGGGTAGACAAGAAGAGGCAAAACCTGAAGCAATGTTCCAAATTTATTTTCTTTATCTAGTACTACTCAGATTCTGTTTTTTTTCCCTCCTATTTTAAAGATATAATTTATATACAGTAAAATTCACTCTGGTGTACGGTTCTGTGAGTTTTGAAAAATGATAGAGTTGCGAAATTCTTATAACTGAAATACAGAAGTCTCATTGCCCCAAAGAGACCCTCAGGCCGGGCTGAAATCAACCCCTTCCCCTCCTCCCAACCCCTGGCAACTACTAATCTGTTTCCTGCCCTTATATGTTTGCCTTTTCCAGACAGTCATAAAAATAGAACCCTAGAGTATGCAGCTTTTGGGGTCTGGGTTCCTTCATTTTGCATAATACATTCCTGCAGGTTTTTGCATGTATCAGTAGCTGGTTCCCATTTTATTGCTGAAGAGTGTGCTCTGACATTGATATATGCATGTTGTATAAATCTTCATCCATTGTGGGACATTTGGGTTGCTTCTAGTTTTTAGCAATTATGAATAAAGCTTAGGTTTACTAGTGAACAGGTTTTTGTGTGAACATAAAATTTCCTTTCTTTGTGGTCAATATACAGGAGTGGGATTGCTGGGTCTCATAGGAAGCGTATGTTTAATCTTTCAAGATACTGCCAAACCATTTTCCAGAGTGGCTGTATCCTTTTGAATTCCCAGCAGCAAATTATGAGAGTTCTGGTTGCCCCTTATCCTCACCAGCTCTTGGCATTGCCATTATTGTTAAGAATGGTATCCGTTATAATAGGAGTGCAGTGGTATTTCATTGTGATGTTTTATTTAAATTTCTGTTAATGACTAACGATGCTGAGTGTATTTTCATGTGCTTATTTGCCATCAATGTATCTTCTTTAATGAAGTGTCTCTTCAAATTCTTAGCCCATTTATTAATTGGCTTGTTTGTTTTCTTATTATTGAGTTCTAAGAGTTCTTTCTTTTAATTGAGAAATAACTCACATACCATAAAATTCACCCTTTTAGTCTACAATTCAGTGGTTTTTAGTATATTCACAAATGTATACAACCATCCCCACTATCTAATTTCAGAACATCTTCATCACTTCAGTAAGACCCCTTGTCCATTAGTAGTCAGTCTCTGCTCTCCCTTCCCTAGCTTCTGACAACCACTAATCTATTTTGTTTCTATGGATTTGCCAATTTTGGACATTTCATATAAATGGAATCATACAACATGTAGCCTTCTGTGTCTGGCTTCTTTCACTTAGTATGTTTTCATGGTTCAGCCATGTTGTAGCATGTGTCAATACTTCTTCCTTTTTATGACTAACAATTCATCATATGAATATACCACACTTTGTTTATTCATTCATAAGTTGATGGACATTTTGGGTTGTTTTCACTTTTTCGCTATTATAAATAATGTTGCTATGACCATTCATGTTCAAGTTTTTACACGGACCTATGTTTTCATTTCTCTTGTGTATTTAACTAGGAGTGGAATTGCTGAATCATACAATAACTATGCTTAACTACTTGAAGAACCACCAAATTTTTCCACAACAGCCGCATCATTTTTCATTCTCAACAGCAATGTATGAGGGTTCCAATTTTTTCCCCATCTTTGTCAACACTTTATTATTATGTCTTTTTTATTATAGCCATCCCAACGGATGTGAAGTAGTATCTTATTATGGTTTTGATTTGCATTTCTCTAATGACTAATGATGTTAAACATCTTTTCATGTGCTTATTGGCCATTTGTATATCTTTCTTGGGAAAAGTCTACTCAAATCCTCTCTCATTTTATTAACTGGGTCTTTTTTTGTTGTTTAGGTTTAAAAGTTCTTTATATATTCTTGATACAAGTCCTTTATCAGATATATGATTTGCAAGTATTGTTCCCATTCCGTGGGTTGTCTTTTCACTTTCTTGATGGTGTCCTTTAAAGCATGGGAGTTTTTAATTTTGACAAGGTCCAATTTATCTAGTTTCTCCTTTTTTGCTTTTTCTTTTGGCATCATATCTAGGAAACCACTGCTTACTCTAAGGTCATGAAGATTTATGTTTATGTTTTTTCTAGTCATTTTATAATTTTGTCACTTAAATTTAGGTCTTTGATTCATTGATTGAATGATTTTTATATGTTGAACTATCCTAGCAGTCTGGGATAAATCCCACTGGGTCATGGTGTAAGATCCTTTTTTATATGCTGCTAGATTCAGTTTGCTGGTATTTTCTATTGAGGATTTCTGCATCTATATTCATAAGGGATTTCTGGTCTGTAATTTTCTCTTCTTGTGATGTCTTTTTCTGGTTTTGGTATCAGAGTAATCCTGGACTCACAGAATGAGTTGGGAAGTGCTCCCTGCCCTTCCATTTTTAGAAAAGTTTGTGAAGCACTGGTGTTAATTCTTCTTTAAATCTTTGGTAGAATTTACCCACAAAGCCATCTGGATCTAAGATTTTCTTTATAAATGTCTTTTGATTACTAATTCTATCCTTTCAGGTTTTCTATTTCTTCTTGAGGTACTTTCGGTAGTTTGTGTCTTTCTAAGAATTTGTGCATTTCATCTAGGTCATCTAGTTAATTGGCATACGATTGTTGATAGTTCTCCCTTCTAATCCTTTTTATTTCTGTAGAATTAGTATAATGTCCTCTCTTTCATTCCTGATTTTAGTAACTTGAGTCTTCTCTTTTCTTTTTTGATCAGTCTAATTAAAGTTTTGTAAATTTTGTTGATCTTTTCAAAGAAACCATTTTTGGTTTTGTTGATTTTATCTATATTTTTCTATTCTCTTATCCACTACCTTCAATTGTGCCAATTTTACATCTTCTGTTTTGGGGCTCGGTTGTTAGGTTCATATATAATTGTTTTATCTTCTAGATGGATTGATCTTTTATTATTATATAAAATGTCTTATTTGTTGCTAGTAAAAATTTTTCATCATAAAGTCTATGTTGTCTAGTATTAGTATAGTCACTCCAGCTTTCTTTTGGTTACCGTTTGTGTGGAATATATTTTTCCATTCTGTTACTTTCAATGTATTTGTGTCTTTGAGACTAATGTGTGTCTCTTGTAGACACCATAGAGTTGACTCATGGTTTCTTATCCATTCTGCCAATTTCTGCCTTTTGATTAGAATGTTTCCAGGGAATTGCCAGAAAAAGTCAGATAATGGCAGTTCTATTGGAATGGGGCTTTGGAGGAGCTCCAAAATTCTTCTGTCCCCAGTGGCTGCTAGGTTGCTAGTTTTCACAGCTCCTTTTGTTGTGACACTGTTGGATCTCAAGACTTCTGAGGAACTGGGAAGAGGAGGATGTTATGAGGCAAGCTGAAGTACGACAAAGCTCCCTATTCTTACTGAGATTCCACTGTTTTTTCTTGAATAAACATTCCTCAAATTGTTGCAAGCCTTTGGTTACTTTCCAGTGTTCTAAAAAAGTTGATTTTGACAATTTTTATCAGTATTCAGTATTCTCATTGTAAGAACAATAGAATGGAGGAATGAATTTTTGGAGGTCTTCACTCCACCATTCCCATGGATCTCATTCCTTCAAATCTGCTTTCTACCTAACTGACCATGAAGGAAAATCTGTCAAATGTTTATTTTTTTCTGAAATTTAAAAGTATATATTTATATATTTTTCTGTACTGGAAAAAGAAAAACGAAAACACCTTAACAGGCAGGCACATTTAGGAGATACAAAGAAATAAGTAACAGAGAATAAATTTTCTGTAATTCAGAAAGATAAGAGCACAGGGAAATACATACAAGATCTTGTGGTAGCTCACAGAAAAAAAAAAAAAATGTGACAATGAATATATGTATGTTCATGTATAACTGAAAAATTGTGTTCTACACTGGAATTTGACACAACATTGTAAAATGACTATAACTCAATAAAAAATGTAAATAAAATAAAATAAATTGCACATTTACAAAAAAAAAAGATAAGGAGCAATTTGTAACAGTAGAGCAAAGCAACCCATATTTTCATTTTGTACTTTACAGAGTTCAGCAAGTGAATGCACCCAAACTCCAAAGTCCCTGAACATTTTCTTTCTAGCACCTGGATCTTCCTAAGATGCTCTAATAGTTTTCTATTGCCACCAAACCAAACTACTACAAACCTAGTGGCTTAAAACACCATTTATTTGCTCACCATTCTGTATGTCAGAAGTCTAGGGCAATCTCAGATATTTTCTGTTCTAGGTTTCATTAGGGTGAAATTATGTTGTTGGCCAGACTGCATTTCTCTCTGGAGGCTCTGAAGAATATTACTCTTCCAAGATCATTGATACCGTTGTTGGAATTCAGTTCCTTGCAGTTGTAGGACTGCTGGCTGTCATGTAGGGGCTGATTTCTGTTCCTAGGGCCTATCTACATTTCTTGGCTTGCGGCTTTCTCTTGGTCATCTTCAAAACTAGCATTAGTGCATCAATTCCTTCATGTGCTTTGAGTCTCTCTGACTCCTTATGCCACCAACCAGAAAAAACTCTCATTTTAAGAGACTTGTGTAATTAGATCAGGCTCACTGGGATAATCTCCCTACTTTAGGGCTAACTGTCTTATATAACATAACATAATTAGGGGAGTGATCTTATTGTATTCACAGGATCTGGGATTAGGGCACAGAATGTTGAAGAAGCCATTCTTAGAATTCTGCCTATTTAAATGAAAGCCAGTTTGTTTACAAAATGATTGACCTAACTGCAAGTTTGAAGGCAAGAGATATTCCTAAAGAAATATTCCCCCCAAATTTTTACTTTAGAAATTTGCAAACATACAAAAGAAGTGGAAAGAATGATATAATGTACACACACACACACACACACACATATATATGTGTATCAACCAGATTCAACAGTTAGAACTTTGCCATGTTAGCCTTTTCTATCTACATACAAGTATCATGATATCATACTCCTGAATATCCAAATATGCATCTCCCAAGAATAAGGACATTTTCCTAAATCACCACAATGCCATTATCATACCTAAGAAAAATAATGCTATTTCCTTAAAATACTTACTGTGTAGTCCATATTCAAAATTCCCCAATTGTCCAAATGTTTTACATAACTACTTAAAATTTTTTTTTATTTTGGGGGTTGGTAATTAGGTTTATTTGTTTGTTTGCTTGTTTATTTTAATGGAGGTACTGGGGGGTCGAACCCAAGACCTCGTGCATGCTAAGACTGCATTCTACCATTGAGCTGTACACTCCTCCCTTACATAACTACTTTTATTTCAAAAAATGATCCAAAGTTTATGAGATGTATTTGCCATTAATTTCTCTTTTGTGTCCTTTAACCTAAAACTGTCTCCATGTCTTTTTAATTTGCATTTCAATGACTTTGAAGAGGCAAGATCCATTTGTAGTCTTGTAGAATGTCTTACATCATTCTGGATTTGACTGACGCTTTCCTTGTGGTATCATTTGACTTGTTCTCTTACCCCCTGGAGTCCATGCAAAAGGCCGGAAGACAGTAATACTTCATAGATAATGCTGTTTACTTCATATTGTATCATACAAGGAGTACAAAATAGACTGTCACACCCTCAGTGCTGTGAAGTTTAATTCCGGACTTAAAGTGATAATCACCAGATCTCTTCACTGCAGAAGTACGCTTTTCCCTTTATAATGAGCAGATTATCTCTGAGGTGACAATTTGGCACCATGCAACCATCCTGTCCACTAACAGCCTGACACCTAAAGGTTTTGCCTTCTATTGATAATCCCTTCCAGAATCAGTTGTGTCATGAGGCTTTGCACAGTGGCGATTTTCTAATTTTATCATCTTTACGTTTATCAGCTGTAATTCTTTTATAAAGAAGCAGCTTCTCTCTTCAATTAAAATAGGAGAAATACTTAATTTTTTCTAATTACAAATCTCCAGAGGAAAAGCTGATGTGAAAAGCATCTTCAGTGCTGGCAAATGAGTGTTTTTTTCCTCTCTCTTTTCTTCTTGTTTTTTTATTATCAATAGAAACTTATCCATGTTCTTCATTTTATTTATTTATTTATAATTATATTTATTATTGTTATCATCATCATCAGTGTGATGCTTGAATTTGCCCATCTCTAAAATAGGAATTATATTAGTACTACCTTCCTGAGTTATGAGGATTAAATGAAATAATACGTGTCAATCACTTAAAATAGCGCATGGCACTCCCTAAGTGTGAGCTACCATTATTATTCTCTACATGGTTTATGAACTTATCATCATAGAGACAGGCCTTTAGCAATGAGGACCATCTTCCTCTCTGCTGGACCTGAGGCAACGCCCATGGTAGAGAGCAGGAGAGATTTCAGTACCTGCACCAATTCAGACAGTTGCAACTGTAAGAGTCCTCTGAGCGCAGCTCTCCACGCTCTCCGCTCTCCTTCCGGGAGTCGGATGGCGCATGCGGGTCAGTGTGCTCTGGGCCCAGGGGGGCGGGGCGGGAGAGTAAGGCTGAGCATTTGGCTCCAATTGCTCAGAAAAGGGAAATCTGATAAGGCAGATTGCTCCATTGACTCCTATTACAGCCTTCACGGTCTTTTCCTCCTTTGGTGAGGCAGCAGCCTTTCCTTTCAATCATGTGACTTAAGAGGTACCAGCTTCTCATTAGTTACACAAACAGGGGCCGATTCTCAATTTTCCTCCTGTTCTCCACGTCAGACCCTCAGTATTGCAGTGGCCAGCTCAGGGGGCCTCACACGGTTTCCAGAGCTCCCTGCGCTTGGCAGGAGTCTTGGCTGCAGATGACAGAAAGCCAACTGGAATCGCTTATGCCAAAGAGGATTTGTTGAAAGGACACTGCGGGTAGCTCCTAGAATCTAGAGATTTGCTAAACAAACAAGAGGCACAGAGGCAAAATCAGGATGGTTCCAGGGACCTCAGACATTGGAAAAAAAGTTCCTCAGAACCAGTGTGCTGTCTCTGCATCTGTGAAGTTCTCTCAGACCCACTTTTGCCCAGAGGTGAAGACCAAGGCCCTGGCAGTTCTGGGCACACATACGTTCAGTTTCACCACCTAATAGGAAAGCGACCTCTTTCTTTTGTTGTAATTAAAAGCCTCCTGGAGGGTGGCATGCCTGGCTTAGATCACAAGCTCATCCCTGAGTCCTGTCACTGTGGCCAGGGAACAGGCCAGTTTAGTCAGTGGCCACCTCTAGCCAATCACTGTGGCCAAGGAGGTGGGGTCTGTCAGAAGATGACAATTCTCCTCTGACCCTGGAGTTGAAGGAACATCTCCCAAAAGAAAGCAGAGTATTGCATCAGAAGCAAGGAGGGGTGCTAGGAAAAAGGAATAAAATAGATAACCCTACAATGTCATTAAAGACAAAAATCTAATCTTTGAGACCTCATACTAATCAACATGACTCCCACAGTCATTTCAGACAAATATTCATAACACAGCAAGTCCTGATTTAACAGTATATGAGAAAACATTTCCACATAAGTGATTTTTCTAGGTAACTGAACTTTATTCCTTTAAGTGCTAAAGCATGTTTTTTAGATCATTTTCCATAGCATCTCTAAAATCTGTCAGAAACCACCTTCCCTGCTTTTATAGGGTGTCATCAACTAAATTTAACCATTACCTGTCACCAAGTAAAGGTTATCAATTGGATGTAAATGATGTTCTCCTGGACCACTGAGGCCCATAGAGCTGGTCGCCCCAGGCCATGGGCACCAGACTACCATGTTTTGATTTCTGAGGGCATTTTTCAGTTTTTGGTCTCACGTTCTCAGATGTCTTAGCTGTGCCTGTCTGTAGCATCTTTTCCCCTCAAGCACCTCCTCCCTCGCTTATTTGCTAATTCTAATCTACCCTGGGTTGGGAAATCAGATGACCAAAAGGTTACTATGTTGTGTAAAATATTGGCAAATTCAGAAGCCAGAATTTACTGTTCTGTGAAGAAATCATCTCTGAGAAAAAGCTGGGGAACTCACCCATGAATAAATTATGAGAGCTCTTTAACCTTGGTCCAGTATTTCTACACACTTGTCATGTTCTTTCCCAGGTTCATCTGTCTCGGTTCATAGATGTATGTTAGATGGTTTGAGTTACCAAAAGTATGATTTTATAAGAACTGAGGTATTTCTTTACTTTTCTTCATATTATCTCTTTACTAGGTAACATTTCTCCTTTTTTCCATGTTTAAGCATCCATTTGTCTGTGAGTCCTCACTCCACAAACTATTTTAAGCCATTTCCTGGAAGTCAAAAACATGGACCCCCCTTCTTCCCCTTAAATCAGCAAATGAATATGCAGGAAAAAAATAGCATTAAAATGTACATTGACCCAGCAGCTGCCTGTCACGGAAAGAGAAAATTATATAGAGAGGACTTTTTCTGTACATAAATCACTATTAAATGCTGTGACTTCAAAATGAACAGTGGGCAATGCCGAATTCGGGAAATGGATGAAAACCTGGCCTTGCGGGAAAGAAAGCTTGCAACAATAAAAACTGATGTGGAACTGGAAAAAGAGCTGAATTCAAACACACAGATCCTGCTTTTACTATAGACAACAAAAAGAGGGGGAAAAAAATCAGCCCACTTTTCTGCTATCAAATGAGAGTAGACTGAAATGACTACGGCCGCCACGTCCCAGAGAGGAAGACCCACTCTGAAAACTTGATATCCCCAAATAGCTAGTCTGGCTCTGTTTCTGCCCGGCTAAACACATCAGATTGGTGGATTCAGGGGAAAGTAAAAGTGACTGTATGACAGAATTAAGTAGGTATTCCAGTTCCTCAGCTGTGTAATAAATCACCCCAAAACTTAGTGGTTGAAAACAGCAACATTTATTTTGCTTACAAATCTGCAATCTGAGCAGAGCTTGGCAGGGACAGCTCGTCACTGTTCTGCTCCGTGTCAGCTGAGGTGACTCGAAGGCCAGCTCCACTTGGCATGAGCAAGGGCGGCTGGAAGGTTGGGGGCTGGGAACTATCCAAGGCTCACCCACTCACTCGTCTGGAGGTTGATGCTGGGGAAACACACAGCTGTGGGCTGGGACAGCTGTTGCTCCTCGGACGGCTCTCTCTCTGTATGGTCTCTCTATGTGGTCTCTCTAGCATGAAGGCCTCCTGGAAGCCAGACTTCATGTATGATGGGTCCGAGGTCCCAAGGCAAGTGTTCCAAGAGAACAAGAACCTGGCAGAAGCTGTATTCCCTTTTATGACCCAGCGTCACTAGTCACTCGATGTCACATCCTCCGCATTTTGTTAGACATGAGTCACCAAAGACCAGCTCACATTCAAGCGGAGGGGAGAGACTCCACCTTGGTAGCTGTAGCCTCCAAGAATTTGTGGGAACATTTTGAAACACCAGGCTTCTTAATATGGCAACTCCAGACCTAATTCTGTTTCCTCCGAATCATTCTAGCCAGCAAGCAAATCTTCCTGGCATTGCCCCAGATGCATCAAGTTTCATGTGTATGCTGACTAGGTGGGGGGATGAATCTGAAACAGAGGAAGAGAAGAAACGGCTGACGACCCCTTGCCAAAGGCCTGACAGTGAGGAAGCTCTTATGAGAGCAAGGGTCCCGGGTAGCACCACCGTTTGGGTTTCATCAGAACAAGATCCGCAAAGCCAACGCCCACACCGAAGCTGCAGTGGTGATAACTTCAGAGAACCCAGCGAGGAGGTGAGAGAGCTCAGGTCTCCAACTGCTCCAGAGTCACCAAGTGGTCCCTTCAGAGTCATTAACGTTCATGATGTAGGGGTTCTTAAAAATAAGAACACGCATAAGGAATGCTTCAGAGTTGTAAGTTATTGTGGGCTTTGTAAAGTATATTCACATAAATTCTCTCATTTTCTGCTCTGTTGTGGGAGAAATTTGATTACTTCTCTATCAAATGGCAACAGAGGCCACTATCAAGTTTATCTTTAAGGAGGAAATTGGATCAGTCTTTGAAAAGATGGCTTCCTATGTCGGGGGAGGCTCAGGTAGCTGCTTGCAGTGCTGATTCCTGGTGATTGGGCTAAATTACCAGTTTTTTCATGAAGTTCTCTCAGTACTGAAGCTCCAAGTAGCTGCTCCTTTCTCTTCACTCTCACAGCACAACAATCACATCTTTATTTCGCATTTATTCTCTTCTGGGCACCATTTTGATTCACTCTTTTCGCATCTCTACCCTCACTAACAGTTGTGAACTTCTGAGCATCAAGAACCATTTTGTTCCATCTTTATTCCCTAAAGCACCTACATGATGCCTTGCATGTATATGTTTGTTGAGGAGTGAATGTATAAGTGAGTGATTGGTCATGAAAATGTATTGCATAGCACCTTCAACATAAAATGTGCAAAAATGTACATTCAGCTATAAAGATGAAGTAAAAAAATTTTTTTAATTTAAAAAAAAAATGAAGTACTATTACATACCACAACACAGATGAACCTTGAAAACATTATGCTAAGAGAAAGAAATCATTCACAAAAGACCACATATTGTATGATTCTATTTATACGAAATGTCCAGAACAGACAAGTCTTTAGAGATAGAAAGTAAATTAGTGTTTGGTGAGGATGGCAAGGGGAATTAATTGGGGGAGAAGGAAAGTGACTCAAAACCACTGAATTATATACTTTAAATAGATGAATTATATGATATGTGAACTGTATCTTGATAAAATATATAACTATAAAAATGAGATGTATGAATCTCACACTCATTAACACAGAGGAGGTCTCTTCTAACTAGAAATGACTAAGAAAAAGTGAAATAAAAGCATATCATCTTATTTATGTTGGTATAAAGAAACAGTTGAATATCACCATCTATCTGGACCTAGAGATTATCATACTAAGTGAAGTAAGTCAGACATAGAAAGATAAATATTGTATGATATCACTTACATGTGGAATCTAAAAAAATGACATAAATGAACTTATTTACAAAACAGAAAGAGACTCACAGACAGAAAACAAACTTATGGTTACCAGGAGGGAAAGGGGTAGGAGGAGGGATAAATTAGAAGTTTGAGATTAGCAGATACTAACTACTATATATAAAATAGAGAAACAAGGCCCTACCGTATAGCACAGGGAAATATAATCAATATCTTGTAATAAACTATAATGGAAAAGAAAAAAAATCATCATCTATTTTTTTGATAAGCATTGGCTTGGTGTATCTTAGTGGGCCTACATCAATATTTGCATCATTATCATCAACAGAAAATAGACATTTAATATTTTATGGCAATTTTATGACCATCTCATTTGAAAATTGCATAGATATTATGAAAGACTCATTGTTTTAATAAGCTGGATTTATGGAAGACATTTCTAGTATCAAATGAAGAGGAGCCTCATCATACTTTCATCGTAAATGACTTTTCATATTGCCAACTCAATTATTATGGTTCTGAGACACTGAACCCAGAAAATCACTTCAGAGTCAAGAATGCTTGATTTGTAAGATGTGAGGTGAATGAATGTCTTTTCTTTGAATTATTATCAAAACCAAAAACAGACAACCTTTTAACCTTTGGAGGGAAGACTCAAACGCCAAAGAAATGAGATCAATCCTTCCCCTTAATGGGCAAGGAGCTGATGGTCCATGTGAAAAAACAAATCATGGGTTCCATGACAGGGACAATGCCGCTCACTCTATAAGCAGAATATGGGATAGTTTGACTTTTTCGAGGTAATGGGGCCCCGAGGGCCAACTGCTACAGCCTGAAGCAGGGAGAGAAAGAGGGGGGCCTTCCGTGCACTGGGATCGTAGTGTTGGCCGTTCTAGCTGAATGTGGATAGGGCCTCAGTCCTCCCGTCCCCTTCTCCTGGAGCCAGCCTGTCTGCTTTGTGATTTTCAGTGCCCAGAAATAGTCTCACCCAACTACCATGCCAATAGAAGGATCCTACCTACTATAAGGGGAAACAAGCTTTTGCTCAAAAGCAAGCACCTGTGGGAGAGAGGGAGAGGGCAAAGTGGATGTCATTTCTCTTCATCCTTGGAGAGACGTGGGCTCTGAATAATTAATTAGAAAGAGGGAAATGGGGAGATTGTCCTGGATTTGAGGGTTTGTTCCACATGTAACTTGCATTGCCCTACGCCCCCAAAGGAAGAAACAAGGCTCATTACAGTGAGAAATTACAGTCACACTCCAGATCTCAAAATTCACTGGATCCCAGAACTACTTCTTTCCCTCCCTGACAATTTGAGGGTCCTTGGAGACCTCACTCACATCCTGTGAGTTGCCCTCTCCTTGCTACCTTTCACTATCCATCTTCTGGTTTGCATGCTGATACTTGCCAAGCCCAACCCCAGGTACCCCTCTGGGCCCCTAGATTCTATCCTTCCTAACCAGGCTGTGCTGCATCTTGACCTGAAAGGTGGGGAGGGCCCATGGTGCCCTCGGGTGCCTTTGTTCAGGGGCACAAGGCAGGGTCCAGCATCCCTACCCTCAGGTTCTTCCTGAAGTCCTAGAGGCAGAGGACCACCACTTCAGTCAGAGTTTCCATTTTCCTTTAGAAACCTAGATCAAGTCCCTTGGGCAGTCCCACCATGAGACAGCACAAGGGGCACTGCTGAGTGCCAACAGCAAATGTCCTCTCCCCATGATGTCCCTTCCCTCAGGCTGAGCCCTGGCTCCCTCCCCTCAGTGTGAACTCCTGATCCATCTATTCTTGTCCAGCACATTAAGAGATGCTTGGTAGACTCCAGACTGGGGGAGAGGGAGGCAGATCTCAGGAGGCATTAGCGCTGGGCAATCTGATCACAATTTATTTATTATTTTCTCTGCTTGTCTGCAAAGTTTTGGATAAATGTGGTTTTCCTCTAGAATTTGTAAAACCTTGTTATTTCTCCTATTGTTTAGCCTGCCTAGTGAGTAAATTCTTTGCCATTAGGCGTAGAATAGCATCTGTCTTATCACTGTATCTTCGGTGCCCAGCTCAGTACCTGCCTGCAACTTAGTAGATTCTTAGGAAATTTATGTTGAATAAATAAGTGGGTGAACGGATGAGAAGACAAATACTATTTGCTTCACATTCTGACTCCCTTACTCACCGTTTCTAATGCCTTGAACATCCCCATGGCTTCTATCCACCTTATGAAATTCTTTTTTCCCTTTAATATTTTCTTCCCAGTGTTTGGTCCAGTTTCTGCCACCTCACCCCAGGACCTGAGTTCCCAGTCAATTGGCACTTGGGAACAAAAATCTGGGCTTGGGGGAGAGGGGATGTTGGGCCAAGGAATGGACCTAGGGGATCATGGCACTGGGTGAGAGAACGGGCATGGAGGCCTCTGATGCCCAAATGAGAATGACTCTGATGATAGTTGACTTGATGGCAAAAGAAAAACTGTTTGGCCCCATTATCTAGACTCTGTGCACATGTATAATGGTCTATAGCTGGGATCCTCTTCTAAACCATGCAACTTAGAAAAATGATTCAAGGGATCATTTTCTCAATTCTTCCAAATATGATACATAATTAGTCCATTCTGGAGAGATCGAAGAGAAATTAAGTTATTACATACAATGGATGCCTTAGGGTTTAATTCTCTCACAAGACTCCAGCTGAGAAAATTTGGTCTATAGTAAGATTTTCTTTTTGGTGATAGACAGTGCCTTCTCACCTTTCCAAATGTGACAAGCATAGCTAAGTTTATACAAAACTCCAGGTGACCTGATTGAGATCACATAGGCCACACCACTTCTGTCACTCAGTGCCATATCATGACCATTCCCCAGGTCGTGAAGAACTCTTCCGAAGCTTAGCCTTCAATGGCTACACAATTATTACTTCATCACATGGCTGAACAAAGTGCCTCCAACTATTTTCCTGCTATTGGACATCCTGACTGCCTCCAATTTTCCACAAAGCTTCTTTTTTTCTTTTTTAAATTAAAGCAAGCCAAGCACCAGTATGGAGTCTGGATTGGATGACGATGAGATTCAAGACCACTGAGCCAGCTATTGCAATGGCTAAGAGTGAGATCTTGACTCCAGGGGGAGGCTGAAGGAATAGAACAGAATCAACCAAACCAGATTTTTAAGAAAAAAGACATTTGGGCCCTCTGAGATATTCAGACGTCTGTTTTACTCCACATCCGTAGCTTTCAAAATTTAGTTTTATGCATGGCCACTTAACCAAGTTCTAATTCTTTAAAACCTTCCTTCTTGAAATTTAGCAGAGCACTCTGGTTTCTGGGCAATTGCTTCTTCTCCATTCTCCCCTTGAGCAAATGCTGACTGCTGTCAGTGGCTCAAAGGAAGAGATGAAGGCAGCTGACTCCTTGGGGGTCCTCTGCCACTGGGCGTCTGCTCTGGGGACAAGTGGCAGGCTGCATACCTCTGCTGGATGCCAAGGTTGCCGGAAGCGAAGCGCTCCCCTTTCCAGCAGAACTTTCCACATCATTAAATGGAGAAAAGAAAATTCATCACCTTTATGTTTTATGACTTTTCTCTACCAAAAGGCATCACTCTTACCAACAGAGAATCTAATAGCTTAGGTAGCTAAATGTTTTCCCTTAAGAGAATACATTTAGATCTAAGAGCTGAGGGTCGAGATTCAGGACTTTGGGTATGTTTGATATTTTTATAATACCTATGTTTTAAAATTCAAATTTAGAGATGCTGATGCCTGATACTTTGGTTATATATGTATTCAAAGTAAAGATACTTGCAAGGGCATCACATGTGATATTCACCATAGCCCTGCATTGGAGGCCTAAGCAAGATTCTAAAATGTGTCTTAACACCTTGCCAAGCAAATAACATGAGCCTCATAGTGAATTCAGAAATCTGCTTTGCTTTCTTATGGGTGCATGCTTCAGTCAAAACAAATTGCTTTTTTCGAACATTCTAGAATCTGGTTGCCATCAGATTCTCAGCTCTTCAGCCTTGAGACCCTCCCTCAAGGTAACAGCCATATGCTGGAAGGGAAAAACAATTTTTCCTATTATTTTCTATGTTAATTGTACCACTTTCTTTCCAGGAAACTTTGATAAAAATTGATTGTCCCTATTTTCAGGTATTTGAGACAACAGAAAAATGGATGGAATGAGTTCTAAAGAAATGTCCAGCTCCAAGAGTCTATGATTTTCAAGTCTATGTTCCAGTTGTTTTTGGAAATAGATTTCTTAACCATAGAACAAAAGTCAACTCTGAGTTTTCCTTCTACAGCAGTCCTGGACTCCCTGAATTAGTCAAGATCAAGGTCAGCTGTGAACCTAACAATGAAGGCACACTTCACATCTCAAGTCTAAGATGGTCATAGCAAAGCAGGAACTCAGATTGCTGAAGCAGCGTGGCAGAAACTAGAACCAGAGAAAGTGATAATAAGCCTCTGGATTAAGAAATAAGAAAGAAGGTATAAAAATCAGGGGAGCCAACGGTGTAATGAAATCTGACCACTTTATTTTGGTCAGTGGAGTAGAAACACAACTAAATTTGAGGGAACATGAAATTCACTACCTGGGTCTCAGAGAGCTACCGCCCAGATGTCAGCAAATGTTGCCATCTTATTTTGCCTGTATTACTGTGACATGGGGTCCTGGCAAACGGTGTCTCAGAAGACAAGCCCTCTAGTTCTGACTGGCAGGAGCCTAGGAGGGGGAACACTGGCCCTCATTCACGTTGTTCCCTTCACATGCGCTTTTCCGAATTCCTTGACTGTACCCATCCCAATACTGCAAAGCAATGTGGCCTGGTGGGAACGACAATGACACGGGAGTTAGGAGTCTTGTTCCAGCCCTCTCTGTGCTAGAACGTGGGGAGTAATCTTGAACTTATCTCACTGGATTTCTGGTCCTCGGTCTTTCCTTTGGTAAAATAAGGGACTTGGTCTAGATGATTCTATAATTATTCCTCTCTCTCCCATGTAGATATCACTCTGAGTTTAGAACTCAGGTTCAAGAAAGCAAATGAGATTCTAAACTATTCAGAATAGCTCTCTGTTGAGTAAGAGAGGACAGTTGTCTGCATCTGGCCCAAAGCACACGTGACACACGTGTTGAAGTCCATTCTGGGAATGAGTCTGGTAGAGTCCCTGTGGGTAGCCATGTGTCACCTACCTGTAGGGTGACAGATCATCCTACTGACCCTGAGCCCTGGATGGGGGTCCAAAGCTAACTAAACCCTCTTTAATATGACATCTAACAATCTTAAAAATTAGAGACAAGAGTCCCCATGGGCTTTCAGGACCCAGAGCAGCTAGTGAGGCCCCTTGGAAGTAGGCAAGAGACTCATCTGGTGTTCCCTCCTAGTCATTTGTAATTCCCCAACATCATCCTTGTCATAAGCAGCAGGAAATTGTGGACTGGGCCATTTAATAATGGAAGCTACCATTCACCAAGAGCTTCCTCTGGGCCAAGCACCTGCTGACCACTTTACAGCAGCTCACTCAAGGCAGTACTATTATCCTCAGAATACAGATGAGGAAGCTGAGTGTAGCAGAGGCCCAATAACTTGCCTGTGGTCCCTCTGGTTAAGTGTCAAAGCTGGGATTCCAACCTAGTGAGCCTGATACCAGAGTTCACACTTCGAAAAATAACAAAAACAAACAAAACTTTTATTTTGCTATAATTTTAGACTTCAAGGTGCAAGAAGAGTACAGAGAATTTCATATACTCTGTTCTCAGAATCTCCAAATGTTAGCATTTTACCGTAATTTGCTTTATCCTTCTCTTCCTGTGTGTGTATATATGTGCTCATATGTGAGTGTTAATATATAATGCACACTTATACTATATATAATCATCATTTTCTGGAACCATTTGAGAGTGGATTGCACACATGAAGTTTCTTTACCCCTAAATACTTCAGTGTGTTCCTTAAAAACAAGGACATTCTCTTAGAAAAACACAGGATAACTGTCACTGTACTGTCAATTAACATTGAAACAATACTATTATCAGATCCTCAGATCTTATTTAGAGTCTGCCAATTCTTCCAATTATGTCTGCTATAGAAAAAAAGTCTTGTGGTTCGGCATCAGTGCTTTGATCACATGTTGCATTCAGCTGTCACATTACTTTAGTCATTTTTAACCAGGAGCATTTCCTCAGTCTTTCTTGGTCTTTCATGATCTTGACATGGCTGAAGAGTCTAAGCCAGTGATTCTATAGAATATGGCTCAGTTTGGTATATCTGATGTTTCCCCGTTTAGATTCGGGTTATCCATTCTTGGCAAGACTACTAGCAAAATGATGCAGTGTCTTTTACTGTGCATTCTAGTAGGATGGGCAGAATGTCAGTTGGTTCCATGACTGGTGATGTTAACTTTGATCACTTGGTTAAGGTGGTGTCTGCCAGTCCAAACCCCTCTTTGTACTGAATCTTGCGCAGAATGATCCCACACTCTCAACCACTATGCTATATAAATAACCACTCTAGGCAACTGGCACTGTGCTGGCCATTGAGGATGAAGAGCCTTGAGGGAGTTGTCCTCACAGAGAGCTTACAGTGTTATTGGGAAGACTAGTTTATGACGTATGACTTCAGCATCCATCCACGAATTGTTTTGTGAGTCACACAGATGGAGTCAGAAGAATTCAGAGCTAGAAGTAACTTTTGATGCCCCCTCACTCACCAAGGGGGAGAGTGTGGGAAGCTGTTCCAACAAGGGACTGAGAAGGGAGAATTACTTAGCCTCTGGGCACTTCAGGACTGTACAGAGCCTTGACCAGTGGGTAGAAAGGCTCAGAAATCGCCTGGGCAGTGATTTAAGAGGGCCAGGACAGGGTATCACTTTTCTCACACAAGTGGGTCCTGGCAGGGCTGCTTGGTTGGGCTGAAAGAAGTTGTAATTCAAGGCCTCCTAGGAATCAGAGGACGTGGCTAGATACAGGGTAGCGTGGCCAACCCAGAGCAGCCCTGAAGACTCTGGCTGAAAAACTCCCTTGCTCCTGGGCTCTCATTTCACCAAGTCTTAACAGTACCAGGTGACTTGACATACATGTTCTCAGTGTACCCATGGTATTTCCAAGTGTTCACGGCATTTCTAGTGCCAAGGCGAAGGCCAAGGCCATTCAGCCAGAGCAGAGGCTCTCTGTGGAGGAACAGTGTGAGCTGAGGTAGGAGATGGTGTTGATTGGGAGTTAATTGGGTGTTCCACTCAGGAATTGTTTGCACAGTCTTTTAAAAATTTTTTTTTAATTTTTTATATTATTTTTTATTTTTTGAAATGGTGGTAATGGGGATTAAACCCAGGGCCTTGTGCATGCTAAGCAGCACGCGTTTTACCACTGAGCTATACCCACCCCACTGTTTGCACAATCTTAACATGGGATTCTACCCTGTGTACACACAACAAAGTGATGGAGTGAAAGGTTAAAATTCTATATCTCATTTCACTGGCTACTTCTAAACTCAAATTAGAATCTTTTCAGAACAGGAACTGGCACTTCTCTAAAGTACCCTTCACCTCTAATCTGGCTCAGAACTAAAGTGCTCTAATTAAATGGAAACTTCATTATATTCTGCTCTAATCTGCAGCATAAATCATAATGCAGTGATTACCTTGAATTATTATTGCACATACTTCCACCCACTTATTATTATATGTCTCTGTACTTTAATTATGTTTCAATGAATATAATTCCATACCCTTCAATACTTAAATAATATTCACTTTAAATATAACTGCATGCCTATAATTCTCTGTAAGTGTGAGTGCTTGCATTGCAAATAATGAAAATTAGTACCGCTCTGGAGGCTGAAATAAACTAAGCCCTGCCTGAAAGACATCAGTTGGCATTTTAATAGAATTTTAAAACACTGAAATTTGTTACCAATTTATTTTTTCAAAAACACATTAAGAGGGTGATTTTTTTGTAGCCTTAACAAAACATCTTTGAAAGGAAGTAGCAATTCGCTAGAGGCTTTTGTCGCCTACAAATCACTTCACCGGGGAGTTAGCTCCCAGTGGGGAATTGACTTTTATAAAAAAATTTTGCACTGAGATTTATTTATTTGTGTGTGTGTGTGCGTGCGTGTGTGTGTGTGTGTCCCCAAGAATTAGCTCTGAAGGAAATTCCCTAGGGAGTCTGATGTGGCAAAGTTTCTGGAGAGCAATCCTAGAAAACGATATACAGTCATCCTTCAGTATCCACAGTGGATTGGTTCCAGGACTCCCCAGTAGACATCTAAATCCGGGGATGTTCAAGTCCCTTATGTAAAGTGGGGTGGTACAATCAGCCCTCTGTATCCACAGGTTCTACATCTGCGGGTTCAACCAACTGTGAATCTGGGTTTAGTTGAATCCATAGATGTGGAGGCTGCAGATATAGAGGGCCAACTGTACTCCCTAATTTCTGCTAGGATATGTCTCAGAGACTTTGTCTTAGGAGTTTTTTGCATTCTGTTATAGTTACTAGTATGCTACAATAGCTCTATATGCTTTGGTTGGTATTTATTTCAAACATATGATCAATAATAATTTGGACTGAAAAGCAATCATTCATGATAAATTAACTCATTATCTCATGCCACAGGGCAATGCTCCCAAAGAACCAAAGAAATGGTAAAGAAATGGTAATTCTTTCTGTATACTCTCCAATTTTTAAAATGGTGTATGAGCTAGAGACCTCAGGAGTAGGTTTGTTAAGAGGAGAGAGAACTAAAACAGAGTACCATTTTGATCATCTTTGGTAAGGAGTAAACACTGAGTAGGTTCTATAAACCTTCAGGCTAGGTCAATCCTGCAAGTTCCATCTTGCTCCCCCATTGCAAACTATTCGAAATTCACTGTCCAGGAAGAGTGCCCTGCCATTATCACTGTTGGAAAGGATCAATGTTATTAAACTAACAATTCTTCCTGAAAAACATATCTGCAAAGCTGGCCACTCAACAAGTCCATGGAATAAGTCAAACCATTATATAAATTGGTTACTAAAGTTTTATCTTAAAAGGAGGGAAATAAAAGGTGCAAAAGGATGCCAAACTGGGTGGTTATGTAAGAAGTGAAGAGATTGAAAAATTTTTAACCTTTGTGCTGAACCAGTAATTGTAGGTCTGTTCCCACTTGGCATAATAATGACTAAATCAACTCAATCAAATACTCATATTTAAACACATGTTATATTAAGAAAGAAAGAAAGAAAGTGTACCCCATTGTGACACAGTGACTCAATCACCCAGACACCATGTTCTGTGTATGGTTTTTTATTCCATGTTAACCAATTACTTATGGTTTTTTCATGGAAATTCTTCAAACTGATCTACTAGTTCATCAAGGTAATTGAACCTATAATACTATTTCACACTGGCTACAATTTTCATTACCTTAACTTTTGCCTAAAGGAGAAAATACATAAAACCATTAATCATGGATCAATATGAAAATCAAAGGCAAGGATTACCACTTTTAGAATGACAGTGTGAAGAGCTCCACAGACCTTTCCCCAGAGAAACTGGTGAAATTTATTTTTAAAAACAATCATTCAAAGCCTCTGGAAACAGTCCTAAGGGCTACAGCAAATGAAGAAACATTTATTCAAGAAAATCTACTAAAACTTGGTAAGGACAGATAAGAGTCTGTGGTAGAAGGACACAAACTACCAACATGGATTTGAGAAGAAAGAAAATGTCAATGGATCTATAATTAGCAAGATTAAATTAATTATCAAAAGAGAAATTCAGGACCAAATGGCATCACTGGTGAATTCTATCAAGCATTTAAAGAATAATTAATACAAGTCCTTCTCAAACTCTTCCAAAAAATGAAAGGGGAAAGAACAATTCCTAACTCATTCTATAAGCCCAACATTATCCTGACCTTAAAGTCAAAGACACTATAAGAAAAACCACAGACCAATATCTCTTATGAACATTGATGCAAAAATTCTCAACATACTGAATCCAACAACATATAAAAAGAATTACACATCATAACTAAGTGAGATTTATCTCAAGAATGCAAGGTTTAACATCTAAAAAAACCCAATTAATGTAACAATACACCACATTAACAGAATAAAAAACAAAAACCACATGATCATCTCCATAAACACAGAAAAAGCATTTGACAAAATCCAACACCCTTTCAAGATTAAAAAAAAGAAAAAACTCAGCAAAGTAGGAATAGAGGCGACTTCCTCAACCTGATAAAAGTCATAGCAAAAAATCAACAGGAAATATATTTTATGGTGAAAGACCAGCTACTTTCTTCCTAGGATCAGGAACAAGACAAGAACATCTGCTCTAGCCATTTCTATTCAACACTGTACTGGAGGTTCTAGCAAAGGCAATCAGGCAATCAAAAGAAATAAAAGGCTGCCTAGATTGGAAAGGAAGCAAAACTATGTATGTTCACAGATAACATCTTCGATACAAAAATTCCTAAAGAATCCACTAAAGAACAATTATAACTAATAAATGAGTTCAGCTAGATTGCAAAAAACAAGATCAATATACAAAAATCAATTATATTTTTCTACACTTGTAATGAACAATCCGAAAATGAAATTAAGAAAATGGTTCAATTTATAATACCATCAAAAAGAATAAAATACTCAGGAATAAATTTAACAAAAGAAGTGTAAAACTTAAACTCTGAGAACTACAAAGCATTGCTGATAGAAATTAAAGAAGATATAAATAAATGGAAAAACATGTTCATGATTGGAAGAATTAACATAATATTGTTAAGATGGCTACTCCCCAAATTGATCTTTAGATTCAACACAACCCTATCAGAATCGAAGCTGACTTCTTTGTAGAAATTCACAAGCTGATTCTAAAATTTCTATGGAATTTGAAGGGAGATAGAATAGACAAAATAATATTTTAAAAGAAGAACAAAGTTAGAGGATTTACACTTCCTTATGTCAAAACTACAGTAATCAAAACAGTGTGCTACTGGTGTAAGGACAGGCATATAGATCAATGGAATAGAATTTAGATATCAGAAACAAATCCATGTGTCTGTGGCAAACTGATTTTTGACAAGGATTCCAAGACCATTCAACTGTGAAAGAATACAGTTTCCAACAAATGGTGCTGGAACAACAGAACATCCACAAGCAAAAGAAGAAATTTGGACCCTTAGCTCACATCATATACAAAAATTAACTCAAAAAAGATCAAGTGCCTAAATGCAAGAGTTAGAGTCATAAACTCTTAGAAGAGAATATAGCAGTAAATCTTCATGGCCTTGTGTTTACAAATGAATTCTTAGATATGGCACTAAAAGCATGAGCGACAAGAGAAAAAATATATATATATAAATTGGACTTCATCAAAATTAAAAACTCTTGTGCCTCTAGAAGTTTCACCATTAGAAGGTGAAACAACAATACACAGAATGGGAGAAAATATTTGCAAATTATATATTTGATAAGGGACTTGTATTAGACTATAAGGAACTCTTACAACTCAATATTAAAAAGACAACCCAATTTTAAAATGGGCAAAAGATCTGAACGGATGTTTCCAAAGGAAGATATACAAATGTTAAGCATCTGACTTCTTGTGGTCTGATTCCAGCCCTCCCCCAATAGTCAGTTGGCTTCCTAGGAAGACATTTCCACAAGGAAACAGATGTGCAGACCAACTCACATAAGTTCTGTTTACTTGATGTTCTATTCCTTACTGTAATCTAATAAATTGGTATTTGGCTCTCCAGTAAGCCAGTACTCAGTCCTCTGAATCTAATTGTCTCTGGGTTCAGTGCTAAACTCCAGTGTCCTGGCCTCCAGAGTGAATCCCATCACCCGTGAGGCCCCGTTGACGAGACAAACCAGCCTCCTGTCTGAAGTTTCTATTAAGTGCAACTGCTGTCATTCAGTGAGGGATGGAGTCAAGCAGAGTTATAAACTAAGTGTCAGGAAGGCATGGACTCGGAGAAATTGATATGTCTTGGGGGAAGGGAAGTAGGAGCTGAAAAAACTTCACAGAGGACATTTTTGAAACTTTAAAGGATTTTTGTTTGGTTCAATGATTTGAAAATTGTTTTTCTAATAATAAAAGTAATGCATGTTTAATGTTGGAAATTTGGGAAATAAAGAAAAGAAAATGGAAACGATGATTAAAATGTAGACAGCTGAAAAAGTCAGGAAATCGCTTCTACAAGACATTCTTGCCTGAAGTCTTGTAATCAATGTTTCCAACATTGGCTGCACACAGTCACTCAAGCCCAGACTGAAAATTCACTGACAGGTCCAAGTGGGCTGAATTCACAAATAATCAAAAATTTAAGCTTTGGCTCCTGAAGGAGTCGCTTTTGAGTTTAGGCCTTTTACCTCAGTTTTTCTCAAAGCGCAGTCCATAGACCCACCTGCATCAGAATTATCTGGGACAACTTGTGTGAAAATGCAGATTCTGGAGCCCCACTGAAGACCTACTGAATAAGAGTGTCTGGGATGGGGCCAATAATCAGCATTTTAACACACCCCTTGGGTTATTTTTGTCTACACTAGAGTTTAGGAGCCACTTTTTTTTTTTTTCTAAAAAATAATCTATGTTTTAAACTCAAGTATACTGCTGTTTCCTAGTAGTCTTTTTTCTTTAATTATTATTTTTTATTTTTATTTATTTATTTTTAATTTATTTTGGGGGATGGGGTAACTGGGTATATTTATTTATTTATTTATTTATTTTTAATGGAGGTTCTGGGGATTGAACCCAGGACCTCGTAAATGCTAAGCACTCGCTGTACCACTGAGCTATACCGTCTCCCCTCCTAGTAGTCTTTTATACCCAAATCAGAATCAGTAAAATACCTCCGCCAGTTTCAATTCATTGAAATAATGGAACGCTAAAGGGATGAAACTGTAGAGACAAAGGTTCCATTTAGCAAACACATTAATATTCATTTAAAAATGGTCCGACTTGAAGTCACTATTAAGTGGGCAAATCCACAAAATACCACTTTTCTTTTATTCCTACTACTATTGTGGCTGGAGGATGGATACTTAGAATCATAAAGCCAAAATGACTTTAGAGAGCCAGGCTACCTCCAACACCTCAAAGATGAGAAAACCAAAGCCCCAAAAGGTGAGTAACTTGCTCAAGCTCCAAGCAGCGCCACCAGACCTAGAGTCAAGTCTCTTGTCAGTCCCTCCGTGATCCTCCCACTTCACCTGGCCGTGGGGGAGCCTTTACCATCCGGAACAGGGTTCAGGAAGTACAAGAACTTTTCTGAAGGGAAAGAAGCATTAGTTGAAGGTTACCTGGATGGATGAAGTGAAAACAATACTAGGAATAAAGAGATGGAGATGAGGGACTGGAGAAAGAGATTAGGTAGGAAAGTCAAAATGTACTGAAACGCCAGGACTGCCTACAGAAAATGCCTGTCTTTGCCCTCCGTTCACATAATCTAAAATACAATAAATGAGACGTTCAGAAAATGGAAAGTGATGTCATATTCTAAAAGAAGCGCTATGGAAAAGGAGAGGGAGCTCTAAGTGGAACAGAAGGCGCGCAGTACCTGCCGCCCTGCGAACCACCATGAAAGCCGGAGTCGCCCGGGGCCTTCCCCGCCGGCTGGTGGCTGCCGGCGCCCCACATCCAAGGCGGAGAGACACGCTCTCGGGGACACAAACGGCTCGGCCCGTGTGGTCAACACACCAGGCCGGCAGCTGCTGGGGAACGCCTGTCGGCCTGCCCGCCGGGAAAACCCAGACCGACACCCACAGGGCGACACCAGGGCGACACCGACTGAGGTCTAGGGCGATGAGGAACAAAGCGACGCCCGCCACCCGCCAGCCCAGCCCAGCCCAGCCCCTCGAGGACCTCGGCCTCTTACTCACCACCACCTCCAGAGAGGATGTAGAACTGCAAAAGGAACAGCAGCGTGCCCAACGGGAGGCGCAGGCGCAGGCGCAGGCGCAGCAGCGGGACCGCGGCAGCCGCCATTTAGCGGTTGCGCACTAGGAACCACTTTTTAAAAAGCTTTTTGGGCTGATAAAAAAAGATGATTTATTGATGTGAATGTGGGTACTTAAAGACACATCTGGAGAAATTGCAACCCTTGTGTGCTGCTAGTGGGAATGCAAAATAGTGCAACTGAGATAGGAAGGAAGGGGACAGGGGACAGCCTTGGAAGGAATGACATAGCAATTAGCACCAAGATGGCAGAAGATTCAACTCCCAGTAGACCTTGAGGCCCAAGAAGGTGGGAGATTTGACTTCCAGCAGATCTAGAGCTTCTTTATATGCTCATTGTAATGCATTAGCATGATAAATGATAAATGACACACCCACAGGCACCATGACACCTGAGGCTAACTACAAAAGGTCAGAAAGGGTAGTGGCCCAGTTCTTGGGAATTGGCCCCTTCCTGAAAGTAGTTGGAATAATCCTCTCATTTGTTAGCATATAAAAACTAGCAACACCACGCCTTGGGGCCTCTCTTGCTCCTTTGCCTTCCAAGACTTCCCACGCTCTAGTCTTTGAAGTGTGTATCTACTTTTACTTTAAACTAACCCAACCCTGCACCTCTTGGCCTTTCTCTTGCTTTCCCAGATGGCCTGCACTCTGTCTATGGCATGTACATCTCTCTAAATAAATCTACTTCTACTCTACTACGGCTCGCACTTGAATTCTTTTCCTGCGCAAAGCCAAAGACCCTCACTTGGCAGGGCACTTCCCAGAGACCCATCTGATACCTGGGATACAGCCTCTGTGTGCTCCCTTCCCCTGTATCACAATCATTGTGAAAAATGATATGGTGGCTCCTCAAAAAAATTGAACATAGAATTACCATATGAGGTAGCAATTCCACTTCTGGGGATATACCCAAGAGAACTGAAAGCAGGGACTGGCAGAGATATTTGTACACCCATGTTTATAGCAGCATTATTCACGATAACAAACAGGTAGAAGCAACCCAGGTGTCTATCAACAGATGAATAGATAAACCAAATGTGGTATACATGTACAGTGGAATATTCTTCAGCCTTAAGAACGAGTGAAATTCTGACGCATTACAACACGTGCAGACCTTAAAGACACTACACTAAGTGAAATAAGACAGTCACGAAAGGACAACTATTGTATGCTTCCACTTATATGAGATACCTAGAGTGGTCAAGTTAGAGAGACAGAAAATAGAGTAGTGGTTGCCAAAGGCAGAGGGGACAGGGAATGGGGAGTTGGTGTTTAACAGGTATTGGAGCAGATGAAAAAGTTCTGGGGATGGATAACGGTGATGTTTGCACAGCAATGTGAATATACGTAAAGCCATAGAACTGTATACTTAAGAAATGGTTAAAATGATACATTTTATATTACATATATTTCCCCCAATTAAACACACACACCTGAGACCAGTGATTTCCTTGCTTTGTCTGAAGTGGAAATCTAAAAGGCTCTCACCAGGGGGCAACCACAGAAGTGAGGGGCCAAGTTCAAATCCAAATGCAGAAAGTTATAATCATCTCACAAAATGTCCAGCCTTACCAGAAGACAAGGGCTTCCAATTTGCTTCTGGGTATGATTTAAAGTGTTCATTTGGGGCTGCAAATCGAGATCTGGTTAGTGAAAAGTCACCAATGACCCTGATCAGCCCAGCAGGATGAGAAATTACAGCCCTGAGCTCAAAGCAGAAACAAAAGAATGCTCTTTTTTCCCAAGGTTTGAAAACCTTAGTTAACAGTTATACAAGGCTGCAACTATTTATGTCTCCTTCGAAAAGTCCCAGATTTAGAAAGCCAACGTTGTTCTCAGGGCGGTGTTGGTTACTGCCAATCCATATTTTCCCTCTTCTTTATTGTTGGGAAACTGACCAATTTCACTACATAAAGGGGGCAGATTCAAGTGGTTTACAAGCTATTTCGAGTAATTTTTTGACAAGTGCAGACTGCTTTAACAAAAAACTTGAGAAGACTGGAGGCAGAGTCCATGGTGAATTTCTAAACTCAATAAACTATAACACAATCTCACTAAGATGATTTTTTAAAAGAAATATCTAGATTATGGATTTCTGAAACTTGAGACTTTTTTTTTTCAAATGCCAACAGTGAAAAAATGACAGGATCATGGAAGACCTCCTTAAATGGCGTGATACGAATCTATTTTGTTTTTAAGACCTGCTCTTATTTTCAGGTTCAAGTATCCCTCCAAATTTGGTGAGCTATATTTCCCTTCTATTTGCTGGCCCTGGCCAAACCAACCCACTGAGGCTCGTATAAGAAGATTCTTGACATGGGAAGTGCTCCTGCTACATGGTAAAGTGAAATAAATAGATGCATAATAGAAACGGACTACACAGTACATGCAGAATTTTTTTTAAATGTGTTATATATACATAGAACAGTAACCAGAAGGAAATGCACCCAAATTTGACCAGTGCATGTCTCCAGGTTTGAAGCTTGTTGGTTAGCTTTATGTATGTGTGTGTGTAAATTTAATTTTTTTCTGTATTTCCCAGGAATATGCGGGGATGTTTTTTGGGGGAGGGAAGCGGGGGTGATTAGGTTTATTTGTTTGTTTGTTTGTTTAATGGAAGTACTGGGGATTGAACCCAGGACCTCATGCATGCTAAGCATGTGCTCTACCACTGAGCTATACCCTTCTCCCTGTATTTCTAAATGTTCTACAATGAGCATAGAATTCTTTTATAACCAAGTGAAAACAAATACATGTTATTCAAAACCAAAGGAAAATAAGTTTGTCTTCAAATCTGTTTTCTTTGGAGCTAGTGTCTTTCATCACTTGCCCATTCTTGACCTCCAGTCACTCTTGTTCCTGACTTCATTGTGGACTATTATGCTGACCTTTGGATATGAATCTTGCCTTCTGTCCCTTGCCCCCTCCTTTGCTTTGTGACCTGTGAGTCTCTGTATGTGTCTTAACTGCTATCAGGTTTCTGAGCTTCCGCCTCCCGGCCTGCCTGTGGTCTTTCTCGATCTTCTCCATCTTCATTCCCTGTGGCCCCCACTTTTGCCCAATATGAATGCATGAACTAAAGCATAGGTTCGAGCTTTTTCTTTTACAAATAGGTCCTTGTATTGTCAGGGTATTTGCTAAACCTGCTGTACCAGAATACCACGGACTGGGTGGCTTAAAGTAGAGACATCTTTTTTTACAGTTCTGGAGGCTAGAAATCCAAAATCACGGTGTCCACAGGGCTGGTTTCCTCTGAGGTTTCTTTCTTTGGCTTGCAGACTGCTACCTTCTGTGTCTTCACGTGATCTTTCCTCTGTGCGTGTGCCCCTGGTGTCTCTTCCTCATCTAATAAGGACACTAGTCACATTGGATTAGGTCCCATCCTAAGGGCCTCATGTTAACTTAATTACCTCTTTAAAGGCCTTATCTCCAAATACAGTCATATTCTGAGGTACTAGGAGTTAGGGCTTCAACCTATGGTTTGGGGAGAGGGGACACAATTCAGTCCATAACAATCAAGGTTCTTAGTTGGGAACAAAACTCATTCTAGGGATTTTGAGCAGAAGTGGAATTTATAATAGGATATTAAGGAGAATCTGGCATAGAGGCTCCCCAGCCCAGACAAGGCCCAAACCACATCTCAGGACTGCTCCTGTGGAGAATCTACAGCCACCACCACGAGGTCTGGGAGGTTCCCACTAGGATTGCAGCCACCTCTGCCTCCGAAGAATGAATGCCACTTGGCCATGGATTCCGTATGGTGTTTGCCTCCTAATGTCACTGCCTTCTGAACAGAACTTTCACTTCTATTGCTTTGTCTGGTCACAAAGAGTCTTGATCCAAGTTTTGTGCCTTAGATACAAGGCAAGCTGGGAAAATGAGCCATTGTCTTCTACCTCGGAGGAGTGAGAGAGTCATGAGACTGGATATTCTGAAATATAGGAAGGATTTCAAAAGGTGCTTGGCAGCCAAAAGTGACAAAAATACCTGTTACAAAAAAAAAAAAAATACCTGTTACACTGCAGATAAATATATTTGAGAGCATGGAACATGACATTCTTGAATGGTTCCCACTCACTCTTTCCATCTTGAGTTTGATTTTCTTTTTTGTCATTTGATTTGTACACAGTTCTGTCTAATTCTGGGAGTAATAACAATGCTCAGTGGAGGAAAATGTGAAAACTTACAACACAAAGAAGAAAATTTTAAATATCTATAATCTTACCACCCAGAGATAACCACTGTTGCCATTTTGGTGTGTGCTTTCATAGTCTTTTATATAGATATTTATAATGTATAAATTTATATATACAGTAAAGACTCTAATATGCATGCTACTTTGTAATCTTCTATTCCTGCTTATCAATATGTCATGAATGCTGCGTTTTCTGCTTAATCCCCCCAACCTCCGCCCGAATAACTTTACACTGTTAAACGGTCTAACAGGCTTTAATTTAGCCTATATCAAAATTAGAGATGTTTTAATTACAAAGAGCTAATTTTTTTCTTCTGGAGAGGGAGAGTTAATTTTTAATGTATCTTTCCTCTATTTGTCCTTTCCAGGAAAAAAAAATAAACAATATATAACAAAACAAAAAAAAAATCTTGAATTTTTCTAAAAAATCAACAATATAACAAAACAAAAAAAATCTTGAATTTTTCTTCTCTTCAAGTGCAGATCCTCCTGTGACCTTATTTATGAGGACACTGCAGCCAGTGGGGACTAGCTGTTATTATATTCACCCAAATTAAAGTGATTATGAGCGTTTGTAGTTATTAATATTTTATTGGATTTTTAAACATTTTATCCAATAACTGGTAAATAAAAGTAATGTTTGTATTAACAGGAGAATATCTAGTCTCATTTAAAATCTTCTTGTCATATCTCCCTACGTCCACAGAGGATTTTCTATTGCTGTTTTGTTCTTGAAGAGGTCAGCAAGGGACCCAAGATGGCACACAGATCTTTCCCAGAAGGTTTTCCTCTCTGTCGGGGTCTGGGTCAAGCTCTGCAGCTGAAGCTCTACAAATTCATCTCAGTCTTCACCCCTAAGTCCCTGATTAACTGATTCATTTTAGAATAATATCTGGGCTTATCTGTTGTTAGTTTCAAAGACTTCTGATTCCTATAGCCACCTGCTAAACAGGAAAAATCAATCACATATAAAGGTACCATGCTTTATAGCAGATGCTATGCACTAAGTCAAGAAAGCTGCTGATATCTGTGTTTGAAAAATCTCAATTTCATGATAAACCTTCCATATGGTCAATTTTTTTCCCTGGCCTGTGGTAGGTGGGTTAATGGCTTCCCGAAGATCTCCCACCCTAACCATTGGTACCTGTAAATATGTTATACTACATGACCAAAGGGACTTTGCAGATGTGATTAAGGTTCTAGACCTTAATATAAGGTGATTATCTCGGATTATCCACCTGGGTTCAATCTGATCCCATGAGTCCTTGAAAGCAGAGAACTTTCTTTGGCTCAAAGCAGAGTAGAGACGTGTCAAAAGGAAAAGCCAGAGAGAGTTGAAGCTTGAGAAGGACTTGACCTCTCATTGCTGTAGGGGGTCACATGGAAAGCATGAGAAGGAATGTGGGCAGCCTTTGTAGAAAAGACTAGCCCCAGACTGACAGCCAGTGAGGAAATGGGGATCCATTTTAAGGGTAGTAACTAAGTTAAAAATAGAGCTTTGTTTACCCTGGGAATATTAACATATAAATTCTGATAACATTATTATTATTCGTTCAGAAAACTCCAAAACAAAGCAATTATTGCATCACTACAGACCAGCTAACAGGGGGCTCAATATTTTGTGAATTCCTTACTTGCTTCTAGGATCATCCCTTCAGAGGGTTGTGACTGTTTGGCATTTAACATTTATCACGTTTAAGAAGGAAAAAGGGGACCAACAGTCTTGTAAAAGTGAAAACAGATTCTAGTTCAAGGACTCTGTATATCGTCATCTCTGTATGTGGAGGCGATAAGCTATTTTTAAATGATACTGATAGGTTGCCCTGAAACACAGACAAGCTTAAGATGCCAATCTCATTATCCAAGGTGGCAGTTTTCCTACTCGCCATTCCAACAAAGTCAGAGCCTATTGAAATGCAATTTGAGCCAAGCAGAAATTGAGACAGAGTTGTTAAGAAGGGTTCCCAGAAACAAGAAGCAGCCATAGTTTTGCAGGCAGCCGATTTCAGGGGTCAATACATTGACTGTGTCTATCTTTTTAAATCACTAAATTCTGCTTCAGGCTTTGATGTGGTCAGAGAAAAGAAGCCACAGAGAAATGTATCAGGGATGCCCTAATGATGTGCGACATGGGCTGCGGGTAGCCTGAGCCCACAGAGATGCTTCCTTGTTATTACAATTCATTGTTATTCCTTGTAATAATTGCTTATCATCATTGAATGGTTCCCTGATGTACATGAGATCATTTAGAGAATAAAAATTTTTTCAACACTGACTGTTGAAGCATATTTCTCTGATCTGTGTTATTTTTAAGATGTTCCATGTGTCTGTATTGTGATCAAACTTGTGTTTACTTTGGTTTTCAAGACTTCTCTGGTAGACATTAAGAAAGATGCATTCAATTTTTTTTTAAATGTTTACTGAAAAATGCAAATGTCTTGATATCCCCTATCCCAGAAGCCATATTAGAATAAGCATAAAAAATATAATTGCAATTGAAACAGAACTGTGTTTATATTATCTACACCCAAGTGTATTCCCAATGAGAGTAAGACTAGACACAAAGTTGAAACATATTGAGTAGATTGCTTATTTAAAGTGTTAGGACAAATAATCATATAATACCATCCCATGTGAGACGAACATAGTCTTATTAAGATTATGTGTGCAATAGCTAACTCTATAATCAGATTTCTAAATTTTATTTGGAATAGTAGAGTTACCTTTGTTGTTTTCGTACCAGATTTATAACTGTGCACCACTTTCAATCTCAACTACTACCCTTAGTCATTGTAACGTATCAAGTAACACTTTCAAAGACATATTGCATTCAAAAGGAAAAATCGTGGAGAAATGTGGAGGTTACTTCCATAACCAAGTCATTCAAGTCAACATCATCAATAATGGGACAAACTGACCTCCTGATCTCATGCACTAGGAAGAACACAGTATCATTTCTCTGATGTTTCTACCAAATATGCACAACCTGAATCTAAGCATGAAGAAATATACAAACCTAAATCGAGGGATATTCTACTGAACAACTGGCCTGTTCTATTTTTTAAATGTCAATGGCATGAAAGACAAAGAAAAATGGAAACATTGTCCCAGATTTTAAAAACTTCGAGAGGATATGACTGCTATTTGTGGAATATGATACTGGATTGCATCCTAGATCAAAAGTTGCTATAAAAGACATTACTGGGAAAACCGACAAAATTTAAGTAAGGACCGTATACTAGATCATAATATTGTATCAATATCACATTTTCTGAATGTGATCATTTTCCTATGGTTGTGAGAGAGAATGTCCCTGTTCTTAAGAAGTACACAATGCAGTATTTAAGTGGAAAAGGGCCACAAGTTCTGTGACTTACTCTCAGATGGTTTAGAAAACTAATAATAATAACAAAGATAATTAAATATATATACACAAATATATATTTAAATATATACATAGATGTTTACAATGAGAGAGAGAGGGAGAGAGAGAAAGGCATAAAGTAATAGAGCAAGTGTTTGCAAAATGTTAACAACCGGTAAATCTAAGTGAAGGATATACCTGAGTTCTCCATACTATTCTGTTTTCTAAATTAAACTCATCTGTAAGTTTAAATTATTTCAAAGTAAGAAGTTAAAATTAAATATAGTTTTAAAATAAACCTAAAAAACATATTGCAATTGTGACAACTCTGGGACTCCAACTATATATCTTGCTCCAATAGTCAAATGTTAATTCAACTGAAACTGTGTAAGCCTTTCGGATAAATTTGCTCATAGCTATTTCACACCAAGTTAAAGTTGATTCCTTATCAATGTCTCTCTTGTTTTCTTGCCAACAAATATTATGCAAGGAGGTGCTAGAAGAAAACACCACGTTGAACTGAACGATGGACCTTTGGAGAGATTTGCGCTTCCTCAAAGCAACCCAGAGGGACTGAAATTGGCAAACAGGACTAAAATGCACCCATTAGCCAAGCTGTTTACAACCCCAACTTCAGTGCCACTCTTAAGTGCAACTGACCTAGAAACAAGATGCAGTCATGGACACTTAGACCTGCCAACTCCCCAGAAATTAGCTTTATACCAAACTTTTCTTTTTTTCTTTTAAATTTTAGGGGGAAGGTAATTAGGTTTTTATTTATTTATTTGCCTATTTTAGTGGAGGTACTGGGGATTGAACCCAGGACCGCATGCATACTAAGCAAGTGCTCTACCACTGAGCTATACCCTCCCCCATACCAAACTTTTCATTAAGAAACTTGGGTGACAACTCTCTTTTTCCACTGCTGCTATACTAGTGCAGAAATACGACAATGTTGGCACTATAAAATTAAATTCTGCTTATTTAGACAAGAGCAAAGTTAATGCCATTTCATTTTTAAACAGTTCTGTTTTTAATAGTATATTTTAGAATAATCTCTCCCTCAAAAAGAAAAATACAATGTGCAGATGTATACAAATGTGAATAGAATTTCCTATTACAGAACTTGTATCTCAATTGTCAATGAATGTGCACAGTTTAGTTAGCATATTTTAAGTTGGAAAATAGAGTGTGTCAGAGAAATACATTGCACCTTAAGACTTTAATTTTCCCTATTTATGACAGCTACAGCTAGCCAATAAAAAAGAAAAGCAATAAAAATATAGAAAAGAATCCTATCCTTTCTCACCATCTGGTGCCCACAGCCATGATCCTCCCAGGGACAGGTTATAATTGCCCCCAGGGATGGAAAAAGAAGACCCACAAAATCCAGCCCTCATTATGTGAGAGATTGCTTATCACCAAGACAACAATAATCACAGGACTAAGCTACAAAATCCAGGGGCCACAAGCAAATGTGTCGGCAGCAATTATTTAACAGCCTAAAAATCAGCTCAACGAGAAATTCTGTAGTGTCCCCTGAGTCTAATGGGTGCTGGGCTCTCTTTAAAGCATTTTTTTCAAATGCTTTAAAAAGAAAGGAAACCTATGCAAAGTCTTTACAACTTTAGCAATCATCTTAAAGATCCAATACCACCATCGTGTTTTGGTATCCATTTTTTATTCAGCAGCACGTTATTTTGTAAAATTTCAAACCCTTAAGAAAAGTTACCAGAAGAGTGAAATGAACACGCATTCACCAAGATTCACCAAATGTGACACGTTTTCTTTCTCCCTCTTTCTCTCTCCCTTTCCCCTACAGATACTTATTTTCTTTCTCTTTTTTCCATATTTCTCCTTTTCTTTCCTTCTTTATTTTTCCGAACCATTTGAGAGTTCATTTCAGACATGACATTTCAATTCTAATATTTCAATATGTACCTTTTAAGAATAAAGACATTCTCCTTATAAAACCACAATATAGTTATCACACTTGCAAATTTTAATTATCAACACAATATTGTTGTCTAATATACAGTATTACTACAATATATTACTATACAGTCATACAGTAGTACTAACATACTTAAATGTTCTCAACTTTCCCCAAAATCCAGTTTCTAATGAAAGATCACACACTACATGTCTCTTTAGTCTCCTTTAATCTAAAAGAGTTCCTAATTGTTTTTTCTTGTTGTTTTTTAGTCTTCCATGACATTGATTTTTTAAAAAATTTTTATTGAAGTGTAATTGATTTACAATGTTAGTTTCAGGTGTACAGCAAAGTGATTCACTTATCCATATACATACATATATATATATATTTTCTTTTCAGATGCTGTTGACTTTTTTGGGAAGAAACCAGGCCAGTTGTTTTGGGCTTTGGCATAAATTTGGTTGGGGGGGGTACTGACCCCCAAAATAAATTTAAAATGCAATGGAATAATAACTTTGTAGTTGGATATACAGCATAGTTCTAGCAGTGACTTCGAACAAGTTTCTTAATCTTCTCTGAGCCTTGGTTTTTTGATCTGTTAAATGCGAATAATGATCCCCATTTTAAAAGGCTTTCATGAGAATTATAAATTAATGCAATCTTTCCAGAAAGCAATTTGAGAATCTGTATCAAGAGTCTTAAACATGCCTGTATTCTTGGACCCAGTAATTCTACTTCTAGCAGTTTATCCTTAGGAAATGATTAGGAATAAACAAAGACATAGGCAGCGATGTTTATTACCATGGGTGTCAAGGGAGAGGGTGGGTGAACTGTGCTACATCCTTCATCTCCTTCCTTGTCATCCTCACGCTCCTCTCTTCATCACTCACTGCTAACATTTATTAAATGTTACCCTGTGTCCAGCACTGTGCTGAGTTACAGATTGTTGTGGCAAGCTTGAAAGTCATGCTTTTCATGCTTTAGAAGAGCACTTGGTAACACGGAAAAGAAGTAAGAATACAGGGTTTAATGAGGAATCCAGACAAGTCTGTGTATACAATTAGATCCCAACTTCATTTTATGTTTACAGAATTATGTTTAGAGAGAAACCTGAAAAGAAGTACAATGAAATTTTTACACTGGGTGGGGAGTTTGGGGTAAATTTTGTTTATGACAACAAAAACAAGGAAAATTCTCATACAAATTTTGTGCCAGTATGTGCAGACCCCTGTACTTAGTGGGCATCAATTCCACTCATGGTTGATTGGCAATGACTGTCACATGGCCACTCGTAGAGGAAAGGAGGACTTGAAAATTTAATCCTTGAGGATCAGCTACTTCCCAGCTATAACTCTATAAAAATAAAGATTTCAGTGAATAGCTAGCTATCTCTGTCATATCATACAATCTATTTCAGTCTGATATTAATATAACTATGCTAGATTTCTTTTGGTTAGTTCTTGCTACACAATTATCTTTTCCTAACCTTTTATTTTCAGTCTTTCTGAAGCATTGTATATTGCCAGTAAATAGCACAAACCTGGATCTTTTTTTTTCTTTATTCTGACAATCTCTGACACTTAATTGATAAATGTAGTCCATTTATATTTACTGTAATTGCCGGTGCCTCTGCAGTTACTTCCACCGTCCTATTTATGCTTTCTGTTTTTTCCACATTTTCTATGCTTTTTTTCTTCTTTCTTGCCTAATTTAGGATTAAGTTTTTAAAATTTATTTTCTTTCCTGTTCTGTTCTGGAATTATGCATTCTATTTCTATTATTTCTATAGTTATGTAATAATTCAACATGTTAGCCTATATGTATACCTAAATTCTAGTATTATTCAATATTTCTTTCTTCCTCCTGAACAATACAAGAAATTTAGAACACTCTAAGTCTAATCAGATGCCATGTCCTCTGCTGCATATTATCAATTCACAACTTATTTTGTTGTACTCTAATTTTTATGACCCAAATTGAACACTATTATTAATTTTGACAGTCAACATGTGTTTAGATTCCCCCTTCAATTTTTACTGGTTTATTTGTTAATCATTCATTCTTATATCTCAGAACTTTATTATGGGATCTTTCTTCTTTAAGAAAGTATGGTAGCAAAGTCACAGTTTTTAACCTGGAAATACCTTTACTTTCCCCTCACTCTTAAAAGGTAATTCTCAAAATAATAATAATAATAATAAGACGAAGTCTTAATTTAAAAAATGAAGAAAGAAAAAAAAGAGTACAAGAAGAGTATAAATTTCAAAATTGAATTCCCTCCACCTACTCTCTGCTATCAGACCAAGCTATAACCATTGTTAACAGATTCTTGTATATTCTTCCATATGATTTTAAATCACATGAATGTATGTGTTATTTTACAAAAATGGGATCATAATATGCAAATTGCTGGGTTACTTACTTTTTATAGTTTGAAAATACATACTAGATATATTTCTATACCATTAGAATAACTATGTGGTATTCCATTTTAGGATTATACCATGATTTATATAATTTATTTCATCCCATTTTTATGAGTATGTTTTGCTTTTACAAGTAAAGCTGCATTAAACATTTCTTATACACATATCTTTGTCTATGAAATTGGCTTATTACATGGACTGAACTTAATGGAGACAAATAACAAGATTGTTTTGTTTTAATAAAAGATAATTTGTCTGAAGACACAATTCTAGGCTGACAGATATTTTGTTTTCCCACTTTGAAGGTATAATCCACTGTATTCTGGTTTTATTTTTGATGTTGGTAAATCTATTGTTAATGTAATTGGTTTTCATTTTTTAGTAATCTTTTGTTTTTCCTTTCTTTCTAATTGCTTTCAATTTTTCTTTGGTGTTCTGCAGTTTTATTATAAGTCTAAGACTATACTGTTTATTAGTGTTCTCAGAGCTCACTGTAGTTCTTCAACCTAAAGATTCATGTCTTTCAACAATTCTAGAAAATTCTCCATCATTACATATTTGAATATTACCTTTCCCTCATTCTTTCTGTTCTCTACTTCTGGATATTTATTTAAATATATATTGAATATTCTTATTGTATCCTCATTGTCTCTTATCCTCTCATATTTTCTGTCTCTATATCTCTTAGTGCTGAATTCTGCACAGTTTTTTCTGATTTTTCTTCCAGTTCACTTGTCCTACCTTCAGATCTGTCTAATCCTCTTAACCCATTCATTGAGTATGTAATTTCACTGATTATGTTTTTCACTTCTAGAAGTGTTATTTGAACCCTTTTAAAATATCTATTTGATTATTTTTTATATATTCTTGTTCCTTGCTCATATTTGTAATTCCATCTCATATTTCTTTTGACAATTTGACTAGTAACTCCAATTGCCCTTGGAGAAGAAATTGGATGACTGTAGAATAAGGTTAGAAAGAAACTTTTCAATGCATCTTTCTTGATGCCATTTCAGACCTACTCAATAAATGGATGAAATTCAACTTAAAAAAGATTTTTAAACATACTAATTTTATAGTTTGAATCTGGTATATCTAATATCTGAAATCCAGGAGAGTCCAATTCTGCTGTTTTTTGCTTCTGCTGACTCTAGTTTATAGTGCCTCGTTTCTTCAAGTGTTTTTCTAATTTTATATTGACTTCTTGGATGAAGTTTATCTGTGGAACTCTTAAGGAATCTGACTTGAGGGGCAAATTCCTCCAGAGAGAATTTCCAGTATCTATGGTCAAGTACCACAGTGTGTTATGAACCCAGGACCACTTCAAATTAAATCCCCTGGATGTCATAGATGATATAAATTTGAATTCTAACCACATACATAGGCAGGCTTATGTTATATATTTTCACAGGAGACGTTTTTCTCCAATTAGAGGGGAAATTGAGACAGATAAGACTCTTTTTTCCCCTTGATGCAAGCAGATTGTTTTTCTGATCTACCATTTCACTAGACTATAGCCCTTACAGGGTCCTGACTTCTTGTGAAGTTGTAGTTCCAACACTTTCCCACATGGGCCTGGAGCCCTATGTCCTGTGTCCATGTGTAGGTATTAAAAACCAGAGTTCTACTTTTTAAATCGTGATAACCACGAGTGACTTTGGGGCTCGCCTATCACTTTGGTTTCTGTTTTCTCTTCCTTTTGGCTCCTGGAAATTTCCTTTATTTTCTAGGAAGCTTATATTGTATCTAGGATTTCTAGATGCCTTATGATGGAAAGGTTTATCAGACTATCCAGTCTTTCATGTTATCTGAAGTAGAAAACCCAAGCTCTTTTAATCTTTACAACAACTTACAAATTAAGCATTATCATTCCCATTTTATTCTTGTGGAAATTGAGGCTCACACAAGATACAGGTTATATAGTTCTATCAAGTAGCAGAGTCTGGATTTGAACCCAGTACAGTCTGGCATCAAAATTCATGGTTGTTTAGATACTAAGATCCCTACTATACTGCACAGGGAACTATATTCAATATTTTGTAATAACCTATAATGAAAAAGAATATGAAAAGAAATATATATATGTAATTGAATCACTATGCTGTACACTAGAAATTAACACAACATTGTAAACTGACTATACTTCAATAAAGAAAGAAAGAAATACAAAGATCTGTTCCTTCTTACTATATTGTTTGTTGTGTGTCCTTTTCTTCTTTTAGAAGATGTTAATTATATCTATCCTCAGAAAAAATAAAATAAAAATAAAATTTTTAAAGATACTATAAGTTGAGGAAAAATCCCTTGCTTATAAAATGTATTTATTTATTTAACCTGATAAACGCTGCTATCAAAGCCCTATAGCTAAGCCAAGGCCATCCATTGTTTCTGTCAAATAGCATATGGAGAGAACTGAGTATTTTCCTGTGCACAAATGATAAATAATACCCGAGCCAAAGTATTATCATATCTTCCCTTCCCTTGACTTTGCTCTGCTTACCTTTTCCCTATGAGCCCACCATTTTCTCCACCACTGTCTCCCCAGGCTGCTACTATCTCTAAAGAGTAGTAATAAATATGATCGAGTCTCTGCTACACTTTTGGCAAGAAGGAAAATTTTCTTGGACACAGTAGATGTAGACCTTATCTGTCTATATTGTTGATGAGAAAAGCACGCTGGAGGACATGTAAGCTTTAATGAAGTCTGAATAGATTACATCTACTGCTTCCCCAGGATCAGCATGACATGGCACTCACAGCAGAAAACAGAATCAGTCTGGCACATTGACTCACCATGGGATCATAATGCTAGCCACACACTGATTTTTGCTTTCTTAAGTGCTGGAAAATTGATTGATTTATCATTTGTTCCAGTATTTTCCCAAGTATCTAAGTGTCTATAATTTCTTGGACTATAATTGTTTCCCATTTTAAAACATACACACACGCATACACGGGGGCACGTGAGCGCACATGCACACACTCACACACAGTTTTCCCTTTCTCAGGCTGTAGGGATCCTCCTGGACTCTCAAAATTAAGAGCTCTGGGGACTCTAATGAAATTCACCAAAACTTTAACTGCCCTGAGATGAATATTATCAAACCTTGCTCACTTTATTTTGTTCTCGATTGTCACTATAAGTTAGCCTAATTACAAGGAAATTGGAAAAGGGTGGTGGGCTCATCCAAGAGTCTGTCCAAGTAAATGTAGCCCAGAAAGTACTCATTCATTCATTCATTCATGTGTGCGTGCAGGCATTCACCCATTCCACACATATTTGTTGAGTGCCTACTGTGTGTCAGGCCCCGGTTTAGTTGCTAAGGATGCTTTAGTAACCCTTTTAGACAAGTCTCTGCTCTCATGGAGAAAATGATGTAATGTGGCAGTTAAATGAACAAATAAACAATTTCAGATGGCTATAAATGTTATGAAGTATTTAAAACAGATGATAAACCCAGAGAGACTGGATTGGCTGGTGGAATGCTACTTTAGAGTTTTTCAGGGATATTGGCTAAGAAAGACTTCAGAATCTGTACTATCGCTCTTTTTGATTCCCTTCCTTCCTCCCTCACTGCTTCTACTCAGTCTTCTACAATGAGTTTCCTTCATTTTACCAACCTCCAGACATTGGGATACCTCAGGGATCATTCTGAGACTTCATTTTGATCTCCATTCACTCCCTAGATCTCATCTAGCCCTTTGATTTTAAACGTATTTTGTACTTTACCCTTAAATAAACAAAGTATGTATAGAACGCTAACATTGTCTAAGAAATGGGTAGGGTAGAATACAAAAATACACATGCTTTCAAGAACTGTGACTGTCTGAGACTTTTATCCTATTTGCAATCTAACAAGATTGACTGCCACAGTTGCATGGATTCTGGCAGAAGACTCAACACACTTGGGTCTTGAAATTTCAGCTTATATTTCTTTCAACAATTAACTAATTTGACTATTAATTAATTAATGTAATTCTAATTGCCTTTGGAGAGGGGATTGAATGACTATGGAATAAGGTTAGAAAGAAGACTTTTCAATGCATCTCTTTTGATGTCATTTCAGACCTATTGATTAAATTGATAAAATTAAACTTAAAACAACTTTTAAAATACATTAATCTTATAGTTTAAATTTGACACATCTAATATCTAAAATTCTGGAGGGTCGAATGTATCTAGAATCAGTCCTCTTGTCATTACCTCCCTGCTCCATGCCCATCCTTGTTTCTTTTGGATTAGTTTTTCAACAGTTTCCTATCGGCATAATTGCATGCCTACATGAGATTGTCTACACTGCAGTCAGAGTGATCCTTTTAAAGTGTGCAAGATTATGTCCCTGTAAGATCAAGGCACTTCTTTGCTCAAAACTCTCTGATCACAAAGGAGAGATAAAAGGGATTTATTACTCACAGAAATAGCCTCATTAGTCAAGAGAATTGGCATTTGAGCCAGTTCCACAAGCTCCAGTTCCAAGGATGGCATGAAAAGGACCATGTAATGCCTGCGCATGCAGTGGGCTACATTACAGGAAAGGAACTGTGAGCTTAGGGAATCTGAATATTTTATAATGGGCAGTAAACCTGCCTGCCCTATGCTCCCAAGGGAGACACTATCTCTACCTTCCAAGGCTGTTAGCTATACAAACATCCTTGAAAAGATAGTCTGGAACAAAGGCAATCTGTGACTCTTAGTTCAGAAGCTAGGCAGAAACATGAGAGAACCATGGAGAATGATCTCCCGACATGTCTTCGCTTGCACTCTTTTTTAAATGGAAGGATAAACAAAAATTTCTTTATTGAAGTATAATTGATTTATAATATTGGGTTAGTTTCAGGTATACAGCCAATTGATAAAGTTATTTTTCTTTCAGATTATTTTCCATTATAGGTTACTGCAAGATTTCAAATACAGTTCCCTGTGCTATATAGTAAATTCTGTTGCTTATCTATTGCATGTATAGTAGTTTGTATTTGTTAATCTCATACCCTAATTTATTCCCCGCCTTTTCCCTTTGGTAACCGTAAGTTTGTTTTCTATGTCTGTAAGTCTATTTCTATTTTGTAAATAAGTTCATTTGTATCATTATTTTAGATTCCACATATAAGTGCTATCATATGATATTTGTCTTCCTTTGCTTGACTTACTTCATTTAGTATTATAATCTCTAGGTCCATCCACGTTGCTGCAATTGGCATGATTTAATTCTTTCTTATGGCTGAGTAGTATTCCATTGTATATATATACATCACATCTTTATCCATTCAACTGTTAATGGACATTTAGGTTGCTTCCATGTCTTGGCTATTGTTAAGTAGTGCTGCTATGAACATTGGGGTGCATGTGTCTTTCCGAATTAGTTTTTGTCTTTTCTGGTTATATGCCCAAGAGTAGGATTGCTGGATCTTATGGTAACTCTATTTTTAGTTTTTTAAGGAACCTCCATACTGTTTTCCATAGTGACTGCACCAATTTACATTCCCACCAACAGTGTAAGAGGGTTCCTTTTTCTCCACACCCTCTCCAGCATTTATTATTTGTAAACATTTTTATGATGACCATTCTGACCGGTGTGAGGTGATACCTCATTGTGGTTTTGATTTACATTTCTCTGATAATTAGTGATATTGAGCACTTTTTCATGTGCCTGTTGGTGATCTATATGTCTTCATTGGAGAAATGTCTAGATCTTCTGCCCCCTTTTTTCCTGTTGTTTGTTCTTCTGTTAAGGAGTTGTATGAGCTGTTTGCATATTTTGGATATTAACCCCTTGTGGGTGTCTTCATTTGCAAATATTTTTTCCCATTCTGTAAGTTGTCTTTTTGTTTTGTTGATGGTTTCCTTTGCTGTGCAAAAGCTTTAAGTTTGATTAGGTCCCATTTGTTTCTTTTGCTTTTTATTCTTTTGCCTTGGGAGACTGATCTAAGAAAATATTGCTACGATTTATGTCTGTGAATGAAAAACATTTTTTAAAGTTACTGAGAGACAGAGGGAACAAGGTGGGAGGGGCAAGTATAGAAGCTAGATATATTCTCTGAATATATCTTGTTTTGTATATTTGATTTTGAAACTCTTTACTTTAATTAGAAAGCAAAATTACATTTTAAAAAAGCAATCCCTAAAAACCAAAAACTACATGAAACAAATGAACCAAATTGTCTATTGAATCCGCAGAAAAACCACACAGAGAATAATGATTTCAAGTTACTATTTTTAAGTACAGTAATTTATCTACATCTCCCTAGGGGTTTTCTCTAGAGGCAAAAGGAAATCCAAAAACACCTTAACTCCTTTCAGCAATCATGTTAGTGCTAGTGTTGGTATTGGTATTCTGAGACTGTTTCATGTAATTTGTTGATGAAATTGGGAACCAAAATTTTTGGCATAAGAAAATAAGTAAAGATGCAGATTGAATATCAAGAGGTTAAATAAAACCCTGTAGTCCTGAATTTGAATTAGAAGCGTTATGTGTGACTTTACGATGTAGTTCATCTTTATAGAAAAAAGCATATATGTATTTCCAAGCTCTGTCATTGAAAAGGTATAGAAACAATGACCTTTGTTGAGTCCCTTGGGAGTTGGACTCTTCCTCTGCCAATGCTTGCTTGCTCTCCCCGCCTCTCCCAAGTGTCCATCCCTAGGGTGCTCCCTAATGAACACCCTGCATTCTAACAATCAGCCATGGAAAACGCCGGGTCCTTAACATTGAACAGTCCTTCCTCTTCTGACATGTCCCAAAACGACTCCATCCAAGGACTGCTAACCTGAATGTCAATTATAAAGCCCCCCATTTCCAAAAATCCTTCCATAATAGAACACTTACCAATCAGACAGCGTCTAAGCATTTCTTCCTTTTCCTCTATAAAACGTCCTCTCTAACATCCTTGAACCCAGGCTGAAATGAAAATGATGGTAGATGGGTTCCGTTGCCGCGAATGTATGAATGAAGAGCTAGTGTTCATTTTGTCTGGGACTTTGACACATCTCAGAGTCAGCTTCCCAGGGAACCCAACCTGTGACAATTTATCTATTCATTTGCTTGTTGTCTGTCTCCCCCAACATTCCCTGAGAGTAGTAGGGGCCCTCGGTGTCTCCTATTTCTCCAGCCAGTTAGGACAGTGCCTCCCACTGGAAGGTGCTTGATAGCTATTATGCTGGATAAGCGAGTGAAATGACATTTATACTGAGACCTGAATGACAAGGAGATAGGAGGTACAGATCACGTGGAAGGGCATTTGGGGTGCTGGGAACAGCAAGTAAAATTGCAGAAAGAGCTCTTTCCTTCCCATTTTGGTTCCAGTTCTTTGAAACTGTAATTAAGTATTTGGGACAGTTCAAAGATTTTTGTTGGGTCTTTGTTTGGGTATTTTTTTCCTATTTCTTCCTCACTCCAGTTCCAGGATGACTTGATTTTTATAAATTTAGCCAAAAGCCTACAGACCGGCATATAACTCAACAATCTTAACTTTCTGTTAATGAGCCCTTATCAAACCTCAGTTGGTGCCCCCCCCATTATTTATACTTCAGTGCTCCCCAAAACATTTATTTGTGGGAAGACATGGTAGTTGATATGAACTTGGCTTCAAGGAGCTTAGTATCTGTCAGGAATCTGTTTCACCATTACCCCAGGGAGGAGACCAGCATCTTTCTGGGTCCACAGCCCCAGGGACAGAGGGGAGACTCAGGTGAGAGTCGTCTGGAAAGGCTTTTCTGGGAATGCCAGGCTCCTGCCACTCCTTGCCACTCACACACATTCTGTGCACAGCCTGACTACATGTATTTTGGTTTCTGCTTTTTTTTTTCTCTAATGCTTTTTATTAAAGTAAAATTTGCACATGGTTAAAACATCAAATACTCTAAACTGGTTTATCTTACCCTTCCCACAGTACTCTACCTCAATTTATTCCTCCTTTGACTCTTGGATTATCTTCTGAGGTTTATCTTTATATCTCTGACTAATCTGCTTCTACCACTGTTTACTTATCACTTTTAGATATTCTCTGTTCACTTACTGGCACAACAGTTGAGGATTTTGCTCAGTTACACAACACGCCCCCCCACCTCTTCCTCTTCAAATATGATTAGAGCCTATTTTTAGCTCATTCATTGATTTTCTTTGTATTTCTTTCTTTTGCAGGTTGCAAGCTTTTATGAAAAGACTGATAAGCTTTTATTATCCTACGTAAGAAGGAGGAACTAGAAAAATGGATTAAGGACTATGTATACTTGGATAGGTCTTGTTGACTGGCTGAATTTCATCCACTTTAGGGTGAATAGGCTATTGCTTTGGGGACCCCTAAATGCTAGATGCCCTCATGTTTGCACGTGGGACTTAATGCTGCTACTGCCTTCATCTACCCTGCTTCCCCCTTCCCTGGCCAGATTATTCATTAGATGTAGTTAGAGAGCAACCTGTCAATTTTTAATATTTTGTTGTGTTATTATTATTATTATTGCTGTTATTATTATTGCTCATTGTGCTTAGACACTAGATGCCTGGCAGCTGGACATCCTGGGTGAAGTGTGAGAGAGATGGGGGGCACCACTTCCTCTGTGGCAATCTGGTTGTCCTTTTCACTTCCACTGAGCCTGCTGGCTCCCAGCTCTCCGGGTGTGCGCCGTCCTTGCCTGCAGCCTGTGCTGCACGAATTCTAGGCCAGCAAGCTCTCTTCCCCATCACAACTGTCTTCGGCCTTCCATCAGCTGTCCTCTCCCTGGAACTTACTGGAGTCCTTCATGCACGGATACGCCCCACTCCTGCCACACACTCCTGACTGTTCATGCTCTCTTCTTTGTTATTGGCTTATATGTTTTTCCCCCTATTCCTTTATTATCATTTTAATGGAGTGTCAGAAGGAATAGGAAATAAACAGTCCACTCTCTTGAACTGGAGGCTTACAACGTATTTTACCATTAAAAATGCTCACGAGGTGACGCTGATAACCACCTCCCCCTCCCTCCCTTGGAGTCTCACTGTTGACCTAAACACAGTCTGGTCCTCCCACCCCTAGTCTTCCCCCGCTCAGTAAAAGGTTCTTACCAACATCCCCCTAGCTGGTCACAAAGCCGAGTTTCATCTGACTCCTTCTTTATCCTCAATCCCCACATCTAATCCTCTAGTAAGCGCTGTCATTTCTACCACTTAAAAGCATCTCCTGGGCAAAAAGGGAAATCTGTCAGCCAAACTGCTAAAAATCCTAATTAAAAGCAAAAACACATTAAAAGAATAGCACACTCTCACCAGGACTCTAATTATCAGAGAAATGCAAATGCAAATCAAATCTACAGTGAGGTATCACCTCACACAAGTCAGAACAGCCATCATTCAAAAGTCTACAAATGATAAATGCTGGAGAGGGTGTGGAGAAAAGGGAACTCTCCTACACTGCTGGTGGGAATGTAGTTTGGTGCAGCCATTACGGAAAGCAGTATGGAGATTCCACAAAAAACTGAAAATAAACTTACCTTATGATCCAACAATCCCACTCCTGGCCATACATCCAGAAAAGTTGAAAACTTTAATTTGAAAAAAATACATGCACTGTAATGTTCATAGCAGCACTAGTCACAATAACCAAGACATGGAAGTAACCTAAGTGTCCATAACAGATGACTAGAAAAAGATGTGATATATATATATATACACACACACATATACACATATACATATATACATACATACACACAATGGAATATTATGCAGCCACAAAAATGAAACCATGCCATTTGCAGCATGGGTGGACCTACAGATTATCATACTAAGTGAAGTAACTCAGACAAAGACAAATATCATATGATATCACTTACATGTGGAATCTAAAAAATAATACAAATGAATCTATACACAAAACAGAAATAGACTCAGACATAGAAAACAAACTTATGGTTACCAAAGGAGAAAGGGATGGGGAGAGATAAATTAGGAGTATGGGATTAACAGGTATAAACTACTATACATAAAATAGATAAGCAACAGCACTTACTATATAGCACAGGGAGCTATACTTAATATCTTGTAATACCTATAATGGAAAAGAATTTGAAAAAAGAATATATATATATATATATGTATTGTATATATATATGTATCTATGTGTATATAACTGAGTCACTTTGCTGTACACCTGAAACTAAGACAATGTTGCAAATCAACTACACTTGAATTAAAATAATAAAAATAAATTAAAATATAGCTCAGTTTTAGAGTGTGTGCTTAGCATACACAAGGTCCCGGGTTCAGTCCCCAGAACCTCCACTGAAATAAATACATATGTAAATAACCTAATTACCTCCCCTCCACCCCCAATTTATTTAATAAAAATAAAAATACTAGCAGGAAACATATAAGCACTCTTTTATAAAAGTGTAGAATGGCCTAAGTTGATCCAGAACCCAAAGCCATAAAAGAAATGATTGAAATTAATGACAAAAAATTAAATATTTCTGTATAGCATAATAGTACCATACGCAAAGTCAAAAGACAAGCAACAAACTGGAAAAAAAGATGATTACAATTCAAATGATATATATAAAGAGCTTCTAAGAATCAAAAATACAGTGCCAACAGCCTGAATGAAAAATTGTTGGAGGTTATGAGCAGGTAGTTCACAGAGAAGGAAACACAAATAGCTTTTTTTGAGGGGAATAGATTTATTTTCCCATATTGGCAAATATTTATTGAGAAACTATCATGCCACTTCCTCTAGTTAATAAATGATGAACATGATAGTCATGGCTCTTACACATGGGAAAAAAATGTTCAACCTTGCTCATAATAAAAGAAAGAAAGAATTAAAACTACACTGAGAAATTCTTCATTTATCAGGTTCACAAGCTCCAAAAATTTGATAATCCAATAACTGGTAAAGATGTGAGGGAAAGTCTCTCTCAAACATTGCCGGTTGGGATTGTAAGTGGGTAGGACCCCTGGGAGGGGTGAATAACAACGTCTGTCAAAACTACAAATGCCCCCAGCAATTCCACTTCTAGGAACTTGGCCTCCAGATATGCTCACACAGGCACAAATTGGCATATGCAGCATTGTTTGTAATGGCGAAAGTTTGGAGACAACATAAATGCCCATCACTAGGGAAGAAGTTCCATAAATTATAGCCCGTGCATTCAGTGGAACACTATGCAGTCATCAAAATGAATGAGCCTTCTGTTTAGATAATAGTATGGACTGAGCTTCAAGATACATCAAGAAAAAAAAAGCAAGATAGAGAACGCTACATAAAACATAATTTCATTTGTGGAAATGCATTTTCTTACATATGAAAGCAAAATCTCTGAAAGAATATATAAGCAATGGATACAGTGTGTTACTTCTGGGGAGAACTAGGTGGTTGTTAGAAGAGAAACTTTGACTGCATGTCTTGTTGTACCTTTTGAATTTTGAATCATGTCAATGTATTGCCTATCCAAAACAAATTTTTAGACAGATTTTAATAAAATCAAGTATATCTCCAAACTGCCTATTCCGCCCCATCTCCATTGCCACTTCTGTTTTCTTAATGACTCAGCGACTTAAATGGGTCCTCCTGCAAGGAACCTTCCCTAACTATTCTTTTCTTTCTAAGTAGTTTTCTATCTCTGCATCATGTTCTTTCCCATCACTACACTCAGTGATAAAAAATACTACAAAGGTAATTAACGCTTTGTTCCATTCATTCATTCATCCACCCATCTCTGGTCAACTGCTTCCCTGCTCCATGAGGGCAGGAAATTCTTAATGATTGATTCATCGTTGTAAACCTACCACTTAGGTACTATCAATGTTTGTCACATGATTGAAAGTTTACAAAGAATGAGATTGTCTCACATTGATATTCGTCTCAGCAAGGTGGATCAGGGTGGACACTATTGCTCTCAGTTTCTACATGAGGAAATTAAGGCTCAGGAAGGATTCATCTGAGTCCATACAGCTGGTATAGTGGCAAAGCTGAAACTTCTGCTCCCAATCCAGGGCTCTTTATGACAGCAAATCTATACCCATCACAATCTTAGTGACCACCCTGCTGGAGTCCCACCACCACCCCGACCCCAAGGTACCCATCCTTACCCCAAGGTACTCCAGGTAGATTTCCAGGCTGTCATCCACAAATGTAGAGGTTCTTAACAGGGACCCCCCCCCCCGCCACCAGTGGATTTCAGATGTATTTATTTAATGGAGGTACTGGGGAACTGAATCCAGAATCTGGTGCATGCTAAGCATGAGCTCTTACCACTTGAGCTATACCCTCCACCAAAGCCATCAAGGTTTTTAGCAGCTTCTCAAAGAGTCTGTGACATATCTCCACCAAATGAGTTCCCACATCACAGATTCACCCACTACAGTTCAGAAGATGTTCATCTTGCCAGACAGTGGGGTTGTCAAGGAATCTGAAACTCTGGCTTTGGGATTACAAGTATAAGCCATGGCAATGGCGTTGATGAGGACAGAAAAACAGAATCAACAGAACTGAATGCCTCATCCTCAGCACCACCTTAACATCTCCATTCTTATTCCCAGTTATCCCCGAAAGACCAGAAAACACGTCCCTTTGTTTATTTACCCTCTGAAGCAATGAAGCATTCAAAAAACAATCTGTAAAATATTTTGCATCTTTGTCTCTCATAATAATTTAGCCTACCACGAAGTGCACCACCGGATCTGTAGACCAGTGCAAAATCCAGTTACAAGACTTGAATCTTGTACAGTCAGCGGTCTGTCATAACCCTCGGCTTCTCAATCACAGATTCAACCAGCCGCAGATGGAAAATACATTCTCCCTAAAATTCCCAAAAGTTCCAAAAAGCAAAATTTAAATTTTCCAGGCGCTGGCAACTATTTACATAGTATTTACATTGTATTTACAACTATTTACATAGCATTTACATTGTATTAGTTATTATAAGTAACCTAGCAATGATTTAAAGTATTCGGGAGGATGTGTGTGGGTTATATGCAAACATATTTTATATAAGGGACTTAATTATCCACAGATTTTGGTATGGGGGTAGGGGGATGGTCCTGGAGCCAATCCCAGGAGGATACCCAGGAATGACTCTAATTTACTTCTTCCAGACAATTTCCTTATCGACTTCAAGGCTTTTGTGAGGAACAAATTAACAATTGCTCAATATATTGTGAAGCAGAGTGGAGAAGGCAGCCTCTAGACAGAAAGATCGACAAAACAATAGTTTCTCTTCTTTAGTATTCCCCCATCTCCTCTTCCAATCCTCTTTCCTCCCCTCTTTGGGGAGAGAACCAAGGCTGATTTCTCTTCCTGCATTACCAATATCCTCTTCTTGACAAAAACACCCTCAGGGTGAAACTCTGCTGCTCTGGAAATAAGACAGTCTTGAGCTAGAAATAAACCTAACTGGCATGCATATTTTCTATGTAGCTTTGGGCAAGTCATACGCTCTGTCTGAAGCCCAGTTTTCTCATCCATAAAATAGGAGTAATACTCAAATTTGTGGGTAGTGCCAGACCCTTAAGCATTCAGTAATGGTGGTTATTATTGTAACTGTGTGCTGTTTCCAGCCCAGGCCCTCGGCCAGATTCTCTTCTGTGGAGCAGCCCGGAACTATGTCTGCATAGAGAACAAATAAACAGAAGTAGGAACGTGTAATGGAAATGGAATCATACAGTACGTAATATTTTGTGTAACGCTTCTTTCATTCAGCATAATATTTTGCAATTCATCTATGTCCTAGGTATATCAACAGTGGATATATTCCATTGTATGAATATATCACCGTTTCTTTAGCCATTCTGTTGATGCACATCTAAGCTGTTTCCAGATTTTGCCCATTATGAATACAGCTACTAAGACTATTTCAGTACAAGTCTTTCTTTGAACGTGTTTTCATTTCTCTTGGGTAAATACCTAGGAGTGGGTCATCGGAAAGGTGCATTTTTCACTCACTATTTCCCACTCCTGTCAACAATCCATGAACATTCCAGATGCTCCACAGCCTTACCAACAGGAAGTGGGTTTTGTTCCACCAGTCATCATGTAGAAGGAAGAATTTGCTGAAGCGAAAACTCCTCTCTTTCTTTTTGATGTCAACTTCCTCATTAGATTTTTGAGGCCTCATGTGGCTCTCTAAGAACTCTTCCACAATCTCTAGTCAGTTTTGAAGACAAGTAACCTCTAGCCAGAGAGGAACTCACCTGAACAAATTTGGATTTGTTGAAATAAACAGAAGATGCATGAAAACAAAACTTGATCAGCCTCCCAGACATCATGAGAATCACTGAGACTTGTCCCCTGAAAAAAATGCACAGCCTACAAGTTGAAATTATGTTTTATTCAGTGGGCTTTTTGACGACTTAAGCCCGGGAGACAGCCTCTCAGATAGCACTGAGGGACAGTTCCAAAGAGGTAAGGGAGGAGCCAGAATATATAGGAGTTTTCAAAAACAAACCAGGTAGTTGACCATCAAAAGATTTCTGCTAATTAAAGAAAAAAACAAGCATCTCAAGGTAGCAAATTTGACAGTTTTCTATGTATGGGAAGATGCAAGAGTCTGGGCTCATAAAAATCATTCCTTTGATATGCACCTTAGCTATCTAAGGCCAGTATCTTGCTTTTCTTCATCCTGAATCCCGTGAGGGTGCACAGTCGGATCAGCTGCAGTGGCTGAAGGCTTGATGGCCACAACATCCTTGGTTGACTGATATGTCAGGTGACATTTTTCAGCCACAGACTCAAGTTACTTGACTGGTCTATTTTTTTAAAATATTTTTGTTGGGGGAAGTAATCAGGTTTATTTATTTATTTATTTTTAGAGGAGGTACTGGGGATTGAACCCAGGACCTTGTGAATGCTAAGCATGCACTCTACCACTTGAGCTGTACCCTCCCCTCACCCCAGATTGGTCTATTTGAAATCTAATTTCCTGAATAAATATTGAAGTGCTATTTGTTCAGTAATTCAGGATTGACTAGATACCAAACCTCATCTGTTAACTAAATCCCATTTGGACAAGCCCCTTCCAGGTTTATGAAATCCATTGCAAGGGAGGATTTGAAATTCCCGTTACCAACAAGCTTAACTCGGGCAAGATGGCTCCGAGCCTCACAAAATTTTGTAGGAGGAAGGGGCCCTGAGGTTCACCTCGCCCAGCGGATCTCAAACTCTAATATGCATAAGAAACAGCTAGAATTGGCAGACTGGTCAGACTCAGACTTACTCTGTAGGTTGGGGTCCAGGAATTTTCATTTTTCAGCCAAAGCAAGCCTCTACCTGTTTCTCACCCCAGTTGTCTGAAGATCTCAGACCACATTTGGGAAAAACTGATTTAATCTAAACATCTTCCCCAACAAAAAACCAGTTTATGGCAGAATATTTAAGAGGCACCACAACAAAAAAAGGAAAACTGATTTCTTTCATTTTATTACTCTTGGAATCTCCTAGGCCCAGCTGCCTTGAAGGAGAAAAAAAAAAATGTAGTATATTTAAAAATCTATTTGCAAAGCTTCTCCCATTGTACAGTTTCTTATTTTTGAGTTGTTAAAATTCACTATTTTGGGGAGGAGGTAATTAGGTTTATTTACTCATTTATTTATTTTTTTAATGGAAATACTGGGGATTGAACCCAGGACCTTGTGCATGCTAAGCATGTGCTCTACCACTGAGGTATTACCCTCTCCATGATTGCTTATAAATTTGTAAAATAGTTACTAAATAGACCAAAATTCCTTTAGTCTTTAGATAGCATTTCTGTAGGAAGAGTTGAAACATTGCTTTTTAACAGAGTTGAGTTATATTTGACTTAAAACCTTTACCAGAAAGAGGCATGTAAATACCAGCACATCTATAGGATGTGCTATTGTTCCCTTGTGAAAATTTGGAAGGAGATTCATTCTTGATTGTACCAATGACTGATAGTCCCCAGGTGATGAATCCAGTGATGTCTGCAGTCACCATGCAGCTGCTCCACTGTGTTAACAATGAAGTTGGCTCCATTTGCTTGCTTTATTCTGCTGCAGGACATAAAATATATTACGTGATTATGCAGGTATCCCTCAAACGAAAGAACGTATGCATTCCAAAAAAAAAAAAAAAAAAAAAAGCGTGCTGTAAAGTAAATTTGGATTAAATGAATCTGACTTAACCCATTGACTTCTATTATAGAATCAGAAATACTTACCGCAGGGGTGGGAAAATTGGTCCTTGGATGTAATACATTTATACTTAATAATGCAGCAGCGCCTGTAATGAGACATATTCAAAGGGAAAACAATAACTCTCTGATAAAATATTAACAATAATGCATTCATACTGAATATAAGTCACATTATTTTAAAACCACTGCAAGTAGAACTCTAAACAGCACCACATTCCAGAAGCTTGATTGTCTGCTTCACATGTGGTTTCCAAGATGCAATCAGCTATTAAACTTCCAGTTTCCCAGCCCTAAACTACAAAATACTCCATAAAAAATGTTTATTGTCCAAAGTAATTATTTTACCATTTATGCCCCATTCTGAAGTGGGGGAAGAATATTAGTGCTCTCCTGCCCTTGAAAATTGATCCAAGGCAAGCCCACATTACCTACTTGATTTGAGTTTCAGATAGGATTGCCAGATAAAATACAGCGTACCCAGGTAAATTTGAATTTCAAATAAACAATGAATATGTTTTTAGTATAACAGTTGGGACATACTTATACTAAAAAGTTATTCACTGCTTATCTGAAATTCCAATTTAACTGGATGACTGGTCCTTTTATTTGCTAAATCTGGTGACCTTTAATGGTTAGGTCCTACCAGGGTGATTATTTCTATTTGTCCTAATTTATTTCTATTTCCGTATTAAAACACAGTTGTTAAATTATTACTTTAAAATAAAGGTGTCCTCTGAGACATCCCAAAATAAACCTTAGTGTGTTAGAGGAAAATGAATACTTCTTATATTGATCTGCTTCTCACCATATGTTGCCTTAGCCTTATTTAGATATTTTAACTCTTACCTATATTGCATTCAACATCATGCATGGAGAAATACCGAGGGAGTCTATAAGCTCTTGGTGACCTACGTGAAAAAGAAAGACATGAACAGGAGGGAACAAGATAGGGAAAACTCTAAAACAAAAGACCAATTCTCTGAACTAGTGTCATATAGGTAGAGATTTCCACCTCCTGAACATTTAGGGGCCTGAATAAGAAATGATACCTGCAATTAGCTGATAAATTTGAAGAATTTAGTGAAATATTATTTATATATTATTTATCCAAAATGTGATTTAGTTAAGCTCAAATAATTTTTTTCTTACAATTTTTCAAATCCCTTTTAAATGGAGAAAAGCTCTGTATTCCACTATGGAGTTATGTTTAGGCTGTGTTGTTAAGGAAAATGCAAAGAGTAATGGAAAGGGAAGATTATTTATATATAACTACATGGCTTTATTTTCAAAAAGAAACTATGAAGCATACACCAAAAACTGATAAAAATGGTAACCTATGGAGGAAAACGGGGAAATGATCGACGCCAGATCTTCTTGAATGTATCTTGTTTCATAGATTTCACTTTGGAAACACAAGTGAGTTACATTTTTAAAAAGTAAATCAGGAATTAAAAAGGCACTCCTTAAATATTAAAAAAAAAAAAAAAGAAAGAAACAAATGAACCTGATGTACCCCCAAATTCCCATCATAATCACTGAGAATCATTTGAAGTTTCTTTAAAACAATATTTTTGAGGTGGGACTCCTGGATTGGCAGAGTGAGGATCTCCATAAATCTATACTTCCAAAGAAGGAATTAAAACAAAAGCAACAATTGTCAAAATAAACTTTTTTTTTTCAGAACTTTGGAAATTAACCAAAGGCTTACAATAATCCGAAAAACAGTCATTCAAGATAAACTACTTAAACCTCAGTAAGTACAGTGAGTTTGTAACAGTTTAACTTGTCTTGTTTTTATATACCTCACCCCAGCATCTGTAGAACACAACAACAGTAATATTCATATTCTTTTCAGGTGCACATGGAACTTTCTATAAGTTAAATCATACATTAGGCCATATTACAAGTCTTAATACATTTAAAAGGAGTGAAATCTTACAAAGCATGTTCTCTAACCACAATGAAACGAAATTAGAAATCAATAGCAGAAGAAAATTGGGAAATTCACAAATATGTGGAAATTAAACAACCACTCCTAAATGACCAATGAGTCAAAGAAGAAATCGGAAAAGAAATTAGAAAATACTTTGAGATGAATGAAAATGAAAATACATTGTACCAAAAGTTTTTGGAAGCAGCTAAAGATGTACTTAGAAAGAAATGTATAGCTGTAAATACCCACATTAGAAAAGAAGAAATATTTCAAATCAATAACCCCACCTTCCATCATAAGACACTGAAGAAAGAAGAGCAAACTAAACCAAAGCAAGCAGAAGGATGAAAACAGGAAAGGTTTGAGAAGAAATAGATGAAACAGACAATAGAAAAACACTGGAGAAAAATCAATAAACCCAAAGTTGGTTCTTTGAAAAGATCAATAAAATTGGCAAACCTTTAACTGGACTGACCAAGAAAAATAAGAAAATACTCAAATTACTAAAATCAGGATAAAAGAGGCACCATCACTACCAATCTTACAGAAATAAAATGAATTATAAAAGAATACTATGAACAACTGTATACCAACAAATTAGGTATCTTAGGAGTATTGGACAAATTCCTAGAAAAACATAAATTACCAAATCTGACTTGAGAAGAAATAGAAAATCTGAATCGACCTACAGAGGTAAAGACATTGAATTAGTAATTTACAAATTACTCCAAAGAAAATTCCAGGCCCAGATGGCTGCTCTGGTGAATCCTACCAAACTTTCAAAAAAAAAAAAAAATTAATATCAATCTTTCACAAACTCTTTCACAAATTAGATGAAGGACCCAGCAATTCTATTCCTAAGCATATTCTCAAGAGAAATGAAAACATATCTGCATAAAAACTTGTACATGAATGTTCATAGCAACATTATTCCTAATAATAACATTAACATAATGTTAACAATATGTTATAATAACATTATGAGGAAAATATATGACATTATAATAATATAATGTTGAAACATTATAATAATAACATTATGGGGGAAAAAAGGTGGAAACATCCCCAAATGTCCATAAATTGATGAATGGATAAACAAAATATGGTATATCTATAGAATAGAATATTATTAAAAAGGATGAAATACTTTTACATTCGACAACGTGGATGAACCTTGAAAACATTATGCTATATGACTCAGCCACAAAAGACCACATATTTTGTGATTCCATTAGTATTCCATTAATATGAAATGTTCACAACAGGCATAGAAACAGAAAGTAGATACATAGCTGCCTGGGGCTGGTAGCAGGGTAGCAAGAATGAGGAGGGTCTGATAATGGGTATGGGTTTTTTGGAGGGGGCTGATGAAAATGTTGGGGGCATGAAACTGTTATGAAAATGACAGGCCAGCAACACAAGCACCACTCAGAGGGTTGGAGTACTCAGATTTATTATGCCAGTGGGCTCAGAGGGGCTTCTGCTCCGAAGCTCTGAGCACCTCCAAGACGTGTGCATGAGTTTTTATAGGGTTAATTACAAGCTTGGGGTATTCGGCCAACAGGCATGGAACAGCTTTAGCAGCATCATTATCACAAAAGTGGAGGCAGGGAGGCAGCAAACCAACATTTCAAGACCAGATATGTCTCTTTGAAAATCCAGCTGGATAGCAAAAAAAAAAAAACCATGAGCAGGGAATCAGCAAACCGACACTTAGTAACTTAGATTTACGAGTTAGCCCAGCAGAACTCAGATCAGTAATCCGACACTTGTTACACTTAGATTTGTGAGTTATCTTGTTAGCACAGCCCGGCTTTTCCTTCTCGAAACCAAATTTTATGGCAAAGGAGAAAAAAGATACAAATATAAAATTAAGGGGAAACCTTACAATCTTAAACTTGAAGTGGAACTATCCATATAAATTTGTGATCCGTTTTCTTTTTCTGAAAAATACATAATTCCTAGCTCTGTCCACTAACAAAGGAGTAGATATTATGACAACTCAGTGCCCAGACTGTGATATCTAAATCTACTTTCCACTAAAAGGAGCCAAAGCTCCTTAAAGAAAGAGCTGATTCCAACGTTAGGGGAAGAAATTGACAAGGTTAGCCTAAAACACCTTGTGCCATAGCCAAGAAAGCTATCAAAGTCTACCGAAGTTTTGTCAAAATGACACAGAAACCAACTTGAGGACACTTCCAGTGGCCAAAGAGGGGAAAATTTGAGCATCAATAGTGAATGCAAAGGGTTACAACACATCAAATATATAAAAATCCATACATCATAGAGATGCTAACAAAAAAAACAACTTCATTAGTCAACTTTGCTAGGGTTATTATTATTATTTGGAATACAGATATAAAGAGATGTGCTGGGCAGAATCATCAAAACGGCCTCCGAAAATTCCTATCCCGGGTTTATTCAAACACTGAACTAGGTTTTGCTGTGAAAAGACTTTGCAGAAGTAATCAAAGTCTCAAATTAGTTAATCTTAAAATACAGAGACTTATCACAGTGGGCTTGATCAGGTCAGCCCTTTAAAAACAGGGAGTTTTGGAGGGGAAGGTCATAGCTCAGTGGTACAGCACATGCTTAGCATGCACAAGGTCCTGGTTTCAATCCCCAGTACCTCCATTAAAATATAAGTAAATAAATAGACCTAATTCTCCCCCGACAACAAAAAATTAAAATGAAATTAAATAAGTACTTTAAAATCAAATAAACAAACAAACAAAAAAAGCAGGGAGTTTTCTCCAGCTGGCGGCAGAAGAGGAAGTGAGAGATTCAAAGCGTGAGAAGGACTCCATGGCCACTGTTGGTCTGAAGATGGAGGGAGCCACATGAGAAGGAATGCAGGTGGTCTCTCGGAGCACAGAGAGGCCCCAGCTGACAACCAGCAAAGAAACAGGGATCTCAGACTCATAATAGCAAGGAACTAGATTCTGCCAAAACCTGAATTAGCTTGGAAGCAGATTCTTCTCCTGAATAAGATTTCAGCTCAACTAATACCTTGACTTTGGCCCTGTGAGACCCTAAGCAGAGACTGACTGGACTTTTGACCTTTAGAACTGTGAGATAAGAAATGAGTGTTATTTTAATTTGCTACATTTGTGGTGATTTGTTATGCAGCATGAGGAAACTAATAAAGAGGGAACAAATCAGAATGTATCCTACTTTTTCTGTACAAACTGTATTTCAAGGTGTCTTAATCAGCTCACACTGCTAAACAAGTTACTACAGACTGAGTGGCTTAAATAGCAAACATTTATTTCTCATGGTTCCGAAGGCTGGGATGTCCAAGATCAAGGTGCTTGCAGATCCATTGTCTGGTAAGGACCTGTCTCCTAGTTTGCGGACTGCGATCTTCTTGCCATCTTCACATGGCAGAGAGCAGAGAGAGAGGAAGCAAGCGCTCTTGTTTCTCTCTCTCTCTCTCTCTTTTTTTTTTTTTAAAGTGAAAGCAAATTTATTTAGAGAGATACACATTCCATAGGCAGAATGCCGTCCATCTCAGAAGGGAGAACGGCCTCCTGTCTCTTCTTATAAGGGCACTACTCCCATTCATGAAGGCTCCATTCTCATGACCTAATCATTTCCCAAAGGCCCCCATCTCCAAAACCCAACACATTGGAAATTAGGGTTTCAACTTTTGAATTTGAGGGTACACAGACATGCAGTCTATAACATAAAGTAATAATTGGTGGGAGAACATTCTTCTTTATAAAATAGTTCTAGGCAATAAACGCTAAAGAAATGCTAGAATTAGGAAGCTACCATTCTGCAACACCATATGAAATCACAAACCTAGACAATGATCATCAATAACTGCTTAAAGGCGTAAGGTAAAAGGTTGGATCAAACTGACAGCACCTAAACCCTCTAACCCATCTTAACATCATACAGGGTGCAATCTCCTGCTGTCATACAATGGGATGTGCACAACACTACCTATGTGGTATTCCTGTGAAAAGAACTAAATCTGAATTGAATCACACTTCCATAAGAATATGTGAAAACACAGTGGAAGAATAGGGCCAGAGGAACATGCTAAATGATACCATAAGGATGGAATCAGCTAAATGTAGACCACAAGAAACATCTTCAAGCAATGACCCAGAAGGAGACTTAACAGGTATATCAACCAAATGAAATGTGTTGACCATGTTTGAATTCTGATTCAAACAAAGCAATCATAAAAAAATTTTCTGAGACATTTGGAAGACGTAGATAAGTAATATTAAGAAATTATAATTAATTTTATTAGGTATAATAATGGCATTATGATCATTTTTTTAAATCACAAATATTTACCAAAGCTTTTATCAGTAAAATGATGTGGTGCCTAGATATATCTTAAAATATTCCATAGGGGGGAAAAAAAAGAAATAGGAATGGGACAGATGACACAAGAATAGTAAAATGTTGACCATTGTTGAAACTGGATGATGGGTAGTATTTTGTGTATGGCTGAAAATTTTCATAATATAACTTTAAAACACACACACACACAAACACACACACACACACACACACACACACACACACATACAAAGTCTTTCAGTCAGCATGCAAAGTAGATGCTCAAAAAAATTATTACATTAAAAAAATTCTACTATGAATTCTGTAACCATTGCTCTCCTCTGTGCCCTTAAGTAGCTGGACAAAAAAACCTGACCAAGGATGGTCTTGTTGCCGAAAGATTGGCCCCTGTCCCTGAAAAGCCAAATAACCCAGAGACAAGGTCTTGGAGCTTCAAAGAAAAGAAGCAGTTTTATTGCTTTGGCAGGCAAAGGGGAATCACAGCAGACTAAGTGCCTTCAAAACTGTGACCCCCACCTTGAGGATGAGATGGGGTGGTTATACAGCCATAGCTCAAACAATACAGCATCCAGAACGATCAACAGAATCACTTTCCCATCAGAAGACTTAGAATGGTGACATGATGTATCCAGGCAACCAATTCTATGGAGGCTACTGGTTAGATCTTTTTATCTCGTAAGCACTCAAGGTGTGGTCTTCTTGGTAATTCAGGCTATTTTGTAAGGTTACAGTCCTGTGACCTTCTCCTTGGAGAAGGACTCAGGGACCAAGCGTGATTATTATTTTCAATTACTGGAATAAAGTAGACACCATAAGATCAACAGCTTTAGTTTTAACAATGGGCTTGGAACTATGAGTAGCAACCGGTCAGTCAGGTCAGTTGACCATTTTAAGGGCAAGCATAAGAATAAGCAAACTGTTAGCCTAAGGGTGGCCATTTTATTAATCCTCCTTCAGTCTTTTCATGACTCCAGTCCTCATATCACTCAAGAGTGTGAAGAAGGGAAGCAGTTCTTGAACCAGGTACCCAAAATACCAAATGTAAAAAGAAATTATTTATAAACTGACCTACAATAACCTTGAGAATTTCTATTCATCAAAAAACCTTTTAAAGAAGAATTAAAAGGTAACCCTAAAGTAGGATATATTTAAAGTGAAACTCCTTGTCTTAAGTCTGTATTTTTCCCCAGCCACACTCAGCCATAAGGACAGACATAGAGTAGAGTAGGCAGAGTTAGGTTTACCCAGATTTGGGTTTTTGTCCTGTCAAGTACCACAGGGAATAAATCAATATTCTAATAAACTGTAAAAAAAAAACAAAAAAAAGTACCCCAGGGGACCATGAGCCAGGGGTTTGGGTTTTCAATGCATGAGAGTGACTGTAAGGCAACAGACTTTAACGGCTCAGATTGCAAAGGAACTGGGGTTGTGACGGCAGAAGAAGAGTCAAAGATGCTCTGTACGCAGCAAGGAAGGGTAAGGAGGATACTTACTCAATCTTTAAACCCAGTGGTATGAGGGGTAAGGGAGAGAAAGAGCTCACGCCCCTTTCATGAAAGGCCTATGGGGGAAGCTGTGTCCTGAAGTTAGAGCAGAAAAGTGTAGATTTAGAGAAGAGGTTGAGGCTACAGAATGTTTTCCTGACAACGGACCTTGGGTTCCTGAGTGCATGGGAGAAGGGTATATTATTAGTCAGGGCTCTCCAGAAAAACAGAACCAATAGCTTACATATAGATATATAAAAAAAAGATTTATTATGAGGGATTGCCTCATGCAATTATGAGGCTGAGAAGTCTCACAATCTGCCATCTGCAAGCTGCAAAGAGAGCTGGTGGTATAGGTTCATTCCAAACCTGAAGGCCTGAGAACCAGGGGAGCCAGTGGTGTAAGCCCCAGTCTGAATACAGAGGCCAAGATGGCCACTGGAAGGAGAAGATGGACGTCCCAGCTCAAGCAGAGAGAGCAAATTCCCTCTTCCTCTGCCTCTTTGATCTATTCAGGCCCTCAACCGATTGGCTGATGCCCACTCCCATTGATGAGGGCAATCTTTTTTACTCAGTCTGCTGATTCAAATGCTAATCTCTTCCAAAGACACCCTCCCAGACGTACCCAGAAATCATGTTTAACCAGCTACCTGGGAACCTCTTAGCTCAGTCAAGTTGACACATAAAATTAACCATCACTAAGGGTTTGGGGTCAATGTGGAGCAGGGAGTAAGTCACACTGAGGCATATACAGAGGCACTAGTCTGCTGGTGATTGAGGTACCCAGGTATGTGACCCATCCTGACGATCTTTGAGGAGAAGGTGGGTGATCAAAAAGAGTTACACCTTCCCTCTTTGGAATGATCTGGTCTAGGGTGATGAGAGCTCAAATGAGGTCCAAGGCAGAGATGGATAACAGAATCCCTGGAATGCTAGAACCAGCATGACGGTAAAACAGAAAAGTCAAATGTGACTCGGATCTTTCTGGTCTGAGTGACTAAAGTCATGGGGATATTCTTACCTCAAGTAAAAAATTCAGTAGTTATATAGGAGGTTTGACAGAGCAAATAATTAGTTTGGTGAAATAAGGAATAATTACCATAGGATTAAATTAACTCAAGAACATAGGATGGTTTCAAACAGTGAAAATGTTTTTGCTGCCGAGTCCAAACTTGTTCTGCTTGCCGCACGACAGGCCAATAAATCGGGAGACGAGCTGTTGGGCCAAGGAGTATCGACTTTATTCGGAAAGCCGGCAGACCGAGAGGACGGCAGACTGATGTCTTGGAGAACCATCCTGCTCTAGTAAAAATACAGGCTCCTTTTATACAAAAAACAAGGGAGAGGGTGTGGTTGGTTGTTGTAATCTTCTTGCTGCAGGCATTCTTTGTTCTTGCAGCCATCCACGTGGGCCAGGTCATGGTGTCCCTGTAAACTTCCAACAAAAGTTATTCTCTACTACATTTTGATTAAGACTTTCTATGAAATTGTCTTTCTTTCTGAAGAAAAACTTTTAAGCTTCAGTCCTTCCTAGGAAGGACCAGAGAATAAGTATTAAATTATTATAAAGCAATACTGAAACAGTGAGCGAGGTGTCTTGTGTTTTTGTTTTGTTTTTCTTTAATGTGCTCAATGTTTATTGGAGTTGGCATGTGATGTTCCAGTTTGGCTATTACAAATAGTCTAAGGCAAATGCAAATAAAAAACTACAATGCAATACTTCTAACCACACTCCACAAGGGAAAAAAAAAAGAAAAAGAAAAAGAACTAATACTGGAGTGGGAGGGAAGGGGACAGGGCACAACCGCTGAAGGAATGACACAGCAGTTGAGGACAGGACAAACTGGTTAGAACCAAGATGGCGGAAGTTTTCACTTCCAGTAGACCTTGAGCCTCATGGCACACCCACAGGTGCCATGACAGTTCCTAGGCTGCCCATAAAACGTCCAAAAGTGGGCAGGGGGCGTTTCCTGGAAGTCCTCACCCCTTCCCCAAAGTAGCTGGAATAATCCTCCTACTCATTAGCATGTGAAATACACAAGCCCGTAAAACGTAACAACCCTGCACCTCGTGGTCGCTCTAGCTCTGTCTCTTGCCTTCTGAGATGGCCTGCACTCTGTCTATGGAGTGTGTATCTCTCTAAATAAACTTGCTTTCACTTTACCATGCCTTGCTCTTGAATTTTTTCCTGCGCAAGGCAAGAACCTGTTCTCCCCCAACACCACCAAGTGCTGGCAAGTATATGGAGCGTGTGACTCTCCCAGACACTGCTGGTATGAATCAGTACAATCACTTCAGATTAACCATTTGGCAGTGTTTACTAAAAATGAACATACCACAAGTTTCTTCTGTACAGCACAGGGAACTATATTCAATATCTTCTAGTAACCTATAATGAAAAAGAATAAGAAAACAAATATATGTATGTCTATGTATGACTAAAACATTATGCTGTACACCAGAAATTGACACAACCTTGTAAACTGACTATACTTTTCAATAAAAAAAGAATGCCAAAAAAAAAAAAAAGAACATACCCATATCAGCGACTCCACTTCCAGGTGTAATACCACACATATGTTCACAGCAGCACTTTCTATAAAAACCTCCAGCTGGAACTAACCCAAATATCCATCAATGGCAAGATGGATTAATAAACCCACTTCATTAGTTCATACAATGAAATACTACAGAGCAATAAGAATGATGGACTACAGCTCTGCAAAATAGCGTGATCTAATTTTGTGAATATAATGTTGAGCAAAAGAAGCCAGACCACAAAAAATAATGCCTACTACATGATTTCATTTATATAAAGCAAGAGTCATCAAACTACAGACCATGCGCTGGACACATGTTTTTGTAATTAAAGTTTTATTGAAACATAGTCACATTCATTCGTTTGTGTATCATCATCAGCTGAGTACTTGTGACAGCGACCATCTTGCCTGCTAGTCTAAAATATTTATTAGCTGGCTCTTCAAGAAAAAAATATGCCAACCTTTCATGTACAATTGAAAAACAGGCAAATTAATCTATGGTGTTGGAAGTCAAGACCAGAAAACTGTAAATATTATTATGAGTTTGTCCTCTTCTTAAAAATCACTAAAGAAAATTTCACCTAGACCACATATGTGATAACTATTACAAATAAGAATTTCTGATTTTTATTCATTAGTATTGTGTATATTATTCTGCCCTCACTAAGACAGGTTTCCATGGACACGCTCAAAAGGATTGTAGTAGAGGTAAAGCATTAGTTTAGAAAATATTGTTTCTGTAAGTTTAAGACTAATTTAACCAAGGGCAATTTTCATATGCACACACGCGTGCACACATACCCCACAGGTGACATCTGGCAATGTCTGGAGATACTGGTTGTCACAAGTTGGGGTTGAGGGTGCTACTGGTGTCTAGTGGGTAGAGACCAGGGATACTGCTAAATATTCTGCAACACACAGGACAGCCTCCCATAATAATTACCCAGCCCCAAACATCAGTAGTGCTCAGGTTGAGAAACCCTGGTTTGATGAATGTCAAAATAAATTTAGTGCCTCTAGAAGAAGTCAGATATAAAATGATAATAATAGTAATAATAAAACTAAAGCAGTGCTCTCCAACAGAACTTTCTGCAGTGATGGAAACTTTCTATATCTGTGCTGTTCAATAGCCATTAGCTATTTCCCAAAGGGGAAAGCTGGGGGGGCAGGTAAATTAGGAATTTAGGATTTGCAGATACAAACTACTAGGTATAAAATAGATAAACAACAAAGACGTACTGTATACCACAGGGAACTATATTCAATATCTTGTGATAACCTGTAAGGAAAAAGAATATGAAAAGAATATAGATACATATCTATAATTAAATCACAATGCTGTGCACCAGAAACTAGCACAACACTGTAAATCAACTACTTCAATAAAAAAAAAAAACCTTATGCTTTCCTACGTCTTCAGTAATATTTATCCTTATTTCTTGACTCCAGTTCAAATTATTTATTTAAACTTTGCTTTGGGGGCCTCCATGACTGTTTTTGTGTGGCTTTAATTGTAAAATTAAATTGTAAATATTAAAGATTGTAAAATATTTCAAACATAAAAAATAATATATTAACATATACCCACCCACTATGTTGCCTTATTCAGGTCATTTTTTACATTTCTGAGCATTTTAAAACTTTTTATTACAGAACATTTTGAACATAACACAGAAGTGGATAGAATAGTGTAGTGAATCTCCATCATGCAGCTTCACTAATTATTAACATTTTGTCAAAATTGCCATTATAGGTCTTTTAAGAAAATTAAACTTGATAGAAACAGTTAAAACTAAGATTTTGATCACGAATTAATTTTGTAATTTTTAGAGTGTCTTTTGTGCATTTTTTTCCTTTTAATCTGTTATTGTGCTGCACTACATTGATAGATTTTCTGATGTGTTCTTTGCATTTCTATGGTAAATCCTACTTGGTCATCAATTATTATTATTTTCATATACTGTTGGATTTGAGTGGCTTGTATTTTATTTAGGATATTTACAACACTGTTCATAAATGAAACTTGTTTATAATTTTCTTTTCCCATGTAATCTTTGTCCTGTTTGGTATTAATGTCATACAATTCTCATCCAATGAGCCGGGTATTGAAAGGTAGTCTCTATTTCTTAGGCACAAAGTGTTACATTAAATACTAAGTCAAGTTTGTTAATTGTGTCTCACAAAATTTCTGTCCTATCTTCAACCTCTGTAGTCTATATGTTTGTTTTTATATTCTTACTTTTTTTGGTTTGTACACTCTATCAATATAAGTCATAAGAGAGAGTTTTGTTAAATGTTCACAATATAATTGTTAATTATAAATTTCTCTTTGTAATTCTATCAGTTTGAAATTATGTTGCTAGTTGAACAAAAGTTCAAGAAATGGTTTCATCTCTTTACTTTAAAGCTTTCTATACGTTGGGGTGGTGGGTATAGCGGCAGAGAGTGTGCTTGGTGTGCATAAAGTCCTGGGCTCAATCCCCAGTGCCTCTGCTAAGAAGGGAAAAAAAAAGCTTTCTTATGTTGTTTCATTTAGCTGTGACTTTTATGAGCTGTATGTCACTGGATTTTGTTTTATCTACTCAATCTTATCGTCTCTGTCATTTGTTGAGTTTATCTGTAAATGTTTCTGATGATGACTAACATATCCAAACCAATTTTATCTTCTTAGCATTTGTTTTCTGTTTACTTATTCCTTTTCATTTCTTTTCCTACCTCGGCTAGTTTGAAAATTAGAGATTGCATTTCTATAATTCTAGTAGCTATCTTTAACGTTTCTATCCATACTTAAGTATAAATTTTCTTAACAAAATCTAAAGTTATTCAGTATTTTTATCCCCTCCTGAACATAACACAGATTTTTAATACTCTTTAACTCTCTACTGAATTACCTCTCCCTCTATAATAATTATATTGTTATCTAGAGTGTCGTTTTTACTTTTTTAATGCAATAAATTGTTTTCTTTTTAAGGTCATGGGCAACAGGTAATTAAATTTGCTGACATATTTTGTCAGTTTCTAGTCTCACTGCTATTTCTCACACCCCACTCCTTCCCTCTGGGGCTCACTTGTGTCCTCGCTGAAGTACATTCTTTAATAATTCTTACAGTGTAAAGTCTGTGACTGACTAATTTTTCTAGCATCTAGGTATGAAAATGTCCTTATTTTGTCCCCAGTTTTTTAAAATGACATTTTAATAGGAAATAAAGGTCCAGGTTGCAGTTATTTCCTGTCAATACCTTGAAGATACTACTCTATTATCTATTGATGCCACGAGGAATCTGCAATTTAGACTAATTGTTGTACCTTTGAAAGTAAGTTTTTACTCTCTTCAATAACCTTTTATATTTTCTCTGTATCATTGATGCTTTGCAATTTCACTTCAATGTATCTAGTTGCGGATTCTTTTATCCTGCTTGGTATTCAGCACTTTTGATCTAAAGACCCATGTCTTCAATTTTAGAAAATTATCAGCTTTTATATCTTGAAATAGTGTTTTGCTTCCATTTCTCCAACTCTCTTACTTTAGAATTCCTGTTTTCAATCCTCCATGTCTCTTAACTACCCTTTCATGTTTGTTTTTATTTTTGTTTTTTGCTTTTGGGTTTTTTTTGTTTGTTTATTGTTTTGGTGAGGGGTGGGGGAATTAGGTTTATTTATTTATTTTTAATGGAGTTACTGGGGATTGAACCCAGGACCTTGTGCATGCAAGGCACCCACTCTACCACTGAGCTATCCCCTTCCCCCTCATGTTTATTTTTAATCTTTTTTTCTCTGTGGGCTCTGTTTTAGGGGAGTTCATAGGGACTACTTTTCAATTCACAGAAGCTGTCCCTTTAACTGTGTCCAGTCTAGAGTTTATCCTCTCTATTGTTTTTTTTTTAATTTTTCAATTGTATTTTTATTTTAAAATGCATAATTGATTCTTTTTCATATCTACCTATTCTTGTTTCTCTTCTGCTTATTTTTATTCATAATTCCATGCACTTGTGAATAAAAACTATTCTTTCATTATTCCCTTTGAACATTCTAATCTTGTTAGTTAAAAATCTTTGAGGGCTGTTTCATAAGTTATTATTGCCTGCAATAAATAAATAAAATATTGATTTATAGTTCATGTATCTTGGCCTTAGATTTTCATATGTGTTTTTGAAATTTTGACTGGTGAGGTCTTTTGAATGGCCAGTGGGTGGATCTCCTTTCTCCACTGTCTTTTTCCTATCCTCTCTAGAATTTCTTTTTTCTTTTTCTTTTTTTTTTTTTTTTTTTTGAAAGGGTAGGTAATTAGGTTTTTATTTATTTATTTATAATGGAGGTACTGGGGATTGAACTCAGGACCTCATGCATGCTAAGCACGAGCTATGCCCTCAACCCCCTCCCCCAACCCTAGAATTTCTGATGAACCCTTCACTCCACTCCCAGGAAGCTGAGTTCAAAATCAGGTTTTATGATGGCTTTTCTGAAGTCTTGTCTGATAGTATCCAATGGATGACTTGATTTAGTTCCAGGTGCCGAGGCTGTATTGGTGTCCTCCCCCCTTACTAGATCTACAGCTTGCTAAAAGTCAGAGTCTCTATAAATTATTGGCAATAGCCTCCTCCACCCCCCTCAATCTTTTTACTAGATGAGAAAGTACCATCCCTCCACTGGCTTTAAGCAGAGCCCTGATGACTGTCTTCCTTCCTATACGGGTTCGATTTAGCTTCCTTTATCCTGCAGAACCACTATGAGCTTCCAGAATCCTGAGGCTTTATGACACCATCATTTTCTATCCCTGTTCATTTTCTGTCCAAGCAGTTGTTTACCTTGCTTTTAAGTCCAGCTATATTTTTTTTTTCCTTTTTCACTTTTATGTTATGTTTGTTGATGCTATAAATTTAAACTAGAAAGAATGTATTGTGTGCTATCGTACCAGAAAGCCAATTCCATAACTTGTCACAAGTTGTTCCTTTGTCTACCACCTCTCAGCACTGGTCTGTCTCCAAATCGTCAAAACTGCTCTGAAGCCACTTCCTTGTAAACGCTTTCTGGATATAATACACCTATACTATGGAAACTTTTCCGCTCTGCCTTTAACTGTATTATAATTAACTGTCTGTGTATCTGTCCTCTTAACGGCCTGACCCACATGTCATAATTATTCTTGTACCTTCCAGAATCTAGCAGATTGTTTAGTGCAGGGTAGGTACTCAGTAAAAGTTGATTTTATTAAGCGGAATAGAATGGAGCAAAAGCCCCAAACACATTCAAGAGAACTGTATTTTAAACACTTACATCCAGCCTCTTAAAGCCTTTGTATCACTTTACTGTTCTTTGAATCTGAACTTTAATTAGAAAGGAAATGGAGAAGACAGATTCAGGAAATATTTCACAGACCGAGTCAATGGGACTTGCTGAGGTAATAGATGTGGTGGACGAAGAAGACACCAGAATTAATTGCAAGATTTCTAACACAGGTATGTAGACAGCTAGAGACAGTGTCGCCCAACACAATGAACACTGAGGAGAAAGCAGATGTATACGAAACATTAGTTTATGATGTATTGAGTTTGATAAACTTTTCAGACTTCACATGCATGCCTAAGATTGACATGGGGTGCTATGTTTATAATACATTTGAGAAAAATCTCTGGTCACAAAATTTTATCTGGAACGTAAATGGTGTCATATTTTGATAAAGTCATTGGAAATTATCCACAACAATTTAGGAAATGTAATAAATAAAAACATCTTGTGTAAAATTGTCATTCTCTCAGAGTTTGCATAATTTCTCTTGATGAGGCATATAACTGTTGAAGCATTTGCTTAATTGATAATTTGTGCATAATTTTCTAAACTTTGGAACATAATTATCATCACTTGTGTCTGAGTTAACACTGAAATGAAACACTTTGGTGAAACGTTTTAGACACTAACAAAGTTTTAAAGACAGCAAATAAGGAAGAAAGAGGAAATTTTTCATTAACATAAGAACAGCAGGCTTCTGTCAAACTCTGTACAACTTAGCATGTCTCAGGGTAAAATAAATTTGGACATAATCAGGGCATTAATCTAAAGCAAAATTGAATGCAATTTTAATGAGTTAAACCAAGATCAGAAGATTTTAGTTTTAATTCCAATTACCTATTTGAATGTGGACAAGTCATTTAAAATCTCCACACCTCAGTCCCTCAGTCTCCTTATCTTTCAAAGGAATTATCATTTAGGATTCTTCCAATCCTGCCAGTCTGTTATTCGTGGATTTGATCCTCATGCACGCCTCTTGTTTTTCAATTTCTCATTCATTAATACCCACCCTGCTTACCTCAGTCTGTTGGGAGAATTAAATGAACTAATGCATATACAGGAGTTTTGAAAAGTTAAAAATGCTTTGCAAATGTAAAGTATAATGATGTTATAAGATTAAAAATCATGCTGATGAAATTTATTTGAAATTGAACAAGACTCAATTGGCTACTAGCAGAACCTCACTTCACAAATGGTCAAAATGAGGCACAAAGTGGATATAATAAGACAGAGTGTTGGCACCGCTCTCGGGCCCTAGATCTCACCAGTTGGCTTAGGAAATTACATACTTTGATGGCTAGCTTCCATCTGATTACTAAATTATAGCACATGCATATTTATTTACATGTAAACTGTAAACAACTTTTCAACCCTAGAGGCCTCGTCTTCTTTGTCAAGATTTGATATATGATTGTGCCAAAACATTACGTTGATTTTAATTACAGCTGAAAGAGATCAGTGAGATGTTCTCTTGTTACAGATGAGAAAACCAAGGCCAAGCTATTTTAAGAATCTGCTCAAGGTCACACAGCTACCTAGTAACAGAGCTGTTTCCCTCTCGTGGTTTACATGGGCTAGGAAAATATGCCAATATAGATAAAATAGTCTGTATACTATGTTATTCTAAATCATTATATGTTTAATGATTACATATTTTGGACAAAAGTAAAACGTTCTCCTTCAGTATGAAACTGAGGGTGGTCATCAGTTAGATTCGTTAAACTGTAGCTTGCTCAATAACTAATAACCTGAAACCTGTCTTCACTGACTAAGCTCACTTTAATTATTTTTGCAAATTGCAAACCCTTCAAGCTTCAGATAGTAAAGATAATAGATCACAAAAGTCCTTAACCACTCCCTATAGATGTGTAGTAATGGTGCCTTACGTTGTTTTTCAGGAAATTGGAGTCAGCTTTTGTCCAGTACAGACCAGCTAAGACTGGCTGGGACCACTAATCCTCAAACCGGGCCTGAGCAAGTATCCAGTGAATGATCTTTTTATGTCAGAGAGCCAAAAACTCCGCCCTCAGAGCATGCTAAGACTGCTGCTTTCTGAACATGCATCCCGTGACACAGCATGTAACTCAGGTACACCTGCTCAGAATACTGATGACATCACCTTTTTCTTGCCTCCAATCATCTTCCCCCACACCTCAGGCTACCTTGCTTCCTAATCCCATAAATATCCCAAGCCCCTCACTTTGGGGAGGCAGATCTGAGACTTGTTCTCCTATTTCCTCGATGGCTGCCTCATAAGTAAACCCTTTCTCTGCTGCAAAGCTCAGTATCTCAGCCTTTGGCTGGCTGCGCCTCAGGCAAATAGACCTGGTTTGGTAATAAATACTGTGGACCTCCAGCTCCTACAGTCAAGAAAATATGCATTTCAATCTTGTTTTTCTATTTCCAAAATCTTCTACTTTCCTTTTTTAAAATCTAAATTATTTGAGTGGTAAGAAAGGGGATATTAAGTATTTATTTCACTCATATTCCTATAAAAACTAGTTGGGGAAATAAGTATATCTCAACCAAACTCTAGATCAAAAAACACAACAGGAATATAAAAAGGAATGTATATATATATATATAACTGAATCACTACGCTGTACACCAGAAACTAACATAACATTGTAAACCATCTATACGTCAATTTAAAAAAAAAACCTACAGAAAGCAGTCTACTTTTAAAGTCACTTTTTTTGTGAAAATTGTCTTCCTTTATAAGCTGAGCACACATTTATGAGTAGCTACGAAGCACAAGGCACTGTGTTAGATATTAAGGGAGACGAAGAAATACTCGTATCCTCAGATCCCTTTCACCCAATGAGTTTGCAATGTAAGTGTCACTAGAAGCGGAATGGCATCTTGCAATGCTGCAAATTTTCATTGCATTATAAATAACTTCCCATTAAAAATTTCCTATGAGGGGGAGGGTATATACCTCAAAGTGGTAGAGCACACGCTTAGCATGCACGAGGCCCTGGGTTCAATCTCCAGAACCTCAAAAAAAAAAAAAAAAAATCTCCAGAACTTCCTCTAAAAAAAATAAATAAATAAATAAATAAACAAACAAACCTAATTACCTCCCTCCCCCCCCAACACACAAAAAGTAAATAAATAAATAATTTCCTATGGAGTTGAATAAATAAATCATTTTGAGGTTATAAGCTTTAGATAGAAAATATATGAATACATATCTTAACATTTTATTCCAATTTCCAACATCATAATTTTAATTTTTTTAATTAATCAGGAAAATTCCTCTATGCATTTCTCAAAATTTATTTCTTTCAGGTCTGTATTTCATTATAAGCATTAGCAAGTAAATTGATTTATGAGCACCAATAATCTCACTGGATGAAAGACTTTTGTTTTTCTGCTTCATATCTACTTAAGTCCCTGGTCAAAATTTCCAGCCGCATAGTTTGAGACATTTCTGTTAGTGAATCAGAATAAGCAATGCAGAAGTAGTCTGCATTAGCTAAGGGCCAACTTGTGTTAACCAAAGAAAGGAAGAGAGAAGAGGGGGAGGAGGGAGGAGGGGATGAGGGGAGAAGGAAAGAAAAGGAGAAAGGGAGGAAGGGAAGGTTGAAAAAGAGGTACCATTCACGATAGCTATAAAGCTCATAAAATATCTACAACTCACCATGAGGCAGTTTTCTATAAAGAAAAGTATAAACTATGGAAGGACAGAAAAGAGGACCCAAACATATTAAGTTCTCTAAAGGAATGATTGTATAGAGACAGAAAGTCCCACCGGATTAATTTATATATGTAAACATTCAAATACACAAAACCAGAATGGTGATTCCTCAAAAATTAAACACAGAATTACTTTACAACCCACTTCTGGGTACACACTCAAAAGAATTAAAAGCAGGGACTCAAACAGATTCTTGTACATCAATGTTTATAGCAGCACTATTCACAATAACCAAAAGGTAGAAAGGACCCAAATGTCCATCAACAGACAAATGAATAAACGAAATATAATATATATATATATTATATACACACACATATATATACCATAGAATATTATTCAGCCTTAAAAATGAATGAAATTCTAATACATGCTAAAACATGGTTGAACCTTGAGGACGTTATGCTGGGTGAAATAACCAAGAGACAAAAAGACAAATATTGTATGAGCCCACTTATGTGAGGTACCTACAGAAAGCAAATTTATTGAGATGCAAAGTGAAAGAGTTACCAGGGGCTAGGGTGGGTGTCATATGGAGTCATTGCTTAATGGGGACAGTTTCAGTTTGGGACGGTGAAAAAGGTCTGGAGATGAATAGTAGTGATGGCTGGCCAGCAATGTGAATGAACTTAATGCCATTGAAGTGTGCATTTAAAAACGTTTAAAATGGGCAGGAGGCCAGGGGCGAGGGTCACTGGGATGGGGGTGGGGCCGGGGCGCAGCAAGTGAGGCCTGGGTTGGGGGAAAAAATGGTCAATTTTGTTATGTACATTTTACCCCAATAATTAATTGATTGATAAAACATTAAAAAAATACACAAAACCAAAAGGTAAATTGCTCATGGACACACACACACATATCTACTTCAAGGTAATAGTTCATGGCCTGTGTTTTACCTTAAACCATCTTAAATATTCCCTCCAATTTTGGTAAAAAGTCTGTGTGTCTATAAATGTCCAGTAAAGATCTAAAAGGAAACTTATTAATTGACACAACATTGTAAATTAATTATACCTCAATAAAAAAATAATAAATAAAATAAAAATAAAAGGAAACTTATTATCAGTAGTTACCTCTGAGTAAGAGAATGGAATTGGGGGCAGGGAGCTACAGGGAGAATTTAAAGAATCACAAGACCAGGTTGTCTGCTCTGTTTCTGACCATCTGACTACAAATCCAAGGTTCCCACAACCCCCTCCTCGGGTTCAATTCATTAGCCTGAGGCTAACAGGACTCCGAGAAACATTTTACTTACTAAATTACAGGTTTATTGTAAAGGGCTACAGCTCAGGAGCATGTGTTTACCAAACTGGAAACCCTCCAAACCCCGTCCTTTTGGGTTTTTTAGGTTGGGAGGCTTCATTATATAAGCATAGTTGATTAAATCAATGGCTATTGGTGATTAGTTCGACCTCCAACCCCAATCTCCTCCCCAGAGGTGGTGGCGGGGAGGCTGAAAATTACAACCCTCTTATCACAAGGTTGGTTCCCCTGGCAACCAGCCCCCTTCCTCGGATTACATAGGGGCTTTCCAAAGGCCACTCATTAACATAAACTCAGGTGAGCTTTTATGAATAACAAAAGCCACCCATTACACCTTTATCGCTCTTATTTTTTAAGAAATTCCAAGGGTTTTAAGAGCTCCGTGCCAGAAATCAGGGATGGAGACCAAATACGTATTTCTTATCGTTAATCACAGCATCACAGCATGTTTGAAATTTTCCATAACAAAAAGTTTTTTTAAGGAAGAAAAAAATCTAAATATAAAAAACAAAACCACGAAATACTGGAAGTAAATAAAACAGTTGTTTAAATCTTGGAACACAAAACCCCCGAAGTTTCCAAGGAAAAGATTTACAGATTAAACAACGTTAACAGTTTTAAGTTTACATATGGCAAAAGCTCCTAAAAAGGAAATTGGAAAACAGGAACAAAAGATTAGGAGAAAATGTGTTTAACATATACAACAAAGAACAAAAACCCTGTTATTTTAAGAGTTCTTGCGGATTGTCAATAAAAGACTAGGGGAAAAAATGGGCAAGGGATATTAACTAGTAATTCAGAAAAGAAGGTATGTAAATGACCAATTCATATATGAAAATCGTTCTCTAATTTGGTAATAATCAGTGTAAAGAAAATTAAGAGAACAAGGTGCCATTTTTCCCTATTAAATTGGTGCAAATGGAAAAGGTTGATATTATACAGGATTGAGGAAGGTATGAAGGAATACGAATTGACACAGGCTTTTTGGTGGGTAATTGTGAAACTGAGGAGTAACAAAGAAAAGGGGGGCCTGAAATGGAGAAGGACCCTGAGGGGCCCTCCTAAGGACAAAAGCCTTTCGTCTCTCATGTCTTATTTGTAGGAGAAAGGTTTCAGCCTCTTAGACCTTCCCTGAGTTCCAAAGGGCAGATTCAAACAACTACTCATTCAGGGAGTGAGGGAATGAAGAAAGAAATAGTGCTGTATGAGGCCTGGGCCTGGTTCCTCCTCGGGGGATGTGCATTCCAATTTGATACACATCTCTGAGTTCTTGTGTAGGAGCTAAGGCCCCCACCTAGGCGGAACATGGTAATCTTAGGCTGAGCACCAGCATGTGGACCACAGACTGGTTGGAACCAGAAGGCTTATGATTGCGATTCCTGGAACAACTGTTACCTCACCAACCAATCAGAGGAAGGGCACACACCCTGCAGACCTTCCCCCAAATCTTGCCTATAAATACTCTTCCCCAAAAACCACTGAGGAGTTTGGTCCTTCTGAGCTTGAGCTGCTCTATTCTCCTTGCTTGGCCCTGCAATAAACCTTTCTCTGCTCCAAGCTTTGATGTTTAGATTTGGCCTCACGGTGAGTCAGGCACATGAACTTGGGTTCGACAAGAACTGGACTGTGATAATTAAAATATAAAGTATACATTCTTTTTGAATCAGCAATTTTACATCTAGAAATTTATCATACTGAGTTGTATGTAGGCACAAATATATATATATATATATATATATATATATATATATAAGAGGATTTTCATTGCATCATTGTTGGTAATAATACATAATTGAAAATGTCTGTAAGGGAGGAAAAAATGTTTCCTCTATCCTACTGGATTTTTTTAAATTGAAGTATAGTCAGTTTACAATGTTGTGTCAATTTCTGGTGTACAGCATAATGGTTCAGTCATACATATACATACATATATTCGTTTCCATATTCTTTTTCATTATAGGTTACTACAAGACGTTGAATATAGCTCCCTGTGCTATATAGCAGAAGCTTGTTATCTATTTTATATATAGTAAGTATCTGCAGTTAGTATCTGCAAATCTCAAACTCCTAATTTATCTCTTCCCACTCCTCCCTCCTCATAACAATTAAGTTTGTTTTCTATGTCTGTGTCTGATTCTGTTTGTAAATAAGTTTATTTTTCTTTCTTTTTTTTTTTTTAGATTCCACATATGAGTGATATCATATGGTATTTTTCTTTATTTTTCTGGCTTACTTCACATAGAATGACAATCTCCAGGTCCATCCATGTTGCTGCAACTGGCATTATTTTACTATTTTTTATGGCTGAATAATATTTCATTGTGTAAATGTATCACAACTTCTTTATCCAGTCATATGTCAGTGGACATTTAGGTTGTTTCCATGTCTTGGCTATTACTCTCCTAGATTCTTGAATGAGATCCCTCTGTAATAAAAAGATAGATTAACAGGAGAAAAACAAATTTAATTACAAATCTAAGTACAGGAGTATCACAAAGATATGAGACTCAATGAAATAACCAAAGGCAAGAAGTTTTCATACCTTTTAGACAAAGAAATAATACATTTGTGAAGAATTAACAAGACAGAGGGGTTAGGGAGAAGGGTAATATAATGGTGAAGAAGAAACAAGTTTTGTTTATATAGCCTTTAGCCCTAAATTCCCTGTCTCTGGTAATAAGGATGTGTTCTCCCCTTCTGGTACAGGGAGGGTACCTATCACATGGGAGATTTAGCTCCTACTTTCTTGGGGACAAAAGAGCATACTTCTTGTACCAGCTGTTTCTCAAGTACCTTTAATTCAAAATAATCAATATGGCAAAGTGGCACCTTTTAAAATGACATATTCTGAACCTCTGTACGTCTCAATGATCAGTCAGGGTGGTAATGGTTAAATAAAACATGGCGCTTCCATACTACAGAATACTACACAGCCTTTAAAAAGAATGAGAACCAATAAAAATAATAATAATAAATAAATAAATAAAAATGAGATCAACAAGAACAGATATCCAAGAGATACTGTCAAGTGAAAAAATTTGCAGACTAATACGTACAGTGTAATTATATGAATATCATTCCTCCTTAATTTCCCCAGCATTACTCATATATTACCCATCTGTAAACAAATGAATCTCTGCTCCTACCACTCATTCTGAAGAATCCTGGAGGAGGCTTCAAAACAATTCATCCTGGAGCATGCTGCGTTGAATTGCCCACACGAGAAGAATCTTTCTCAGAAATCAATGCCTGAAAATTGAAGTCTAAAGGCAAGACTTCTGACTTGAAGTAGTTTTGTGTTCTCTGAACACACCACCTTAATCCATATGTCTGTATTTCTTGTCCAGCATTCCCACAGGCCCGTTGACATATTATTTTCTCTCTTCTGGGCAATGACTGTCTTATCTCTTTGTGTATCCAGAACAATTTCAGGTGTGACTCGAGGCGTCTGTTTTACCTTAGACCATCTTCAATATTCCCTCTAATTTTTGGTAAAAATCGACGTGTGTAAATGCCCAGGAAAAGATCTGAAAGGAAACACATCATATTATTCTTAGCAGTTACCTCTGAGTAAAGGACCAGGCTTGATGGGTGAGTGAAAGGGGGAATTTCACTTTTTACTCTATAAACTTCTATATTATTGGATTTAAAATTAAATAAGCCTGGATTTATATAAATGAAATATAACACATATAAAATTTTATACTGCATCAACAATTTAAATCAATCAAATAACTTGCCTGAAGTTTTCTGTAGGATCCAGACTCTGCTACTTAGGACCTCAGGCAAGTCTTCCTTCTTCTCAAAAGCCATTGTTCTACCATAGACACTTCCATAAAATTATCTATATTACTTCAGATGAATGAGGCAAGTGACAGAAAATTCTGACTCAAGATGCTTAAACAGTAAGAGAGTTTATTATCCCACATAACAAGAAGTCTAGAGGTAGGCAGGTTCTGGGGCTGGTTGAGAAAGAATCATGACAACATCAAGAAGGACCCAAGCTCTTTCCACCTCTCCACTCTGCCATCTCCAGGATATTGGCTTTGCCCTAGGGCTGCCTTCTCACATGGCTGCAAAATGGCTGCCAACATCTGGGTATTACATCCAGAAATGATTTATGGGGGAAGAAAAGTGGTCTCTAGTACTATTGTCTCTTCCCTAGGAGCCACAAAACCTTTCCTGGGAATCCCTAAGTTGGCTTCCCCTAGTGTATCAATCATCTGCCAAAATTTGGTAAAACCAGCTTTATTCATTTATCTATTTTTAGAGGAGGTACTGGGGATTGAACCCAGGACCTCATGCATGCTAAGCATGTGCTCTACCAGTTGAGCTATACCCTCACCCCTAATCACTTTTGATGCTGTCTGTTCTTCATCCTGCAGCTGCTATTTTTCCCCCATTCCATATTATCATCTCTTACTAAAACCATTGCATTAGTCTCTTTTAAAAAGATATAATTTTTCTAATTATAAAACTGTTGCATATCTACTATATACATTTTGGGGAAATCCAGAAAATAAAAAGCACCTGCAATAACACTACTCAGAGATAACGACTGTGGACATTTCTGTGTATATTCTTCTTTGCTTTTCTCTATTCATGAATCCATATACAGAGATAAAAGATTTTACTTAGGTTTATAAATTGAGCTCCAACTCTTTCATAGTATTTTCTAATAATGAAATAGTATGAAATTTCTCCATGACCATAAATATTCTTCTAGGTAATCATTTTAAGAGCTGCATTATATTTTCTTATCAAGGTTTCATAATCTAGTTAAACAAACCCTTATTCTTAGATTAGGTTTTCTCCAGTTTTTTTATATTGTGAATAATGCTTAGAATGAACATATTGGTAGGTAAATCTCTGCACACATTTGTGAGGATTTCCTTAGAATAAATAAATAAATTACCAGCAGAGAAATTGCTAGTTCAAAGCACATGTGCATTTTTCCCCATTCATTTTTATTATGAGATACTTCAAGCAATCCTAAAGTCTGCTGGATATGATGATAAATACCTGGGTACCCAGCATCCAGTTTGTCAGACCTTAAGGTTTTGCCATATTTGCTTCAGATCTATTTTCTTAAGGAAAGAAAATATTAAGACATATTGAAACACCCTATGTAGCACACCCAGATCCAATTCTTTCCCTGGAGGAACAACTGTCCTCAATTTGGTGTTTTTCAGTCCCATCTGGGTTTTTAACATATATCTATCTATCTGTCTATCTATTCATTTATAGGTATATGCATGTGTAAACAATGTATGGTACTGCTCTACTTGTTTTTAAAGTTCGTGCTTCACATTTTGTTCCATAACTTGCTCTTTTTGTACAGTTTTATACTTTTGAGGCTTATCCAGGTTTACACATGTATCCCCTCGTTCATTTGTTTTCCTAGCTGTTTGTATGGTACCTATTACATGACTATGCGATCAAATTTTCATTTTCTTCTTTATAGACATTTATATTGTCTCCTTTTTTCACTGTTAGAAACAACATTGCAATAAATATTCTTGGAAATATCTTCTTGCCTATATGAGCACGAGTTTCCAGCTGGGCTGGAATTGCTGGGGGCAGAGACAATGTGCGTCTTCAGCTTTACTGGACTGGTCTCCAAATTGGTGGCACCACATCACCCTGCCACCTGTACTGTAAGAGTTTTCTTTGTTCTACCTCCTCACCGCCACTTGGTTTGGCCAATGTTTCGATCCCCCTTCTCCAACCCCAGCCATGTAGGAGAGTAGTCATTTCTCTGAATTCTGTCACCACGAAGTGTTATCAGTTTTTCATCTTTGCTAATTTTAGGCCAAAAAAAAAAAAAAAACCCCACAAGATATCTGATGATGTCTAAATACATTTTGATTCATTTTTTTCAAATTATAAAAATCACAAGTTGTTTTAGAAAATTTGAAAATATAGATATGCCAAAAAAGAAAGAATAATCCCCTTTAATCCCTCTGCTGAAATATAGTATCAAATATCTGACATTTGTTGAATGTTTTACTCTACATATACCTAGGGTGGCTTTTGATACCTAATATTTCCACAAACAGGATTTACTAATGGGTATTTAATATACATGTTATATATATATATATATATACACATACATACATGTACATATATATGATGCATATACGTATGTATTTCACCTAAAAAGTACTACTTTTTTATAAGCTTGTTGTTTTCACCAAACAAGTAAGTCACAATCATTTTCTCATATCATCTCTATCTATTCTGGACTGAAGAGTGTTATTTTTATTTTTATTTATTTATTTATTTGTCATTGAAAGTACTGGGGATCGAACCCAGGATCTGGTGCTTGCTAAGCATGCGCTCTACCACTGAGCTATACCCTCCACCCCCAAGAGTGTTATTTAAAGACTTCCACGTTTATAGCCATCTGTCTCCCTTCACCACCCAGACACCAAAGACCAAACTGAACCCAGCAACAAGTCCTAGGAAGCTGGCTTGCTGCTGGTTGTATAGTGGTACAACTAACTCAGCCCTACGTGGAAATGTAATTAACATATGAGAACTCTTCAGTACTCAGGGAGGCCAACTCCCACCTCTGCCTTAGAGCCTTCTGCTGGGGACCGCCTACCCTATCTGCCCATCAGAAAACATAACAGGCAACTCCTTTTAGCTGCTGGCTCTCCTGCACCCTCATCCCACATGCTTACGTTTTCTCACCACCACTACCCTTCATTGTAAACGTATTACCTGTATCCTCAGCCTCTTGCCTTCATGGTCCACCCCCTAAAACAGCAAACTCTCCAGACACTGATGCATAGGAAGTTTGATATTCAATTCTCTTATGTGGCCTGGCCCATGTGGACACTTGAGGAGGTGAACTATATTTGGATTTGATTCAGCTTCCACGGCAGAAAAGACTGCAATGGATGTACCACTGCTCGTCTAGACTATTGCAATAGCTCTCACTCCCTCAAGCGTTGTCTTTCTCCCCACTGCGCCTTCTGCTCCACAAATCCACCCACAAAGCTGTAAGTGAGCTTCCTAAAAATTAATTCTGTTATGCCATTTCTCTGCACAAAATACTCCAGTGTGCTGCCCTGTACTACAGGATCAAGCCCAAGTGCCTGCTGCAAGGCCCTCTGGGATCTCTGCTGCTGCTGCCATTCCACCTACCACTCCTGCCTCACTCCGTCTGCTCTAGTAATTCTGAGTTGTTCTCTGCCCTCCTGACGCCATTTCCCACTCTTGTGCCTTTGCATATACTTCCTTTCCTGTCTAGAATGTCTCCCCTTCTTGTTTGCCTGGAAAACTCCTATTCATCCTTCAAAGTCCTATTCCAAAGATACTCCCACCAACTCAAAGTGCCACCCTACGTATTCCTCATTCATTACAAAGAGGAAAAGTTACCTTTACAATGTAGAAGCCGAGCTAATGCCACCTTAACCAGGGGGTCAAAATTATCATCATCATTAATGGGACAAACAGATATCACATGCCCCCAGGGAGATGTACTGAGAATGACACATTGTGGTACTGTTCTTGCCAAAAATATTTCCCCTGAACCTAATCCCAAAGGAATGCTCAAACACTTCCAAATTGAAAGAAGGTCTGCAAAACTGGCCCGAACTCTTCACAAACGTCAATGCCTAGGAAAGACGAAAGCAAAACCAAAGGCTCAGAAACGGTTCCAAATTAAAAGATGCAAAAGAAGCGTAATAATAAATGCGATGTGTAATCCTTGATTCCATCCTGGATCAAAGGGGGAAAAAAACAGCTACAAATAACATTATTGGGAGGACTGGTGAGTTTTGAATATGGAGTATATATTAGATAATAATGTCGGGTCAATGTTAAATTTCCTGAGTACGGTCACTGTATTGTAGTTGTGTAGGACAGTGTCCTTGTTCTTAGGACATTCAGAAAGGGCTAGAGTGTTGCTATATCTGCAGTTAACAATGGCTCATCAAAAAGAAGCAAACAGATAAATATGTGTGTTCGTATATCTAAACGGAGAGAAAAGGGAAATGTGATGAAGTCTTAACAATAGGAGAGTCATAGGTGAAGGGGAAACAGGTGCTCATTATTCTGGTCCTGCTGCTTTTCTGTAGGTTAGAAATTTTTCAAAACAAACACTTGGACAGAATAAACAATAAAAAAAAAATGAACAAAAAGCTTTGTTCCAGGTCATGTTTTCTGTGAAGCCTTTCATGACATCCTCCGTATCGCCCCCAGTCCCCAAAGACACACACATAACACAATGAATCACCCTCTCTTCTGGACTCTTTCATGGTGATCTAGCTCTCTGACCAAACTATAAGCTCTTTGATATCCAGGCCTGGGTGTGTTGTGCTGGGTCTACACAATGCTAGGACTGTACCTGACACAGATTGGATGCTCAGCTGATGTTTTTAAATTAAAAATTTTTTTATTTATTTTTCTTGTCTCTATTATTATTATTTTTTGCGCTGGGGGTGGTGATTATGTTTGTTTATTTATTTATTTTTTAAATAGAGGAACTGGGGAATTGAACCCAATACCTTATGCATGCTAAGAGCACATTCTACCACTGAGCTATACCCTTCCACCCTATTATTAATTTTTTTTTTTAAATTGAAGTATAGTCAGTTACAATGTGTCAGTTTCTGGTGCACAGCATCATGTTTCAGTCATACGTATATTCCTTTTGATATTCTTTTTCATTATTGGTTACTACAAGATATTGAATACAGTTCCCTGTGCTCTATCAGCTGAATTTTTTTTTTTTTTTTAATTAGTAAAGCTGATTCTTGAGGCTTGGAAAGGATTCAGTAAGCAGGCAGGATCGAGCAAGTTTTCTTAAGCGAGAGGAATGGCTGGAGCAAAAGTAAGGTATTTTGCAGTTACCAAGAACATTCGATTGGTTTGGTCAGAGCTGCAGATATTTATATAAGTGGAAATGCCTAGCACACAACAGATTCTTAATAAAAATTTGGTGAGTCAATGAATGAATGAGATTGGAAAGGCAGGCTTGGAACAGAGAGGAAAGGGCCCTGGCCGCTGACTTGAGAAATCTGAACGTTAACTAGTTCCTGACACCCAGGGTCTTTTCCCAGTGGCAGGAAGAGAGTGTGTTCCTGAGCAAGTCTCTTACATATTTTTTTTCCCTCAGTAAAAAGGAAAAGTAGAGATAAGTGGAAGTCTGAAAGTGACCCATTTCCAAACTCAGGAGGAGGAAACATCTTCTCCTCACCCATCCAGGAAAAGCTCTACAGTGGAGTTTTAAGACATCCAACATCCCTCAGATGAAAGGGCATTACAGGCTGTTGGCTGGAAAAAGAAATAAATGAATCTGTTTAATACGAGCCACGCTTGTCTTTGAGAAGAGTGTACAGAATTATTTGGGTTAATTTTACTACATTTTTAGAGTTTAAGGAGCACATCTTTGCACACAACCCAAAATGATAAGGAGTGAGGGGGAAGTAACAAATCTCTCAGCTGCACTGTGAAAGAATTTGTTAGTTTTAGGTTATAGTTGTTTTGAATCTTCAGTCAAATTCTACAAAAATCTTAGCTGAAAGGAAATGCAAATCTCAGGGAGCAATTAAAACAATCTACTTCGGGCCCAATTATGATAGAGTATTGACTTGTTTCAGTATTTTGAACATGCCTGGGAAGAGACCATGGGTGGTGGTCAAAATGACTTGTAGTTTACAAAGCACAGGGGCTTTCTTTTTGGAGAAAGTAGACAAGATCATTGGAGCTGTTCTTTCAGGTAATAAAGTAGAATTAAGTGATAAATCATCTGGGCCGTATGCACAAATGGATAGTGACACAGCTAAATTAGTCACAACTGTTCATCACAGGCCAACTACATGAGAGATAAAGGGCCATATATCAGCAATGTTCCCGTATAAACAGTTCTGATGTGTCTGCAAGCAGAAGCGTGATAATATGGCTACAATCAACACAGAAGTATCACGCGGGCTCGCCAAGCCCAGCCAAACCCCTATCTCCCTGAAGTTTTATAGAGATTAGCATATCACGTGAGCCAAACGCTGCGCCGCAATTTAAAATACGATACTGTTACTTTATACAAAAAGTGTAAGCCCTGTTCTTGAACACCAATAAAATAGAAGCATTCTTAGATATTGTGTTCAGTGTGGCCTAATAATTGAAGCATAAAATAGATATCTGGTAACAGAACATTTTAAAACATCAAGACAGATAAGAATTTGGGCTTGGAACATAAATGTCTATGAGGAAAGATAAAAAGAAGAGAGATCTGGGGTTTCTCTGAAGACCCAGCTCTGCGGCCAAGTCCTTCCTGTAGCAAGCTGCCATTGCCATGGAAACCAGTGGGAAGGGCAGTGGGAGATTGTGATGCCTGCGCGGGGGGTTTGGGAGGGGTGTAAGGGGTGGGAGGGGTTTGAGGGGTGGGAGGGAGGGAGGGGGCGAGGGTGGAGAGGAGATGGAGACCAGTGACCGGTGTACTGTCCCCCCAAACCCTCTCCAGAGACTTCATGGAGCTGCAGCTTCCTGAACTCACTCCCGGGAGCACTGCCACCAAGCAGCCCGCCAGAGACACCGCTGTCCCGCCACCTTGATGACAACACCTCCGTGTCCCCTCCTGGCCCAGGCTGTCGGGCAGCCCTCGATCCATGACCTCTCCCAGATAACCAGCAGTCTATACATCAGCAGTGGTGTGGCAGCCAATAACAAACTCATGCTGTCTACCAACCACATCACCACAGTCATCAATGTGTCGGTGGAGGTGGCCAACACGTTCTTCGAAGACATCCAGTACGTACACGTGCCCGTTGAGGATGCTCCCAGCTCCCAGCTCTACGACTTTTTTGACCCCATCGCAGACCACATCCACAGCGTGGAAATGAAGCACGGCCGAACGCTGCTGCACTGCGCCGCCGGGGTGAGCCGCTCTGCCGCTCTCTGCCTCGCCTACCTCATGAAGTACCACTTCATGTCTCTGCTGGACGCCCACACGTGGACCAAGTCGTGCCGCCCCATCATCCGGCCTAATAATGGCTTTTGGGAACAGCTTATCCATTATGAATTCAAGCTGTTCAGTAAGAACACCGTTCACATGGTCAATTCCCCGGTGGGTATGATTCCGGACATCTACCAGAAAGAGGTCCGTTTGATGATGCCGATGGGAGCCATCCCGGCCAATCCCTGACATCTGCTGCAAATCCTCCACCAGCCTTGAACTGAACGTTGAACTTATGTTGGTAAAGAAACTAGAAACCACCTTTTAGAAGGGCAAGCGAAAAGGAGGGAGGGGGGAGGCGGGGGTCTTTTAGCTTAGTTATGCCTTATCTTTAAAGAATAAAATGCATTAAATGTAACTTGGTGATAATGTTTCTTATCCTGTGGGGGGCAGGGCATGGCTGCTGGGGCCTGGCCAGAGAGGAGGGTGGGGAAGGTGGTGCCCAGCTTAGATGGATCTGCACCCTGTGACCTGCCAGAGGCTGACCCGGGAGTGAGTCTGTGCCCCCCACCCCCACCATCGCACCTGCTTCTTCGCAACCCAAAGCCAGAATCTTCTTTGACACCCTGTGCTTCTTACAGTAAGTGCCAACCTACTGGGTAGGTGGCCTTCTTGGGGTTCTCTGGGAGTCCTGGAGGAGCCTCAGGCCACCCCTGCCCCCACCTTCAACCACAGAGACCCAATTCTGGTTTTCTAGATTATATTTACATATAAAATAGTTTTCAAAAAACCCATTCCACTATATAAAGTTGAAAAACATATTTTCTAGTGCTGTACTATATGGCAGGGTCTCAAGGTGCCCTGGGCAACCCCTCACCAGCCTTTGTGAGAAAGGAACATTAATCCCCTCCTCCAGGGATGCTAAGAGAGAGAGCCCACCCAGCACCAGGCCTCAGTTCCTCTCATGGGCCTTGGTGTGGTAGGCTGGAGCTGCTGGCCAGCACTCGGCTCTGCCACCTCCTCCCGTTATGACTGGGGGCCTCTCAGAGCCTCGGTTTCCTCACCCGTCTCTCCTAGGGTTGCTGAGAGGATTAGATTCCTTAGCATGGGACCTAGCACGCCAATGGTTTCCTGCTTAGAGGAAAGGGCTGCTCTTGCTACTAAGGATGCTCTTTGGCCCTCCTGGTTGGGGATCAGTACATTCATCCTCACAGTGGCATTTCCCCCATCTGTGCACCGCCCTTTGTGTCCATGAAGTGATCTTCCCCAAAAAATCATCTTGTCTGTAAAAACAAATTGTTTAAAGTTCTTTCGGACCCTACCTCAGAGGAGAGATTTAGAGTCTTTTCAGAGTTCCTATTGTGTCATTGTACATAATCCATGTGTAAGCAAGAAGCAAGAGGCACCATTCCAGTCCCTCGCTTCAGCTTCCCCCCAAAGGGTTTGTTTAGAATCACTTCCCTCTGTACACATCTGTTTTCAAATTTTCCTCTTCTTATAAGAACACCAGTCATATTAGGGGCTCATTCTACTCCAGTATGATTTTTCTTTTTCTTTTTCTTTTTTTTATTGAAGTGTAGTTGATTTACAATGTTTCAGGTGTATAGCAAAGTAATTCATATATAGGTATGTGTGTACATATGTATATTCTTTTTCAAAAGATTCCTTTCCATTATAACAAGATTTTAAATATAGTTCCCTGTGCTATACAGTCAGTCCTTGTTTATCTATTTTATATATAGTAGTGTGTGTATGTTAATCCCAAGCTCCTAGTTTATCTCTACCCTGCTTTCCCTTTTGGTAACCATAAGTATGTTTTCTACGTCTGTGAATCTAGTTCTGTTTTGTAAGTATGTTTATTTGTATCATTTCTTTAGAGTCCACATACAAGTGATATGATATTTGTCCTTCTCTGACTGATATCACTTAGTATGATCATCTCTAGGTCCACTCATATTGCTGCAAATGGCATTTCATTCATTTTTATGGCTGAGTAATACTCCATTATATATATATGTATATATATATATATATATATCTATCTTCTTTTTTAACATTTTTTATTGATTTATAATCGTTTTACAATGTTGTGTCAAATTCCAGTGTAGAACAAAATTTTTTATATGTATCTTCTTTATACCACAGCATTTAGGTTGCTTCCGTGTCTTGGTTGTTATAAATAGTGCTGCTATGAACATTGAGGTGCATGTATCTTTTTATATTAGAGTTTTTGTCTTTTCCGGATATGTGCCCAAGAGTGGGACTGCTAGATGGATCATATGGTAACTCTATTTTTAGTTTTTTAAGGAACCGCCATACAGTATGACTTCATCTTAACTAATTCCATCTGCATCAACCCTATTTCCAAATAAGGTCACGTTCTGAGGTTTGGGGGGGTTAGGACTTCAACATATTTGGGGAAGAAGATACAATTCGGCCCATAACAGGACTGTCTCCAGTTTTGGGGGAGTATGCATAAAGTGATATAACCCACACAGACACACACACAGAGAAGAAAAGGATCACGTCACTTGGAAAAAGAGAAGTGTCACAGTGTAAAAGTAAAATATGAGTTACAGTGAACAATAATAATGACCATGTATTCGGAAGCTATTATATGCCAAGAACAGTACTGGCCACTTTACAACAGTGTCTCAAGTCTTTTCAAAGGCTTTTCAAAGTAGTTACTGTCCTTATCATACAAATGAGAAAACAGGTTCCAAGAGGTTAAGGAATTTGCCCAAGGCAGCACACAAGTGTGAAGAGATGGCATGCAGACGGGCTCTCTTCTCCTGCATTTCTTTTGAGATCAAGGTAAGTAGATTGAAAAAAAGGATATTTTTGAGCCATTCCCTTGATTCCCAAAGAGTACGCATACAAATCACCTGGGGAGTTTTTATTATACAGATACCTGGGCCTCACCATCACAAATTTAGATTCAGTAGGCAATAGGTAAGGTCCAGGAAACGGCATTTTTTTTTAATTGAATTACAGTGTGTCAATTACAATGTGTCAATCTCTGGTGTACAGCACAATTTCCCAGTCATGCATATACATACATATATTCGTTCTCATGTTTTTTTCCATTAAAGGTTATTACATGATATTGAACATAGTTCCTTGTGCTATACAAAAGAAACTTTTCAAAAAATCTATTTTTATATATAGTGGCTAACATTTGTAAATCTCAAACTCCCAAATTTATCCCCTCCCACCCCATTTCCCTGGTAACCATAAGATTAAAGATTGTTTACTAAGTCTGCAAGTCTGTTTCTGTTTTGTAGATGAGTTCATAGTGTCTTTTTTTTTTTTTTTAGATTCCACTTATGAGTGATATCATATGGTGTTTTGCTTTTTTTCTGTCTTTCTGGCTTACTTCACTTATAAAGACGATCTCTGGGTCCATCCATGTTGCTGCAAATGGCATTATTTTATTCTTTTTTATGGCAGAGTAGTATTCCATTGTATAAATATACCACAACTTTTTTATCCAGTCATCTGTTGATGGACAGGAAGCTGCATTTTTAACAAGCACCTTAAATGACCCTGATGAAGGCTAAGAAATGTCAACCAAACAGTAGTGAATGCATGAATACTAGGTATTTCATATCTTCTCATCTTTGTCCTTCTTTTTTGAATTATCTCTTTATGCACTAAGACAATTTTCTATGTAAATTTTTTCTTTTTCTTTTCAGTTGTGGGACCTGAAATATAGAATACAGATACTCAACTTTTTTTTTTTTTTTTAACATTTTTTTTATTGAGTTATAGTCAGTTTACAATGTTGTGTCAATTTCCAGTGTAGGGCACAATTTTTCAGTTATACATGAACATACATATATTCATTGTCACATTCTTTTTCACTGTGAGCTACCACAAGATCTTGTATATATTTCCCTGTGCTATACAGTATAAAGATACTCAACTTTTCTTGTCAAATATGTTGCATATGTTTCCCCACTTTATCACATGCCATTTGTTGATGGTGCTTGTTTGTGATTCAAAAGTTTAAATTTATGTAGCTAAATCTATGAATCTTTAACTGAATTGTTCTTGCTTTTGAATGACACTTTGAAGGTTTTCTCCAGTGCATAATCATAAAAATGTTAAATACTATTTCTCCTCATTTATATTTTTTCACTTTTAAACCTTCCCCTCTTTTTTTTAATTTGAAAATTTTCAAACATCCAAAAAGGTTAACCAATTGCTAGCCTTTTGTCATATATGCTTTCTCTCTCAATATAATGCTTTTTTCTCTGACCCATTTGAAAATAAGTTGCAGATACCATGACCCTTCACCCTTGAATATTTCAAAATGCATCATCTAAGAATAAGGACATTCTCCTACATACTCAAAATATCATTATCAAACCTAAGCCAATTAATTAACAGTAATTCTCTAAGACTCAATCCATATTTAAATTTTTCCCAAAATGTCTTTTATAGCTATTTTTTTCTTTCTTAAACAGGATCCAATTAAGAGCACACGTTATATTTCATTATTGTATTTGTTTTAATCTAGAACAGTGCCCTCGCTCTTTTCTCTCCTGACATTGTCTTTTTGATGAGTCTGGAACAATTTTGTGGTATAAGGTCCAGCACTCTGGATTTGTCCAATTATTTCCTCTTGCTATTGTTTTACTTGTTCCTTTATCATTTGCATTTTCTTTAAACTCGACGTCGGGTCTAGAGGTTTGATTAGATTTGGGTTGAGTAATTTTTCCTCGAACACTTCAGAAGTGCTGTCATGTTGTGTCACATCAGGAGGCACAAATGTCTCTTTGTCCCATTAGCAGTGATGCTAAGTTTGTTAAAAAAAAATCCTTTTTTTTTTTCATGGAGGTACTGCGGATTGAACTCAGGACCTCATGTGTGCTAAGCATATCCTTTACCACTGAGCTATAATTCCACCCACAGTGGTACCAAGTTTGATCACTTAGTTAAGATGGTGACCACCAGATATATGCTTTTAAAACTAGTAAGCAATCTGTAGGGCGATACTTTTATACCATGTGAATATCCTGTTTCTTTCATCCAATAATATTAGTATTTATTAATGATTTTTGCCACCATCAATTATTACACTGGGGGACATGTGACACTTAAATCGATCCTAAGTTAATTTTGGTCTCTGGTATTTCATATAAGTTGGAGTCACTTAATTTTTAAAAATAATTTTGAGATGTTGCAAAACCACCATAAATATTTGTCTGCTTTTGTTCCTGCTGGGTTGTTACATCCTCTATCTTTTCTTGTGCCGGTAACACATACCTTAAAATTGGTGCAGCTTCATAATCAGCTGTGACATTTGGTAGAGCAATGACGTCCCCCTACCCCACTCCCACCTTTTTCAGAGGTGTTTTTGTCATTGTTGTTGTCAGAGTCTTTCTTCTTCTTTTCTGAAGGAATCATTTTAACAGTTACGGCAGTTTGGATTGGAATTACTATTTTCTTGTGTATTAGCCAAGATTGAATCAGGAAAACCAAAACCATAATAGTTATTTTATCAGAACAAATCTAATATAAAGAACTATTTAAACAGGTATTGGGGGACTGAAAGGCAAAAATAGAACACACATTGTATGTGTTTCTACATAGATAAATATTTAAATAAAAGGTCATCTACCCAGAATGTGAAACTTGATCAGTAAAGTGTTAATCCTATTTCTGGAGTTCATATATCTTAATTCCAAAGGCTCATTGTGCTATAAAATTGTAATTTAGTATACTCACACACACACACACACACACACACACACACACCTTCATTCAATTCTTTTGAGTTCAATTTTTTTAGAATGGTTTTTGCCTGCTAAAACATTTACCATGTCTCCTACATTACCGATGAGACATCCATGACATCACGGGATTATTTGTTTTGACCTAAACTGTTGAGGTAAAGAAGTAAAGATATAAAGGGGGAGGGATAAATTAGGAATTTGGGATTGGCGGATACAAACTACTATATCCAAAACAGATAAACAACAAGGTCCTACTGTATAGTACAGGGAAATATAGTCAATATCTTGTAATAACCTGTAATGGAAAAGAATTGATGTATAACTGAATCACTATGCTGTACACCAGAAACTAACACAACATTGTAAATCAACTACACTTCAATTAAAACAAACCATGGAAGTAAAGATACACAATAAGAGGGGTACGTTTCTCTGTGGGTACTTGAGAGCCTGTCTCCAGCTACCTCAGTGTCTCGTTTCCATATGCCTTCGCTATTTCCCACTAATGAAATATAGGAAGGTTGGGGGAGTGACCTCTTGATCACCTTTTGGGAACTGCCTGATGAGGGGAGAGGAGGCAGTGAAAATATGAATTTTATGGTAACCTTTTGGTGCTTGGGCCAGACTCCTTGCCAGGTCCTCTCCATCCAGAGAGATGGATCAAGGTCACATAGCTGTGTTCAGAAAGTGTATTTAACAAGACTTTCTGAAATAGGGCATAATAGTGTTAGAACCTGGACTCATAATTGGCTTCTTTCTTCAGTAGCCTCTAGGGTGAGGGGATAAAAAAATGAGCATGGAACTTGACCAAATTAGAAGGTCTGTGTGATAAATTTGATTGAACTCTGGAAGCTCCAAGTTTTGGCAGATCTGGGGCCTGTGCTGGGGACTGTGAGAATTTGCATTCATTTCCAGCTTTATTGCATGATGCTCAAAGAATCTGGCTTGTATAATTTCTGCATTACAGCACTGAAATTTTCTCATTAGCTGTCTTCCTAAATAGTGGAACATGCATTGTCTACTGGTAGGATTCTAAGTGTGTGTGTATATGTGTGTATATATATATATATGTTTTATCATATTTTATTATTTAAAAAAACTTTTCATGTTTGACTAGGTAATATACCTGTGATTCAGCATCCAAATGGTACATAGGGGTATATAGAGTGAAAAGCCTCCTCATCTCTGACCTCTAGTCAACCAGTTCTCCTCCCCAAAGGCAGTTGTTATTAATTTTTCTCATATCCTTCTAAGATACTACTTTATGCATCTACAAGGAATTACATTTGTATTTTCTCTCGTTTTTCAACAAATGGTAGCATTCTTTACACATTGTTCTCTATCTTGTTTCTTTTTGTTTAATAATATATATTACAGATCATGCTAAGTCAGTAAAAGAAAACATCCTTATTCTCTTTTACAATTGCATAGTATTCCATTGTATGGAAGTATTATAATTCATCTAACCTGTCCCTTATTGATGGACATTTAGGCTGTTGCCAGAATTTTGCTATTACAAATAATAAGGCAATTAATAAACTTACATAGTTAAGTTTATGCACATAAATTTATTCATGTGCAAATATATCCACAGGGTATTATTAGAAATGGAAACAGTGGGTCTGCATTCAGGAAAACCCAGTTTTCCATCTGTGTGTCTCCTTTACTACTCATACAACTACCACATACACTCACACAGAACACTTCACTTCTGACACTTCTGGTCACCAATATTTGGAGGTTTTCCCCCAGCCAAGCAATTCTCTGCAACACCAGCTGGTGTCCTATAATTTTATTCAATTCTGACACCATCTACCTGGAGATCACATAGGTAAAGGGCTCAGTCCCACAGGACCGCTCCCTCCCCTTCAGATGCCAGTTGTGAGTAGTAGGTCCCCAGGTTACCCACAGCAATTGTGGTTACAAATAGGAGGTTCCCACGCACCCCGACACCAGGTTTAATTAATTTGCTAGAGTGGCTCACAGAACTCAGGGAAACACTTTACGTTTATCAGTTTGTTAGAAGATATAATCACGGACACAGATGAACAGCCAGATGAAGAAATAGATGGGGCGAGGTCTAGGAGGGACCCAAGAGTAGGAGCTTCTGTTCTTCTGGACTTGGGGTGCATCACCCTCCTGGTACGTGGATGGTTCACCCATCTGGAAGCTCCTGGAACCTCATTGTTTGGGGATTTTTAAACAGGTTTCCTCATGTAGGCATGGCTGATCATTAACTGCATTCCCAGCCCTCTCTCCTCTCTGGAGAATGGGGAAGCTGAAAATTCCAAGCTTCTAACGGTGCCTTAGTCTTTCTGACTACCAGCCCCATCCAGGAGCCACCCAGGTCCACCTGGAGTCACCTCATTAGAAGAAAAGATGCTCCTAGTGCTTCTGTCACATAGGAAGTGACAAGGTTTTTTAGGAGCTCTGTGCCAGAAACGGGGAAGGAGAGGGCACAGAGCAATATATATATTTTTTCTATTATCTCACAGGGTCATAACTTGAAATTTTGATAAACATTGCCAGATTAATTCCTATGGATGTTATTAACACCAACCAGCAATGTATCAAAGTGCCTGCTTCCTCACAGAATCAGCAGCATGGGGTATTATCAAACTTTGTACCTTTGGCCATTCTGACTAGGCAGAGGTAGTATCTCAGTTTACTTTTTTTTTTAATTGAATTTACAGTCAGTTACAATGTGTCAATTTCTGGCATACAGCACAATGTCTCAGTCATGCATATACATACATATATTGGTTTTCATGTTCTTTTTCATAATCTCAGTTTACTTTTAATTTGCACATTTCTTATTACAACTAAGTTCTAGCATCTTTGCATTCTTTTAAGAGCCATTTGCATTTTTCTTTCCATGAACTGGCTGCTCATATCAATTTTTTATTAGATTGTTAGTCTTTTTTTCTTATTGATTTGTAAGAACTCTAGCGGAGAAATACGGCATTTGTTTGTGATAAGAATTTCGAATATTATCTCCAGTTTTTCATTTGTCTTTTGATTTTGCTTAGAATCGATTTACCAGGTAGAGGTAACTTTTATTAAGTCAAATTTACTATTATTTATTTATTTATATTTTTATGTTTTCATTTTCATGACTCTTAGGTTCTGTGTCACTCCCAGAAAGGCTTTCCATGCTTGAAGATTATACTAAAAGATCTCCCATTGCTCTTCAAGTGCTTTTATGGTTTTAATTTAAACATGTACATATTTGATCCATATAGAATATATTCTGGTACAAAGTATGAAGTATGGACCCAACATTACTTTTTCTTCAGGTTGCTACCACCATTCTTACCTATTTATCTAATTTATAATATAAGAAAATGTATGTTATATTCATAGATAGTTTATATATAATCCATAATATATTATATATTATTAACAGTATTCATATTCCTTATATTCATTTTTATTTTTGGTCTGCTTAATATGCCCAATGAGTAAGAGGTATATAAGTCTTATATTGCATCACAGAGAACAAAATGTGACAATGAGTGTGTATATGTCCATGAATGACTGAAAAATTGTGCTGAACACTGGAATTTGACACAACATTGTAAAATGATTATAAATCAATAAAAAATGTTAAAATAAATAAATAAATAAATAAATAAATAAATAAATAAATAAGTCTTATATTGCAATCATCTGTATGTCAATTTCTCCCTATATTTCTGGGATGATTAACTTTACGTGTTAACTTAGCTAGGCTATGGTGCACATCTGTTTGGTCAAACACTAGTCTACGTGTTGCTGTGAAGGTATTTGTGGATGGGATTAACGTTTGCAATCAGTACTTTAACTAAAGCAGATTGCCTCCATTATGTGGGTGGGCCTCATCCAATCAGTTGAGGGCCTTAAGAGCAAAGACTCAGGGTTCCCAGAGAAGAAGCAATTTTGTCACAAGACTGCAACGTAGAAACTGCCTGAGTGTTCAGGCTGCTGGCCTGCCTTGTAGATCTTGGACTCAAGACTGCAATTATCGACTCTTATCTGGGTTTCTAGCCTGTTGCCCAGAACTTCCCCCTACCCCCCACCCCACCCTGATCTGTAGATCTTGGACTTGCCAGTCCCCACAATGACATAAGCCAATTGCCTCAAATAGTTCTCTGTCTCTTTCCCACTCTCTCTCTAAGTATATGTAATGCTATTAGTTTTGTTTCTCTGGAGAACCCTGACTAATACAATTTCTAATAGCTTTATATGTTTTCATAGTATGATAGTCTGGCATTGAATGTCAAGATAATGAAAATTTTATTTATACCCTTTTACAAATATAAAATTAACTCTCTTTGCCTGATTAATGCTTTTGTCTTGATTTGCTAATATTGCCAACTCTTCTCCCACCCCCTTTTTTTGGTCTGCATTTGTCTAATTTATCTTTGCCTCTTTTTCATTTTGTAACACATTATGTCATTTTAAAAATAGTACGTCTCCTGTAACTAGATTATACGTAAATTTCTTTTACTCAACCAAGTCTTTTAATAGGGGATTTACATTTTAAAATTCTGAAATCTTTTGGTTTATGCTGTTTTGTTCTGTGACTTATTGATTAACGTTTCTCTGCTATTTTCTCTACTTTCAGTTTTGTTTTTATCTTCTCCATTGTTTTAGAAAGTATTTTATTCTATTAGTTGAAGGCAGCTACCTGGAAGAAAGGCAAAACTTGTACGTTTTACAACATCTTTCTATTTCCTGAATTAATACAGCAAATATATTACCTAGCATGGACCTTTAAGTTTTTCAAAAGCTTTTTTTTTTTTAAACATATTTTTATCTAATTCCTAGGTCCAAAGTGAAACAGCATATTTTGAATCACACCTTTGAGATATAGAATTTAGCGCATTTTTTCTTTACCTCCTTCCCATTCTAATGCATGAAAATGTTAACTCAGGTTTTAAGATTCATATACTTTTTTACTATTTTAAAAATTCAGAACCTAATTTGAGAAAAAGTATTGAGATTAAGATTTAATTTTATAATTAAATATGATGCAATTATTTAGATGCACTTCTATTTTGGCTCCATTCCATGACTTCCCCATTCTTGAACTTTTTTCCCCACCCCCTTCATCTCTTGGTAGGTTGAAAAAATACTGTAAACCAATTTTTTCAAGAAGGTGATATATTTTACAATCCCCTATGTAGCAGAGAGTGTTTTTCTGACATTTTTACACCTGAAAAACAACTCAGATGAATATTGCATTTTGGAATCAAACTTTTCTCTCTAAAACTCTAGATATGAGCAATCTTGACTGACATTTGTTTTTATCTGGGCAAACTGACTTCATTTTGTTTCACTCAAAAAAGTATAGACAGTTTAATATTGTAGCTTAAAACTTTTGCCATGATGTGTCCAATTGTGTGACCCCTTTTATTGACTTTGCCTAGAACATAGTAGGTTCTTTCAATCAACATATACTATTCTTCAGCAGAGGAAAATTTCTGTTTTGTTTTATTTTTATTACATCTCTTCCATTTGCCTTTGTTCCTCTTTTAGGAACTCAAATTATCCATACGCTGGTTCTCCATTTTCTCCATTCTTTCTCCGCAGCTATTGTCTTCTCTCTCATTAGTTCCATCACTGTCTTTTCATGCTCCATTCAATTTCTTAGCATCTGCTTTGTTCTTGACACCAATTTCAATTTTCTGCTGGATGAATTTTCCTCTTTACTGTCTCCAGTGTGTACTTTAATTTTGTTCCTGATTTTTTTAGAGTACTTGTTTATTTCCCTTACCCTGTTTGTCTCTCTTTTCATCTCATCCTGTTGGGTTTTCATATCAGTCTCACCTCTTCATTCTTTCTGTTTCTTTTTTGCAGAAGCTTTAAGGATGTTAACAGGTCTCTAAACTTTTCTCCTGGATGATCCTGGTGAAGAGCTCTCTTTCCTGCCATTTTTTTTTCTAGGTGCCGTCCTCTTCCTGTAGCTCTGTGTTGATTAGTCTCTTTACCCTCAAGTAAGACAAGGGTTTCTGTGGGCTCAATATCTGTGATTGAGCTGCTTACCCTTGGGCTCACCATGGAAGTAGTGGCAGAATCTTCATCTCAAGTCTATAGCTGGAGGGCACGCTAATGTATACACATCTGACTTTGCCTTTTACATCTCTTTTTTCACTAATGTAATACATAGCACAGTACAGTTCCCAGCACAGACTTCCTTCAGGGATCTTTAAGAAGCTGGCCTTTCCTTAAAGTGTTGGGCAGCATTTGCTATGTAATTTGTAGGAAAATTACATGCAAAATAAGAATGTGGGGTCCCTTGTTCAAAAATTAAGAATTTCAAGAGAGTGACAACAGATCATTAAACCAAGCATGAAGCCCTTCTTATCATCATGGGGTCCTGTGCAACTGCACAGTTTACACATCCATTAAGCCCATCATGGTTAATAGGGATGATTATTAAGGTTACACCTCCTTAAATGCAAGTCTCTTTTTTCCTCCCAATCTCTATCACCTAGATAAACAGGAAATAGAGGAGTCTAGAGGATATACAGTGGTGGGGTAGGTAGAGGTCAGTTTTCTGGTGAGCATCCTTCAAGGGTAGTGAAATTGACATCTCCTGTCGGTTTGGACACCAACTCTGAGTTGGGAGGTAGATGGTGGGTCATCAGCAGATAGGGTGCGGACCTTAAATAGTGGCTTACTATCACTTCTCAGCCTTTTGGCTAAGATCAAGTGTAAATAAGTGGCTTACTACCTTTTTCAGTCAGTGTGTTTGAGGAAATGAAGCCAAGGTAAACAATGACTAAGATTTTTCTTAATCCAGTCATTTAAGACCATCTGCCTCATAATTAACATCAATTTCACTTAGATCCAAGCCTTAGGTTACCTATCAGTTTTAGTCTTTGATATTATGAAATCTTGTCTTTAATTCTAGATTTGAGGGAATTTTTTGGAGAAGTTAGGCCAGGATACATTTGGGGACAAAGGGCAATATTTCATTTTAAATTGGATGTCCCCAGGGACCCAGGTATTTAGGCCAGGGGTTGGCAAATTTTTCTATATGGGACCAGATAGTAAATATTTTAAATTTTTCAAGTCAAGAGGCAAAATTAAAGAGATTATGTAGGTACTTATATAACAAGAGAGAAAACAAATTTCCACAAATATTTTATTGATGACATTTAAAATGTAATAATAATAATTGGGTATTTTGATAATAGAGGTCTACTAATGAGAAGAATAGGATTCTTTGTTTTTAGAATACATTTTGCTTAATTAGGGTTCAAAGTTAGTATTTCCTATCATCAGATTAGTTTGCAAATGTTCATCTGTCAATGCTGATCTATAATGGGATTTTATGTATTTCATTTTTACAAATGTCCTTCAATATAGATAGGCACTGCCAAACACTGACATCAGTCCATGTGCATATGATTTTAAGTGAGCATATTAATTGCATGGAAAGCATTTATAGAATTCTATTAGATTCTTCTCTTGATATTTACATTTTAGTATGTCATTACATTGCAGACTAATTGCTTTCAATTGATGGTTAGGTAGAACCTTCTCAACTGCACAGTTAAATGAATTTTGAAATATTGAAATTTCCTTTGCACTTGCATTGAGGTCTAAAAAATGCTGCTTGGAACTGTAATTTGAGCTTGGAAAACTTACCTGTTGTAGATTTGTATAGGAATGGATAATATGCTTATTTTAACTTTTGGTAGCATGGAAGTGTAGAAAATGGCTTGACATCACTTGCAATTCAAGCAACATTAGTCGTCATCAAAATAATTTTACTGAAGTATAAGTTTCATGTGTTAAGTGCTGTTTTATCTTGTAATTGGTGAAGTTCGTTAAGACATATTATCAAGTCTCCTACAAAAGCTAATTTCCAAAGCCATTCATAGTTTAATAATAGTGGTTGAAGGCTGTTCTCATTCAAAAATTCTCAATTTTGTTCTTGAGCTGAAAAGAATCACAAGTGAACAACAAGAACTGCTATGTGGTAGAACAAGTCAGGATATTCAGTTTCTATTTCCGATAAAAATTCACAGAAGAGGCCATGTGAATCAATGAAGTTAACATTGACACTACTGGCTCAATAACACAATAAGTTCAAATACTACCACAAAGTAATTACCGATGAATAATGTAATAAATAGCCGTAGACTTTGTTGTTTGATCAAATGAGCAATTTTCTGTTTTACACATATTTTTACTACCATTGCGTGTAACACATCTTAGCAGGTTCCTCTTCATGTTGTATGGAATCAGTATTTTTTCAGCTTCTTTGAAAATATTTTCCCCTATTGTTGTTCCATGCAGACTATTCACAGAAGCTAATTCTTCAGTCATTTAAAACAAGGTCTTGATTCTTCAAATGAACAATTGAGCAGTATCAGTATTACCTGTTAACTCATGAAGTGCCAAGGAAAACCACTCAGTTAATTGCTTTGTTTTTTAAACTGACTATTGATGTTGTTCTCAATGTTCTCAACTCTTCAAGCAACTGTTCTAGCTGAAAGTCTAATAGTCTTAAATTTGTTTTCTCTGAACACATTACTTTGGCTATTGCAATCAGACACAATTTAATTAAACAGGTTTCCTCCTTTGGCTAAGAAACGAGCCACTCAGAAAATTACTTTGGTTGCAGCCTCATATTCATTTTTTAAGTTTTGTGAAGAAACTCTGCTGTGATGAAATATTCTGTTTTAAATTCTCTAATTGTTCTCACTGTTGTTCTCCTGTCAGTTGGAAATATTGTGATGAGTGTAGTCTGATCATGTTGACATATAGAGTACTCTTTTAGCAAAACTATAGTGTTATTGCATAATAAGTGCTAGGCTATCAAATTTGATAACAAAATAATCCACACTCCACCATGCCTTAAGAGCATGACATATGAAGTCCTTTTTCTCTTTTTTTCTGGTTTTGGCATGATAGGTATACACTGGTCATAAAAAGAAATGTCATAGTGTTATATGTGTGGCACTTGAAACACTGCCAAGTTATATCAGCATCACTGTGATTTGTAGGGCACTCAGCAGCAGGGCAAAGAGATGAGAGCACCACATACATTCTCTGTTGCAACTATTCAACTCTCTGTTGTTTTGTGAAAGTAGCCACAGATGACACATAAATGAATGAGCATAATTGTGTTCCAATAAAACTTTATGCACACCAAAATTTGAATTTCATGTAATTTTAATGTGTGATGAAATGGCTGTACAAATAAATATAGGTGGCAGGGTGGATTTGGCCTATAGGTTACTTGGTCTAGCAAAAGGGCTAGACCAGCCAGCTGGTCAATGTTCTTCGAGCTTGGTGTCAGCTGCTGAGCCCAAGTGAAAGGAAATCTCCTGTTTAAAGCAGCAGCACTAACATCAATAGCAACCTGGCTATTTCTGTGCCTAAAATCACCATAACCATTCATGTGATTCTTTAGTAAGCCTTGCTAGACTCTTCAGGGTTCTGCTTAATTTTCCAACTTTGACTCCCAATTCTTTCCTTATCCTTTTGGTGACAGCCATATTCAACTTCCTGAATTTACCAGAACTCTCATATTCTTTTGTATTTTTGCAGATCTGTTGCTGCTTCTGCCAGGAAGATACCCACCCCTGTACCCAGCCCCCAGTTTCCAATAATCCATCTTTTATCCTCTAGGAGCTTTATCTGGTACCTCTAGGCTGATAAAGATGCCTCTTCTCTGAGCATCCACAGAAATTTGGGCAAAGCTTATAGCACTAATCACTTTATTCTATAGTATAGAATTTACTTACATAACTCTCCAAGTAAGAGTTCAGGACAGGGACTGTCAACTTGGAATGTTTTCAGCCATTATTTCTTTGGACACCTTTTGGGCCCTGACCTATTTCTTCTCTCATTCTGGGATTCTGATGACACAGATGTTATATCCTTTATTATCATCTAATAGATCTCTGAGGCTCTGTTTATTATTATCATTTTTCAGTCTATTTTCTCTCCGTTCTTCAGATTGGTAATTTCTATTGTGCTATCTTGAACTTCTCTTATTCTTTCCTCTATCCCCTCCATTCTGATGATGAGCCCATACATTGAGCTTTAAATTTTGGTTATTATATTTTTCAGTTCTAAAATTTCCATTTGGTTCTTCTTTATATCTTCTATTTTTTTTTTTTTTTGCTGAAACTTCTTATTTATCTGCTAAGACTTCCTAGTTTTTCGTTTGTTTCAAATAGGTTCATAATTGCTCACTGAAACATTTTTGCGACTGCTTTAAAATCCTTGTCAGATAATGTGAACATCTGATTCACCTTAGTGTTCACATCTGTTGACTATCTTTTCTAACTAATGTTGGGATTACCCTGGTTCTTGGTATGAGTGATTTTTCGCTGAAACCTGGACATGGTGGGTATTGTAAGACTCGATCTTACCTAAATATTCTGTTTTAGTGGGCCTTTTCTGACATCACTCTGTTGGGGAAGGGAAAGCACTGCTTGTTACCACCTTGTAGAAGTGGAAGTCCAGGTTCCCCACTCAACCTTGGTTGACACTGGTGGAGGCGGGTGGTCTCCTTTCTACTGCTGGGTGTGAATGGCAGTTCTGGCTCCCCACGAGGCCTCTATTGATACCACTATATCTGGAAGTGGAGGGGGGGGGGCCTCATTACTGTTTCCCAAATTGCGTCCACTCTCACCATGGGAGTGGTGGCTTTGTTACCACTGGGCAGTGGTGAAAGTTCTGACTCTCCAGTAGGCCTCCTCTGATACCACAAAAGCAAGGAAGGGGAGTGATGCCTCACTACTGCTGGGTGTGGGTGGAAGTCCAGGCTCTCTAGTGCGGTGGTGGTGGGGGGTAGGATTTGAGGTGTTTAATTACAGCTTGGTAAGGGTAGAAGTCTAGGCTGGGTGTGGGAGTCAAGGCTTCTTCCAGAAGTCCTGAAACTATTCTGACAACTGAAGTTTTGGTAATAGGTGAAAATCTGTCTATACTTGGCTCCCTATCTCCCCTCAACTCTAACCCTGTGTTAATTTTTGTCACCAATGTGTTTGGACATCAGTTGGATAATCTTTATGACACCAGTAAGTGTGGGAAGAGCTGAATTTATTTTTGATCCTGACTTAAAGGACAAGTATAGTTCTATTTATAAGACTAGATAAGTCATCACTCTGCTACATGATTTTTTTATTGTCTGCATAGGTCATATGGCACTAACTTTATAAATGAACTACATGTTCCTAAATAGTTCAGGTTAAGTATTTAGTATTTAAAAGGAAGTTACATTTATTTTCCGATAATTGAGTGGGCTTCTCCTCTGATATTAATTGATGGTACTTACATGAGTATTAACACAATGTTGCTACACATGATGCACTAATCAGTCCATAATCTGACTCAGCATGATACAAATTTTATAAAATTTAAGAAGTTTGATTTATCTATGCATGTATTAGTCACATCAGCTTGGCAAACTCAAATTACTCTTCCCAGCTCCTAGTGTATTAGGTTATAATTATGAAACATAAATCAGTGCTAATTGATATAAGGTTTAATTTTAGAATAAAAGAGAGAGGTAGCAATGTTAGGGTTATATGCCCCAAATAAAAAGTAGATTAGGACTGCCTATGTGTTGGGCTTATAGGGAGGTTGAAGAGGGATAAGGAGGAAGTGATTGGTAGAGTGGTGATTAACACAGTTAGAACCCAGAATATGAAAGCTAGAAAGGATTTTAGAAATTCCAAGCTTCCTATTTTTTTGAGGTCTTTGAATGCATATTATGTGTCTGGCACTTTACCTAACGGCATTTAATCATGAAAATAACATTGTAAAGTGGCTCTATTTTCTCTTTTTTCACAGATGAGGGAACTGAACCAAATTAGTCTCATTAGTCAGATGAGACTAACTTGTTGAAGGTCACCCAGCTATCAAGTGGTAGAGTTAGGCTCTGAACCCAGAACTGCATGATTCCCCAGTTCATGTATCTTTGGCTCAAATGCTCTGCCTTCTCAACAGGTTTTTAGATTCACATTTCATAGAAATATTATAAAATTATCCATCCAACTTCCCCATTTCTCTCTCCAGTGAAGGACCTAAACCTAAGAGGTAACATACCTATTACACAAACATTTGACAGATTATAAGCTATGCAAGATCTAAAACATTAGTGATCTAAGGATCACGTTACTGTATAAAAATTGTCTCATGCTTCATGACGGAGGATGGATATCTGTAGTTGGATTAGACATACAGTTCTGGCTTAGAGGATAAGGAACTTTTCCAAGGACACAGCCTGTGCAGAGTTATGATTTGTATCCAGGTCTGCCAGCCTGACTTCAACCCCACCCATTGCAGCCACTCCATGCAATTCTGCTGCTATTACCTAGTAATGATTATGTAGAGGGAAAGAGGGTTTTGAGGGGTTGGGGGTGGGTAGCCCAATAATTCTTGGAAAGGACCTGAGTCAAGAATCACCAGCTCCAGGAAGACTGCCAAATACTGGCAGAATTCATATCCCTGCTTGTGCAAGTCTAAGTGTGTGTCTGTGTGTGTGTGTCGGGGTGGTGGTGGTGGGGGGGTAGACTGGTGTCAAAATCTCCCAAGCTTTGAAGGTCATCTGTTGTGACCAAGTTAACAATGCACATATTAATTTAGCTGTAGAAAATATTTAGCCTGTATACTCACCCATTCAAGTAAAAATGGAAAGGATATCGTAAAGAGTGGAAGAGGTGTATCAGAGAAAGTAATTAAACATGAAATGTAATCCATGTAAAACTATAGTTAAGTCTAGTTACTCGTCTCAGGGGGACAGTTTAAAACTGTCTGTGTGCAAAATCAGTTGGGATTTCCATAGCTTCTCACTGAATACTGCTAGGATTACTGAGTTAGCACTGAATTGTCTGCCTTATATTTTGAAATCCAAGTTAAATGTATCTTGTTTATTGGTTACATTATTGAAAATATAGAGTCCATGTTTATAATGGAAATCTTGTCTTCATATGTCCATTTATTTTTTTCCTATCCCTGAAGACTGGAGTTGTGCCCTGTAACAGTTCTATGAGACATATCTTACTAAACTTGTGTTTTGAAAAGTAATAGACCCAAGGCATGTTTTCCTTTTTCCCAATTATACTATAGATTGAAAGGTAGCCTAGCGACTTTTACTAACATCTGAGACACGGTCAGAACAAGAAAATGTTACTGCTGCCTAAGACATGCTTTTTTTGGGGGGGGGGTGGTGGTGGTAGAAAAGGGTTTTCTGGGCTGCAAGCTTCGACGAGGATCTTAATTATGTCTTCTCTCAGGCCTGTCTACAAGTAGCCCCAACTCTTCCATGAAGGCCCCACTGAGATCATAGCACTAGAAACCAACATTCTGGAGATCTCACTTAACAATTTTTTGGTCATTGCTTCTTCTTACATCACCATAATGAACTACTGATAAAAAGCCGATAGCACGAAAATTTGGCCCCAGAGTGCCGCCAACAGACCTTCGGCGGTGGGGATCCGTGGTCAGCGAGCCAGACCCTCGTGGGCGACTCTTCATTCCCTCGGGTCAGGGGGCCTTTCCCCCTTCACCTGCGGCGCAGCGAGGGGATCGGAGCCGGGACTGCAGGGATGGCCTAGGGCGGCGCCTGAGCCGCGGGGGTAGGGAGCCGGCGGCCGCTCCCCGACCGCGCTCCTCGCGGAGGCCATTATTTCCAGCGGTGCCAAAAGTGTGCGCCTTCTTCGGAGGACGGAGGTCACGGGCCGTGCGCCTCCTCCCAGCGACGCGACTCTTTATCAGGCCCTCCGGGGCCCGGGACCCCCGGAGCGCAGGATACCGGAGCCGCTGTCTGGGCCACTCCGGAGCACCCGGACGGGCAAAGGCCGTCCATGGCGTCCTTGGTCACGGCTCGCTCCCGCCGCGGGCGGTGCCAGACCTCGCCCTTCCCTATCGCTCCCCTCCCCCTCCCAAGCCCGCCGCGACTCCCGAGGTGACACAGCCCGGACCCTCCATTCTCTGCCCCAGTGTATTTAACTGGCACAACCAAACCGGCTGCTCCCTCTCGGTGACAACCCTTCCCCCCGACAGACAGGCCCGGCAGCCAACCACCGGCCAGAATTGGCGTGCGTCCCGCTCCCCGTCGGTGGCGGCCTCGGTGGGCGGGGCTCGGGCAGCTAGCAAGTTGAGTGGAGCCACGGCTGACGTGAGTCAACAAAGGTCACGTGAGGCGAGAGTGCCGCGTCGATTGGCTGTCCCGGCCGGGCGGGGAGGGGGGGTCACGGCGGCGGCGTGGGGTTCGCTGTGTGACACAATTACAACAACTTTGTGCTGGTGCCGGGGAAGTTTGTGTCTCCAACGAATTCCCCCCTGTGTCCCCCAGCCCCGCGCGCTCCGGCCATTCCCGTCGTCCCCGCCCGTAGCTGCCCCTCGCCCGCCCCCGCGATGTGACCCTACAGCCGAGCCGCCGCCGCTGCCGACTCGGGGGCTCCGCAGCCCCTGCCGCCGCCGCCTTTACCGCCGCCGCGTTGGGATTTTTCGTCGCTGCCGCCCGCGGCGGAGGAGGAGGCGGCGATAAAGTTGGTGTGCCGGTCCCGCGCGGAGATTGGGGGCGTCGTTGCGGGTCCCGGCCCGGGGGGGGGTGTCGGCGTTGGAGTTGTGAATTCGCTGCGTTTCCATGAAATCCTGCGGAGTGTCGCTCGCTACCGCTGCCGCCGCCGCCGCCGCCGCTTTCGGTGATGAGGAAAAGAAAATGGCGGCGGGAAAAGCGAGCGGCGAGAGCGAGGAGGCGTCCCCGAGCCTGACAGCCGAGGAGAGGGAGGCGCTCGGAGGACTGGACAGGTACGGGCCGCCGTCACCCGCCGGGTCGGCTCCGGACCGGCTGGCGCCGCTCTCCCGGGAGGCCCGAGCGCCGCTCGCCTCTGGCGGCGGCGGCGGGGCGGGCACCTCGGCTTCGCGCTCGGGGTGCTGTAGCCGCCGCCGGGGCCTCGGGCTCGGGCAGGGATGGGTCGATGGTGCTGCCGGAGCTTTAACGGGCCGCTTGTGTCTCTCCCCACAGCCGCCTCTTCGGATTCGTGAGGTTTCATGAAGATGGCGCCAGGACGAAGGCCCTACTGGGCAAGGTAAGGCAGCCGCGGGCCGGAGCGCGGACACGGTCTCCCCGGCCGGCGCCCCACTCGCCCCGGGCTCCGCGGCTCCGCAGCTCCGCAGCCGGGCTGGCGCTCATTGTGGCCGCGAACGATGGCCGAGGGGCTTCCGGAAAACTATTTCCTGCCGCTGCTCTTCCCCCACCCCTAGATGCCTCGCTGGCTCCCTTGCGAAATCGCCCTCTCCTCTCGTAGCTGGAGGAACAGAGACGGCAGCGCTTTGGGGCCGAGCTGAACCGGGTGGACAAAATTGCCTGTTATTTTATGGCTTTTGTGGGGGGTCGACCGATGAGCTCCCCGAGCTGCCTGTTAAAGAGTCAAGGGATCGTAAATGTGTGCCGATGTCCCCGCATTTCCGACTTAACTTGCCTCCTGTGGTTTTTATTCTTTTTCTCCAGGCAGGCTGCTCGTGAAGTCTACTGGTAACCAAACGTTTGGGGCTTTCTTGTGTCCCCGCTCCCAGAAGGGGGAAGTTGCACGTAGTTTAGGGCGGTGGAGAGTTTGCATTGGGCCGTTGACGGGCATCTCGATAGGTCTGTGTTTTACCTGAAGTTAGGTGACTTGTTTACTTTTTTGGGTCTTTCGGCCATAGAAACCCTACAGTTATCTGTGAATGTGTTTTCTTCTTGGAGCCTCGGTTTCCTGTGTGTCTGACAGTGGAGGCCAGGGGGGAATTCGGGGTGTAGTCTCTGTTTATTTGTGTGGAAAGTTCTTGGCACTGTCATTTAGTTAAGTAATGGCTGCTCCTATCGGCCCAAGATGGCGGGACAGGGTGGGAGGAGAAAGTGAAGGGGGGGGTTTGGGGGAGGGAGGAGAGGTAAACATGGAAATAAATAGTAGCGAAGAATAGGCCTCTCCTTCAGAGTGTGTAGCTCGGTGGTGTTTAATAAAAATTACCCACGATTATTTGCGCCTGGAATTCTGGTACCTTTCTCAGGCTCGGAAGCAGCATTCATAAGCCTGGTAAATGCTTATCAACCTGTAGCACATTTAGTTACCCATCCGTAAGCTATTGAACAAAGGCTGTGGAGTCTCGATCTGCCTGCATCAGTTTGTGTCTCTTGACCAAAATCTGATCGAAATGATTATCGTATGCTTGCTTCTTTATTTGGACCCTGAAACTTGCACCGTGCGCGATAGGTGTTGCATCCATTTGACATTTTCTTTTCTAGCTGAAATCAGTAGCTTTGCATTTGACACTTAGTTTTATTGTTGCAGTTGAGAAGGAAGTTAGAAATGACTAAAGCCTAGCATTTTATTCTTAAGTTGAGATTTTAAAAAATTTAGTTGTCCTGAATTTTTGTCTGTAGTTTGGTTTAGAAGAGTCGCTCGTTTCTTTTATCTGCAATTACACTTCTGTTTTTGTTTCAAAGTAACTTAAGTATATGGGGTTTTGGACACAAATAATGACCAGAAAGCTAAACAGCCATAATCTTTTTCAGTAAGCCCAGTTCCTTTGACTGACAGAGAAAAGTTGAATTAAACTTTGTGTAGGTATTAATTGGCTTCCTTAAAATTATTGCCGGGAAAATCAATAGTGACTACGTCTGAAATGATTTAAGCATAAATGGCTTAAGCCTTGAGTTTTTTTTGTTTTGCAACCTCAGTATTTAAAATATTTTATTAAAAAGTGCTCGGTTACTGTCAAAGTTGTCATTCCAAAAGGCCAAGCAAAATATTTAATTTAACTTAATAAAATTTAAGGAGCATTACTTTATTTTGAAGTGACTGTTGCCAGTCTAATGGGGGCTGGTAAAACTGCAAAGATAATACATTTGGAAAAGTTTGGCTAAATCTATTGCTTTTGGTTATGGTAATGAAGAAATAAATGGAATCTGATGTTTAATGTGGATAATGTGTAAAATGCTAGGTGATTTCATGTCTCAGATTGCTTGTATTTAGATAGATTCACAGTGGATCGTGCTTAACATTGTATTTCAGATTATAACATTGAACCCGGTAGTTATTATGCATAATTGAGTTTAAATAGTAAAAGGACTGAACATTTTCAAGTATTTTTTGTGAAAGTGTGCATTACTTTCACAAGTACAGTGACGTCTTATAAATGAGAAAGTAGCGAAGCTTCATTATGTTTTGCGGAAGAATTAAGGCCTCATAAAATACCAGGTAATTTGATAAAGTACTAAGTATTTTGTTGAGCTAAAGAAAAATATTCTTCATTACTCCTGACCCCGTACTTGTGAGGTCCTGCCTGTTTAGGTCAAGACTCATAAGCCTTAACATTAAAATAAAACACTCAGGAGCTTGTGCCTGAAACCTCATGCACTTCTTGGTTGCATCCTTGTGAGCCTGAACATACCAGTGAGATGTGTAATGCAAAGCTGGATGATATTATATAACCTCACACCGGGTGTTTGAATTAGATTCTGAATAGAATGAATGAGCCGGATTCCTGCTATAGGAAGTATTGAATTATTTAGTTTCATCCATCTTTTGAACAGTCCTGGTAAACAGCATGTTTTTTTTGTGGAATGTTGAGCTGTGTTGGTTTTCAGAATTCTTATTCTCTGAAAGTCTTCAAAACAAGAGTTGGCTTTTCTTTGTTTGGGTAGGTTAAGGGTACTTACCTAAGGGCAGATACTGGAACTGAGTAACTCTAGGATTCTCTTTTTAGCTATGATTTTTGTCATTACCCACCCTCCCCCTCCAAACAAATTTAGTCTGCAATTTGTGTAACTTTTTTCTTTCTGACAGAAGCGTAGCTATTACTACTTGTTTTCAAAAATTCTTATTCCTATGTTATTGGATCCTCTTTCAAGTTTTAAAATTTAAATTAGGAGGTTTTAAAAAAGTTAACTCTTAAAAGCTTTTGGAAAGTTTAAAACATATAGTAAGTATCTCTTACTTGTCCAGAAACTTGTATGTTCTTCTTTTTAGGTGTGAGGATACTTTGTCCAAACTGCTGATTTCTTTTAGTCTCTGAATGTTTTTGTAAGATAAATATAAATTAGAGTCATTGAAAGAATTTTTGGTTGTATGATTGCCATTTGATACACAATGCTTAGAGTTTTTAATTTTAAATAATTAGTAATATGGTATATTATTTTGTTGTAATACCTTTATCTTTAAAAGATTGTAATCAGCAAGTGGTTGCTTAATCACAGTTCTTGAAGTGTCGCATGATCTTGACCACTTTCCTCTTCAAAGTAATGCTGCTATTAATCTTTTGGTGACATAATAATTCAAGATTCTTATTTTTTAAAATTATAGTGCAGTTACTGATAAGTAATTAAGTAAAACATTTTAACAGAAATTAACTGTGGTGACTTTCAGTACATTTTTGAAAATCTTTTTGGTTTAATCTTATTTTCAGTTGATACAGATTTGAGTTAAAGTTTAATGTAATATAATATATAGCATGAATGTAGTAATACTATACATTTGCATTTATAGTGATAATATAATGCTACAGAGTTGGGGGATCTTTGTCACGGAATTATTGCTAAAATACATAGTTGTTCATTTTGAAGTAACTATATTATTTTAAAGTTTGTATTAAATACTCTTACTGGATTTTTTTTTTTTGAAATTCTGCTAATCAATAGAAAGATTATGTAGAGTATCTAGAAGTAGATATGGATTATTTACCACTTTAAAATGTATGTGCTTTCTTTTCCTCGGAGATAATTAATATTAAAATAGTTGGAATTTAAAATTTTGGGGAAATGGAAGCAGTTTTAGGTCCATTAAGGCATATATTTTCCCAAATTTGGTTTGCTTGCATGTAGATGGTAAGGGAAAATTACTAGGTCACTTGTAGAGGTGGCTTTTTTATACTATAATATTTGGATGTTGATGACGTTTAAAATTATTTTATATTATGTGTGTGTTTTATTTGCTGGTGAGGGATATATTCATTTCTAGTGTTAAAGAAGGTTAGTGTGTGGGTTACAAAAGTAACTACAGAATAATGTCATGCTTTGTGTTTGAAAATTAGGTCTTTAATTTAATGCATCTTAAAAACTATTTTCTAGTTTGGAGAGTTGTAAACAATTGCAGCCGTTATTATTTACCTGGACAAAGTCTCATGCTGCTACTACACGTTTCCTAAAACTTTGATACATTCCTGATGATAAAGATATAGTAAGAGATTATAGAAAATGCTTGCTTATCTGGCCGCAAATTATAATTGCAGGAATATATAAACGTGCTCTTTTTAAGTTCTGACTTTTTCCCCCCACTGGATAGTTCTTTCCGTAGAATCAGTTACAAATTCAAATGACTAGGGAACACATTCGATTGCCACCTCTATATATTTCAGGTTGTTAAGAAAAACTGGCTGAGGGATGATTTTTTGTGATGTAGGTGGTAAAGTGGAATGATGGGCCATACGCTTTAAACCAAAGTGAAGGTTCATTGCTCGGCTAGCTACAGAGTAAAAAAAATCTTTTTCTGACTTGGTTATGTAACGTTTAGTTTTTATTTATGTAATACCAGTATCATTTTGCAGATTTGAAAAGGGCTTTTTTTGGTTAAGTTTATTTTTATTTGGAAATTCATTGTGATACTTTGAGCTCTTTGAAATTGATGTTAATGACTTATAACACTGTGCATTATTAATATTTTTGGAATGTGGTATTAAGAGCTAATTTATGTTACAGAAATACCACCAGATTGTCTAAGAATTGAAATGGTGGTTAGGTTATTTAGGACTCACATGTATTTTTCTGTAGACTAGTTAATTAGTGGAGTTTATTTAATGAATGCATAAATGACAGTCTTATGTACTCATACTGAAGCTTCATATGTAAGTGTATCAGTTTCCCATATTGACTTGAAATTTGTTGACAGTAAATTAGAGCAACAAATATTTGAGTACCCTAAGTGCAAGCCTATGCAGGGAATATGAAGATAACATAGATATCCCTTGTCTGCACTTCTGCACTGAAAACTTACAGTGCCTTAAAAGGGTGAGGTAAGTATAAGGATGACTAACAGAAACTTCAGTGGCAGAAGAGAAGTGTAAAGTATCCTGAAAGTTTATGAGAAAGATCGATTTAATAATTTACAAGTTAGAAAGGCTCTTTCTTTTTTCTGTCACTCATAAAAACATTGTTTAGCAAGCATGCGCAAAAGCACAGGAACCTGTTTGTGAAGCTTGACAAAGTCCCAGCTCTTTGTCTTTGTAGGCAGTCAACAAGGACCTTGCTGGCAAGGTGGCATATGTAGCAGTGTGTTAGCAGCAGTAGGCATTAGCTCCAGAATCACCTGGTCAGTAGAGAAACACAGAGCTGCGTGGGACTTCTAGATGATATGTGCACTCTGGAGAGTTTCGGGATCCTGGATTTGCTGATTCTTAGACTCTGTTCATGCAGAGGTGGTGATGCCTTCTAGCCAAGCCACATTAACTTGAACATCATTCATTTCACTGGTCAGAATTTACTTTTAACACCCTTTGTGCTACCCGACACATTTCAGGGCTGACTAATGTAAAGGCAGGAGAAGCACTGCCTTTGTGGAGTGTTGTCCTGTCCTCCTCCTGTCTCTCATTTTTAGATTTAACTCTACTGGACTGTGTATTCCTGATTTGGGAATTTCAAAAGTTAACTAACAGCCTCTGGATTTTAGATTATTAGAATTAACTTCAAAAGTTAACTCATAGTTGCTAAGTTAAAATTAACTAAAGCGCATGAGACTCACTGTATTCTGATGTATTTTATTTTACTTTTTCTTGAAACATTTAATGAGAATTTGTATTACGTAACACATTCTGTGTCAGACATTTAAAACTCAATTATTTCATTAAATTTTTATAATACATGAGTTAAATGGCGGGTATTCACATTTGTGAGATAATTGCACAGTGGCTTCTGGGCTAGCTTAATTTACAAACAGCATCTTCCATTTATCTAGGTATATGTTTCAACAAATTATGCACTTGGAACACCAGACCGTAGAAGACAAAAGCCTGCCTCTTAGCTCCTCACATCTGGGGACTTTTATGATCTGCACCTTCTTTCCCGAGGTGGGTGGTGCTGAAGGTGGGCAAGACATTGATGGCTCCTGCAAAAATACTACTTGCTTTTCTGGACCCCTGTTTTCAGTTAATTAGTTTACTCTTGAGTCCGTTGTAAATTGAGTTTCAAAGTACTACTGTAGATTGGGCCTCAGTCTCTTATTACCAGGATGGGAATTGTTTCTTGATTGTGTTTCCTGGAGATGGTGTTTCTTGATTTTGTTATTAACACGGAATCTTTTAATTTTGTTTAGGAAGACATGATTTGAAATCAGAATTTTGTTTTTAGCAGATGTTCAGAGGATCACCTGCCTGTGTGTTCTGTCCCTCTCTGATCTCATTTTGTAGTAATACTTAACTTTGTTATGAGTTCCTAACTTGGGATCCTTGAATGAGTTGAGTGTTCATGGGTCAATTTAAGAAATTCTCTTGACAAAGTTTTGAAAGGATGCTCAAGAAGTAGTTAAGTAATGATTATCTTGGAGTACAACACAGCTCTAGTGTGAGGAGGAGAGGAGTAGATTTTGAACTAGATTTCTATACTGCTGTGGGTTTTTTTTGTTTGTTTATTTTTAAACCATAGATGTGCATTACCTTAAAAATAATAAAATAAGCACACTGATAGTATACCAGAATTAAAACATGGATTTTATACTACCGTATGTGTAGTTAGAGATACCTGTAAAGGCCTTGTTGTGAAGTTGGGATACTTCTGATCTTTATGGTCCTTCAGTGGGGATAGGAGTAAACGAAGTAGAGAGGTACACCTTGTTGGTCCTATTTCTTTGTATTTTATTTAGGTGGCTTTGATATAGTTGTTGTATACTCATTCTTCATTTTGATCTTTAGCATCTCTTTCATTGATGACTTTATTTTGGGGTCTGATTTGGCCCGGGCTGACATTTGGGACCTAATTAAAAACTATAACCTGGAAAAGTGGATATAATCCCTTATTTAGACAGTTTTAGGTTTCTTAGCCAAATTATGGGCTGTTTGCCACTATCTTCTATAAGCTTTTATTTATTTTCTCTTACCCATTTCTTCCTTTTATTCTGCCTTTTCTCTTCTCTAGATTGCTAAGATTTGTCATTCTGTTGTGAATGTGTTCTTGATTTTTGTAGTTTCATCTGTGGTAGTATTTTGTCTGTGTTAAAATAAATAAAAGATGCTATTGCTAACCTTATTCTCAGGAAGAAGATTGGGCTTTGTTATAGTTAAGAGTATTATATAAGGTCATCTAATTTAATTTAGAACAATGGAAGAAACCTTTTTAGATAAAGGATTGTTTTCAGACTGTAGGTCTATTACATTATGTTCTTTAGCTCCTTTTAAAAAAAAACTGTTTATTATAGAAAGTTTCCAATATTTTCAAAAGCAGAGAAAATAAACCAGCCAACCATCACTGATCATTACCCAGCTTCAACAATTTTCAACTCATAATCAGTCTTGTTTCATCTGTGTTTTGCCCCTCACTGCCATTATTTTGAAGGAAATCTCAGATATCAGTCATATCATTTAATCCATAGATATTTCAGTTGGTCTCCGAAACATAGCCACAATGCCCTAATTACACATAAAATAACTTCTTAATATCAAATATCCATGGGCCTTGATTTTTTTTTTTTTCCTGTATGGAAGTTAAGGATTAGTTGCTTGGGAATTGAGTAGAAAACAGATACTTAGCTGAATATGTGTGAGTTTGTTTGTATTTTAATACTGTGGTAGAATTCTGTAATAGAATATTACACAATATGTGACAAAAGAGATAACTTTTCCTAAAAACCTTATGAATCTTAGTTGCTTAAGTCTGTTTGGATAGTTTGTATATTTAGGGGAAATTTGTTTTTAGGATACAGTAATTAAACGTAGGTTTTTGATTTCAGGTATCAGAATGAGAACTAGAAAAGCTTTTACTTTGCTTGATTGATTTGTGAAACGTGTGCTGAAGCACTGTGAGTGAGGGACTGTGCCAAGTCCTGGGGCAGCAAATAAGACCTGGCCTCTGTCCCTGCAGTCTGTGGAGAGAGATGGACAGACTGAGTGATCATGTGATGTAGTTAAGTACAGTAAACAAGATATATGCAAAATGCTGTGAGCTCTCAAATGCTGGAGCAATTATAACATTTAAAACTTCTGACTGTGGGTAGTTTATCCACACAAATTTCCAACATGTTGGAGCAGTTAGTTTAGATTGGAGAAGTGGGTGAGAGAAGTGGTACAAAGATGTGACATTTTGGTTGGTCTTGGTTATGAAACATGAGTAGAAGTTTAGCAAGAGGAAAAAGAGGGCAGAGAGTTGAAGGTGAGACGATCACTGGTGTTTGAGGAGTTGTGAATAGTTTAGTGTGGATAGAGGGTAGAGTGTCTTAGTAGGATTGGGAGGTCTTAGAAGGATTGGGAGGAGGTAGTTGAAGGTTCCCATCACTGTAAGGCCATAGGATGTTTTGGGAAGTCATTGAACTGAACTCTGCAATCAGGGGAAGTGACGTGACCAAAAGTAGATTTTCTGGGACTATTATTGACTACAGTGAGAGGGATGAAATGGAGGGAAAAGGAACCTAGTTGTGAAGCATTGATGGATAGATAGCACTGCATGGATTTTTAGAGTCGAATTCTGTTCCTGCCACTTACTGGATGTATGATCTTTGGGCAAATTATTTTACCTTGCAGAAGCTTAGTTTTCTCATCTGTAAAATGGAAGTGGGTAATAGATTTCTGACACGCTACTGCATTTTGTGTTAGGAGAAAAAGGTACGTAGAGTGCCTAGCATTGGGCTTGGTGTGGAAGGTGTTCAGTACAAGATAATACGTTATTATCATCTTGGAAAAGACATTTTAAAAAAATGATGCTGTGGTTTAAGAATGAGGGGGAAGATAGGCAGATTTGAGATCTCTTGAAAACGCCCTTCCTTGACTTTCCTAACATCTGGCTACTTTGGCATTCCTTCTGTGTCTCTGACCACATCTCAGTTTCCTTTGCAAGGAGATTCTATTCTAGATCCTTATTTACTCACTCTGCTCCTTGCTTGCATGTATACTTGACTGCTACTTGATTAGTTTACCTGGGTATTTTTGAAGACACCTTAAACTGAACATATGCAAACTGAATTTATCGTTGTCTTTTGACGTCCCTTATCTTAGTAAATGGCTCTTATTGCTTCCCTTGCCAGAAACCTTAGTTTTTTAACTTCTCTTTTTCTTAATCTATCAAGTTCTGCTAATCACCATATCTTGACATTTCTACCTCTTAAGTTTCAAATCTGCTTGTTTTTCTCCATCCTTACTGCTAACATTCTAATCACAGCCATGATCCTATCTTTGACTTTTGAAATACCTTCGTACAGTGTTTTTGGATAGGTATACTTGTACATAGTACAAAATTGAAAAGTTACGTAAAGGATTTTACAGTGAAAAGAAAATCTTCCTCCCACGTCATCTCCCAGTTATTTAGTTCCTGTTCTCAGGCAGCCACTGATAAAAGGTTTATTGGGTAACTTTATATTTCAACACATAGACAAGCATATTCTGTTGTATTTTTTCCCACACAAATGAGATCGTACGGTATACAAATTGTTAAAATGCTGTGTTAATTTTGCTTCTTACCATATGAAAGTATTGTTTTTATATTGAATTGTCTTAGGTGTGAGAGTTCTCTGTCATTCAAGTAGTGAGATGTTGGTGAGGGGATTGGTTTGAGTGATTAAGTTATTTTGATTTTGAGGTTCTATTTCTCCTTTTATACATGGTATTTAAGGAAGAAATTCTTCAACATGCAAAAGTTTTAATTGAAAATATGTTCACATGTGTTTTCCTAAGATAGGAGTTGCTTAGTTTTATATGCTGTGAACTGTCAGTTGGAATAATTGGCAAATTTTGCCTTTATATTTTGGTTTTATTGGTGTGACTGATTGTCAGGCTGCTGGAATACTAATTTAATTTACTCCCTGAATGTTGAAAGAAGTAGCCATAGTTTATACTATTTAATATCTTGTATTTGCAGGAATCATTCACCTTCTTGATTTATTCTTGCTTTTTATTATAGAAAAGGAAAAATAGGTAAACTTGTGTTCTTGATTAGTCAAAAATAGTACAGTGGTGTGTTATAAGCTTATAGCAGAATATTTTTATTTCCATTATAGATTGACTGGTGGTTGAGTTAGAACAATGGCACTTTACTTTTTTGAGGTCACTAACCCTTTGAGGGTCAATGTAGCTGTATACATTTTGTGTATGATTTTGGGGGAGTGTGTGGATCACTTTGAAACCCAACTGTGTACTCCATTATTTTCAGTTTAGTTTACTTTATTCTTGGGTAGAGGTATTAATGATAGGAGTATGTTGAGGAGAAAAAAAGCTTTAGAACCATTGGATTCGTTATGCTTAGATGGCATGGATTTACCATCCAGTTTTGTGGTGTTCTATGACCACTTCACATATTCTCTCAAACTCTCCTCTATTGATTATAAGGGTTCTAGGGGAAGAGAATGTGGACTGATCCCTAGCAAATGTATTGCTCTAACTGGAAAAATAGCTGTAAGCACATGGCCCCATTAAGATTGTTAACAGGCTTTAGTATTGTTTCTTCAGCCTGGGTGCTCAAAATGCTAGTTTGATTGGGAGGCTGTATACTGGGAAGAACAGTGGATCAGAAAACCGAAGACCCGTGTTTTAGGGTTTGCTGCCTACTTTAGTTGAGGCACTTCCTGATTTATTGAATGTAAACTTTTCCTGTTGAATTTTGCTCTGTGTGTGTGTGTGTATGTATGTATGTATGTATATGTATGTTTGTATGTATCTATGATTATATTTTCATTATTAGCCTATCTGTTAAAAAGATAGATTTGGAGTTTGTAAGTTAGACTCAGGGTATAACTCTTAAAAAAAATTCTTATTTTTTATTGAAGTGTAGTCAGTGTACAATGTTAGTTTCAGGTGTCCAGCAAAGTGATTCAGTTATACATATACTTACATACATATATACGTATTTTTCAGACTCTTTTCCATTACAACTCATTACAAGAAATTGAATATAGTTCCCTGTGCTATATAGTAGGTCCTTATTGTTTATTTGTTTTATATATAATAGTGTGTATCTGTTAATCCCAAATTCCTAATCTGTCCCTTCTTCTCTTCTCTCCAGATTCAGGCTATAACTCTTAAAAGAAGCTTTTTTGGTAATACTTTTTCAAAGATGATCAATGGGTAGATATGAGGTGGGTCGTCTGTCATTGAAAGTGTTCACGTTTGCCCATTGACACTACTTGGCTTGGATATTGTAGATAGCATTCAGATATCAAAGGATAACTTTTACTGTTAAGTTATCTGTAATGATAATCCAACTCTTAAATAGTCATAATTCTATGAAAAGGGGTAGCTGGGTCCTGACTAGCTAAAAGGAAAGCTGGAGTCCTTCCAAATCTGATGTGTGTTTTTGGCTTTTGCTTTGTTTTGTTGGACTTGGTTGTCCTTACAGAAGTGGACAATCACATCACAGTTTGGGTATCATGAATACATTTCTATAAATGGAAATTTTTTTCTATTGATTTTTTAAAAAAATTGTTTATTTGGAGGTAATCGTAGATTCACATGCAGTTTTAAGTAATAATAGATCTAGTACAATATGACCAGGATATTGACATTGATACAGTCAAGATATGGACCTGTTTATCATGACAGTTATCTGTTCTGTTGTCCTTTATGGCCATATTAACAACACCCCCCTTGCTCCATTTCTAACCCCTGACCAACACGTATCTGTTCTCCATTTCTATAATTTTGTCATTTGAAGAATGTTATATAAATGGGATCATACAGTATATATCATTTTGGGATTGCCACTTTTGACTCAGCAGAACTCCCTGGAGATTAATCTAAGTTGTCGTATGTATCGATAGTTTGTTCCTTTTTATTGCTGAGTAGTATTCCATAGTATTGATGTGCCACAGTTTCTTTAGCCATTTACCCACTGAAGGATGTCTGAATTATTTCTAGTTTTTGGTTATCGCAAATAAAGCTGCAATGAACATTTGTGTACAGGGGTTTTTGTGAATATAAATTTTCTCTGGGATAAATGCCCAAGAGTGCCAGTTGCTAATAGTTGCCTGCTTAGTTTTATTAAAAAACTGCCAAACTGTTTTCCAGAGCAGCTCTACCATCTTACATTCCCCTCAGTAGTTCCCACCAGTGTTCTAGTTTTGTTGCATCCTTGCCAGCATTTGGTGTTATTACTTTTTCATTTTTGGCATTCTGATAGGTGTGTAATGATAGCTCATTGTGGTTTTAATATGCATTTCCCTAATGGCTAGTGATGGTGAATATCCTTCATGTCCTTATTTTCCATCTGTGTAACCTCTTTGGTGAAATTTCTGTTCATGTCTTTTGGATTGTTGATTTGAGGCCTTTTTCTCTGATGTAAAAATTTGGTGCTATAAATTTACCTTTTAGCACTACTTTAATTATGTCCCACATATTCTTATATGTTGTATTTTCATTCATTTCTATGCATTTTAAAATTTCCTCTTTGAGCCATTGAATATTTCCTAGTGTGTTATTCAGTAAGTATTTGGAGATACGGAGATTTTCCTGTTTTCACTCTGTTACTGATTTTTAGCTTGATTCCATTATGATTAGGGAATTTGTGTAATTTTCATTCTCTTAGTTGACATCTGTTTTATGACCTAGATGATCCATGGGTGCTTGGAATGAATGTGTTTTCTGTTGTTGGAGTGTTGTGTACATGGCAATTAGATGCTATTGGTTGATTGTATTCTTCAGTTCTTCTATATCCTTGCTGATTTTCTGTCTGTTAGTTGTGACATTTGCTGAGACAGTCGTGTTACCAAGTCGTCAACTTTAACTGGGGATTTGTCTGTGTTCCTTTTATCTCTGTCAGTTTCTGCTTGTGCTTTAAGGCTCTGTCTTTTGGTATGTACATAATTAGGATTCTTGTCTTCTGGTGGGTTCTCTGTATCATTATGTAATATCTCTCTTGGCCTACTAAAATTATTAGTAATTTTACTTGCTCTGAGGTCCACTTTACCTGATAGTAATGTAGCCATTCTTGCTTTTTAAAAGAATTAATATTTCCATGATAAACAGTGTATTGTTAGATCATTTTTAAAAGTCTGTTCTTCCAGTCTCTTTTAATTGGTATATTTAGACTTTTCACACTTAAGGTAATTACTGATATCTTAGGGCTTAAGTCTGCTATTTTATTATTATTATTTTGTTTCTTATTTCTCATTTCTTTCTTGTTTCTTACTTCCCTAGGGGTTATCTAGATATTTTTTTTGATTCCATCTTGATTTGTAGTGTTTCTAAGTATATCTCTTTCTATAGAATTCTTAGTGGTTGCCCTCAGTATTGCAATATTCATATGTAATTTATCACCATCTTCTGGTTTGGATGTTACACTGCTTCGAGTGAAGTGCAGTCCTTTACTTCCATTTAGGTTCTTTTCCTCTCTTCTAAAATATAATTTTCCTAAGTGTTTTCTCTGCATAATGTTGAACACCGTATCAGATAGTGCGATAAATTTTGCTTCAACCAGCAACCAGCAAATATGATTTATGAAACTCTGCATTGCTTTATATTACACTTATTACACTCACCTCAGTGTTCTTTTTTCCTTCCTGAAGTCCTGGCCTTCTACTTTCCTTTCTACTTAGAGAACTTTTTTTAGTCATTCTTTCAGTGTGACTTTGTTAGCAGCAAATTCTCTTAGTTTTTCTGAGATTGCCTTTATTTTTCTTCATTCATGAAAGATATTTTTGCTGAATGTAGAATTCACAGGGTACAGTTCTTTTCTTTTCCTATGTGAAAAATGTGCTATTTCCTTCTGTTCTGTATGGTTTCAAATCAGAAATTTGCAGTCATTTGAATCCTGAAAGCAATTCATCATTTTTCTCTGGCCGCTTTCAAGGTTTTTTCCTTGTCTTTAGTTTTCAGGAGTTAAGTAATGATGTATTTTGGTATGCATGTCTTTCGTTTTGTTTTAGTTGAGGTTCTTACATCTTTTTCTTTCTGTGGGTTAATGTGTTTCACTAAATTTTGGAAGTTTTTAGCCATTATATCTTAGGATACTTTTTCAGTCCCACTTTTCTCTTCTTCTGGGACTCTGGTAAGAAGCTTAGCTCTTATGTTTTTGGCTCTTGGGTCCCTGAGGCTCTGTCCATCCCCTACACCTCCCAGTCTATTTTCTTGTTTAGGTTGGCTAAGTTCTCCCCCCCCCCCCAAGTTGAAGTATTGTTGATTTACAATGTTGTTTCAGGTGTACAGCAAAGTCATTCAATTATACATATATATATTTTTCAGATTCTTCTCCATTATAGGTTATTACATGATATTGAACATAGTTCCCCATGCTATACAGTAGGCACTTGTTTATTTGTTTTATATGTAGTAGTGTGTATATGTTAATCCCAGACTACTAATCTCCACCCCCCCCCCCCCCCCCCGTTTCCCCTTTGGTAACCATAGTTTGTTGATCTGTCTTTGTTGTCTAGCACTTCCATTCTACTGTTGAGCCCATTGAGAGAATTTTATTTTGGTTATTGTATTTTTTAGTTTTATAATTTCCCTTTGATTCTTTTAAAATAACTTTGCTGAGATTTTTCATTTTCTCATTTGTTTCAAGAGCAGCTGTAATTGCTCGTTGAAGCATTTATTTGACTGCTTTAAAATCTTCATCAGAGGTAATACCTCAAAAACCTGGTTCATCTCAGTGTTGCATCTGTTGATTATTTTCTCTCATTCACTTTGTACTTTTCTGGCTTTTGGTATGGTGAGTGATTTTCAGTTATACTCTGGACATTTTGGATTTCATATTATGAGAATTCTGGATCCTCTTCTTTTTTATAGTAGGTAGTCTCCTTGCTGAGGTGTAGTGCCAGGACTGGGTGGCTCCATATGTTCAGCTTCTGGCTCGGCCCTGCTGACAACCACCCTGGTAAAAGTAGGGCACTGAGTCATACTGTCTTGGTCCAGACTGATGGATGCAAGTTCACATCCCCCCTTGTCCTCACTGATATCTTCTTGGCAAAAGTTGGGCACCAGTTTATACCACTTTGTTGCCTCTGAGTCTGGGAGGTGTAAGATCAGCTTTCTGATGGGTCATGCTTCCCAGCAAGACAGAAGTGGAGGGCTAACTCACACCACTCTGATGCTGCGGGGTGGAGGAGAAGCTCCCTACTTTGTACCGCTTCCCCTGAGTTGATGCCAAGTGGTGGGTGGTGGAAGCTCAGCTCCCTCTGGGCATCACTGGCACCCAGAGAACGTGTGAAATGGATTGTCGGCTGCTCCATCTTGCTTGACCTCTTCATTCAATCTTACTGCTGGGTGTGTTTGAAGGTTCAGCTCCCTACTGTTCCCTGCTGACACCAGGGGTGGAGGGGAAGGTGGAATGCTGACTGGTGCCAACTCATACCACCTTGTTCAGTCTTGTTGATGTCGGGTAGGGTGCTGTTTCAGTTCTTCTCTGGTTCATGCTGATACTAGGCGTGCGTGCGTGCGTGCGTGCGTGTGTGTTTTCAAGTGTAGTAGTGACTAATGCTGCCTCATACAGCTTTGTTAAGTCTCCTTGCTACTGGGTAGTAGTGGTGGCCCAGCTTGCTCTTGACCCTGCTAATGCTACCTTAAATGGGTGAATCTGAGCACCAGTTGTTTTCACTGGGTGTAGGGTGTGAAAGTTCAGCTCCTCTTTCAGTTTTGCTGTAACCCAGCAGGGGTATTGAAGCCCTGGTTCTGCAGGGCCAGGAAGATCTGCTTCCTGCTCAGCCTCTTCCATACCATCCTGTCTGGGGAACTGGATCACCCTCCGTGTGGGGAATAGAAGATCAACTGCTTGTTTTGTTGTGCCAGCACTGCCCTGGGAGTGGACTCGGATTGGCACTGCCTGCTCCCCACCCCAGTTGAGAGGAAGGAAGTATGGAAGATTTGCTGCGTGCTTGGCCTCACTGAAACTAGACAGTTTGCATGAGTGTGCGTGTGTATTTTCCATTGATGTTTGGCTGAAGCATGGTGGGTATTGCTAAAAAGGCTTCTATTGGCAGCCTACTTTTCCCCTAGTCTTTTTCCTAGGAGGAAAAGACTTTTTGGAGGTTTTTTGGTCTGTGACTTTGGTGGTACTAGATCAGGGGCTTCTGAAGTAGCACCCAGTCCTGGAAGTATGGGAGGCAGTAAGAAAACCTAGGGAACTCACTGCCTTGTCATTCCTCAAGTCCTGTTGCCTCTAGGAAGTCTGCTGCCCTTTCCTCACCTTTTAGATACTTCCTATGCTTATTTGTTCTATCATATTCAGGATTTTTTAGTTATAAGAGGGAGTACCTGAGAGAAATGAAGCTACTCCAATTTGGTGGAACTGAAAGTCTTTCATTTACTATTACAGCAATTCAAGGTTTGAATTGTGAAAATTTTTGCCTAAAGATACTATGTCACCTGAATGAAGTAAGTCTTAAAAAATCAAATTTACATGGAAATCTTAACTTTTCACAGTATCAGTCGGTGACCATATTGCAAAGCTGTTCCCTTGTGTCAGGGCTTGACCCATAGCTGTATTATTTTGGGGACAAGGTTTAAATAATTACAGTGCTTACTTTTGACATCAAATGCTTTCTGTTACATTGTTTAAAAAAAGTATATATTTACACGTATATAGAGAGAAACTGAAAGATAAGCTGGGTTATAGCAGAATGTCACTGTTTTGGTTTGCCATCAAATAGCAGTTACTCTTTAGATTCCCATGACAAACATACCGATGTAACAGAATATTCTGTTTCTTTTGCCATATTAAGGCCAGCAAAACAACAAAATCCTTCTCCGAAATTCTTAAAACACTCAAAATAACATGATGCAGAAGATTTTAGAAGAGGAGAGGTGGTACATAGAGATGTTTCCCTATTCAGTTGAATAGGCAAGTGAAAACTTGGGAGGCATCAGTGCATCTGAGGCAGAGGATAACGGTAATTTCAGCAATGTCCATGCTGAACACAGTTCTACAATTTAAAAATGAGGGGGCTTTTATAATTCATTCTACCTCAAATTCTGTGATTTTTGTCCCTTTTGTTCTTTCTAACTTGTTATAGTGCAATTTATATAGAAACTGAAATTTTTTTAAAACAAAAAACCTGGAAAAAAAGTTTTAGGCCCTTTAACATGAATTTCTCTTAAAATAAGCTTAGCTGTTCATTCTGTTAAGAAATGAGTTGATTTATTTTCTGTCTAATATGCTAATCATAATGTGCAGTGGTTAAACATTGTGCATTCTTCCTTGACCTATTAGTTATTTTGGATTGTGTTATTTCCATAATTTGTGAGTTTCCCAAAATTTTTTTGTTACATTGATTTCTAATTTTGTTCCATTTTGGTCAGAGGTCATAGCTGTTATGATTTCAGTCCTTTTAAATTTATGGAGACTTGCTTTGTGATTCATCCTGGAGAACATTCCATGTGCACATCAGTAGAATGTGTTTTCTGCTGTTATCGGAGGGTGTGTTCTGTAGATGGATTTTTTGGTTTTACTGGTTTATAGTGTTCTTCAGATCTTCTGATTCTTTGTTGATTTATTGATTACTGTAAGTGGAGTATTGTGGTCTGCAACTATTACTGTTGAATTGTCTATTTTTCTTCAATTCAGCTTTTGCTTCAGGTATTTTGAGTTCTGTTGTTAAATGTGCATACTTGTTTTTAATTGTTATATCTTGGTGAATTCGCCATAGCATGTTCTTTGTGCCTACTAATAATACTTGTTTCAAAGTATATTTTGTCTGATATTACTGTAGCCACAACAACTCTGTTTTGGTTACTGTTTGTATGGTACATATTTTTGTATCCCTTTAGTTTTATCCTATTTTGGTCTGAATCTAAAGTGTATCTTTTTTAGGAAGCATATAGTTGGATCTTGCCGTTTTATCCGTTTTGCCAATCTGTGCCTTTTAATTGTAAGAGTGCTTAATTCATTTATGTTTTATGTGATTACTGATAAGATAGGACTTAAAGCTACCATTTTACTATTTGTCTTCTATGTGTCTTCTGTCATTTTTATTCTTTAGTCCTCCATTTCCAACTTTTTTTTATGTGTGTGTTATTTTCTGGTATAGTATTCTAATTCCCTTTTTGTTAATTTTATCATGTTATCTTTTTTAGTGGTTGCCCTGGGAACTTACTATTAGTTCTAATTAATACCAACTTAATTTCAGTAGTATGCAAAGACCTTGCTCCTATATAGCTCCTTTGTGCTGTTAATGTCACATGTTGCATTTTTATGCATTGTGTTCCCATCAACACAGATACATGATTATTGCTTTATTGAATGTTAGGTCATATAGGAGAAAATTAATTTAACAAACCCAAAATGCATTTATACTCTCTTTTATATATACCTGGATAGTTAGCCTTTAGTGGTACTCTTATTTTTTCTTGTGGGTTTGAGTTATTGTCTAGTATTCTTTCATTTCAACATGAATAACTGTCTTTTGTATTACTTGCAGTGCAGGTCAGCTGCTGGCAGATTTGCTTTTTGTTTATAGGGGGATATCTTAATTTCTCCTTCATATTTCAGGATAATTTTGCTGGATATAGAATTGTTGGTTGACCATCTTTTCCTTTCAGTACTTTTAACATGTTGTCCCATTGCCTTCTGGCCTCCTTGGTATCTGATGAAGAAATCAGGTATTAATTTTATTTGAGGATCCTTTATATATGATGAGTCACCTCTTGTGGCTTTCAAAATTCTTCGTCTTTTTTTTTTTTTTTTTTGAATTTGACTGTAATGCCTGTGTGTGGATCTGTTTTGAGTTTAGTTATTTGGAGTTCATTGAGCTTTTTGGCTGTGAGATTAGTTTTTTAAATTACTAAGTTTGGAAAGTTTTCAGCCATTATTTCTTGGAATGTTCTTTCTTTCCCTTTCTTAACTCTTCTGTGACTTCTGATTTGCATGTTTTGGTACACTTCATGATATCCCCAGGTCTCTGAGGCTCTGTTCATTTTTCTCTATTTCTTTTTTCTGTTCCTTGACTGAATAATCTCAACTGATCCATCCTCAAGTTCACTGATTCTTTCTGCCTGCTCAGATATGCTGTTGAGCCTTTCTAGTGACTTATTAAATTCAGTTGTTATACTTTCTTTTTGGTCTTTATTTTATTTGATAAAATTTCTGTTTATCAATATTCTGTATTGTTTGGTACATTATCCTTATACTTCACTTTAGTTCTTTGGACATAGCTTCTTGTAATCTTTGAACATATTTGTGATAATTGATTTAAAGTCTTGTCTAGTAAGCCTATATCATCTGGGCTTTCTCTGGCACAGTTTCTATCGATTGCTTTTTGTTCTGTGGAACAAAAATGTGGACCACGCTTTTTTTGTTCCTTTGCAGATCTAAAAATTTTGGTTGAAAACTGGACATTTTAATACAGTGTAGCAATTCTGGAAAGCAGAATGTTTCCCCTCTGCTGTTTGTTGTAGTAGTTGTTTCTTTGTTTACAGTGACTTTCTGAACTAATTTTGTAGTCTGTATTCTTCTTTGTCCTGTATTGCCACTGAAATCTCTCCTTATTTATCTTAGTATGTAGCTAACTATTAGACAAAGATTTCCTTAATTGCCTAGTACCAGTAAGTCTCCTAGTCTTTGTTAAGGGGTCTTCTCAGCTCTTTCTTGGGTATGGTGATAGCCTGTGTTTGTGATCGGCTTTGAGTCTCGGGTTTTTCATATTTGTTGGCCCCTTTGAAAGCTGTTAGGGGGACATCTCATTCCTCCACTTTTCCTTTTAGGGTTTTTTGATTATTCTATTGTTTGTCCCAACTGTTATCCACTGCTTTAGCAAGTCAAACAATTAATTTCTTGGAATAGTTTCTGGTAAATGTCCCTGGAGTAAAGGCTTTTTGTAGTGGGCAAGCCCCCCAAGTCATGTGAGATAGAGAGAGCCTTGCAAGTGGGGTCTTCAGGAAACCATCAGACAGGTTCTTGGAAATGAGTCTTGGAAGGAGCGTCAGCATCCTTTGCTGGCTTTTCAGGCCGCTGGCTTGTATCACAAGTCCATGCTGTTAGTTTTCAAGTATACTGTGAAGATGGAGAGGGAAACGGACTAGGGCAAGTTAAAAAGCCATAAAGCTCTCTGTTTTTACCAAGATTCAGCCATTTCTCTTGAGCAAACCCTTCCCAGACTGCTGAAAGCTTTTGGTTAGCTTCTAGAGTTATTACAAAGTTGATTTTGACAATATTTGCTAGTTTTCTCACTGGAGAAGAATTGTTGGGGGTCCTTGCTCCACCATTTTCACTAACATCACTCTGCATTCTTTATTTTAAAGGTAAAATTATGATTTAATGCAGATCTTTCAGTTTATACACAAAACTGCAGTGGTTTTGTCACTGAATTTTCTTCCTTGATGAAAATTTTGGTTCTCAAAGACAGTAGCATAATTACTTGATTGCTTTTATCACAGACTATACACGTTATTAGTGGTGTTAGAATAACAATACCAACATTACCACGATGTGGTTACTCTTTGTTGCTTGAGGGTTTTTTGTAGTTCTTTTTGCCCTTAGGATATATTCCACTGGGAATGTTTGGTCAAATTACTGTGTTTTAAACTTCCTTAAAATAATCATTCTCTGTCTGGTTATATTATCAACTGGCTACACAGTAAGGTTTGTTTGTTTCATTTTGCTTTTGGCTTTTTTAGGGATTGGTTTTTTAACTTGTAATTTTTTTTTTTTATGTTTTACACTGTAACGTTTAAAAGATTCACATGGTTGTAAAATGTTTACATTGTTCTAAAATCAAATTTACCATCATTCCCTTCTTGACCGTTTAAAATTACAAGTTTATAACTTTGTTTTAAAAATTAGAGACAAATGCAAATGCTCAAAGACATCTGTATATGTACTTTGGCTATAATTCTTTTTCTCTGCCTCTTGGTTTCCTTGGATTTTGTAGTAGTCTAACACTTACAGATTTTGGTCTGTTCAGAGAGAAAAATCTGTGCTCCCCTCAGTGCTAACTACCTACTGAAAAACCTTGGATTTCTTCCCATTGACTGGAGTGGCATCTGATGTCCCTCAGCATTTGGGCCCCCATAAAACTTTTTAATTTCTTCCTCTATACTTTGTGTCATTTTTATTTCAATACTTTTTCAGCGGCCCCTTTTAACCTTTTATGGTTTCCCTTATCCTATAAAAGTGGAACCAATTGCTCTGTGTGCTCCCAGAGTATTTTTTCTTTTTAAAATTTAATTCATCCTTTTTTGTTAGTGACAGCTTTATTGATATATAATTCACATCAAGTGTAGAGTTCTAGTATACTTTTAAGTAAAAAGAATGCTTCCATTTCCCAAAGGCATCCCCTTTCCATTTCTGTAGCTTCTTTTTCTAGTATTTATCACCATATTTTATATAGCCAATGCTGGTGCTTGTTGATTTTTAAGATTTTAGGTATTTACCTTTTTAAAATATTTATTTATTACTGTATTATTTAATTATTTTATTTTGGCAGGGATGGGGGAGATAGTTAGGTTTATTTATTTTTAGAGGAGGTACTGGGGATTGAACCTAGGACCTCGTGCATGCTAAGCATGTGCTCTACCATTTGAGCTCTACCCTCCCCTTAGGATCTACTTTCAAGATGGCTTCTTCATCATATCTGTTGCACCTTGGCAGGGATAGCTAGAAGGCTGGATAGCTAGATATTTTTCTACAGTGGAAGATAACCTCCCACCTATCTGCTCCATTTGCCCCCACATTTTCCTATTCTCCCATAGTGTTATGATGTTGGGTTAAATCAGTGTTGAAGACTATATAAACAAGTGCTTTTCACTATGATTACTTTTCCTTTTAATGTACAAAATTTTCTTTCCTTTTTTTTTTTTTTCATGAGTAAATAGGCCTTTTGTTTAGTTTTAATTCTCTCTCTCATGTATGTAGCCCCAGTATGGTCAAACACATCAATTTATAGTTCCTTTTTTTTTTTTTTTAAATTAAGTGTATCCTTCACAGATTGCTGTGGTTGTATAGACCACTAGGCCTGTTGGACAGCTAGCATTCTGGGACTTCCTGTCACCCCCATCCTGGTGCTGGCCTACTAGCCTAGTGCCTTGGTAGCCAAAATAGGGAAGTGGACTATGTGACATCCCTCACTTCTGTGCTTGGTGTTTCTGTTTCTGTCCAGCATCTCTAGATTTAAATGTTTGGCCTTTTGTTGGTATGGGGGAGGAGAGAATAGGGGAGAGACAGTTCCCTGGCAGCCTGATCTGGAGGAGATCTAGGGATTTAACTAGTTCTCATTCCGTTTTTTTCATAATCTTCCTTTCTTCAGTTCCTGCTACTGTATCTTGGACCTGTCTAGGATTCTCCTGCTTGGATGGGTTTCTGTCTTGTCTGAAACCTTAGACACTTGGCATTTTATCTGCATTTTGTCTTTCAAAAGTTTATTGATCTGCTTTGTTTACTGTCCTCTCCATTTCTGGTCTGGTTTTCTTACTCTATAAGAAACCACCCCCAAATCACCATTTTATTAAATGTTCATAGGTTCTGTGGGTTAGGAATTTGCAAACAGTGATGTCCTTTTTGTTTTGTTTTTTTGGCCCCACATGATTAGGGCCTGATGACTCATGGTAGAGGGAAACTTAAACAGCTGGGGCTATAGGATCTACTTTAAAGGTGGCTTCTTCATCATATATGTGGCACCTTGACAGGGATAGCTAGAAGGCTCTGCCTAGCTGCAGCTGTCAACCCACGGGCCTACATGTGGCCTTCCCAGCATGGTTGCTTTAAGGCAGCTGGGCTTGTTACATGGCAGCTTGGGTTAATAAGAGAATCAGGTGGAAGCTGTATGTCCTTTTATGATCTTTCCTCAGAAGCCACAATATGACATTTCTGCCGTAATCTATTGGTCAAAACAGTCACAAGCCCCAACCAGATTCTAGGAGAGGGGACAGAAATGTCATCTGTATGGGGCAGTGGCACGGTGGTCAGACTGCAGAAGAGTATGTCTGAGGGGGTGGGAGGGGAGTGTTATTGTGGTCAGTGTTGGAAAGTACAGTCTGCCATACTTCTATTTGTTCTTAAGGGTGACTTTTAATTTCTTTACTCTTATTTCAGAGGTGTTGGAAGGGAGCAGAGATAAACTTAGTTGTTCAACTGAATTCTTTAACTAGAAGTCCCTTGCATGATGATTTTTGTTTTTAGGTAAACTTTGTTTCATAGAAGTGTAGCATGAACACCGTTGAATCCACATACCGTAAGTGTGCTAGCAGTTTAGTGACTTATCACAAAGTGAACACATTTTGTAAATGCCACCTCAAATTGGGAAACGGGATAGTCATAGCACTCCTCGAGCACCTCGTGCCCCTTCCCAGTTGTTACCTCCACCCTCCTCCCCAAAGGTAACCACTCTTTTAATCTTCATTATCATAGATTAGTTTTGCTTATTTTAAAACTTTATAGAATGGAACCCTGTATACTCTTGTGTCTGGCTGCTTTTTCTCAACAACACATTTGAGATTCATCCATGTTATTCATCCATATGTAGCACTACATCATTCAGTTTTATTGCTGAGTAGTATTCCAGCATAAAAATGTTTGAGCTTATTTATCCATTTTGTTGCTAATGTCTCCTGTAATGGTTAAAACTCTCAGTAGCTCTTCATTCTCATTTATGTTTACTTGTGTGGTGGTCCCTTTAATAGCTTTCATTTAATAATTTTCTACCTTTACTGTCACCCTATAATTCCCCCTTTCCCCCCTTAATTGTATTTTTATTAAATCATCTCCACTGTCTGGGGGATCTTTATCTACCATTCTTAACTTTCTGAAATACGAGGTAAGCCAAAAGGGAAGGTCTCTAAGCCAAAAAATGTCTCACAGTCCATGTACTGAGTTTATTTATTTTTATTTCAGATGCTAGTCTGATACGAATGGCTGCTTATTTGCTTTCCTGTCCTACAGGTTAGACGATGTGAATTAGGAGAGAAGTTGCCAGATGCTAGAGCATGCTGATGCCAGATAGTGTAGTAGAGAGAATCAGGTGATTGTGTAAAAAGAATAAAGGAGATAAAAGCAATTTAAGACTGTGTAGTTTAAGGTGAGTTCCTAAATGGCCTTGTTTTATTAAAATAGCACAGAGTAATAACTTTCTTCCCTTAATAATTTTTTGGTTAAATTACGTTTACCTTAACCAAAGAAATGGTTCAGTTGTGTTTTGTGTACTCAATTTTAAGAAGATGGGGAGGTCTTGAAGAGATGGTATGCATCATAGCTTAAAAATTGCCTAGTGGAAGCTTTTGGTTGTCTTAAATCTGAGTGGAGTGTCTCACTCTCTAATATAACAAAGGAATGGAGGTTATTTCTTTGGCAGACCTTTAGAGCAGTGTTTATCAGAATTTTTTTTCCCATCATGACAGTGGGAAGAATTGTTTTACATTGTGATCCACTGTGTAGCATACAAATTTTTTACAAATGGAAAATTTCTTTTCCATAAAACAGTACTTTGGAAAAACAGTGCTTCACAATGCTAAGGTAAATCTCTGTTTAGTTGGAATTATCTACGATTGCATATCTGTGAAGTCTAAACTAATGAGCTACTGAACAGAGAGAGGTGAGGAATACACTGTGGAAAGGACTGTTCAGAAGAATATACTTAACTAGGTCCAAAAGCCCTCAGACACTTGAGAGAGAAACACCCTTCCTACTATTTTCCTTTTAAAATAGGTACTAAAATTTCAAGAGCAATTTTCTTTCTTACTAGCTTGTTACCCTGTCCCCCCAAATATTGGTTATAGTATTGTAACATTTCTTCTTCCTGGAAGTGAATTAATACATGATTATGGTTAATAAGTATACCATGTGTTTTACCCAAACTTTGCAACATCATCTGCCCTCATTGTCTTTTTTTGGGGGGGGGATAGTTAGGTTTATTTACTTCTTTATTTTTAATGGAGGTACTGGGTTTTGAACCCAGGACCTCGTGCTTGCTAGGCGCGCACTCTACCACTGAGCTATACCCTCTCCCCAGCCCTCATTGTCTTGTAAAGTAAACCTTTTAACACTTGTAAGCCTTAGATTCTTCATCTGTAAAATAGGGGTGCTAGTACTTAACTCATAGGTTTGTAAAAATTAAATGAGGTAATGTAAAGTGCACAGTGTTTAGAAGTTAATGTCATTAATAATTAATAATCCTAATAATCTGCTTGGTGAACAAGAATAGAATATGCTAGAACGATGTCTGGTATATGTTAATATAGAAGTTTGTTATGTCCCAGATGAGTTTTTTTTTTTTGAAAAACATTATCTTCGTTATTTATTTACTTATTTTTTGGAGGGAGGAGGTAATTAGGTTTATTTATTATTTATTTAAATGGAAGTGCTGGGGATTGAACGCAGGACCTCATGCATGCTAAGCACTGCACTCTACCACTGAGCCACCCCCCTCCCCCATAAGTTTTTTTTGGCAGATAAAGGGAGAGATTTCAGGAAGAGCACTGTGTCAAGAGTGAATTGTGAGAAAGAAAGGTTATTTGGAGGAATAGACTGAAAGGAGTGGTAGTATTTCTGATGATCGTAGATTCTAGGTGTACCTTGATGTATTTCTTTTTCAGATCTTCTCTTGTCCCAGCCCCCAGATCTTGCCACTCATTAGCTGTGAGAGTTTGTGATTTAGAAAAGAACTGGACATAATTCAGTGTTCTCTCTATTAATAGCGTCACTTGTTTGCATTTCCTGTGCTGCTGTAAGTGACTGGAAAGAGTGAATAGGATTAGTAAAGCTATCCTGGAGTCCAGCGTATCATTGGATACTCCTGTGAGGGTATGATGTAACAGCATGCTGCAGCCAAAAAGAGTCAGAGAGCTCCTGTCTTATACTCTTGGGGTTAATTTTTAACCCAGAGTTGTAAACCTAGTTAAGATGTCTCTTTGTCCTACTACATGCTTTTTTGACAAAAACATTCTGTAGCTTGCTGGGCTTTTCCAGAAAACAGACAATGCTTTTAGTTAGTTCCACATTGTGGATACTTCCTAGGATTGAACCTAGCTCTGAGTTCTTTCACTGCCATTAGTCATCTGCCTAGTATAAAAATTCTGCGCATAGTGGTGATGTGGTAGGTATGTAGAAAAATGATAATTTATTAACCTTCTGTTTTCTGTTGCTGGTCATGAGTTTATGCTGCTGCTTCTCTTTAAATAAACAACAGAGGAAAGGCAGAAACTGTAGTTTTGGAAAATGTTAGCACTGTAGCTAAAAGTGATAAGCCTCTGTTCCAGTGCAAGGAAAAGTGATTTTTCTCTAACTCTGAGACCAAGGCCAATTTCATTGCCTTTATTAGTTACCCTCTGGTATTCTGCACTGTTGTTGGAGATAAGAAATGTCTGCTGTCATGAAAATACTTTTTTTCCGTAGCAGGGAGGCATAGCTGATCTGTTGTGTAATGTTTTTTAATGCTCCCACCCAAAAGGCTGGGGAATTTTTCATAAACATGTATTAAATGTTCATTGTGGAGCAGGCAGACTAGAAATAGCAGGTGCCCTATCCTCTGTAGGGAGTAGTACTTGTGCCCCTATGACTGTGCGATGATGAGTGCTGTAATACAGATACTGTAAGTTGAATACGGCTTTCTGTAGTAATGTGTGAGGGGAGAAAATAAGAGAGAAAGTATCAGTATCAATTCACTTATCAACACTGAGCTTTTTTTCTGAATTAAAAATTTCTCTCCAGTCCCTTGACTGTCTTTATGTTAAAAAAAAATGCTGAAAAAATAGAAAGGAAACTGCATTTTTCCTTGGTATTATATGTTTCCTTAGATTGCTCTTGCTGACTGCTCTGTGTGTTAGTAGTATACAGTTCTTTCTCTTGTCTTGGCATGTCTTTTTCTGTTTAAAAATTTTGCCCTCCCGTCTGGATTGCTATTTCTGTGAGGACAGTGTATGTGTTGTTTACTTTTGAATCTGGTCTACCTATCTAGCTTAGTGCCTGTCACATAACAGGTACCCAGTAAGGAATTACTGTATTACTTCTAACTTGTATTTGAATAACATTTTAAATCTTTAAAGCAGTTTGACTCCCCAGTTGCCCAGATGTTTAGAGTTTCCATATATAGAGTTTCTGTGTATTTCTTGATCATATTTATGACAACACATTAGAATTGTCTCTAAGTGCCCCTACCCCTCAATGCATACATACCTTGAGAGCATGGATCTTTTTTTCCTTCTGTATTTCCTCGTCTGTCATAATGTCTAAGTTGTATCTGAGTAGTAAATGTTCAAAGTAGGTAAATCCTTTTCATTAAATGATGACAAGATTGTTGTATTTTGGTGTATTTCTGAAGTAAACTGTTTAAAAGTGTGAAGTAGTATCTGTATTAAAGTGCCTTTGGGTAACCTAAAGTACGACTGTACATATTCTTGTGAACATAATAGCTTTTCATTTATGAGTTTAGAGTGCTGATGTTCAGTTTGTTCAGGCATCTCTGAGTAAAATTCCTTCTACATAAAACTTTGCTACAGCTAGAAAACAGATCATAGTTAAAATTACATTAATATGAAGCCAGAATACTTTCAAAGAATAATGTATGAACTTCTAAGGAGAATTGAGAGACAACTGTGTATACTTAATTTATATCACCAGTATAAGTGTGTGTGAAAGAATAATTAAATGGTTTGAAAAATTATATTAGCAGTCATTCAAGTGACTGAAATGCATGTTGGCAAAACTTAATGAAAATAAGTTTGTGAATTACATATTTAATAAATGTTTATTGAGAACTTACTCTATGCTAGAAAAATTCCCTGCCTTCATGAGATGAATATTAAATGGTAAAGAACAAGAAACGTAAGTAAAACATACAGTAGGTTGGATAGTGATAAGTGCTAAGTAAAGCTTAGTGCTATGTGGTAAAAAAAAAAAAACAAATTCCATTTATAAATAGCCAAACTAAAGCCAATACAAAAATTAATGCTAATATAGTGGATGATGTTATTTTGTCAAACTGAATCACTTGACTGATGTTAGGGTTATGACATCTCAAGTTCATTTGACATGCCTGTACTACTATGTGCTGCATGACTTCATTCTCCTGCAGTTTTTCTCTGTCGGAACTTGCATAAAGCCCTGTTATATTTTGTACATTGTCTCATCTGGTTTTCACTTTTGGGGAATGAATAATTTGCTACTAAAAGCAGCTTTGCTTGGCATCAGTATAATTGTGAAGGTAAATGTGGGAGTTAGCATTGCTTGTCAGTATTTGAATTTAGGTTATCAATATAATTGAGAATGTTTTGTCAGTCATTTCTAAATTATCATAGAAATTAAAAAATTAAAAAATGCGTTTGAAAAACTTCCATAAGGGCTCTGGAATCACAGAGAATGCATACGGGATCCCAGTTGGAAAGACGATTTATACAATAGTATATATGTCAAATCTCATTTTGTGTTAGTATGACTGTGTAGTTTTTTTGTACTTGAAGAATTATCAGTTCGAACTAATAAGCTAGAATAATTTTAAAGAAATCACTGTTGAAAGATATCTCAATTCTGGTTTAGCCATTTAAATTTTATTTACATATTAGGAGAAAGGCAGTCTATTAAATGGAGGCAGAAGGGGAGGTGACGGTTTACAAAAATGATGGTTCATGATCTTTGCCATAATATAACTCTTATAAATATTAGAAAGGTACGTCAAACAGTACAAATAAATGCTCTGGCAGATCATAAAAAGGAGAAATAACTTTGGGCAGGGAGAATTGAAGTTTTCTTAAGTGTAGGGTAATTTTTTCTTAGTAGATGTTATTTTTTAGAACCGCTTTACATTTACAGAAAAATTGAGACGGTTGTACAGAGAGTTCCTGCACTCGGTTTCCCTTTTTAGTAACTTACATTAGTATAATAATTTTTTTTTTTTTTACAATTAGTGAAACAATATTGTTACATTATTATTAGCTGAAGTCCATAGTTTAGTTTCCTTAGATTTAACCTCAAGTCCTTTTCTGGTTCCAGGATGCCATTGAGGATGCTACTTTGTATTTAGACTTATTTTGGCTGTGACATTTTTTTCAGACTTCCCTTGTTTTTGATGACCTTAGTTTTGAGGAGCAGTGGTCAGGTATATTGTAGGATGCACCTCTATAGGTATATGTCTGATGCTTTTTTCATGATTAGACTGGAGTTACGGGTTTTTTGGAGGAAGATCACAGAAGTAAGGTATCATTTTCGTTACATCATACCAAAAGTTTTACTGTTCCCTCCTTTTGAGGGTAGAGTATCTACATAAATTATTTGGGAATCTTCTGCATAGGAGATTTGTTTCTTTTCCATTTATTAAAGCTCTTGAAGGAAATTAAAAGTGCTACTCCGGTGAACACATGGATAAGATAGCTTAACAACCTTATTGCTGATATGGAGAAAGTTTTAGTGGTCTGAATCAAGCCAGCCACAACATTCCCTAAAGCCAAAGCCTAATCCAGAGTAAGGCCCTAACTCTCTTTGATTCTGTGAAGGCTGAGAGAGATGAGGAAGTTGTAGAAGAAAAGTTTGAAACTAGCAGAGGTTGGTTCATGAGGTTTAAGGAAAGAAGTCATCTCCAGAACACAGAATTGCAGAGTGAAGACATAAGTGCTGATGTAGAAGATACAGCAAGTTGTCCAGAAGATCTAGCTAAGATAGTTAGTGAAGGTGGCTACACTAAGCAACAGATTTTCAGTGTAGATGAAACAGCCTTATATTGGAGGATACCACCTAGGATTTGAACATCTAGGACTTGCACAGCTAGGAATTGCACAGCTAGGACTTGCACAGCTAGGACTTGCATGGCTAGAGAAAAGAAGTCAATGCCTGGCTTCAAAGCTTCAAAGAACAGGCTGACTCTCTTCTTAGGGGCTAATGTAGCCCCTAAGGTGACTTTGAGTTGAAGCCAGTGCTCATTTACCATTCTGGAAATCCTAGCGATTTTAAGAATTATGCTAAATCTACTCTGCCTGTGCTCTATAAATGGAACAGCAAAGTCTGGGTGACAGCACACCTGTTTACAACATGGTTTACTGAATATTTTAAGCCCACTGTTGAGACCTACTGCTCAGAAAAAAGATTTCTTTCAGAGTATTTCTGCTCGTTGACAATGCACCTGATCACCCAGGAGCACTGATGGAGATGCACAATGAAATTAATGTTGTTTTCATGCCTACTAACATAGCATCCATTTTGCAGCCCGTGGAACAAGGAGTAATTCCAACTTTCAAGTCTTATGATTTAAGAAAAACATTTCATAAGGTTATACCTGCCATAGATAGTGATTCCTCTGATGGCTCTGGGCAAAGTCATTGGAAAACCTTCTGGAAAGGACACACCATTCTAGATGCCATGAAGAACATTCATGATTCATGGGAAGAGGTCAGGATTAGAGTCTGGAAGAAGTTGATTCCAACCCTCATGCATGGCTTTGAGGGATTCAAGACTTAAGTGAAGGACGGAACTGCACTTGTGGTGGAAATAGCAAGAGCACTAGAATTAGAAGTGGAGACTGAAGATGTGACTGAACTGTTGCAGTCTCATGATAAAACTAATGGATGAGGAGCTGTTGCTTACGGGTGAGCAAAGAAAATGGTTTCTTGAGATGGAATCTACTCCTGGTGAAGATGCTGTAAAGATTGTTGAAATGACAACAAAGGATTTAGAATATTACGTAAACTTAATTGATAAAGCAGCAGCAAGATTTGAGAAGATTGACTCCAATTTTGAAAGAAGTTCTCTTGTGAGTAGAATGCTGTCAAACAGCACTGCATGCTATAGAGAAATGATTTGTGATGGGGAGAGTCAGTTGAGTGTATGGATATACTACAGTTTGTTTATCCATTCATGTACTGATGAACTTCTGGTTTGGTTCCTGTTTTTGGCTATTACAAAGAAAGCTACTATAAATCTTTGTATAGACTTCACTTCTCTGGAGTGAAATGGCGGGATTATGCAATAGGTATATGTTAAATTGAATAAATTTCCAAACTGCTTTCCAAAGTGATTGTACCATTTTACATTTATAGCAGCAGTGTATTAGAGTGTTCCTTATCTTTGTCATTTGGTATGATCATTCTTTAATTTTAGACATTCTGGTATGTGTGTAGCAGTATCTAAATCTCATTTTGATTTTAATTTGCATTTCCCTAATGATTATGATTTTGAGCATATTTTCTTGTTTATCTGTCATTTGTGTATATTCTTTGAAGTGCCTTTTCAGGTACTTTGCCCATTGCATAAAAAATTGGGTTGCTTGTTTTATTGTTTTAAGAAATCTTTGTATATTCTGAGTACAAATGCTTTATCAGATACATGCTTTTCAGTCTGTGGCTTCTTGTCTTTTCATTCTCTTAATAGTATCTTCTGAAGAGTATAAAGTTTTAATTTTGATAAAGTTTAATATATCACTTTCCCCTCATATATATTGTGCTTTTGGATATTATTATCATGTGTATCTGGATATGTATTCTAGATATCATAGAAGTTTACAGCAGTCTTCATTTCTAGAATTAATTTTTTTATAATCTTATTCTACTAGAACTCTGAGATAATCCTTACATTCAGATAGGGGATCAGAAAGTTTATGTTGAACAGAATGTTAGTTTTTGTTTAGCACTCAGTTTTCATAGGTTTGATACTTAATTTCTAAGCCTGCAGCAGATAAAAAGTACCTTTTTATAAGTAAGATAGATAATAGACTTCTCCAAATAGCTATATTCAGAGTTTCGCTATAGGAGCTCTTCTTTATATATTCTATAAGTATTGAATTACTGTTTGAAAAGTAGTTTTCTGTTTAATTCAAGATACACTCTTATTAAAAGTGTGCTGGTCATATATTTGTCAAAGTATAGTTTACATTTTATGTCTTAAAATTTATTCTTATTTGGAATTATGTAAAATAACCTTCAAGGGTAGAAAATAGTGTCAATTCAAACTACTTTTAAACTACTGTTGAAAAGTTGAAAGCTAAGTTGAAAAGGCATTATGACACTAATTTTTTGAATACATGGCTGAAGATACTCATACTCATTTGCTTTGAAGCAATCTGAAGAGTTGGAGATAAGTCATATAATTATGTCTTATATCGGTGGATTAAAAAAATGCCACAAATGTTCTTAGCTAATATAATATAAAATAGAGGAGTTTCTATTCCCTTACCCCAGATCTAAATAATAAAGGTGACATACATGCTACTTTTACATTTGAATTCGTAATGTTATATTTTCTTATCTGAGGCACACTTTTTTCCTCCTCATTTTAAGTTTTGATCCTCTGCGTGTAACCAAAAAACATTAAAAATTTTTATCTTATCTAGCAATCCCACTTAGGAGTGTATATCCAAAAGACTCGGAGGCAGAGTCTTGAAGAGGTATTTACACACCAGTGTTTATTGCACCATGAGTCACAATAGCCTAGAGATGGAAAGAACCCAGATGTCCATCAGTGGATGAGCAGTTAAAGAAGATGTGACATACACGTATAGTGGAATATAATGCAGCCTTAAAAAAGGAAATCTTGTCATATGCTATAACATGGGTGAACTTTGAGGACATGAGGCTAAAATGAAATAAGCTGGTCACAAAAGGACAAATACTGTATGATTCCACTCATATGAAGTATCTAAACTAGTCAAAATAATAGAAACAGAAAGTAGAAAGGTGGTTGCCAAGGGTGGGTGCAGAAGTAGGGTTGGGGGAAGACGGAGTAAGTATATTCAACAATGTGAATATACTTAACACCACTGAACTGTACACTTAAAAATGGTTAAGATTGTAAATTTAATGTTATGTCAACTCTGAATACGACATGGGCAAATGGGGATGTATGGCCAAGGGACCAGGTGGGAGTCTGTTGCTGAAGGCAGACCAGGGTGATTAGGCATCACCTAAGGGATGACAGAAGATGGGGGATTTTGGCTAAACTAATTTAGTAGGATTCTTGCTGATACTGGACAGTGCAGAGACAAATACAGAAGTCCAAATGTTGAGGCCTAGTTGAAAAAGAGCTCAGAGGAGCCTTGAGTAGAGTTTGCACAAGGAAAGAATCTTTGTCATAATGCACTGAGCTAAGAAGAAGTGATGTATCTAGGGAACTGTTGGAGGGCGGCAGGGGGTGTCGGGGGCAAGGATTTGGTGAGGATGGTTGGTGGCGCTGTATCATGCAAGGCCTTGCATGTTCTATTATTCCTGTTTAGGCAAGTAGTTCTTGACCTTTCCCCCCTGCATTATAGTATACATAATACTTACCTGGCCTTTTCTGGGACTGCACAATCCTGGAAAGCCACCTCTTTCATTTAAAAAAACATAATGGCATGCAAAAAGTTGTGTATTGTATTGAATATCGTACACATTCACTCTATTCTAAGCAATCTGTGGTACAGCGTTTAAAGTGTGTTTATAAAGAATCCAGCAGTGGTTTTGTAAAGAGCGAAATGCACGTACCTCTTGCAAAGCTTAGGGAGAGGGCAAAAGGGAGCACGGATATAAAACATCAGGAATGAGAAAGGGGTATAGCCACAGTTACAAACAGAATATGGTGTACAGCCAAACAGTAATTCACTTTAAAATCTTAATGAAACGGGTGGTTTGTGACAAAGATGCACATTCTGGGTTATGATTTATAAAGTTCACAGTGGTGGTGGATACAGGTTTTACAAAATTCTGATATTTGTTTGAGATCTTAAACTGTGACATTAGTTTATTTAATCCTTACAGTAATCCTATGATGTTGTTGCTGTAAAATATCCCCGTTTTACAGAGCACAGAGAGATTATTGACTTGCCCAAGGCCACGCAATACAAAGCTACAATTCAAGCCTACCCCACCAGGTTCCAGAGTCCACGTTTTTATCCAATGCACTGAGCTCTGATGGCATTAAGAAAGGTAAAGCATTTGGATATTTTGGCACTGTAAACATCATTAGTAAACTTGTAGTGCCTACTGGGGAGCCTTAGGCTCAAAAGTCATTCAGGCAGGTAAGACCTGATTAGGCCACATGACGTTACTTTGACATGGGGATATCAGACAGGAAACAGCATGTTGGCGGAGCAGTGACAGGCGTTCCTTTTCTGGGGGAATCCTTGCAGTTCCGTCCAAGGATTAGTGTTTGGTTCATGAAGTGACGGCTCTGGTGTGAGAGAGTGAACCTCACAAAGGTGAGTGTGGAGCTACTCTGGTATATTAGTTGCCTGTGGCTGCTGTGACAGATTACCACAAATTTTAGGTAGTTTAAAACAACAGAAATTTATTCTCTTACAGTTCTGGAGGCCAGAAGCCCGAAATCAAGGTTGGCAGGGGCAGGGCAACACTCGCTGGAAGCGCTAGTGGAGAATCAGCTCCTTGCTTCTTTCCTGTTTTCTTGTGCCTGGTCTTCACATTTCTGTCTCCTGTGGGTTTCCTCTCAAGATCCTTGGCTTAATCACATCTTTTGCTATATGAAGTTATCTTTTGTTCAGCTGGCTTAGAACACACCCACCCATATTCATATCCACCCACAACCACATTCCCACACACCCATCCCAAATAGGAATCAATATTTTTTTTCTAACGTTTATGGGCATACTCTCCCTACGGTCTCTATTAGAGACATGCCCAGTTAAGAGTCCCTATCCTGAAGGACTCCTAAAGCTATGGCATCCTACCAGGTATTCATGGTGCATTTGCAGTGCTCTCACTCTAGATTTGTTTCATCAATTGGGTATTTTTTTTTTTTTTATACCATAATCAGTGTTGCTAGTAACACAACTGGCATTCCATCTTTATCAGCTTTTAGAAGTAAAAGGAACTGGTTAACCCAAGGTCAGATTTGTCCATAGAGGAGAAAGGGTTTGGTTGACCTTTTACTCAATAGTAACATATCACTTAGAATACACCATAAATGATTGCTATCTATTACTGTGTCATAACCTTTCATGATATATTGATACTGTCATAAGTTTTTGGAGTAGAAGTGAGCGAGTTGATGATACACTGAGTTCCTTAGTGCCCTCCCTCCTTCCCTGTCTTTTTGTCTTTGTCTTTCTCTCTCCCTCTCAGTCTCTTTTTCTTTCTCTCTATTACTCTTCCACTCTCTCTTTTTCTCTCTTTCTCTCTCTTCCCCGTCCCCACTCCTCCCCTCCCCTCCCCTCCCCTCCCCTCCCCTCCCCTTCCAAGGTTTGTTTCAGGTTTTATAGATACTAAAATGACACTGTAACCCCTGAATAGTAGGGAGGAGGTGTTTTTAATGGGTTGGAGAAACATAATTGGTAACATTCTTGTTTGGGGCCCTTCAGTGAGCAGGAAGGAAGGAAAATGAGAGTGCTACCAGCTATTCCAAATGTCAACACATTTTATTAACAATATCAAAAAATTACATTCATAATATTACCACCAATCCCATCAGAAAACCCTTTAAATTTTGGGGGCGCTGTCAACGGTCACTGTGGACTGGATATAAGATTTCTGTTTGAAATCTGAAGTTTGATCATTGGCAATAAAGTACTGTTCATTGCTTTTCTTGAAATGACAGGCTTATTTCACTCATTTTTGAGAAAATATCCTCCAAACACCTAAGTCTGAATAAACTTTTGAGTAAAAATGGTGTTCATGGAAAAAGAGGCTAGTTCAGTTTACAACTTAAACAATCACACACATACTTACCCTCAACTTAACCATTTTACTTCAATATGGAACAGAATCCTTTAAATGAAGTTTTTTGGTTTTTTTTTGCCACACAGATTATTAAAACAATGTGTACTTATTGGTTGACGCTTAATGAAATGATTTTTACTGCTTCACCAAGGATATTCTTACATGAAAGTGGCATTAAAACAAAAACAAAAACCCGCAAGTGCTTGGTGGTAAAGAATACGTGATTTCTAATTCAGTTTGGTGCCTCTGCCTTGACTCCTGCTAAGGTACCAGCAGTTTGACTCATTACTTTTGCACCATCAGTGTAAATGTCAATAGAGTTGAAAAAAAGAAATCACATCTTAGTATTATAATAAGAATAATTTTGCATTAGCAGACCTCCTGAAAGTGTTTAGGAGATTTCCATTTGTTTGTGAACCACACTCTGAGAGCAACTGCCTTAGGGGGTTACAGCATGTAGTTTTTACTTATTAAAGCCTAATTGATACATATTCTCTTTTTTCTGGACAATGCAAGATTCTTAGAGCCTTACCCTCCTCCCTTCCTTCATGCCATTGTGTTGTATATATTAATTCAGTACGTGTTTTAAGCACAAAATATTAAAATTGTCACCCACATGTTTAACTTTTTTTTTTTTTGCTTGTCATTTCTTTCTGCATCTCTGATATTTCCTTTTGAGATTATTTTCTTTTCTGCACGTGATTCTGCTGTATTCATAGTCTGAGAATGTCCTTATTTCACCTTGTTAAGTATGTGTTGAAGTTTTGTTGTTTTGCATATGGGCTTCCAATTTTTCCACCACCATTTGATGAAAATACAGTCCTTTTTTATTGAATTATCTTTGTATTTTGTCAAAAAATGTTTGACTCTATTAGTATGGGTCTGTTTCTGAGTTCTCTTTTTTGTTCCCTTGATCTCTGTGTTTGTCCTTTCTTTGCTACCACATTGTCTTAATTATTGTAGCTTACTATATTATCTTAAAATTGGGTTACATGAACCCCTCTGACTTTGTTCTTTTTCAGCATTGTTTTGACTATTCTGGTTCTTTTTCTTTCCATGTAATTTTTAGATCAGCATGTCAATATATATAAAACCTGCTGGGATTTTGATTGGAATTGCCTTGAATCTATACACAAAATTAGGGCTAATTGATATATTAATGTTTTCTATTTTGTGAACATGATGTCACTCTCTATTTAGATATTCTTTGATTTCTTTCATCAGCGTTTTGTTGTTTTGCATACACAGATCCTACACATATTTTTAGGTTTATATCTTAAGTACTTCATTTTTGGAGGGTGTGATTATAAATGATATTTAAATGTTTTCTTTTTCAAATTCCAGCATAGCTAGTATATAGTAATACAAGAGACTTTGTATATTGACCTTGAACATTAGACTTACCAGTTCTAGTAATTTCCTTAATTTTAACTTTAGCTTATCACACTCTGCCTTCAAATTACATTATACATACCATGCATAGTGTTGACCTTACAAGGCTGTACTTCCATCTCTCCCATCCTGGTGTCTTGTATTATTGTCATACATTTTACTTCTACGTATGTTATAAACCCCACAATACATTGTTACTGTTTTTACTTTTTGAACAGTTTCTTTTAAAAAACAAACTTTGTTGAAGTATAGTTTACATATATATTTAATTTCACTTGTTTTAGATGTTTGATGAATTTTGACAAATATATATACTGTGTCTTTTGAGACTGACCTCTTTAGTATAGTACATTTGAGACTCATCCATGCTGTATCGATAATTCATTCTTTTATACTGCTAAATGGAATTCTGTTGGATAGATGTGCCACATTTTATCTGTTTACCTGCTGAGGAGTATTTTGATTGTTTCCAGTTTTCACTGGTAATGAATAAAGCCACTATAAATACCATGTTCAGGTTTTGATGTGAACATAAGTTGTTACTTCTCTAGGGTAAATATTTAGGAGTGGGATTGTTTGGTTGTGGGATAAATGTTTACAGCTTTTGTGTATCTGAAGAAGTGTACTTTTGTACTAATTTGTCAAACTGTACTCTAGAGTCACTGTACCATTTTGCATTTTCACTAGCAAAGTGTGAGAGTTCAGCTGTTCTGCATCCTCATTAACACTTGGTATTGTGACACTAAAATTTCATGAACTTTAAATAAAAAAGCTCTACAGGGATATATTGTAGAACACAGGAAATATAGCTGATATTTTATAATAAACATAAATGGGCTAAAACCTTTAAAAATTGTGAATCGCTATGTTGTCATATAATATTGTATACTACCTATATCTCAAATGAAAAAGTTCATGAACTTTGAGGGCATTATGCTAAGTGAATTAAGTCAGGCAGAGAAAGACAGCTACTGTACGATGTAACTATACATGGGAATCTAAAAAAGTCAAACTCAGAAGCACAGAGTACATTGGTGTTTGCCAGGAGGGATGTTGGTCAAAAGGTACAAACTTCCAGTTATGATAGATAAGTTCTCAGGATGTAATGTGCAGCACGGTGATTATTATGAACTGTACCATATTGTATACTTGAAAATTGCTTAGAGAGTAGATTTTAAATGATTTTTTTGCCAGCAAAAAAAGAAAAGAAAAAAGAAAAAAAGGTAACTCTGTGACATGATGGATTGTGGTAATCATTTCATAATGTATACGTGTATCAAATCATTGTGTTGAAGACCTTAAACTTATACAATGCTATATGTCAATTATATCTCAATAAAGCTGGAAAAAACCATTTAAGTAGGTATGTAGTGGCATCTCATGGTTTTAATTGATTTCTGTAGCTTTATAATAGGTCTTAAAATTGGGTCATGTGAGTCCTCCAACTTGGTTCTTTTCCAAAATTGTTTTGATTATTCTAGTTTCTTTGCCTTAGATTGTAAACTTTACGATCAGCCCATCTGTATCTACCAAAAACTCCTGCTGGTATTTTGATTGGAATTGCAGTAAATCTCTAAATTATCTTGGGGAGAATCCTCATCTTACTCAGTCTTCCAATTCGTGAGCATGGTACTTCTCTGCACTTATTTGGGTTGCTGTATTTGAATTGTTTTGAATTTTTGTCATCAGTGTTTTGTAGTTTTCAGCATATAGATTCTGCTGCACATACTTTGTTAGAATTGTACCTACGTATTTCATGTTTTTGGAGCCATTATAAATGGTGTTTTAAAAATTTTGTTTCCAGTTACTCATTGTTATTGTATACAAATACACTTTATTTCTTTGTGTGTGAATCTTGTGTCCTGTGACCATACTGAACTTACTTAATAATTCTAGGAGTGTTCTCCTCCCCCCCGGGAGATTTTTAGATCACTTGTGTTTTAAGGAGACTTAAAAAAAAAAAAAGAAAATGTGAAAATGTCTTTTATAATTACTTGTGTGGCTACCATTTCTGGTGGTCTTCATTCCGTATTCTGTATAAAGTTTTACATCTGGTATAATTGTACTTCCACCTAAGAATTAAAAAACATTTCTTAGACTGTAGGTCTGCTTGTATTGAATTCATTCAGCTTTTGCATATCTGAAGAAGTGTACTTTCACCTTTTTGGGGGAGGATATTTTTGCTGAGTGTAGAATTGTAGGTTGACAAATTTATTCTCCTTTCAATAACTGTAAAGATGTTGCTCCACTTTATTCTAGCTTGCATTGATTCGGGCAAGAAAATTCTCCATACCTGTGCTGTAGCCTGAAAAGTTTCTAGGCAATAAGCTTGGGATAATTTTAGGGCTCACATCCTTTGTTTTCCCCTTCTCCAGGATTATTGTCATGTCTGATGTTCAGTTTCTGGAAACCTTTGTTTCATACAGTTTCTGTGGTTTTTTTTGGTTATTTCATTCAGGAGTAAATTTGGTTCGTTTCACTGCCTCTTGGTGGGAAGAAGTTCAAAGTCTTAAGAGATTAAATCTCAAAATTCTGTATAGAATGGAAGATTGAGATGTCAAGAAGTATGTCATTCCAGTAATTCAAATGTATGTCTTGTGTGGAGAAGCTAGATTTAAAGTTTCTCCTGAGACTGGTGGGCTGATAGTTATTTCACTGACTTAAAATAGAAATTTGAATATGATCTTATTAGAGACTTAAATTGAGTTGAAGTAGTATTTTGGATGTTCAGTTCTCATATTTTATGTGAAAATATTTTATTTGAGTATTTAGTGTAAAGGCAGTTTACTTTTAAATTCAGATTTTTGGTAAAGGATTCTTTTAGGACTTTTTTTTAGATGAACTTTAGTGGAGCACTAATTATAGAAGATATTCATTTGCTTGATACTTTATTATTTTTACTCTTTCAATTCCTGAGTTAAAAGTCTTTCAAATTATTGGAAAAATTTATAGTTATGATAGGATGGAGCAAGGTTATCTTCTAGTGGCTTAGTAGACATGAACCCTTGTGACATACCCAAGGAGTGAGTAATGCAGCTCTTTGTCCCTTGATCTTTATTAACCAGCAAGTAATTTGGTTGTGTTTTGCTTTTTTATTGCTCATTCTTTCAGTTTGTGGATCACAGTGACAGATCAAATTTTCCCCAGTATTTTCCTAATTGAGTGTCTTTTCTTAGTGATTCTTAGGAGTTTTACATATTATGAATATGAATGCTTTGTCACTATATGTGCTGAAAGTGTTTACCCAGTTTGCCCTTTATACTTCTGGGTTTTATTGTGTTTTGATAAACTGAAGTCCCAAACGTTGATATAGTTGAATTAATCTATCAACCTTTTCTCCCCATGACTTGCATTTTTTTGGTCTATTTTAAAAGAAATCCTACCCTATCCTCTTGTCCGGGACATTTTTGCTATGTTTTCTTCTTCAAAGGTTTAAACAGTTTTGCCTTTTACTTAGGCCTTTAAAGCACCTGAAATAGATTTTTGTGTGTGTATATACAGGAATCTAATGTTTTTGTTTTTTAATTATTTTTCTTCTTTGTCCCCTTAGAAATAACCTATTGGCTTGCCACTTTAATTAAGTTGTTGTTTGTCCATTTCTGTTATACATTTCCATACACATGAGGGTTTAGTATTCTGTTACTAAATATTTGTATTCATGCACCAGTTCTCTTTATTTCTGTATTTTTATTGTAATTCATGGTATCTGGTACTGACAGCTTTCTCTTGGTTGTATTTGTGTAGTATTTCTAGAACTTTAAAAATATGTCTTAGATATATCTAATGCATTGCATAAATGTGAATTTTAAAATCTGTTGATAATCTTTTTTTCTTATTTATTCCATTTACAGTTGTTGTGATTAAAATGTTGCATTGAACAATACTTATTTTAATGTATCCACATATTGCTCACCCTCTGTGTCCTGCTTTTTTTTTTCCTTTCCATGTTTAGTGACTTTTTGGATATGAAGAATTTATTTAGTTTGGAGCTGTAGAAATTTTTTTAGGCATTGGATGTGATAATAGAACACTTTAGTTTGACCTTTACTTTGGATTGCTATTATTTGAGGACCTAGTATAAATTCTTGCCTGAAGTTTATATGGTCAAGTGAATTCAGGCTTTTGGTTACAAATACTCAAGAGATTTTCTTTTCCAATCATTCCCATGATTGGATGGGCAATTTTCCTTGTCTTTCAAGACCAGTTTTAAGGTAAAATTTAAAAAAATGTTTTATTGTCATATTTCGGTTTACACTTGGATTGAAGATGTAGCCCATTGAGGTCACAGTGTTACGAGGAGAGTGTCTTACTTGACTCCTCTTCTTGGGTAGCACCCATACTTTGTGTTCTGTTCCTGAATGAGGCCTCTAAACCCACCACTCAGGTTCGCACAGGCTTTCAGATGTCCTCAATGCAAAAAGTTGCTTCAGTACCTTCTCTACCTCTGCCTCTCTTAGGTACCACCGTGCTACTGGCTCCCCACCTCATTCCCATTCTTCCTAACTTGGCCAATTTTACAGTAACAGTGCCATCTTATTCACCCTACCACCGTGTTTTGTCTGACATTTTTGGTTTTCAGCAGAGTGATTGTTCAGGTTGCCTGAAGTGGAAGTATCCTTTTCATTTTATATCTTCTTTATTTTATGGCACACATGGAAAAATGATAGTTTGTACTAATTACCAGGAGAAACTCTTAAGCTCTGGGTGCGAGGTTCAGGCTGCTTTGCCACCTTGGCTCTTTTTGCCTGGCGACCCTAGGGGGGGTTGTCTGTCTCGGCGCTACTATTACCCATTCCAAGGACATTTTTCAAAAGCTTTGGGTGTAGAATATAAAACTCAGAAACAGAGCTGTGTTTGTATAGTAAGTTTTTTAGTTCATGAGAAATGGGAGATTTACCTATCCTGAATCATGCTGGGTCAGGACAAAGTTGCACAGGAAAGAAAGATGTAATTAGATTCCTTCTTTACAATAGAAGAAAATACTGGTGAATGCTTATTAGGTCACGGACTGGGAATTTTCTGATTCTGAACATAATGAACATATATACTGTAAAGGGAGTGGTGGTTGGTTAGGTTTTGAGAAAATAAGGGAACCTTTTACATCAGAAACTCTGTGAAGAATTCATAGGCAAATACAAACTGGGAAGAGGTATTCTAGAACATCATTATATAAAAATCTTTTATATATAAATAATACATGACAAACCATTTAGGAAAATACTACTCACAATCCAATAGAGAAATGTATACAATGAATGAACGAACAGGTTGATAGTTCATGAAAGAGGTAATAAACTTAGCCAGTAAATATTTGGAAAAAAGTAATCGAAGAACTATATGAGCACTGCTGGTGGAAAATTATATTGGTTCAGTTTTGCTGGTGGGACTGTCACATGTTTAAATTGTGCTTTCCATTTGACTGTGAGGAATTTATCCTAAGGAAATAGAAACTGAGCAAATTTTGTTCATTGGGTAATAATAATAGTAAAAACTTGATTAACCAGGTACTCTTCAGTACAAACAAATTACGATTTAACCAACCATTCAGTAAAGTGATATGCAGATGTTAATTCTGACACAGATCTATATTCTTTGACATGGTAAGCAGTTAATGGTATGTAGAATGAAAGAAATGCTTTATAAAACTACATACAAAGATTTGTACTATTTGTATATACAGTATCGAAGGGAGAATTGGGTCAGTGAACTGCACCGATACCAAAATCTGCCGATGCTGAAGTCACTTCTGTAAAATGATGTAGTACGGTTGACCCTCATATCAGATAGTTCTGCATCCATGGATATGGAATGTATGATAATGTATAATAATGATACTGACTGTATGTGTAGAGAAAAGCCCGAAAGTGTGTATTCAGATTGATTTAAAAAGTTTTTTTTTTTAAATTTAAGCAGTATCTCTGGGGAGGGGCCTTTATTGTGTTGCAGTTTTTCTAGTTCTAGGATTGTTCATTTATTTAATAAATAAATTCTAAGTACCTACTATATACTAGAAGTTGTAGAATTCAAAGTAGATTATTTTCAGTGGAGCTCATGGTCGTAAATGTAATGTCTCCCCCACCCCCAAGAAGTGCTTACTCCTTCCTTTTTTGTGCATTTATTATTTTGGAAATGTGTATAAGGCAGGTGAATGCATACTTTGCTGTGAAAGATATTAATTTGAACTGCATATTATTATAGCAAGCATCCAGATTATAGCAGACATAGTATATAATCTTTTACAAACTTCATCAAGATTTGGTCTACATAATTTTGTTGTAGATGGCTTTTTTTTTCCTGTTTGTATATTTTTGGAACTCTGAATTAAATGTGTACAGCTGAAATGACAGGGAGAATGATTACTTGTAAGATTGTCTCTGTCTACCTCTAGACAAATAAAAGAGTTTGTGGAGTAGCAAGCAAATGAGGTAAAAAAATAGGATATAAAGCCTACTGCCTTATATGTGGAAATCGTAGAATTACTCTGGGCTTGATTCGCAGAAGTCACTGCTGAAATTCTATCTCATACTCTCCTTGCCTCTAAATTTTAAATATACATTCTTCTTTAAGATTATGCAAGACTTAATTCACATATTTAATTTGAATGAGGCTTTATAAATAATGTACTTGAATATACCCCATCTGCACAATGTTACATTTAGCATGAGATAGAAAATAATATTTGGAAAATAACTTAGCTATTTTGACACAACAGATTTTCAGAAATTTAATGTTGCTCCTGGTTGTGTATGTGTGCCTGTGTGACGATGTAGAATTCACTAGTTCGTTTGGTTGTATGTATTAATAGTAAAGGTTTTAGGGTTAGTAGTAAACTAGCAACTTGTTGATGGGTCATACAGTGCAGCCTCATTCGTTTTGTTGCAGCTGTATTTGGCGTTCTTTGCCAATACTAAAGGGAGAAAATTACAGCACTAGGTAGACTAAGGAGATAATTCAGAAGATACGAAGAAGTAGGGTGAAACCATTTTTCAGATATACACCATGTTTGCTCTGAACGTGGTATATTATCATTCAAACATATGAGCAGTAGTGTTTTTCTGCCATGGGTAGCTTTTGAATATGGGAACTTGGGGGCGAGGTTTGGTTGGTTTATTTTTGTTTTGTTGTTTATTTGTTTTGTTTTGGATGTGTGTCTTTTTTAGGGGAGGGAATGATATTGATGATTACTTTTTATATGATTTAAAATAAAGCAAGGTGAGAAAATATGGTAAATAACTGAGACTAAATCTTCTTGTGGAATGGTGGGAACAGGAAGTGGCGGTCTTCTGTGTTGCTTTTGTGTGTGGTGTGGAGGTGGAGTTGTGGAAGGAGCTGGTGTGTTGGAGTGTAAGAGGAAGAGCGGCTTACGGAGCTCTTCTTTCTTGGAAATGACTTTAGGTTTCTAGGCATGGCCTGAGTTGAACACCTTACTCAGAGGCTCTGGAGTCATAACAGTTTGAATCCAGCCTCTGCTAGTTAGTAGCTCTGTGACCTTGAACACAGGATTTACTTTGTCTATGTCTCAGTTTTCCTATCTGTGGAGTAGGGTCTTCCTATCTCATAGAGTAATTGAGGCTTAAATGAATGAGTACATGTAATGTGCTTAGAATAGTGCTTGGTACGTTTCAAGAGCTCAGATGTTAGCTATCAGCACTTGAATTATGACATTATCTAGCTTGATTTCAGTAGTGTAGTTCTGTGAGAGTGTTGTGCAATAGCAAATCGTTTTCAATAGTTTATTTGAAAAGAATGATACTTAAGATCCTGTGATAGTTTGTTGAATGATGCTTGAATTAGGATCCAGCACATCCACTGAATGCAGAGTCCAGAGAGGCTGAGAAATCTAGGATCGAGACTGATAGGCTTCAGTTTTGTTAACTGACTTTGTTGTGATATAAAAGATATATATTAGTTGAAAATTGTAGTGAGGGAGATAGGGTACAGTAACAGATGGGTAAGTTCGTCTCTAAAATGTTAGGTATGGGTGGACAGTTAACTAGATTTCTTTTTATTTCCCTTTATCCTTTGGTATGTGTTAATGATTTATTTCATTAGGTTGCTTTTTTTGTTGTTTGTTTGTTTTTAAAATGAGGAAAGAGGGCTGCATATTCATTTATTTCTTATATAAAACAAAAGAATTTTCAGAGGCAATCAGTTCCGGGCTGCTCTGGGACTCTGTTCTGGGAGCTTGGGCTTCTGTTTTCCTACTCCCCATCCTCAGCTTACCATCTAGGTGATTCCAGCTAGAGGGGCAGGGGTTGAAGCAGAGCGTGTCCTTTCCTTCTATCCCATTGACCAGAACTTAACTACCAGGCCACACCTACAAGGATGGCTGGGGATCCCAGTATTTATTCTGTGTAAACATATGCCTAATTAAATTTAAGGGCTCTATTAACAGAAAAGGGGAGGAGAAAGGATATCAGGGAGACCTAGAATCTGAAGCGAGTTACAGAACAGTGGTTATATAAATATGTAAATATTAAGAGTAAAGTGGAAAAATACACGTGCTTGCATCTGCACAAAATAATCTTGAATATAGTAGGAATTTTTTCCATTTGTTGCTTCTGGGAAAGGGGACTAGGTGGCTGGGGTCAGGATTGGGAGAGAGGCTTTTTACTACATACCCTCTAGAATTTGTGAGATAAAAATTTTAACTTTTCAAAAAAAGTAAATGAAAAGTATGGCAGTCTGATATGTAAGTGCAGGAATATATATGTCATTAAGAATCAACAGTACTTAAAATTATCATTTTAAGTATGTTTAACTCTTCTTTCATTAAAAAGAAAATGGTTTGCTGAAATTTCAAAAAAAGTGGTTTATACCTAGGTACCTTCAACCCTTTCTGATTCCTGAGGTGTTTTAAAAGTGGTCAGGCAAAGGCATTGATGAGTGTCTGAACAGTGGAAGAATTCTGATTTATGAGGCATATTTTTGGGAGGGATATCAACTTTAATGATGCAGATATTTTTATGGTATTGGGGGAGCAGGTCAAGATAGTATGTTTATTTAGAAATTCTGGAAATTCAAAGTGAATGAACTGTAATCATGGAATTAAGTCAAGAGAGATGTGTTCACATATATGCACATGTGTTTGTTTGTAGGTATGTGTTATATATATTACACATTGTGTGCTTATGTCCTAGAAGCCCAGGGAATCTTTTAAAAATGCAGCTCAGAATTGCATCTAAAGTAAGAAGTCTCATTTCTACACTAAAATAGTAATTTATGCTTTAATTCTTTGCATTGATACGAGCTAAAGAAAGATGACCCATTTAATTTTTGGCATATTTAAGTTTTTCTTCTTTCTAGTTGAACAGAACTAAACTTGCTTATAAGTTACATCCACTCATTGGTCTGATGTCTGGAGCTACCCAAAATGCAATTAATCTTCTCTCCTAAGTGACAGCTTTTTAAATATTTGAGTAAAGCTAAAGCATTCCCTGATGAATCTCCTCAGCTAAACTCTGTTAAAAATAATTTTCACATTGTTGTTTCTCCATCCTTTACCAAACTTGTTGCCTTCTGTCTGTTACCACCTGTTGAAATGTGGCAGTCAGAAGAGCAGATCTTGGTGAGCTGATTATTGGTGTTGATTTGTATAATATGCTTCATTAACTTGGGCCATGAATACATTTTTAGTAGCCATATTTCATGGATGACATGTTGAACTGTAGTCTGCTTAAATCCTTTAATCTTTTGTAAGTAGTCAGCTGCTAAACCATCTTGTATGTCTGTGGCTGGCTTTTAGGAATTATGGGCAGAACTGTATGCTTGGCTTTTATTATATTCCAGTTAAAAGTTTTGGTTCATTTAAAACCGTTGGTTCATTTCAAACATCACTGACTTATATCTTAATAGGAATGATTTTAAATAACAAAGATTAATCCTTAGCATCCTGCCTTGCAGCTCTTAAGAAATGGAAATTTAGGACGAAGAAGAGAGGGTTATTTGAAAACCTAAAATAATGACGTGCCGTTGCTTTGTTAATTCAGGAAATATATATTAAGCCCCCGTCGTGTGATCCTGGGTAGCGATATGGCCCTACCCCTTACAGAGCTAATAGGGAGGCAGTAAGCATCTGAGAGCCTGATAGAAGAGGAAGGTCTTCAGAAAGGGAGTCACCAAACTAGGACTGTGTTGAGATTTTGTCTTGGGCATTCAAGGCAGGCATTAAAAAGAAAGCAAGAAAGACAAAAAGAGGAAGAAAAGAAAACCATTGAGGTATTTAAATCTACATTAGTTTTTCTCTACTATTTGTAGTATCACCCAGTTAAGTTTTCAAATTGGGAAAAAATCGTTTGTTTAGATGTTGTCTATACTTGACAATTTTAAAATATTAACAAGTTTCATATATTAGCTAGGCACTGACCAAGTTTATCATAAAGGACTTCAATGCTTAACAGTTAAAAAAATAAATTATTTCCATGTCTGTGTATCATAAAGGACTTCAATGCTTAACAGTTAAAAAAATAAATTATTTCCATGTCTGTGTTCATGAGCTCTAAACTTTTATCTGTCAAGGTTTAGAAATAGTAATGATAATATTACTGTTCTGAGATAAATGATTTTTCAGATAATTAAAGCAACAAATTATATTGAATATTGTGGAAAATGGCACTGTAATGGGAGGAAGACAGTCTCTCTACCTAGCTGGGAGAATCTTTATTCTCCTTTGATTCTAGTATTTAATGATTAACTGTTTATTTTCATTCCCAGTGTCCCTTCCTCCCCCAGTAGGCGATAAGGATTATAGATGTGTAAGCCACTAACTATAAACAACTATAGGATTTAAAATGATTTCGGTGGAGGGCATTGCTCATCCCCAGTGCAAGATATTCCATTATTTTTATAGGTTTTTCATTTATAAAAACCAGAAATTTTGCTTTCTTAATATTTACCATATGGATTGAATATTCAGTTTTTAAGCTTTAAAAATTAATTTACACTGTCCATTAGCCGTGTGTCTATATAAATACGAATTTAAATGAAGTAATTTGAAAATTCAGTTGTTGTCTTGCACTAGCCATGTTTCAAGTGCTTAATAGCCACATGTGTCTAGTGGCTGCTGCGTTGAGCAGCACATATTATAGAACATTTTATTTTGTCATTGCAGCAGGTGCTCTATTGAATGATGATGATCTAGATACAAGTGATTTTCATTTAAATTTTTGACTATCCTTACAGTTAAAGGTAGGATTAATCCTGGAGGAAAGCTTACTAATTTAAAAATAATATTTATAAGAATAGAAATGGTCCTCTTCATCTCATTTGATATTTGGCTCTGTCAGCGTTATCTTTGATCATCAACATTAGTTGGTAGGTACATGCTGACTTTGTTGTAAATTACTATGAATTTGTTGATTAAGCCTGAGTATATCGGTAGGTGAATTGTCCATTCCGGTTTTTACCTGGTGTTAGGTTTCCTGATGATCAGAGTTCTGTATAGTATTCATTTTATATGTGTTCCTTTGTTTTATTGGAAATGGAAGCTAGGCAATAGATGATCATGGTAGTGGCACCATGATATCTTGTTAAGAGGAAGTATAGGATGTTGCCATCTTTTTGTTTAGATGATTAAAGAAAATTTCTTCATGTTTGTATCTTGAATCCTTTTTCACCATGAAAGCATATTTGCTTGTAAATTTAATGCAAATCAGCCATAAGAAATTATCAAAGAGGAGTATGAAGAGTTTCTTCATATCTTAGTGAGTCTAAAAAACAAAGATAATAACTAACTTTATTTACAAAGCCATTATTAGCTTTCAAAAGTCATTTTATTCAGTGTAAAATTAAGAATTGTCATACTATAGCCCAATAATTTTATGAATTTCTCTGATATTAAAAAGCACTGAGATAAATTATATTTTTGTACTCTCACCATCTGCCAGATAGGATTATATATGACTTAAATAAAGAGGATCTTGAAATTTCATGCCTCCAAATTATAGTAATTTCTGAGACATCACTGTAGCATTCAGACTTTTAATTATAGGGAAGCAGAATGATTAGTTTTCAGTGATTGTGATTTGGTACATATGCACATTTAGATAGCTAAGAGTGGAATAAGATCTGAAGACAGTCCTTTTAATAAATATTAGACTTTATGGCTGGTAGAATCATCCCAGAATTCACCTTGTTTAGGATGGCTTCCCCAACCTTGATTAGTATTTGTGTATGTGCTTTGGATAGGTAAAATACAAGATACACATTTTGAAATTCTTCATCAAAGGCTCTATATTTTACAGGAGAGGAAAAATCAAGGCATTTAAGTGGGTACTCTGCCCTACATTACATTTTCTTACTCATCAAAAGCCCCTGAAGCGGTGGTGAGAGGATTTTTTGATAATGGAGACTCTTCTAGTTCCTTTTTTGGTAGACACCAAACCTGAGAGTGTACTCAGACATTTGAGAAACCATACGTATTTATTTAGTGACTCCAGGACACAGTAATACATAACAACATTGTAGAGTAAATTGTTAGCAGGGAAATTTTGACAGAATTATTGGGATGCTTGAAACAATCTTGAAAGAGTTAGTTCCTCTTATCCTACCTAAGTAGAAGGTAGAGAAACAATTGAATTACCTATGGAGTGCTAAGCACTGTGATAAACCCTTAGAGAAGTTTTCTAACTTTAATCCTTTAATCAGCCCTTTGAGCATTATTAAACCAGAGAATCAGAGAGGATAAGTTCCCCAAGATCTCCTGTAGCTAATGACAACTGGAATTTGTTAGACTCCAGAATTCTGTTCTTTCCATCATTCATTTTTTTTCCCCCTGCAGTCCCCTGGATTACAAAAAAGTATAATATTCTTAAAATATTGTTATTTTTTTCTTCAGGGAACAAACAGTGAGAGTGAGTGCATATGTGTGTATTAGAGTGGGGTTTAGATCAGGAATAGTTGGAGTTGCTGGATTTGAAGTTTTATCATGAGAAAATAATTGAAAGGCAGTTTATGGTAATTTAAACTGGCAGAGGTTAGGGTAAAAAGTAGCTGTTCCATATAAATGGTAGGTATTGTTCATTACTCTGGAGAGTCTATGAATTCTTACATAATTGAATAAAGTTCTTACCATCTGTGGGAAAGATGGATATTATTGGTTTATAGCAACAGGAACCGCAGTAAAGATTTAGATCTACGGCTAATGAATAAAGTTATCAAAGTGCTCTTACATTATCTTATTTGGCAAGTATTTCCATTTTAAAGATAGGGAAAGCACTTAAGCCATAACTAGTGACTCTTTTAATAAATACTTAGATATTTTAAAAGAATGCTGCACTGGCTATGTCTGAAGTAGAAGTAAAATATATCGACTTCTTGAGTAATTGAATGGAGGATTATATGCATTATCTTAGGAAGGAAATGCATTTTAGGGTTTTGTCTGTTTCTTAAATGTTTGTATTTTTTATTTCTAGGCTGTTCGCTGCTACGAATCTCTAATCTTAAAAGCTGAAGGAAAAGTGGAGTCTGATTTCTTTTGTCAATTAGGTCACTTCAACCTCTTATTGGAAGATTATCCAAAAGGTAATTTTTTCCCCTTGTTAAATACTGTTTGATTTATATATGTACTTAAAATAATTGTAATTGTACTCTGTGTTTATCGAAGGTATTACCATTTTTACTTCTAAGAAACCATAAGCTTATGAACATCCTAAACAATGAGAAAGAATAGTTGGAAATGGGAAAAGTTCGTTCATGTATCTCCATGTAAATTATCAATAAGCTGACCATTCAGTTAAACTGATAACCACCTGCATGTGTACTACCATTTTGTTCTGCCTTGTGGAAAATCCCTGCCCTTTAAAGGCTCTACCATGGTAGAAAGTGAGCCACTGATGGGACATTCTGGAAAAGTAACAGAAACTCAGCATTTCTCTTCTTTATCCTGACTGTAAAACTTCCATTTTAGCTGGGGGTGATGGTGAAATATATGTTAATTAAGTTATAGTCAGTTTACAATGTTGTGTCACTTTCTGGTGTACAGCACATTTCTTCAGTCATACATGAATATACATACATTCATTTTCATATTCTTTTTCACCATGAGCTATTACAAGATATTGAATATATTTCCCTGTGCTATATAAAGCTAGAAAATATTTTAATGAAAAATCTGATTTGTACCCTTGTTATTGTAAAGGTAAGTAACACAGAGAAATGATCACATATGAGCTTGAGCATTGGATAAAACATTTTTTTATTCATTTGAAATTTTTTTGTGTGTTGGAAATAAGTGAAGTGAGTTAAATAATTGAAGGTAGTCCCCCAGGATGTGTCCTTTGTATGGTACCAAGTTGCTGACCCAGGCTATTACTCATTTAGGAAGTTAAAAGCACCCCCAAATACCACACTCCTCAATACCAAAGACAAAAATCTATAGCAAAGAAGAACTGTATTCTTACAAGCAAGACCATTTGAGCCATTTGATGATAGTAAACATTTTCATGTGGAGTGGATGGACTTAATGCTTGTTTTCCACAAATGTGTTTAGTGAACAGAATAGCTGGCAGGTTGTTGCAGAGCTAGAATGAAGGATTGTTGGTGTTTAACTATGCTGCCACTTTTCTGTTAGGTCAAGTGAATACTTTCCTAATGAAAATGTAATTTTACTTTGAGACAGGTATACCATAGGGTTTGAAGTTAGGCTTTTTTTTTTTTTTTTTTCCCCCATTCCCCAGCTCATCTCTACCGTTCAGCTGCATTATTGTTAACAGATTATATAAACATCCCTGAGCCTGTCTTCTAATCTGTAAAATGAGGGGAGGAGGTGATAGCTGCTCAGGGGTTTTGGGATTCCTATGTGAAACTGGTTAGTACTTAGCAAAGTGACTTCAGGATAATAGGTATTAATAATTGATCTATTAGGTATTTTAATTTTAATTAAAACTAGTAATTTATTTAAACAAAACCATTGTACAAGAGAAATAATACAGAATTCTGTGCAGTCTGATTTCTCAATGCTGCACCTTTTACTTGGAGAACACAGTAATTTGAGAGCATATAAATAACAGACACCTAAACTTGAAAATTAGGTTTATGTTCGCTTATATAGCTGTATGTCCTTGTTGCTTAGTGGTCATTAAAATATATATATATACACACATACATACATACATATATATAGTCTTTAAAAACTTTATTAGTCTATGAATTTAGCTACATTTTCATTTATAAAATGTTTGGCTATGAAGGTAATGAAAAATCCTGGGATATTTGTATTGGAGGCTTTTTGTTTGTTTGTTTATTTGTTTTTCTTTTTCTTTTTCTTTTTTGGAAAGTGTGGTGGGAGCGTGTGACAGCTAGACAATGTTGTTGGCAAACTGGCTGGTGGGAGTAATCTAATAAGATGGGAGAAGAGAAGGATAACCTAAGAATTTAAATCCTTGAAAAGATGTGCTCCCTGACTGATTTGCTGTCATATGAACAGGCCATCGACAGGCAAGTAGGTTGATTATGGTAATAGGAAGAAGGAGAGAATGGATACAGAGGTATACATGTGTATTTCAAGCCAATGGCTTCTTATTTCCTACATGTGAGTTGTTTTTTTAAATCCTCCTTGAGGCTTTATTGATCGCATTCCCACTTTTAAAAAATTGCTTTTTAAATACTAATTATTAAATTCTTTCTATCTATGCTCTTCATTGTCTTCCTATAAGTCCCAAACTAGAGCTAGTCTCTGGTAGCCCCTTCCACACACACTATCACCATCACCACCAATTTGTGGAGACATTTGTTACCTCAACCTACTTCTTCCTCTCTTTGGAACCAGTACAAGATGAGAACCGCGAACCCCAGCCAAATAGGTGTTTATTTTCAGAGAACAGATTGTAAACCATAACTTAATGGGGAGTAAACATAAACCACACAATGAACATGTGAATAAATTTCTCAGGTGTATGTATGTGGGAGATTTACTGGCCCTGTTATTCTGAAGATAGATCTTTAATTATTGTCCTGAGTCCTCTTGCGTGTGTGAAATTTTCTGAGCTTGGAGTTCCTTGTGAAAAACTGCTACTTTTGGAGTAGAAAATGGTAGAAACTGTTTTGTGTACATTTGGACTGTGGGTTTTCTGCCCTTATTTCTTATTCTCATCTCATCTGTATCTTGACTTACAGGAATTTGTAAAAATTACTGATCTGTAGATAGTATACTTTGGTTATCATTGCTGTTACAGATTTATTCGTTAAAAATATTTTTTCTGTTATTTCAGAGGAATTTGAAGCAGAAGGGGAAAAAAAACCTTATAAAACTTTTTTAAGCCCCTTTCTGGTTGGTAATACATATGAAGAGTTTGAAAAATTTTCCATCACTTGGTTTGGTCTTTTGGCCTCTAGGAATTTATTCTAAAAAAGTAACTGGTTAGAGAATTGTGGGAAAATGGAGGCTGGAGGCTCTTTGCACTTGGCTTATTGTTGGTTGGATTCCTCTGGAGGGAGTTTAGCATACAGGATGTTTTAATAAGGAATGCCTTTACCATCAACACTGTGGAAGATGGGAAATGGAACCAGGATTAGACAGAGGGAGAAGTTAGACTGTGACAGCCTTGGCCAACGCCATGGGGAGTCCCGGGTCTAGAATGGCCCTTCAGAGCCATCACAAGTTGGGGGCCAAGAAGACCAGGCCTTTATACTTTTATCTGTTCGATATTGGGTGTGGGAAGAAGTGGGACTTCAGGCAAGGTTGCTCTCTGAAGCTTACAGCAGCTCACCGCAAGAGGCTCTCTTGTAGGCAGGACTCCCCTCCCAACAGTCCTTTCTTCAAGTGGGATTTGAGTGGTTCTTCACAATGTCTACCATACCTCCTTTCCACGCCTAACCCCACAGCTAACCCATTAACTCAGCTGAGCCAAACAGCTGGTGGAGCTGTCAGGTAGACTTCCTTAAGCCATGGAGATGGTACCGTGATTTCTCTTCTTTGAGTTGAAGAACAGCCTGAGAGACAGAGAACCCTGAGCTGAAGGACAATCATATATGTTCTTGTGAATATATGTGGTGGATCTTAGGAGCAGTTTAATTCATAGAAATTATATGTAAATATCTGTAAATATGTATGGTAAATTATAGGAGAGAAGATAGTCATTAATTTGGTTGCTTAGAAAATCAAGTAGCGCATTCCCTCAAAGTACACAGAGAAATTATAAAACGACAGATTACAAGGTAAGAGACTTGGAATATAGATAGTAAGACTTCCAGAAATAAGGAAAATTAGTTGAAGGTGATGTAATAATTAATCATTCCTGATATTAGCATGAAAACCTTGAAACTTCTAAAAGTAATTTCTTCATGGTTTGTTGTGGCTGGAAGTTTTCCCTGAAATTCCAGCTGATTATAGATTTTTGTCTCTTTCCTCCTTCCTTCAAGTAATTGGTCATTTGTTGCATTGTCTGTCACTTTGCAGCAAAATAGATTTTGGTTGTTTTAGTTCATCAAGCAGTTATAAATAGGGCAAGTTACATGCCAAGAGTTGCTTATGTGGAGAAAGGAGTCTTAAGCCAGAGTTGGTGAGCTTTTTTTGTTTTTCTCCCTTTCTGTGTTTCTTGAGTGGAATGACAACACTCCATCCTAGGAGATATATATATTATATATAATAAGAACATCAAGTGCATGTTTTCCAATAATAGATCTTGAGTTTGGCTTCTCAAAAAATTGTCATTTTTTTAATCCTCTAATGATTCACCTCTATTGTTGTGGTTGTTGGAACTAAAGGTTGTGACTCTTTTAAGAATCTGCTCTTTGTTTAAAACTTCTTTCAGAGAGTCATTGGGAATTAAGTTTGCACAGTATATATGTTTGCTATATGTAAAAATTACTTTGTGTTGAAATAGTAAAATAACATGAAATAAAAATTCAGAATGCTGATATAAACTGGCATGTAATAGCCATAGAACGAATTACATATATATCTGAAAGCTGATATAGTTATAAGTGTAGATCATCTATATGTTTTCATTGCATTCACTGTCATTGTACTCTATTTCTCCATATAACTTTGTTTAAATATATTTCGTGAAGTAAAAAAAAAACATCACCAGTGCCTCCACTATCTCCCATCACAATTTGGGAATCACTGATTTTGTTCAATCTACTTACAGCCTAGAATAGAAAATGCAATTGAGAAATAACCCAAGGAAGCAAAGTAGTGACCGTAACCCAGGTTGTCAGCAGCCCATATTCAGGCCATAAGCAAAAGTTGTAGTAGCTTCAAGAACTAGAGAGTTGGTGGCAGGACACATTGAAGGAACACAGATAAGACAGCTAGCTACTTGATGTTTCTTTTTTTTTTTCCCCTCCTTTTTCAGTTTTATTAGGTAGAATTGATGTTTCTTGTAGTAAGCCAAATGTGAGATGCTAAAGACCTTGAGGAATATATTATTTTAATAATGAAACAGAAGTAGTAAATCTGAGATTTCAGTAGATGTATTAATTTGACTTGAAAACCTCAGTGAAGATGCTGATGTAGGAGTAAAAGGATTACATGTTTGTTTCTTTACTTTTCTAACTTCCTGTCTGTCTCTGTAATCTTAAATCTTTTCAAACCTCTGGAGAGAGGGGGACATGGGAACAAAGTTCTGCTGTGTTGGATGCTGTCCAGAGGGTTTTTCAGATGTTAATATGTATTAATGCTACATTTAAGGGAAGATGTGTTTTAGGCAGTCATACATTTGAGAAGGCAGAAAGGTGCTAGAAAGCTAGGTGCATCGTCATTTATATACAATTAGACAGTTAATATAAGCTCTCTGAGATCTTACTTATCTCACGGTATAAATAAAACTTTTCATTCTAGCTTTAGATTAAAAGAAAAAAGAAATTTATTGACCTAATAACCGTAGGCAGCCACAACCTGTTCCGGCCTAAAGATGACAGTCAGTGCAACTGACAGATTGATTTGTATTTCTTCCCTTCCCTCCCCTTCCATGCCCATAGACTCACCCACTAGCAGCTAACCTGTTGTCTGTAGTGTTACACATTGAGCTAGGGATGGAAAGAGAAGTGCTGAGTTCTGCCTGCAGTTAGTGTATCGTCTAATATAGGAGGGAGTATAGATTGAATTTTAAATCTTTTCCTTCCTTGCATTTCTGTTGCATCTAACTCTGAATAAGACTCCCCCTTTACCCTTAACCTACATTGTTGATTCTCTTCATCCCTGTTCTGTGTGGACTTGTCATCAGGCACGCCCTCTTTCTGTTGTTTTGGTGATCTTAACTTGAGCCATCGTATTTCCACGCATATGGAAGTCTCTGCCACCTACTGCATCTTTATCTTGACCCTTTTTACTTCCCTAGTCTGTTTCTCTAGCTCTCTCTTTATCTCTCTCTGTTTAATTCCAGATGAATTATAATATAGCTTTAGCCTCCTCTTTTTATTCTTTGTTTCACTTTACTCTTACTAAAAACCTTTTTAGGCTGCTTGTGACCTGTAAGGAAATAACTTGGATTAAATGACTTGATGTCACAGTCTCTTAGGATGAGGTGAGGTCAGGATTAGAATGCAGGTTTACCTAAAACTGCTTCTTTGCCACTATATCCCATTGTCTTCCTGGTGGCCCTCCTTGATAATGTTGACGATCTTCTAATATTACCAGAGAAAGTGCACTTATTTTAACATCTACACAAATAATATGTTCATTGTGTAAAGAAGAACAGAATACATACAACCATAAAATTAGGTGAACAGCCTGAGAACAGGAGCCACGTGTTTGTTTACATCTGTAATGGCTTGTTGATATTTTATCTTTTAGAGGCAAATCTGTTTTTCTTTTTTCTTTTTTTTTTTTTTAACATTTTGATATAAATCTTTAGATGCTTTTCTGTTACAATAAATCTTCAGTATTTAAAAATTGAATTAGACTCTGGAACTTTAACACAATGTTTCACGTTGATCTATCTCAAAAACATACTGTGTAACATTTCAGTTCCCTTCATAGTGTTCTGTTATATAGGTAGAACAATTCTCTATTGGACTAATTCTCTATAGACTCTTCTTTCCTCCTTCCTTCCTTCCTTCCTTCCATCCCTCCCTCCCTCCTTCCCTTCCTTCCTTCCTTCCTTCCTTCCTTCCTTCCTTCCTTCCTTCCATCCATCCATCACTATATGGTCTATCCCTGTAGCTAAATCTTTGCACTCATCCATGTTTATATTCTTAGAAGGAATACCTTGATGTAGTAGGTTTTATTGAGTGAAAGGATGTATGTGTACATGTGTGTATGCGTGTATATAGATAAAAGTTTTGATGGATAGTGCTAAATTATGCCGTGAAAAATTTTTGCTAATTTATACTTACAGTATAAATTACAGCATAGTAGAATGCTAAAACTTCCTATTTTCTTGAATTCTTGCCACTATTGGGTATTTTTCTTACCACTGAGCATTACCATTATTATTATTATTTAATTTGATCACTTTCATAATATAAAAATGATACAGAATGATTACGAAGTTAAAGGATAGATGACTGTGTGTAGGACCCCTCCCAACTGTATAGGTGATTCTTTGATGCTTGATAATATCCTTGTTTGATTCTACTCTTCCTCTTGTTTTCACGAGGTAAAGGGCAAAATAAAAGAGAATGTGAGAAAGATTATAGAACCCCTAAGTTGTTAAAATAATTTAACTTGCTTCTCGTTTATGTTTATTTTTTTCTTTTGCATTTATTTTTTTAGACCCAGCTCCTTTGTTACTACTTTACCAGTTTTCTATAATCTTTTAAATTCATTATGTTTTTCTTTTTTAAGTATAAAAAGACTAAATGGGTTTATTTAATATGGAAAAAGTAATTCAAAGTCTACCCATAAATAGATTTTAGGGATTAAAAAGGTCTGAGCTTTGGAAATTGGTTGATAGAGTTGATACTGATATGTTTGAGCATACCATTCTTGGTTAAGTGGTAAAAGAAAACAACAGTCTTGCCTGAAGTCTTGTTAAAAAGATTTCCTAGTGGGATGAACATGGACTTCTTGAACCAATAAAGAACTCAAGAATCACAAAGTGAAGATTAGGTGAGTTGGGGAAGGAAAAACCTGGTTAGACATTTGCTACAATCATTATGAGACTGGTTTTAAGCATAATAAGGATGTCCAAACAAATGATTTCCCACATTCTCTATTAAGGACTTGAGAAAAACCTAATTACGTTGGTAGCTGACTTAAAGATTAGAAATAAGGACTGTGCTCTGGTTAAAAGGATTTCACTAGAGACTCTGGTGGCAGGTACTTGTATAGTCTTTAGAGTTTTAAGGATTTATTTGGATTAGGAAACATAAAATATGTTAAGGTCTTTCTTCAAATAGGATGCTAGACCTAATGGGGTAGAGTATAATTGTCGAGAAATGTGAGTGGAAAGGTAACAAACGCTCATAGAAGAAGTGTCTCATTTACAAATCTGCTTGCAATTTGGAGCGTTTACTTTTTTGACTTTAATTTGAAGGCTTGTATTTATTTCTCATGGATGCCATGTTTCTTCCAACTGATAATCACATAGTCTTCTTGTACCTCAGTTTCAGTTACTTTGGAGGACATCATACTGTCTCTTTTAAGGGCTCCTCCAATTCTAAAATGGGAATTTTATGAAGTCATGTAATACATATTATTCAGGTTATTGGAAACATACCCTCCAAATTCATTGAATTCCTTAACACCATTAAAAGGACAGTCCATATTTGGTATGGTGACTGCACAAATTTGTCAGGGACCCTGGCTCCTATTGGTTAGGATGTTTTCAGGCACAAATGTGAAAAACCTGATTGTAGCTTAAACAGTAAGGAGATTTATTTCCTCCTGTAACTGGAAGTTCGTAGATGAGTTGCGTGCTAGGTATAGTTTGAAGTCTAGAAGTATCCAGGTACTTTGCATCTGTTTCCTCTATCTTCTGTGAGATTCGTCTTAAGAAGTTTCCCTTGTGGTGACAGTTGATGATATATGCTTCCTTGTTCACACCCAGCAGTAGAGAGAAAACACCTTTCCATGACTCTCCTCTGTAAATCAGTGGTGATTTCTGCACACAAACTTTGACAATTCTGTTGCATCTAGCTTGATAGGTTGGCTTGCTTTTCTTTTTAGAAGACCATTAGTCAGTGATCTGTATGAGCTAGCTACACTCATGTGTGAAGAGCTAAAAAGTGCAAGATGGCTTGAAATCAACTCTTCCTCAAAACTGGAAAAATTACAGTCTAAATGTCTTTCTAGTAATAGGCTGGTTGGCATCATCTTTGTGCAAAAAAGATGAACATTATTCAGAGAAGTTACTTATTTAGTTATGTGATGATGTTTTTGGGTAATGCTTCCCTAATTTGAACATGTTCAAAAAGTTCTCTATATGGTGTTCATATGTATTTTGGCTGTTTATTGATAAACAGTATGAAAACATTATACCTGGAGTTTTAGAAAATGTTAATTTCCACCCTCCCCATTTTTATCAGTATAAGATTTTATTACGCTTTTTGAAAATCTTATTTGAAAATATAAATCATTCTTTTTTAAAATTGAGGTATAATTGATATATAACGTTAGTTTTGGATATATAACATAATGATTTGAAATTTGCATATATTGTGGAATGGTCACAGTAAGTCTAATTAACATCCATCACCGTACATAGTTACAAAATTTTTTTTCTTGTGAAAATTTAAGATTTACTCTTAGCAACTTTCAAATATGCAGTATAGTATTACTAATTATAGCCACCATGCTGTACATTACATCTCCATGACTTATTTATTGCTCATGAATTTTAAAAAAGCAGCTCTTTACCAATTCTAATGTGCATATATAACTCTGAGTTCGCTTTGTTACCTCCTCCTCACTGAAGTTTTGGAATGACAAGAGCTACAGTTGACCCTTGAACAACATGAGTTTGAACTGCATGGGTCCACTTATACGCAGAATTTTTTCAATACGTATATGCACTACTATGTTTATGATCTGTGGATGCAGAATCCATGGATATGCAAGGCTGACTATAGGATTTGAGCGTAATGGATTTTGATATGTGTGGCAGATCCTGGAACCAATCCTCTGCAGATACTGAGGGGTGACTGTATTATAATAGTGAATACTTCAGTACTACATGATCTGTGGTTGGTTGAATCCGAGGATGCAGAACTGTGGATACAGAAGGCTGACTATAAGTTATACTCGGATTTTCTACTGTGTGGAGGGTCAGTGCCCCTAATCCCTGTGGTGTTCAAGAGCCAACTGTAGTTCCTTTGCTCTTTGAGGTGGTTGAGCTCTTAGTCATTCTTGGAAGTGAGATCCCTTGTAAGAACAGGTAACCCATCACATTCTGGAGTATTAATCCATTTATCACATTTGATCTCTGAGGAAGGTCAAGTTGATTGAGGAGGTTGCCTAGGTTCTGTTCAAGTGCAGGTCTGAGATCTGACCATAGTTTTACTTCCTTGAGCTCCTGTATACTTGACATTTGTTACAGTGTCTGATTATGAGCAAGGATGCCCCAGAATTCTAACTTGTTTGCTTTTAAGTATCACTGTCTACTGGGAGGTGGGTATGGTGGGAAGTTTGTTATAAAGTTACTTAAAATTTGTATTAATTTTGAAATGGGACATAATTGTGACTCATGCTTATTTTCCCTCTTTCAGCATTATCTGCATACCAGAGGTACTACAGTTTACAATCTGACTACTGGAAGGTTAGTGCACATTTGCATCCCCCCCACCCCCCTTTGCAGATTGCTGCTGTTTATGCTCAAAATGAATTGTGCTCTTGCTTTTTTGTTTGTTTTGTTAACTAAAAATATTACTTCTAGGGAAAAGGGATTGGAAAAGGGAAAATGAGTGTTCTTTCTTTGTGCTGTGTTGTATGAACCACCTTGTGTTTTGTTAGAAGAATTAGATTATTTTGATACAATTGGTTGGCCAGAGATGATCCAAAGTGTGAGAATTTAAAAGCCAGCAAAGCCAAGTGGTAACAAAATGATTCTGTGGTTTTCTTAAGTTGGTACCTGGGAATAAAAGAAGTCTGAAGTTGCGTGTATCAGGCTGAAAAGGGAAGGCATAATGGGAAAGTTAGAATGGAAATCTTTATTGGTATAGTCTGTCTATAATTGGAGCTCTGAGGACAGCTGAACCTAACTGTTTTTTAAAAGACCTGTACCTAAATGAAGAACTCTGCATAGCAATGAATCATCTGTTTTCTTAGTTTAAGCAGTGCATAAAGTTACCTGTGCAAGTTAATCTTTCACATCATGTTTACTTTTAAGTGTAAGTTTATTGACCTGTGGAATTTCTTTATCTGAATTGCCACTTCAGATTTTTAAGGTGGATTTTAAGGTGAAATTAATTTTTCTATTGCCTAGTTTATCTTTCTTTTTGATTTGTAGAAGTTTTAACAGTATAGTTTGGTAACTTTTTTAATGTACTGAAAATATCTTCCCTAGTTTATCATTTATTTTGTTTTCTTTTTAAAGCTTATTAAGTATAATTAAATACTATAAAATTCAACTGCTTTAACTATGCAATTTAGTGCCTTTTAGTAAATTTCCAGAGTTGTGCAACCATAACCAAAGTCTTGTTTTAGGACATGTTCATCTCACCATGATGAAACCTCAAGCCCAACCCCTAGCAAGTACTAATCTGCTTTCTGTTTCTATGTATTTGTATTTTCTGGATATTTCATATAAATAGAATCATATAATATGTAGTCTTTTGTGACTTGCTTTTTTTCTGTTGGCATATGTTTTTAAGGTTGATCCATTATAGCGTGTTTACCATTTTATTCATTTTTATTATCTAATAATACTCCATTGTGTGGATATACCACATTTTATTTATCCATTCATCAGTTGATGAACATTTGTATACAGGTTTTTGTTTGGACATGTATTTTCAGTTCTCTTGGGTAAATAACCAGGAGTGAAATTACCATGCTGTACAGTAAATCTGTGTTTAATACTTTGAGAAACTGACAAAACAGTTTTTCATATTGCCTGTAACATTTTGCATTCTCACCAGCAGTGTATGAGAGTTCCAGTTTCTCCATATCCCCATCAATTGTCCAGTTTTTGAGTGCAGCCCTCTTAGTGGATGTGAAATAGCATCTTATTATGGTTTTTATTTGCATTTTCCTAATTTTGATGTTGAACATTCTTTGATGAACATATTAGCTATTTGTATATATTCTTTGGTGAAATACCTATGTAAACCCTTTGCTGATTTTTAATTTTTTTTTTAATTAGTAGTGTTAAAAAAATTCTTAGTACACTCTGGATACACAACCCCTTACCGGATTTACGATTTGCAAATATTTTCTCAAAGTTTATGGCTTGTATTTTCATTTTCTTGATAGTATAGTTTGAACTGTAAAAAGTTTAATTTTGATGGCATCCAATTTTTCAACTCTTGTTTGCTTGTGCTTTTGGTGTTGTACCTAAGATATCTTTGCCTAACCCAGGGTCGTGATCATTTCTTCCATTGTCAGTTGCTTCAGTACTGCAGTAAATAGTAAATGTGTCTTTTCACATTTTTGTTAGTGGTTCTTTGGTATAGATCCTCCTTGGTCAGCCTGGCTAGAGGTTTATTAATTTTATTAATCTTTGCAAAGAATCAGATTGTTGTTCCATAGATTTTTTCAATATTGTTTTCCTGTTTTATATTTCATCAATTTCCTACTTCCTTGATTCCTGATTTTCTTTATTATTTGCTTCTAATTCGTGTTTAATTTTCTCTTATTTTCTAAGTTGGAAGCTTAGATAATTGATTTTCTATCTTTTTTTCTCTAATATAAGTATTTAAAAGTATATATTTCTCTTAGTATTGCTTTAGCTGTATCCTCAGGTTTTTATACTTTAGGTATTGTAGTGATTTCTATTTCATTTACACAGCATACTCTGTATAATTTCATTCTTTCAAAATGTATTGACTTCTTTATTGGGTCAGTACTCAAAAACAAGCATGTGATTTGCATTTGTTAGCTGTATTATGCTATAAATAGTAGGTAAATATGGTTGATAGTGTTTTTAATAGTGTTTTTCAAATTTTGTCTAACAATTTTTTGTCTTTTCATTTGCTAAGAGGTTATTATCTCTTGCTATGATTGTGAAATTGTCTTCCTTAATTTTGACCTTTTGTTCTTTAATGTATTTTGAAGCTCTCTTTTAGGTGCATACACATTTATGATTATTGTTTTTACCTGGTGAATTGACCCTTTTGTCATTAAGAAATATATATTTTTTTTACCTCTAGTAATTCCTTTTGTTTTGACATGTTTTATCTGATATTAATGTTGCCATTCTTTCCTTCTTAGGCTTGTTATTTCTGTGAGATATCCTTTTCCTTTCAACCTGTTGACATCTTTATATTTACAGTTCTTTTGCAGATAGCTTATAAATGGATCTTGCTTTTTTTATCCAGTCCGAAAAACCTCTGCTTTTTACTTGTACTGTTTAGCCACTGACAGCTAATGAAATCATTGATATGTTTGGGTTTGTGTTTTTCACTTGATTTTTCCTTTTATGTTTATTGCTTCACTTTTCTTAGTCTTACGTTCCTCCTTACTTGCCCCCCCCCCCCCCATATTTCATTCTGTTATACAATTTTACTTTTTCTGTTGGCCTTTTCATCTATTCTTCTTTTCATTATTTGTTTAGTGGTGGTTCTAGGGATTATAACAGTCAAGTCTCAGTTAATATTGCACCAGTTCATGTAAAATGTAGAAAGTTTGCAATTATATAGGTCCATACCTTACCCACCCATGTCCTTTATGTAATAGTTGTTGTATGTATTAGATCTACATTATTAACTCCACAGGTTGCTGTTATTTTGCTTTGAATAGGTCTGTATATTACAATGTAGTAGTTTTATTCACTCATATGGTTACCTTTTCTGATTCTCTTCGTTACTTTCTGTGAATTGTTACTGTGTACTGTCATTTTCTTTTAGACCAAAGAACTTTGTTTAGGGTTTCTTATAGTAAAGGTCTGGTGGAGATGAATTTCTTTTATCTGGAAATATTTTTGAACTTAATTTTAAAGGACATTTTTTGCTAGATAGGGAATTATAGGTTGGCATGCCTTTTTTAAAAAGGTTATTATGAAATCTTGGCTATATTTCCTGTGCTGTACAGTATATCCTTGTAGCTGATTTATTTTATACATAGTAGTTTGAACCTATTAATCTCCTACCCCTATCTTGCCTCATCCTCTTTCCTCTCCCTTCTCATAGTCACTAGTTTGTATTTGTGAGCTTGTTTCTGTTTTATCTTCAGTCATTTGTTTTGTTTTGTTTTGTTTTATTTATTTTATTTTATTTTATTTTATTTTATTTTATTTTATTTTATTTTATTTTATTTTATTTTATTCTTTCAACTCCACATATAAGTGATAACATTCAATATTTGTCTTTCTCTGACTTACTTCACTAAGGACAGTGCCCTCCAGGTCCATTCATGTTGATGCAAATGGCAGAATTTGATTCTTTTTAATGGCTGAATAGTATTCCTGTGCATGTGTGTGTATGTACATGTACACACCACATCTTCTTTGTCTGTTTATCTGTTGTTGGACACTTACGTTGCTTCCATATCTTGGCAATTGTAAATAATGCTGCTCTGAACATTGGGGTGCATGTGTGTTTTCAAATTAGTGTTTTCTTTTTCTTCTGATACATACCCAGGTGTAGAATTGCTGGATCATATGAAAGTTTTATTTTTAGTTTTTTTGAGGAACCTCCATACTATTTTCCACAGTGGCTGCACCAATTTATATTCCTACCAATAGTGTACAAGGGTTCTCTTTTCTCCCCATCCTTGCCAGCATGTTATTTTTGTTGTCTTTTTGATGATAGCCATTCTGACAGGTGTGAGGTTTTCTTACTTTGGTTTTGATTTACATTTCTCTGATGATTAGTGATGTTGAACATCTTTTCATGTGCCTGTTGGCCATTTGTATGTCTTCTTTGGAAAAATGTCTACTCAAGTCTTCTGCCCATTTTTAAACCAAAAATTTTTTTGATATTTAATTGTAGCTGTTTATATATTTTAGATATTAACCCCTTATCAGTTATATTATTTGTAAATGTTTTCTCCCATTCAGTAGTTTCTCTTTTCGTTTTGTTGACTGTTTCCTTTGCTGTGCAAGAGCTTTTAAGTTTAATCAGGTCCCATTTGTTTATTTTTGTTTTTGTTTCCTTTGCTTTAGGACACATATCCAAAAAAATATTGCTATGATACATGTCAGGGATTATTCTGCCTGTGTTTTCTTCTAGGAGTTTTATGGTTTCCAGTCTTAGATTTAGGTTTTAAATCCATTTTGAGTTTATTTTTGAATATGGTGTGAGAAAATGTCCTAATTTAATTCTCTTACTATAACTGTCCACTTTCCCTGCTTTTGAACTTCATGAACATGTAATCATGCAGCATGTTTTTAAAACTTTTTCTTCACTCAGTATTATATTTGTTAGATTCATCCCTGTAGTTGTATCCTGCAGTAGTTTGCTTTCATTGCTGTGTAATATTTCATTGTGTGAATATGCCATAATTTATTCATTTTATTGTTGAAGGACATTTGGTTTGTAATTAACATTGGCTATTACCAATCTTAACTTTTCATGTTCTTGATGCCCTGGTAGTTGTTTGATGCCTGAAAACAGATTAACATCAGTCTTTCGTACAGCTTTTCTAGTTGTAGGTATTTGAAGAGGAAAAGGAATTGGGATTTAAGTCTGAAACAGATTAGTCTACTATTGCCAGAAGTAGAACTCCCCTGTAATCTTACTTATGATAAGGAAAACTTATTACAAAATTTATTACGAAAAAAACTTATTGTTGACATGTCTAATAAAGAGGGAACATAAGTTCATTATGAAATGCCCAATACATGGAATAATAATTAGCTATCAAAATTATTTGCCATCGGTAGTTTCTTCTTGTACAGAATTCTTAACAGGTAATTTGAGATCCTCCCAGGTGTCAAAAGCTGACTCCCCAAATATGAAGAACTCAAACCTGAGTTCACTGGGTACCATGGTAAGGGAGAACACCACTTTAGCAAAGCTTTATTGGCATCTCATGAGGGGAAGGTAAGATCAGAATGGAGCATTGAAACTTTGTTTTAAGGCAGATCTTTCAAATTGGGAGCTTGATTAGGTAAGAGTCGCCAAGTAACAGTCCAGAAGTTATGAATATAGCAAGGCGAGGAATTTGAGGTAAGGGATTCAAAGACTCTTGGACCACAAACTATTGTTGATATGGTAACAGACAAACCATGTGCCTGGGCAGAAGGCATGGGAAAGTAAGGTAATGCGAATGAAGATAGAGGACTAGCAAAGTCGTGTTAACACAGACAGGTATAGCTTAGGTTCTCAGGTTCAGGCTGAGTGTGGACTTGTACCAGATGCTGTCACTTGAGATAATAATGCTGTGTATTTTAATTTCTCTTTTCCAAGCATCATTAAATAATGTAACAGTACTATTTGTGACCCAGTGGGTGAACAGTGGGTTTACCTAGTGAACATGCTTCATGGTTGGTGGTGATCAGAGTTCACATTCATGACTCAGTGATTTTTAGGTTTAGCTTTTTATAGGTTTGCCCATTTTTTTGTGATTTGTACCCAAAATGTATTGTAAATTGAAGAATATACTTATAGTATTTATTTTTTTGAAATATGACTGAGATAATTATCTCCAAAGTTTTAGTTGTATTTATCTCTTCAAACCATATTTCTTCAAACCTATCCACTAAAAGTGAAGTGATTCCCCATGCTGCAGGTCCTCAGTTCTTTATCTGAAGTTTTTGTATCCAGAATTATGTAGAGTTGAGAGGATTTTTTTTTTTGAATTTCAGAAAGATAATGATTTATTCACTATGTTACATAATATCCCCTGTGGTGTCTGGTATAGACTCCTGCAAGCAACATATTTACTTCTCTGCAGCGATAGTACACATAGTTAGTTACATTAAGTGGGTAGGTAAATAAAGACTTCTGTCAGTTTTGGTAAGGTTTTTCTACCCAAAGAGTGTTGGTGGCAGATTTTATGATAAACTTAAGTTTTTGTTAGAGCCTTTGGAATTAGAATGGACACTTAGGGCTTATTGATCTGTAATTTTTGTTTAACATTTCAAAACTAAATAATGTTTTTTATGCAACTAAAATTTTTATTTCTTGAGAGATCATACTTTTTCTTACCTAGTTAAGTGCAAATGACAGTCATTTTTGAAATGATGAAAATTTGCCAATCCTTTTATGACTATTAAATCATGCCATTATATCTTGACTATTAATCATAGTAATAAACACCTTTCTAATACTGATAATAAATAAAAACAACAGTTTGTCGTACGTAGCACGTAGAAATGGCAAAATAATTAAAAAGCAATGTAGGGGAGGAGAAACTTTCCTCTTACCCCTTAGGTTTGTGACTAGGGCCTGTGAATTACACTTAAAACAGATTAACTAGAAGAAAAAAACTGTTTATACATGCAGTGCATGTACATTCAGGAGAACTCAGTGATGAGTAACTTAAAGGGGTGGTTAGAACTAACTTGGCTAATTGTTTCTTTGGATTATCTATGTAGACTATCCTACCTTTGTAATTAATGGTCATTTTGTTTCTTCATTTTTAATTTTTGTGATCTTTTCTTTTGCTACTGCAGTAACTAGGATGCCAGCACAGTGTTGATTGAAAGAGGTGATACAGTACATTTGTCTTGTTTCCCTTCTTAAAGGGAGCATTTTAAATGTTTTACCATCAAGTATGAGTACTTCAGGTTTCTTTTTTTGTAAATAACAAATGAAGAACAGAAAGGAACTTCCTTACTCTAATGAAAGCCAACTTTTAAATATTTCAGTGTAAAAGTCAACATTTTTTGTTTACAAATACTTTTCCTGCATCCACTGAGAGAATTTTGTATTTTTTTCCTTCTTAAATTGATCTTGTATTTCTGAAGTAAGTTCAAATTGGCAATAAGTTTTTATCATTGTGGAGTATTTTTGGACTGGAGTTGCTAATATGTAGCATCATTGCATCTTTGTTCATAACTGAAATTGATCTATATTTTTTCTTTCTTGAGTTGTCTTTATCCGATGCCTTGGAGCTGGTTCTGCATCCCAAGAAGCTAGTCAGAGGAAGAGGAAGCAGGGGGCAACAACCCTTTCCTTTAAGGAAATCATGAGATTGTACAGAACCCTTCATACGCATCTCACTGGGAAGAACTTAGTAATTTGAGCACTTTTAGCTGCAAGGGATGCTGAGAAAAGTCCTTATTTTGTCTGATTATGATAATAGAATAGAAAACAGTAGAGAAAGTACATGTTGCAAAACAGACTGTACTACTAATACAGATTAACTCATGTTATTGGTAAATAAGGCAATTATATTTGTATGACATGAAAATCTTATTGTTTCACTTAAATTTTTTTCTAGATGTTGGGAGTATAATTAGAAACTTAACTACGAAAGGGAAAAATTCTCACCTTGACTGCTACACCGGTAGCAGTAGTTCTGGTAGTCTATATAGATTTTAAGAATATTAAACATGAGTACCTTCATCCAGGGCTCTTTCTCAGAAAGACACATCCCCAGTTTTGTACATTTCCCAGCTATTTTCATTGTCTCAACACCTGCCAGCTCTGCTCTACTTAAAGGATTGCCAGCATTCCAACTTCATTGTTTTGTTCATTTTTAATATTGACTGTGGCAGCCTGTCACCATGCTGAGCTTACTGCTTGAGTGGTTCAGGCTGTCTCCAGGTACTAGTTACTATTTTTGAAATCCTCTGGTTATAATGTTGCATAGGTTTTAAGTTGTCTTGTCCATAACTCTCTTTTATTTCTGAGTCCTCTTTATTTTTAATGTATAATTTTTTTTACAGCATGTGAGACATATCAAGAATTTTATGTATCATATTAGATCCATTGAGCAATTACCATGTGCTCAATAGTTGTCTTGGTGGTGGTAGATACATTGCCTCCTTTACTTCCAACAAAAATCCCAAGTGCTAGGTTAGTGTTTCACATGTATGATCTCTGATTCCCCAAAGTAACCCTATGAGATTGAGACTCAGTTAACTTATTTTGTGAGTTGATGGTAAGTGACAAGCCCATTCTGATGGCCTCTATAGCCTGATTATATGATCTCTGTGCAACACTATGCATTGGTTTTAGAAGCAGAACTTCTGGTCTAATCTAATGCTATAACTTTGGACCAGATGGATATAATGAGCTTTAGCAACCTCTTTTGCTGTATTATTATAACTAGGAAAACCCTTTTAAGTGTCCCAAACATAGTTCAGGCTGTATTAAGGAAGTGATTATGTATAAATCAGATCAGCAGAGTATCAAATTCTTTGATGAAAATTTGTAATATTTAAAGCTATTTAAATTAAAGCTTATTTATTTATTTAAGGCTATAAGAGATTGATTTATTCAGCAGCATACCATTCCTAAATAACTTATATATGCTAGTTACTTTTTGTAGGGATCAAAACATCACTTGGGTTCTATCTGTCTTTTTACAAGCTCACATTCTAGTGGAGTATATAAAGAGCGTATCTATAATAGACATGAGTATTCATTTGGAAACATGTATCAGAGAACCTAACATTATCTGTACTTGGAAATGTGTCAGATTAATACTCCTGGAAGGAAGAGATGAGTTGTGTTAAAGGATGGATAGGAATTTGCCAGATTGAGAAATGAGTTGAAGAAAAGATGGCATTGGCTTCTTCAGCAGAGGAAGCAAACATGTTTAAAGTCACAGAAATGTGTAAGAGTGTATTTTATTCATAGGTCTTTGCATGTCAGTTTGTCCTGATTGAAGTGGTGGCTGTGAGATTGAGAAAATTGAGCAAGAGTCGTAAAATGAAGACCGTTATAGTCAGACTAGGTTGTAGGGAATTTTCAGAGGAGTTTAAAATAGGAAGTTGTTTGAGTTTTTGAAAGCTCACTGGTAGTGGTTCGGAAGGTATATTGAAAGGGGAAGAGGGAAGGGGAGGCTAAAATTTGGGAACTGAGTTAGGAAACTATTGAAACAGGCCAGGTAGACGAAGGCAAGATCCTAAATTACCTAGAGAAAAACAGTAGGAATGAAGAAGGGGACAGATTCAAAGACTTTTAGATTGGAAAATGAGCATTGTGAATAGAATGAATTCGGATTACTGGTTGGGAGGAGGTGAGAGAAGAAAAGTAGGACTACTTTTTGGCTTGGCTGACTGAGATTGTTACCACTGTCTAAAATCTTCAGTACCATTAGAGCATCAGACTTTCCCGTTCAATGTAAGTAAGATTAATGGAGTTTCAGGCATCTGTAGTGTATGCAGCAGGTGGAGGGTAACCAGAGGGCATTTAGAAATTTATTCCTGGAGTTTTGGAATGCCTTCATTTCCCTTGCTGTGTATCACTGGCTATGTGGAATTAGTATCAGAGAAGAATAAGATTAAGGAGTTTTGTATTTTTCTAATAGTCTGGCTTGATTTTATTTCTTAGTGATATCCCTGCATAAAAATATGATTGTCTTCAAAGATGGTTAGTGGAGTTTGGGAGGTTTGGTGGTACTACAGTAAAATTGCTATTCTACTCAAAGATTGGCAGCCTTATAACAATATCTTGATAATCTCATTTAGAGCCTAACTAGTTGCCCTAAATGACTACCTTTGGCTGTGATTTTTGTCTAATAAAATTTTTTTAGAAGCTTGATTATTTTACAAATATTCTCATTCTTTAAGCTCACTCTCCCTTTTAATAGGAAATAGTTACCTTCTTACTGCTGTATGCTTGTAGGATACTGGGTCTAAACTTTCCTCAAAAAGCTCAAACCATGCTAAATAGGAAATAGCTGTGTCCTCAAAGGAGTGGGGCAGTATTCTGATCTTAATCTTACTGGCACTATACTATTGTCTTAAAAGCTTGTTTTTCCCTAAAATTGTGATATGTCCATGACTGCCACTCCAGTCCCTGCCCAGTCTGATTTTCACACAGGGTTGCTGCTTGTCGCTGTTCCTTGCAGCTTGGGTGTATTTGATGAGAGCCCACAAACTGACTGACAGTAGACAGATTAGCAGGAAAAAAGACAAAAGTTTGTTTACACATACACGCTGGGTTTGCTTAGTAAGGAGTAAGTCCCTCAGCCAGAGATAAAGGTTTATATGTAAACCTAACAGAACAGGCAGAGGCTTCAGGGCTTCATTGAGAAGGTAGGGAAGGTTCTGTTGGACTTTTTGATGCAGATGGGCAACCGAATTCACACTTCCCAGTGCTAATGGTCAGTATTTTCCCAATCAGTAAACTCCCTTGGAAGGGGGGGTCATTGGCAGCTGTAATTTCAGGATTCTCTGCTTAATTAAATAATGTTTGTTCCTGGGGCTCCTGATTGTTCATATGTTTTCAGTTTAAAGTAATTTTCATACCATTTTGGTTGGCTGTTAATTAATACCTTCATCACTCTGGTGACCATGACATACTAACAGGATGAGGAAGGAGAAAGGAAACATTATGCAAAGAAAACAAAAACTTTCCTAGAAATCCCACAGTAGAAGTCTGCCTGTCTCAGTAGCTAGACCTGTGTTGCATTTCCAACTTTTTCTCACTGAAAGTAGCTGGGAGAAAGGAGAGTTGATCAGCCAACAGTGCCTTCTATGGGATTTCACAGATTTAAGAAAATTCGGCAAGAGGAGGGTCTAACATGAGGTTGCCAACCTTTTATTTCATCTGTGTTGTTCTAAGGCTCACACTGTTTTTGTATAATTTAGTTTATCACTCTTGTTTTCCAATCCATTTTTACATAGATACGTTCATGAAAATGGAAGCAGAACCCTCAACGCCCTTTTCTTCAGTTTGCAAGTAGTCTGGGAAACCAGAAACAGCTAGAAAGAACGGAGCTCATAGTGTCCTCTGAGGGACTGCGAAGCGCTCCCCTCTCACATCTGGGCAATACAGCTTGGAGCTCTGAGCATTCAGGAGTTTCTCTAAGAATTATGTTGGGGATCAGTGAAAACACCTGAATGGACTCTGGTATTGGTGAAAAAATGCTAACTTAACCACATTGTTGAGAATAACTTGAGGCACAGCATAAAAGCCTTCAGTATAAGTTGACTGTAGTCTTACTAAGCTATATTTCTTAATTTAGGGTTGTGGTGGGTACTATAATACAGTCTAGGTCAGAGGTTGGCAGACTTTTGTTAAAGGGACACAGTAAATATTTTAGATTTTGAAAACCAAATAGTCTCCTGTTGCAAATACTCAGCTCTGTTGTTGGAGCTGGAAGCAGCTTATAGACAATAAATAAATGAGTGGGTGTAGCTATGTTTCTGTGCAACTTTATTTATAAAAGCAAGTGGCTGGCTGGATTTGGCCCATGTGCCATAGTTTGCTGACACCTGGTATAGATACCTCTAAGGATTTGGACTGAAGCAGAAGTATGTTTTATTAATAGTACATTTCCCAGAAAGTTACTCCCCTAACTCCTCATTGTAGGTTGAAGAATGACTATGGCATTTATACTCATTTCCGTATCAGTGCCTTTGCTCTGGTCATGGTCATCCTTTTACATAGATGCGTGTTTTTCAGTGGGGTTGCTATTGGCATTTTTGGTGAGATAGTACATTGGGAGGTAACACATCTTTATCATATAGCCATTCACACCTCCAGGTCACTGTTTCTCAAAAGATGTGTGGATTAGAACCCCTGGCTGAGATGGCTTGTTTTTCCTTCTCCTTAAGACACAGTACCCAAGTTCTACCTCTTTTCCTAGTCCTTATTATACTTCATTAACACTTAAATGTTTGTAGCTTGGAATGTATTATTATGCATTTAATTTCATAATTGCTTGTCATTAGATTGTAAATTCATTGAGGTTGGGGATTTTTGTTTGTTTTGTTCATCACTGTTTTCCCAGTGCTGATAACTCTGCTATGACTCATAGTAAGTGCTCAATAAATGTTTAAATTACATTGTCAACTGTTAGGGAAAAATGAGACCTCCTAGCTGAGATTTATAACTTACTGGTTAATAGGGACCATCCCTCATACTGATTCTGTATCACCCAGGGAACTAAGCTTAATACTGAGTTTAAGTACTGGGTGATTCAATTTATTAAGCCTTTGGGCATCTGCTATGTGGAATGCACAGTGCGTGCTAGGTGATAGCAGGGTATACAGAGATGATTAGCACTCCTGCCTTTGTTGCATTTTTGTCTGATGGGGTGGAGTTTAGTCAATACACAAATAACAAAAATATAGTACTTTTAAGTGAACTCCGGAGGCAGACCTAGATTCAGTTCCTATATCTGCTACTTAGTATCTCTCTCGTTGAGCAAGTTGCTTAATCTCTCTGTTCCTCAGTTTCTTCATTCTTTACATTCTTTATCACCTCCTAGAGTTGTTAGAACCTTTTAAAGAAAATGTTTTGCATAAAATTAGGTTCTTACTACTATATCATAATGTCACTTCCTAGAGACATTATGTTAAGGCCAAATTGAGAAGTTGGAAAGATTACCTCTGGGTTGAGGTGGGAGAAGCAGCAAAGCTTCATGGGAAAGATGGCATTTTAAATGGATCTAGATGGTTTGATAAAATTTATAAAGTGGCGGGGATAGGGATAAAATTTCTTAGAGGGGGAATGATGAACCGTGAAGAAGTTGAGAGAATGCAGGATATGGACTAAAAGCAGAAAGGTCCCTCAATAAACTCATATTTCCACCCCACCCCACCTTCTCTGAGCAGTTACCTCATTTGGTGAAAGATGCTATCTACTGTTACTCAGTTATGCTCTCTTCATCTCTCTTCCATCTCCCCCACCTAAGGAGACAGTTGTGTTTCAAACTTAGACTTTCTTGGGTAGAATATATCATGACTGTGAATTAACTACTCCTGTACTCTGAATACCTCTCCCTTCCAGCACGTGCACGCTTGCACGCACACACACACACACACATACAGTAGCTTGTATACTTCTTGAGAACAGGGGAAGTATATTTTAATCAGTTTGGCTTGTTCAACCTTGAGTATTGTCCTTGACACCTAGTACAAGTTCAGCTTATTTCGGGAGTGTGGTGAGGTGGTAAATGAATCATCCCAATTGAAGCCAGACCCAACTAAATTCTAAAAAATTTAAGTATGAACTTTTGAAATGGATGTTGTCTGAGATCTTTGTGAATCCCCACATTTGTGAATACCCCTATTGCATTTAATTCTCTCATTCAGAAAATTGGGGCTAATGAGGATTTAATGAAGTTAAATTTCATATTTATTGTAGTTTAAGATGTACTCAAGGAACATTTTCAGTGATTCCAGAAGGATATTTAGAATTCAAAGGAAATGCATAATATAGCCCTTCATATTAGTATGAAAAAAATAGTTGCATGCCAAAAGGTCACCCAGCTATTTATTACACTTTGGGCTTTAAACATCACTGATTCTTTTTTTTCCAGTCATTGAATAATAGCAGTTGTGGGATAAATACTCTTTTATCTATTTCCATCATACCTAGAGCAAAGTGACTCTGAGGTGAGGGATATTCTTCACTGTCTCTTAGAAATTCCCAGCAGGATTTGAGTCCCAGTTGCCCCCAGTTGTACAGTCAGCTGTACTGCACGCTTAACTGGCTTCCTTCCCTTTCCTGCCTCACTTCTCCACTCCCTTACTGGTGTTTCCTAGGGTAACTTACCAAATAAACCACTTACACTAAAACCTTTTGTCTCAGGGTGTGCTTCTAGGGAAATACAGCCCAAAATAGTATGGTAAGAAACATTGTATTATGACTTCACATTTTTTCACGTTTTAGAATATAGGTTTGGAGAACACATAGCAGGCACTCAAATGTTTGCCCCTTTTGAAAAAAAGGGAGTAGATAGCTAGTTTCCTATATGGGGGTGGGAGGTCACAATGAGTCTGGATAAGCACCTCTGTTTTGTATTGCAGAAGGAATCACTGATGTTTGTGGCCCAAAATATAAATGTCTGCGTGTCATTTTAGCATATATATATTTTTAATATTAAAACTTGTTCTAGGTTTGTATTGTGCATTTACTTTGAATTCTAACTACCTTCTTGGCAACACTGAACATAAAATTAAGTCCAGTTCAAGAAACAGAAAGAACCAGAGAAAGAATACAGAGATATAAGCAAGAGAGAATAGGATAGCATAGCCCAAGCATTTTCTTATTCCTGAAAAATACATTTTTATTTTAGATTTGCCTGTAGAATTCTGCTGACAGATTATTTCACGGCAGGTTTGATTAAAAAGAAATCACAAAATCTGTCTAGGTTGATTGGATTCTGTGCCATCTGCTGACTCATTGCTGTTATTTTGGTGTTTAAAAATATGTTATAAATACATTGTGATACAGGAAAAGGTTTTAATAACTTAAAATATCTTGTATACCATATTTTATATTAATAGCATCATATGCATTAGGTATAAGTGCTTTTCCTAATAGTCTTTTTTCCCTTTCTTTACAGAATGCTGCCTTTTTATATGGTCTTGGTTTGGTCTACTTCCATTACAATGCATTTCAGTGGTAAGTTGACATAAAACTAGTAACTCCAGTTGTTTCCAGTAAATGGCTTATTTTGTTTGTGTGTATTTTTTTTTGTCTGTGTGTGTGTGTATAATAGAAAATATTTTAATGTCAGTAAGCCTACATTTTTCAGTAATCTCTTGAAATTATTAGTTTATTCCTTCAGTGATACTGCCTCAGTTGCGATTATTAGAGTTGTATGTGTTCCTAAAAGAATCTGGTATAAGATTCTGATTAAAGACGACTTTGATGAGAAAGCTTTTAGAATTTCTTAGTCACTTATTATGGACTGGTGGTCCTCAGGTTATTTCAACTAGGGAATGACTATGCTTTCTATTCTCAAAGTCTGTGGGTAAATGATCTGTGATGGCCAGTATTTCCTTTTCAGACTTCTAGACATATTGACTGTGCCTTCCCTCCCACCTTCACCAGCACACCCACACATACACACCCCCACACACACTTGCTAGTACTTTCCAATTTCTAGTAACTAAACACTATATTATAAATTCTCAATTCTCTCCTGTATAAAATGGGAGTAATGATACCACCTTCAGAATCAGACATTAAATATAAGAGAAATATATAAGATTTTGTAAACTGTAAAGTATAGGTCCCTGTTACTGTGGCCTTTGCCCCATTGTTTTTCTGTTTACCAGACAAGACAGCAGCATTCTCTGTTGGAAAGAACATAGAATTTGAGTTCAAAGATTGGTATTCTGGTCTCAGCACTGCCACTTAGTTTGATCTTGAGTTAAATAAACTTCCTAGGTCTGTTTCTTCGTGTGTGTGTGTGTGTGTGTGTGTTTTAGGTACATTGCAGTTACCTACCTTTTCTGCTTTACAGAGTTTTGGCAATCAAATGAGATGACATGCATTCTGTAAACTGTAAAGCCCTGTGTAGACATTTTTTATTTGAAATGTATTTGACTTTGTCAGAGTCCCTTCTGTTCTCCATACTTTTAAGCTGAGTGAGTACTGAGAGAATCCAAAGGAAGGTTTTGGCTGTAGGTTCTAACCTTATCATATACCTGTTGGGCACCCTGAATATTTATTACAGAGCTTCTAAATATGCATTGGCAAAGATTTGATAAGATTTTCCTGAAAATGAAACTTCAGACATGAATGATGTTTCCCAGATACTCCTCTTGGTTTTTGATCATCTGTGAAAGCACCGCATTGTTAGAGAACACCTGTGTGTGTGTAAAGTATTCTCATCACCCAGGTCACTCATTTTCTTTATAAACTTTACAAAGCTATAATTGATCTTTGTAGATAAGCTTTGTAGTATTTTTCTTTTAAATTACCCATTGTTGTAGAACAATCCTAAGTGTAAGCTTCCTAACTTCATGTCCAGTATATCATATGTAAAATCAAGAGATTAGGAGCGTTTGAAAGTCTCTTAGATTTTTGAAGATCTTATTCATAGAATTCACAGTTCTAAACTTTTAGAACCAGAAGTGGTCTTAGAGATAACTTAGTTTTTCTCCCTTAATTTATAGATGAAGAAAGCAAGGGGTGTGTATGTGTGTTTAACTCAGTATTATGTAACTGTTTAATTGGTGACAGAAACAAGCTTATGCTCAGATTCCCCAGTCTAATTTTTTTCCCCCAGTCTAATTATTTTAGCTGTTGTTCTCTGTCCCCAAGTTTGCAGATTGATAGGTGGTCATTTTTTAATCAGTATTTATTAAAGTGTTCTCCTGGGCACGTTGGTATAATATTTATGGCCAGCTAGAAATGATTTATGTGAAACACAAGGCAAGGAAATCCACAGTTTAGGAATGGGCGTGTGTACCTCACACTAGCCAGTTTTCACCTGCCTAACTTGTGAGCTCCCCGTAGGTTGAAGATAAAAGCATAAAATCAGTAATGAGGTAAAGCCATCATCAGTCTAAAGTTGGATTGCATTAATAAGTCTGGGACTATGTCAAGTTAAAGGGCTTATAGCTACAGAAAATTATATCTTTTGATTCTTGTCTACATATGATTTCTGTATCCTTCAGTTGACTTAAGAAATGAAACTGAAATGATACAAGAATTATGCAGTGTCTGAATTAGTAAGTTCCCTCTGTTCTGTTGATCCTGTTCTGATCATCACCGTTTTCTCATGTCTTTAGGTTTCAACTCTGGGTGCTTTGCTTCCTAAAATGATATATTACACCGTCTTAATCAGTACCGGAAGTGTGTTTTCTCTCTTGCTGGTCAAATGGTTCTTTCATAAACTCTGTGCCGCAACTTTTCCTTTAACTTACCTTGCTATTTCTTGAACAGCCACAAAATTAGAAAACAGAGTAGTTGCTTGCTGAGTTTTAGGGTATAACCTTAACTGATAGGAAATTCCTTAGGTTAAAACTGTATTGTGTTTTATTTGGTTTTATTTATTGGTAGCTATTAATTTCTGGGAACAGTGGCCCCCCCCCCACCCCCCAACACACAAAAAGTTCTTTGGAATTTGTTGAAAATTGTCTAGAGAAGAATATGGTATGCCTTTTTCTTGTATTGTCAGCTCCAAGAATCTGCCTAGGATGTCTCACAATGTTCTAACTCTGGTACATTTATAATTTAAGTAAAATTGATATTTGGAAATGGTATCTGTTGACATTTAATTAGATTAAATATTTGATAATAATGTGTGCAGGCAACATGTGTATTGGGGTTGGTGATGGTGACTTAATTAAGAGCAATTTTATTAAGTATAGTTTTATCTGTTAATCTGTTTGTCTTGTTTCTTGCCATATTATGCCACCCATTTTTTTTCTTTTGGAGTTGATTTTATTGGCTAGCTTCTAGATCAGTTATTTGGTTAGTTTTTCCAATTTCAGTTGCAGCCTCTTCTTAGAGGAGCCTATGTCGGAAAGTAGTGGAGCAACTGTTATATCCTCATTGGATTTACCTTAATTATTCGGTTTTAGTATTATCAAACAGAGTCATCTGAGACCAGACTTTAAGAAAAGGTCCAGAAGGAGGAAAACATAGAAGCACAAAATAAAATGCACGCAGCGTAGAGCTTGATAGAACCAGTATCTTTAAAGCCGTTCCTTTACATGTGCATGAGAGCGTGCCCATGCTTTCACCTGTTCTTCTTCATGAAGGTGGCAAATTGCTAAGGGTACCTTGCACTGAACTTGCCTTTATAGTAAGAAACCTATATTCTTGGGTGAAAGGAATTGAAGTACATACAGTAATAAATGATTACAACTTGTAGCCATGTTTGTACATGTATCCCCCTGAAAAATCCTTGTCATTCTTTTCTCTCTAGCCTGTAACCTTTTGTGTTCCCATTGACCAATATCAGTATGGTTTTATGCTGGCAAATCTAAGAGCTACATAATTCTGTGCTAGAGGCATACAGTTTTGGAAATTAGCTTCCCAAATCTAATTGATAGACCTGGTAAAGAAATAGAGTGATTACTATGTTGACATCAGAAAGGATTAGGGGAATGGGATGAAGGTGCATTCAGAAAGACAGAAATGTTAACACATTACAAGTGAAGCTTGTCTAGGATTCATTTGCCTATCATTGTACCAATCATAGATGTTCTTAGTATGTAGGAATCTCTGCTCTCCTGTATAGTCATTGCTTTCGATGCAAATGTAAACCTAATATAGTTGTGATACCACTGTTAAGACTGAGGCTTGTCTGGCATGGAGTCTGACAGAAACTTAATATTTAATATATATTTTTTGAGCTATCATAATGCAAACTAATGCTCTTGGATCAAAGTTTCAAGTGTATTTCCATAAAAATAAGGTAGTTCATGTTAGCATGTGTTGAGTTTATTCTGTACGCTTCTGTTTTGAAAAAAGCTAGAGGATGACTAAGGCACTTCTGGTAAAGTTATGCTTACCAGTGACACATGGATTGCCAGAGAGAATTTGGAACGGCTTGGACTAGTAAACCAGCTTCTGGGAAATTACGGATAAAAGCAATAATTTTACAATAGGGGAGAGGAAAAAGCATCCCACTGTCTGCAGTGATGAAATGAAGACTGACTAGAGAGGGCAAAAGATCCAGGAGGTAATTAATATATTAGCAGATATCAATGTGAATAACCTAGTGTATGTTATTTCTAACTTAGTCTCACATTTAAGGTCTTCTCTGTTTCAACCTCAGATGATCCTTCCAGCCTTATTCCCCCTCAAGTATATTCTTTGTGTCAGTCACACTGTATTAACATTTCCCTGAAAATGTCTTGAGCATTTTTTTACCTATGTAACTTGATTCTTGGCATTTAGTCTGTTTGGTCTGCCTTCTCCTTCCATCTTCACCTTTAAAAATCTTACCCTGCTTGTCTCTTTGATTACTTCATCAGACTTTACTGGTTGTCTCATTTTGCAGGAACCTCTAAATTTACATGGGGTTTCGTGTGTGTGGTCAGGGGTGTGTGTCTGTTGTATGTATATGTTATTACTGATTTGGAGCTAGAATATTCTCCCTTTTATTAGTATGAAAATTTGTGGAATTAGTCCCTTTATCCCTTAAGATATCTCTGAGGGAAATCGCTGGACTCAGCTTTACTAACTTCAGAGAACTTAAAGTTTTAGTACATCTCTTTTCAAATGTACTAAAACTGTGCTAGGATGTTTGATTAATATCATTATTTTTACAATGGTTTGGTAAAGTTCTAAAGGAGGCCGGTTTTTAATGACTTCCTGGAAATCTTATTAAAAATGACCATTGTTTCAAAATACATTCAGTGTGTGTGTGTTTTTTTGCAGGTAGTACTATTGAAGGTTTAGTTAATTTATTTTTTTTCCTTTTAAAAATTGTTAACAGTGGCAAACAGTAAATGCCAAAAAACTTTAAACTGAAAGTCTATAGATGTACTTTTGGTGACATGAAAACTACATTTTCTAGACTTTTAAGAAGAAAATGCAAGGCTACTCATGCACAGCAGTATGTACTTCTTTTTGTTTGTTTCAGTAGACTGTGCTCTAGTATTTGAAAACTATATATCTTTATATCTTTTATAGCTTTAGGTAGCTATTTCTTATGTTCTAAAATTGTCTGTCAATCAGAATACTGACGCCAACAGAATTTGTGTGTGGGTGTTTGAGTCTAGCTTGTGCTGCAGAGATCATGTTCTTGCTGCATGTGGTTTGGTGAGATATGAATGCAGTAAATTGATGACCAAAATGAGAATATAGTCTGAGTGGTACCTGTTTTCTCCACATACTCTCCCCCTCCTAACATAGAAACACGTCCTTTTTTCCTTTTCTTCCCCTACCCTCCAAGTAGGAAGAACTGAAGAAACACACAGAAGAGAAAGATGGGTAAAAGTTTAGAAAAGAAAATGAAAATGAACTTAGATATATTTTGTTAGATGAGGAGAACTGATCAGTAAAAAATCTAAGGCGCGTCTCTTTCTACCCTCTCAACAAGCAGTCCAGTTTCCCTGTAATATCTAGAATATTTAAAAATAAAAGAGGAATACAGACTTCAAGGAATAGACTCCTTGGAAAAACTGGAGATAGCACACCAATAGGTAGAGAATAAAATGATTTGATTATAGAGTGGACCTAACTGCTGGTTAACACTAAGTAAAAAATAGCTGATGTGAGTTTGGTTAGTGAGTCGTGATGGTTATGGTGGATTTAGGGTGAAGTAGAAGGATGGTCTTTTCTACAGATGATGTTGGGGGCTACTGAATATCTATCTGTATAGAAAAAAAAGAAAACTGACTCGTACCTCACAGCATATAGAAAATAAGATGCAGATGGATTGTAAACCTAATTATGAAAGATACAAATATAAAGTTTAAAAAAAGAAGACTTAATTTTATGGAGTAGACCAAAAACAGAGTACATCCCTCCTTCCTCAAATACAGAACTGTCTTATCTGCCCCTCTCCTCCCTCCCCTAGGCAATTTCAGAAACAGTAAAATCAGTTATTTACACTGGGAATTTCATTAAGCCATAAAATATTATTTGAATGATTGTGAATAAATCCAACTGATCTTCATGTTCCCCTTTCATATTAAGTATTCACATTCAATTGCGTAAAAGACCTAGGTGCCCCTTCCAGTCTTTTCTTTTTTCCAAGAGTGATTCATTCACATCATTTTTTTTTTTATAAAACTAGCATTTCCTTTAAAACAGTGTTGCATGAAACAGAAGTTTTACTGTGTTATGAAGCAAAAATTCATCTAAGTGTTAAAAAATTCATGTAAGTGTTAAAAAAAGTTAAAAAGTGTTATGTCTGTATTTTTTCAGGGCAATTAAAGCATTTCAGGAGGTGCTTTATGTTGATCCCAGCTTTTGTCGAGCCAAGGAAATTCATTTACGGCTTGGGCTTATGTTCAAAGTGAACACAGACTATGAGTCTAGTTTAAAGGTAGGTTGTTGGTTTTTTCCCCAAGATACGGTGTTTCAATTTTGTGGGTTTTTTGGGGGGAGGATGGAAGGGAGTTGTTAAATGGTAGAACATTTAGAAATGTTGGAATTTATATTGGTACTTCAAAAGAAAATTTGAAAATTTAGATGAAAGGACTATTTATCAGCTGTGAACTGGAAGATATATAAGAGACATAAGGCTGAGTTTCAGAGTATAAAGTAGTTGTGATGCTAAGACATAGGTAACTAATTAGATCATTAAGCTTTTTTTTTTTTAAAGTTTTAATTGAGGTTTATCATCAGGAAAGGGGGAGGGTTTCAATCTCAGTTTGGACATCTGAATCACTCCACTATTAGTGACTGGCAACAGTAGAGGTCAGAAGCAGCTGCTTAATAATGTTGTATCTGTGACCCCATCACTGACCATTTATTTGTATGGGTCTCACTAGAAATCTGTCTACCTCTTTCAGCAGAGCACATCTCATATCTTAAATTATAAAGTAATCTGTTCTTTGCAAGTCATTTGAACTGCTGGTTTATGAGTATAAACATTGTTGGGCAAAGTAATACATTGTTGATTAAATATTTTCCTTTCTATGGAATTTAATATTTCTCAAGTGTTTTATATAGTTGCTTTTGCTATTTCTGCCATTCTTTTAGGTCTTACTGGGCTTTTCATGAAAATAGTACTTCCCTGCATGACAAAAGTATTGCTTTTTGAAAGGATAAGAAATTCCAGAAAAGCTTCAATTTTCGTGAATTTTTAACTATTTAGAATGGTTGCCATGTTCTGAATATCTCCACTGCAGATTGTCTTCATTCTGAAGGGTCAGGAGAGAGAGAGAGAGAGAGAATGATAAAGAATGACCTTACAGTAGGTTGTAATTTGAATTCACTAGAAAGGAACTACTGAAAAAATTTTTAAAAAACTGTATTCAGGAGTGCCTAATTGTTCTAGAGTTTTAAAATAGACAGTTTTGCAAATACTGTTTCTACCTTTCATGTGTTTATAAAGAACAGTGCTGATGGTATGAAAGAGATGCACAACTCAAAACAGTAAAATAAATAGATTGTGAAGTATTTAGATCACACAGTTGTCAAAGGTAAGTGCAGTTTCAGGAATAGACCCCAGGGCAAATGTAAGTATGTGGAGAATAAGGGATGCCTAGAAATTACCAGTTTTTCTCAAGCTTAGAGCAGCATTTCTCAAACTATATGATGGCATGTGAGTGGATTTGAAATGGAAAGTAAGTTCATATATGCCACTTTGCATATTTTGGCCTCCTCTTGGACATTCACAGTGTATAATAGCTAACAAGACTCTTAAAATGTCTTATAATACAAAATAAACTTATTTGAGCATTTTATAGAATTGTCACAATATGCCTGTTATGTGCTGCAGAAGTGTTTTTGGTAGCAGTTTGGTAAACATTGCTCAGGAAATATATTTGAGTAGGAAAAAGTAATCAGATATGTCCCAAATTATGGAATGTAACTATTTCTAAGTATCAGTACAGTGGTACCTAAAACAATTCTATGGATGCAAACCTCTGTTTCCATGAAGGTGGCAATATTTAAAATCTCCTTTAACCAGGGGAAACAGTGTTGGTCAGTGTTCCATGGCTATTTCAAAAGTGTTTTTGCTCACTCATGTTCAACAGAAACCTTCCTGTATATAGCTTTCATTTGCTCAGGCACAGGTAAAGGCTAACAAACCTTCAAGTCATAGCGATTTTAGCAAAACTGCCTTAAGTAAGTGCCGTCTTATTGTTTGGGGCCTTTCTTCCATTTATTTAAAATACTCAATGTCATTCTGATGTTTGTTTCATTTCAGTGAACATAGAAAAGAACTCTTCCCCATAATGAGGTTTCATTTGATTTTTATCTCAATACTGGCTTTAATTTAGGGCTTCTCTCTCCAGTATTCCTTGTCTATTTTCAGTAGAATTTTAGGCATCAACATTTTTAGTCGAAGAGGAGGTAGAGTTCAGTCATACTACTGTAGGTGCTTAGCGTTTAGTGTAAGTGAAAGTAGGAATCAGAAGGAATAGTATGCCCCTCTCCTCTTAGGTGGCCTCCAGTTTTCCTAAAGTGGACTGACTAGTATTTTAGCTTCATATGGATAGATGAGGAGCCTCTGATGACTTCCACTACATGAAGCTATTTTCTGGCACAGTGTATTGGTATAGATGCTTTGGACAGCAACTTCAGAAACTCCAAGTCAGGCTGGTTAAAATAACAGTGAAAAAGTAGTTTATGTAATGTAAAGTCCAGCCTTCAGGACTGATTGATTCCACTGATGTAAGATTTCATTAAGGATTCATTTTCTTCTCTGTTCTGTGTTGGCTTATTCTTAAGACTGGTTGCCAGGTGCAATCAAAGTGAGATGATTTCTTTTTCATATCTCATATAGAAAGGTGTTACAGAGTTGTGGTATAGGTGCTTAGTATAGTGCTGGCATATACTGAATGCTCAGCAAATGCCCGATTTACCATTTCTTAGAGAAGAAAGAGCCTGACTTCCTCTTGATTCCTTCAGGAATATTTCACTTTGCATCTCATTGACCAGAAGTAGGTCACATGGCCATCCTCATTAATTCCTCAATCAAAGATGTAGTTACTCTTAGACCAGTTATTCCCAGTTTTTGAGCAGGGCTCAATTTCCTAAGTATGCTATTTTGATCTAGTAGAAGATTGAAGGGTGGGTAAAAAGAGTATTTTAGTGTGTGGGTGGTACATACAATCTGTCCATTACAGATCAACTCTTCTCTACCTCCTTTCCCTCTGGGATAGAGGGGTATAGCGTATATAGTATGTTTTAGATGGTAAAATATTTAAATAAAATACAGTTTACTTTCGTGATAAGTTCCTTCTTTTCACCCACACATGAAATGCATCCCAGGGCCTCCTGTTTTATTTCTATCTCTGGTAAGAACTTTTCTCCCAAAATGTATTTCTGAAACAGATTCATTCTGTTTTGGTACTGTATAGACAGCTCTCAGAGCAAGCAAATTTGGTTTTAAAATTTGACCCTGCCATGAAACTATGTGACCTTGGGCAAGGTGCCCAACTTTTCCGATCCTCTTTGTGCCTGTAGAACTAGAATAACTGGACCTACTCCATAAGATTGTTAGAAAAATTGAATAATGTATATATGAAAGTATCTGAAAAATGAATGTTTTCAGCCCTTCTTTTTTCATTCTCAGTTTATCTACCATATCTAAAACTCCTCTAATTCAGGGCCAGTATAGACATTGTTTGTGAAATCCATTTTTCTTTCCTAGAATTTAAGACTCCAGTTTTTATCACTCTGCCCATCCTCAGAAATGTGAAGTTAATGCCCAGCTTACTTTTCAATCATATAGTGTTATTTTTCCATTCAATTGGCCAATTAAGATTTCATGTGTTTAGCTGAGTGGTGGAGATACCAATTCTTAATTTACTAACTAGTTTAATATTTAAAAAATTTTTTTACTATGATTTGTATTTTATTTTATTTTACTTTATAGAAGTATAGTTGATTTACAATGTTGTGTTAGTTTCTGGTGTACAGCATAGTGATTCAGTCATATATATATTCTTTTTCATTATAGGTTATTACAAGATATTGAATATAGTTCCCTATGCTAAACGTAGGACCTTGTTATTTATTTTATATATAAGTAGTGTGTATCTGCTAATCCCAAACTCCTAATTTATCTCCTCCTCCACCCCCACCTCATCCCAATTAGTTTAATATTATCTGAACCAGAGTCCATTCCAGGGTGACATTTCTACATGATATTTTGTTGTTTTTCTTCCCTGCTTTACATAATATCTCCCCAGGTGGGATTAGTTGCCGATGTACCTCTATATAATTAATTTAGAATTTTATTTCATTACTTTTTAATGATACTAATAATTGCTTACATTTGTTACATATTTGAGACAGTATACTATCATTACCTCAATAAAAGTACACTAATTTTGACAAATAGTTTTATATTAATGCCTCTAATTTTCATATCCTGGCAGACTATTAAAATTATTTCCTTCATAGGAAGCTAATGAATGCAAAATAAGATGTAATAACATCCATATTCTTCAATCAGTTAATGCAAATGCGTCTGCTTAATTTAATGAAGATTATATAAAAATTCTCCCTAATATTTACGTAAGTTTACCTGAAATATGTCAACATTAGAACTTTTTTGGATTTTTAAAGGTGGAGTAAAGAGGGTGGCTTTTTAAATGGGAACCTGTGGATAATTGGGTGGAATACCAGCATAAGTCCCCTTATAGTTTGATATTTGAAGATGATAAGTGCTGATTGAGGGGGATAATATGAAAGGGTTAGGAAGATGAGAATTACAGAGATGATTCAAAAGAAATGGGTTGAACTCAAATAAGACTTACGTGGTAGCTTGCCATTTTACCAGCTGCTTCGTGTTTCTTGAATGGATAGACAAATGAAATAGAAGAGGCTATAAAAATGATAAAACGCCTCTCATAGGGTTGGCTGGAAGCATTGAGGAAGGTAGGAAGAGGCTGGTTTTATTTGTTATCTTTTAACAGAATTTTCTTCTATACAAACTGACGATGCAGTTTTCTCCAGATTGCCCCCCCCCCCATTCACCAGTTCATTCAGCTTGTCTCCCCTCAACTATTATACCTGACATGAAACTTCTGAGTGAAATAGCATTTTCACTTTATTTTGTTTTTTAGCTTTACTCTTCTCTAGAAATTACTTCATTTCCAGGTATCTGATTTGATCTTACACCCTTTATAGGTGCAGGAATTTTATTGTTTTTTTTTAATGCTAAGATATTAAGGCAAAAGGAATAAGTAAAGGCACGATGATACATACTTCCTTTTAGAAACCACTTTTGGAATCTGTGAAATGTTCTCGTCTTTTATTATTTAACTTATTAATGTAGAATGTATAAATCATTTGTTTCGTTTAATTAAGATCGTAAGAACTCAATGTATTATATAAATACTTGCTGAGAATTTGAATACTGGCTATTTAATTTAAACTAGGCGTTAAGGCGTTCTGTAACATTTTTTTGTTGAAGCTTTAACAGCATATTTGTAATAGTTCACTTGTTTAAAGACAATGAAAGTTGCTATTGTTTCTGTATGTGTGCTCCTGCCCTATTTCCTTCATGATGCTCAATAGCTTAACTTTTCCAGATGGCATTTTGAAAATTCTAGGCTTTTAAATTGTTTTATTGAGGTATAATTTGACATATAACTTTGAGTTGGTTTAAGGTGTATATAACGTGTTGATGTGAGACATTGATGTATTACAATATGATCATCTCCATAGCGTTAGCTAACACCTTTACCATGTCACATAGTTATCTGTGTTTTTGTATGTGTGAGAATAACTAAGATGTAGTCTCTTAGCAGCTTTGAAGTTTATAATGCAGTGTTGTGGGTTGTAACTTCTATGCTGTGCATTAGATCAGCTATCTACTGGTTTCAAATTTGTACCTTTAAACATCACCGCCCCAGTTCCCACATTGGCAGTGGAACTTGGTTTCACCTGAGTGTAATGTCCCTGTTCCTTTTGGCAGAGGATGGTCATTGCTGTTGATTTTGTCTTCTGTCCACTTTCCCTTTCCCTTATTTATAGACAAAAATCTTTCCCCTGCTCTTTCCCTTTTCTACTATTCAACAACTTACACTGTACTTTTTAATGTTTCCTAGATATTATTATCTGGTATGAGGTGATTTGCTAATTGGTTTGTCTAGCCACTTAATAATGCCTTCTCCTCTTCACTCTGCCTGCCCAGTTTTGTTTTTTGCGTTTGATATTTCTGCCCTGAGTTCTATTACATACCTTCAAGTGTGAAGTAGTGTAAGTGGCTCAAGTACTTCAGCTCCTGAAGTATATGTTTGTAAAGGACACGACTACTCATAGATATGCAGTATCTCTAGTATCACATTTTTTTTCTAAAATGTTTGTTCCAAAACAACATTTGATAGTGCAGATTGTTGCATTATCTCCTTTATAAAATATATATTGTGTTCACTTTGTTATCTGTGTACACATCAGTCTTATTTTGACATGAACACAAATTGTACACTAGATTTAAAGAACTTGGAAATTAAGTCAGTCCATATTCTGATGATATATGTGCACAGATTAGACACATACTAGAACCAGTGTTTTAAAATTTCTAATCAGTTGCATACCTGTAAAATTTTATAAAACGTGATAGGAATGAGGAATTGGGAGACTAGGTAGGACACAGTTACAGGAAGAAAGGTGAGCAAGATATGTAGAATAAATGGGTTCTCATAGGATGGATGGATGGATAAAAGGCATATATCCTAGAGATTCTGAGGAGTTAATAAAGGAGTTAATTTATTAATGGATTCAACGTGAGTAGAGATTCCCCACTTACTGGCTTGAATCACTTTTCTTTTAACTAAAAGTAGAGGATAAAGTAGCAGCAGGTTTTTAGGATTGGATTCCAAGCCTCTGAATGGAGGTGGGTCATTTGGGAATATATCAAGTTGGAGGTACCCGAGGGATAGCAGATGTTGTAGACAAATATAAGTCAAGAGCCTAAAAGAAGGAGTGGAAATATAATTCTTAACATCTTCAGTATGGAGTGTCTTCTGTCTTACTTTTTTGTTAGAGGAATTTTAGGAAGAGACCAGGTTGTTAAACTTCAAAGAAGGAGCCTCTTTTTTGAGTGAAGATTGCCAGGATCCATTAGCTATTAGTCATTGGTGCAGTAAAGTCCCTTCTCGAAACTGTTGTAATAATCTTGTATTACAAAGAGAATTGGAAGAACTGAGTTTGAGGGCTTTGAGAGAACCTCAGTCAGATCACCTTGGCCAGGCAGTGTGACTCACAAATTTACCAAAACTTACAAATTTTAGTTCTGTATCGTATTTTCAGAGACCAAATCCCTGAAGTAAGTATCATCTCATCCGAAGACATTTCTATAGTTTCATTCATTTATCAGATACTATTAGTCTTAAATCATACTTTCAGAATTGTGACAATCTGTAACAATGAAAATGAAAAAAGAATTTGCCTTTGACTTGCAAGAGTACCTGACAGACTTTCCCTTTTCTCACTTAAATGGTCCATAAAACCCTGTTTCATAATGTAAACTTGTTTCCTCAGCCTGAAGGACCTCTTTTCTTCTCTCATCTATATCTTTTGGATGCCATTATGGAATTGTCTTTGAAACTTCTATTAGAGCATTAATTTCAGTGAGCCTTTTATTGAATTTTGTAGAAGCATAGCCATATCAGAGTGCATGACATAGAGTAAAAGCTGGTTGCCAACAGTTTATTCCCCTGTCTGCTTTACTTGAATATAGACAGAAGTATTGACTACACATACCTTGTCTCCAGAATCTTGAAGTAAGGCTTTTTGGGGGTAAGCACACAATTTACAAAGTTTAAAGAGTGGCATTTAACCCCAGCTGTGTTGGAATAATTTGTAGAAGCTTTTATCTGGTTCAGAGGATGTCATCCCCAACCCACTGAATCAGAACATCCAAGACTGGAAATGGAATCCAAACATTGCTCCAAATTAATAATTTATCTATACAGTCGTAATTTGTTGATTATGAAAAGTTATCTCAATGCTTGTCTTCAGGATTGGGAATACAGTTGGAGGGTTCTACAACTGAAAAAATCTGTCAGATAATCACAGACTATACAGCTGGAAGTAAAACACTTTTTTTTTTCATTTTTCAGTTTTATTAGGTAGAACTGTTAAAGTTTGACTGCACATATACAATATATTGCATGTAAATACATATACACAATATACTGCACATATTTTAAAAAATTTACATATATGTACTGTTCATTGTTTCTAAGAGCGTTTAGAGCTTTAACTTTTTAAACTTAAATAGTTATCAAAAGAATAAAGCCAACCACAAAATAAGAATTAATTCAAAAAGATATACGTACCACTTTTAACAGCAACGTTATTTATAATTGCCAGGATATGGAAGCATCCTAAATGCATATCAATAGATGAATGCATAAAGAAGATGTAGCATATATATGTAATGGAATATTACTCACCCATAAGAAAGAGATATTTTGCCATTTGCAGCCCTTCACTTTTTTTTTTTCCTTTTCACTTCAAAAACCAGAATTTTATAACTGGCATAAACATTACCATTGCATCAAAAACAACAAAACACCTAGAAATAAACCTAACCAAGGAGGCTACCCATACTCTGAAAACTGTAAAACATTGATAAAGAAAATTGAAGATGACACAAAGAAATGGGAAGATATCTTGTGCTCTTGGGTTGGAAGAATCAACAGTATCAAAATGGCCGTACTACCCAAAGCAATGCACAGATCTAATGCAACCCCTGTCAAAATACTCATGACATTTTTCACAGAACTGGAATAAACAATTCCAAAATTTATATGGAACTGTAAAAGACCCCAAACTGGCAAAGAAATCTTTTGTAGGTCTCCCTCCTCTTTCTTCTTTTTGTTCTCTTTTCTTATGGTTTGATAACTAGAGAAGTTCCTTTAACATTTGTTGTAAAGCTGGTTTGGTGGTGCTGAATTCTTTTAGCTTTTGTTTATCTGTGAAGCTTTTGATTTCTCTATCAAATCTGAACGAGAGCCTTGCTGTGGATAGAGTATTGTTGGTTGTAAGTTTTCCCCTTTCACCGCTTAAAATATATCCTGTCACTCCCTTCTGGCCTGTAGAGTTTCTGCTGAAAAATCAGCTGATAGGCTTATGGGAGTTCCCTTGTATGTTGTTTGTTGCTTTTCTCTTGCTAATTTTAATATTTTCCCCATATCCTTAATTTTTGTCAATTTGATGACTATGTTCCTTAGTGTGTTCCTCTTTGGGTTGATCCTGTGTGGAACTCTCTGCTCTTCCTGGACTTGGGTGACTATTTCCTTTCCCAAGTTGGGGAAGTTTTGGGTTATTATCTCTTCAAATATTTTTTCAGGGCCTTTCTTTCTCTCTTCTCTTTCTGGGACCCCTATGATGTGAATATTAATGAGCTTCATGTTGTCCCAGAGTTTTCTCTTAAAACTACCCTCATTTCTTTTCATTCTTTTTTCTGTTCTGCAGTAGTGATTTCCACTAATCTGTCTTCTAGCTTACTGATCTATTCTTCTGCCTCATTTAGTCTATTATTGGTTCCTTCTAGTGTGTTATTCATTTCAGTGATTTTATTCTTTAACTCTGGATATTCTTTATGTTTTCCAACTCTTTGCTAAAAACTTCTCTCTGTGCATCTATACTCCTCTTGAGTTCTCTGAACATCTTGGCCATCATCACTTTAAACTGTTTCTCAGATAAATTGCCTATCTCCTCCTCACTTATTTCTTCTGGGTTTTTATCTTGTGCCTTGGCCTGGGAGATATTCCTCTGCTGCCTCATTTTGTCTATCTTTCTATTTCTATTTTTAGGTAGGTTAATTACGTTTCTTGACCTTGGAGAGGTGGCCCTCTGTGAGAGATGTCCTATGCGTTCCGGCAGTGCACTCCTCTCTGGTCACCCAAGGGCCAGGGTCCAGCAGGTCCTAGTGTAGAGTCTGGCCTGTGTTTGTGGATTTCTTTCACAGGCTTTGAGATTGTTGTTTTCTTATTTCTGATATCTGCCCCCTGGTGGATGAGGCTGGCAGGAGGGGTTGATGCCTGCGCACTGCTGGGTGAAGCTTGGTCCTGGACCTCTGGTGGGTAGGGTCATATCTAAAGGTGTTTGTGGCTTAGAAGTCAGCTGATGGGTGGGGCTGTATTCCTACCCAGTATGTTGTTTGGCCTGAGGCTTCCCTACAGGCTGTTGGGTGGGGCTCGGTCTTGGTGCTAATGATCCTGTCAAGACTCCAGCCTCTAGGAAAGCTCATGTAGATGAACACTCCTGAAGTGTCTGCTGCTAGCTTTTATGTCCCCTGGGTGAGCTGCAGCTGGCCCCTATGTCTCCAGGAGACCTTCCAAAACCAGCAGGCAGGTCTGGGCCAGGTTCCTATGAAATCACTGCCTCTGCCCTTGGACCTGGTGCATGTGAGATTCTGTGTACACTTTCCAAGAGAGTGAAGTCTCTGTTTCCCCCAGTCCTGTGGGGCTCCTGGAGCTAAGCCCAGCTGGCCTTCAAAACCAGGTGTCCTGGGGTCTCCTCCTCCTCCCAGTGCCGGAGCCCCAGGCTGGGAAGCCTGACGTGCGGTTCTCACTCCTGTGGGAGGGCCTCTGAGACTTAGACTTCAGCTTCTGGATCGCCCCCATCTGGGGGATATGGGGCCCTATTATATTGCGAGCATGCCCCTCCTAGTGTCCTGCTGTGGTCCCCCAGTTAAAGAAAATCTTTTTTGTTACGTTCTAGTCTTTTTTTTTTTTTTTGATGGTTGTTAGCAGTCGGTTGTGGTTTTGTTGTAGTTAGTAGGAGAGGTGAGCTCGTGGTCCTACCACTCCACTATCTTGACCGGAAATCAGCTAGAAGTAAAACACTTTAAAGGGAAATAAAGTCTTGAAACTTCAGTCTTACATGTTAATTAGATCAACATAGGTCACCCCCCCCACCCAGAGATACCGAGTTCCTTATTCTACATAAAGCAAAATATTACAAAGTTATTTTGAAATACTGAGCAAGCCAAAAGCTTTTAAACAGAAAGTGACTTTGATAAGATGTCAATAGAAATGATAATGAATCGAACCTTGTGTTAAATTGGATCAGAAGTGCTCTATTAAAAGAAAATCACTATAACATTTAAAAAAATGTCTAGGTAAATCTTCTTGGAAATTAATTTTCTGTAGAATGCTTTCTGCCTTGAGGTTTGTATGTAGTCTTTGAACTGTAGAAGCTTCTGCTGTGTAGTAACTATTTCACACAGAGTAGTCTGTTTCAGTATTGTAATATTTCGGTGTGAGGTACAGATATTTCCTAGCTCTTTCTGTTGGTTGGTTGCACAGGTGGGTACTAGATATTTTACCACGGCATTTTCAGGTTTGGGGGCTGATTATTATAAATGATAGCTGTTTCTTCTGATTTATATGTTAATAGGTACATCTGTTTTGCATCTGATGTAGATACTAAAAATGAAACTGTGAGGTCATGCCATCCCACCCCAGTCCCTCATCTCCCTTTAGTTTACTGAAAGGCTATCGGTGGTTTTCTTTATGTGATGTGGTTTTGTGTGGCCAATAATCTTAGTTTCTTATACTTAGTAATTATTTTTCTAAGTTCTTTCATTCTCACATGCCTGTTTTTGAATATGTACTCTTCTGCTGAGTTAATTTTTCTATATCATTCCTATTTGGAAATGTTTAATATTTCATGATGTTGTGGGCTTGAAATGGTACATCAGTGAGTTCATTGCTACTTTTAAGTAATTATATAAAACATGATCCCAAACTACTTCCGCCAGGTTTCATTGCAGAACTTTGCATATTGATAGATGAAATGTAGGCTGGGCAATGCCAGTTATGCATCTCTCTGCTCTTTGTGGGATTTCAGTGTAAGAGTAAAACTAAAATACTGCCATCTCGAAGGATGTTTCTTTGCAGGTCAGCTTATATCCTTTGGCTCACTTAGGAAAGGTCTGTCTTCTCTTATCTAAATATTAATTTATGCTGGCAGGCTAGAGTAGAGTTAGAAATGTAGTACAGCCCAAGTGTGTGGCTGCTGTGCTGCTCTTTTTTGTTGGGAGGAAAACAATTGGCTATAAAGCATGCTTTGCTTTCCTAGTACTCACTTTTTAAAATAGCCTGTTTTCTATTGCTATGGTAGCACCCTACTAAAAGGATGTTTGAGGACACACAGTCTGCTTAGTAGGCCAGGGGAAAATAAAAGCAGTTTTTTTTTTTTTAAAGCAGTTCTTGAAGTGTTCAGTTGTTGGATTTTTTTTTTCATTCAGTCAACCTCGGCAAATAACTTTTCACTTTTGTTTTGTTGATCACTGTGTCCCTAGTATCTGTTGTCTTAAAGACATTATAGTGTCTTAAGAAATATTTGTTGAATGGATTATATATTTAATATTTCAAAGTCATAATTATTTTGTTAGTAGCTTGCCCATTCAGAATATTACAGCTCTTAAATATTAAGAGTAATGCAAACGTGCACATAATAGACATTCGTGAATGAAGATGGTAGCTACTGGTTCACACCAAATGACGCCTTTCTTCCATCCTAACACCGGGTAGCTGACATTAGTTTATTTTTGTTAATTGAGGCTTCTAGTTGACCAAATACAATTTTGTTGATTCTGTGTTGAAAATACAGTACTAAAGGCTTGCTGATGATTATTTCTCTTGCTAAAGAAAGTTCCTTTTGGGCTTATACCTAGAAGTTGTCACTGTGCATATCAGTTTTCAGTTTGTCCAGCATTCTTCAGACATTTGGATTGTGACTAAGGATGAGCTTATTGTGGTCAATTTTTAGAAAACGGTTTGTGCTTTGGCTTTTAATTTCTTTTAATGGAAGAAAATTGTGGTGACTTGGAAAATTTGAACATACATTTCTAAAAATGTTTTTGAGAAGAGTTCAAAGGGTTTTACTTTTTTTAATCTTAAAAGATTTTACACCAACTCTAGTACTTGTTCACCTTCTCTTAATTAGTTTATACAGCAGGTTTAATGTTGATAAACTAGATGCCAAATGTCACCCAGTGTTCTTGATGATAATTTGCATTTATCTTAAAAGATGAGTGTTACACATTGAATTTGACATGGTTTTTTGGGAGGGGGCAGGCTTATGTGATATTATTACAAGTGGATGCTATAAATTATTAGTGGTTTAATATTGCCTACATGTATAATAGCATACACATTATAAAAGGATAATTATACTTCAAGATCAACAGTGGCTATAAGTACAGTGATTATTGGAAGAGTCAGTAAGGTCAGATAGTTTTACCCTTTATGATAATTCTCATAGTCTTTTTTTGTTTGTTTTTAAAATTTACTCCTCATTTTGGGATAAGCAGTGGTTTTCTGACATTAATACCATTAAACTTTTACTTCAAGTTTTTAAAATAATGTTTTCTATTTGAAATATTTTACAACTAATACTTCCTATTTACTCAAAGACTTAAAAAAAGATTTTTTTCCATATAAACAAAAATGTACATAGGATAACTTGATATCATGTTAATTCTTCCCCCAATTCTCCATTCTCAACTGAAGAAAATAATACAGCAGCCTGTTTGTCAGCAGTGTATGTTCAAGGTAGTTCTAGTATGTTTTATTTGCATGGCACGGTTTCACTATTATGTGAGACCTTACATACCTGAAAATTATTTTAAAATACATTTATATGACTGAATTTAGTGCATTAATTTTCTCACTCTCTTCTTGCAGCATTTTCAGTTAGCTTTGGTTGACTGTAATCCCTGCACTTTGTCCAATGCTGAAAGTAAGTATTGTTAACCACCATAGTTTTCTACATGTAGTCAGATCACTTCGTGGCAAATAATAGTAATAATAATAATAATAGTCATAAATCCTGTACAATTTTTTCCCCCTAGAATTGTTGAATCTAACTGTATTGGTTGCCATGGCTACTTATACAAGTGGAACATGTGAGACCAGTTATTGTGAACAGCCTGTGTCTAAAATAGATATGCCGGTGAACTGGGTTGAATTAAAATTATCTGTGCTAGTGAACAAGATTGATTATTTGTGTATTAATTATATTGTAGAAGACTTTGGGTGATTAAAAACAGGATTTGTCAGTCTTTTAGGAAAAATGAATATACAGAGATTTGTATGTGATAGCTCAGTGATTCCTGCTTTGTGGTATTAAAGTTATTGGTAATTATCAAGATATACTTTGACTTTTTATTATAGTTTTAAGCATCATGCATAGTTTAAGGTGACATTTTTCTTTTTTTTTTGCCTCTTTCAGTTTTATTAGGTAGAATTATTACAGTTCGACTGCACATACACATTATATTGCATGTAAATACATATATACAGTATACTGCACATTTTTTTAGTTTGCATATATGTGCTAATTATTGTTTCTAAGAACAGATTAGAGCTTTAGCTTTTTAAACTTACATAGTTATCAAAGGAATAAAGCCAATTGGGTGTGTTTATCAATAAGTATGTGTTGACATATTTACTTAGCGTACTTTAAGATAGCCAATAAAAGTTAAAGAATATTCATTAAGTTCAAGCTGGATTTCTTTAAAACTTTCTCTCTTGAACAATAAAAATTTTAATTAGAGTGTACGAAAAATTAAATCATCATTCATGAAAATTTTAGACCGATACAAGGATTCTAGGTTTTAGAAAGTCAGTGTTTTGCTATAAGTGACTTCATTTTTTAACCATACAGAAGGATGTTGGCTGTAGTCTCAGTTTTAAAAATGCCTAAAAATGCCTGAGGCAGTGCAAGAGCTGTAGGAAATTTAAATATAATTTGTATACATGAATTAAGACGTAGTGTGGATTAAATCATCATCTAGACCAGACTCATTATCTCATAATTCTACTAAATGCAGTTTTCTGAAGAAACATAAAAGATTTCTGTTTTCTCTGAATGAAACTCAGTATTTAGTACTGATCAGTGTATTTGCAGAATAAATGGTGGGAAGGTAATAAATGCAGCAATATTTATTTCTAAGATGAGGTTAAATTAGAAAAAGAATTTAACTCACTGATATATTAATCTATAAAGTTAATTTTTTATACTTTTTCCTTAATTATATATCCAGGTTATATAAACCATCTAAAATATAGACCCTTAAAATCTTTTTAAAATTAATTTATGGGAACAGGAAGATGACTTCTTTTCTTTTTTTTTCTTTTTCTTTTTTCTTTTTTGAAGACAGCTTATTTTCATTTGATTATATCTAGTGCTTTAAAACTAACTTTCATATCTACTTGTCAGTTTGAATGATAACTTTTGAGAGACATTTCATAAATGTGAAACTAAGTATTTTGGTAAGTCCTCATTTTACTCTGTTGAGGTTGTCTCACTTGAAGAACATTGCTCTAGAGAGGAAAACACCTGTGTAGCATGAGTACCACAGGAGAAATACTTGCGTGTCGAATTTGAAGAGGACAGTTTGAATAACGATGAATACATTTTCGAGCTTACTCCACCTCTCTTTCTGTTAGTTATTGAGAAGGGAAATAGGAGGGAGGGTGATCAATGTCCTGTTTTGCCCAGGACTGAGGAGTTTCCCACAGACTCAGAACTTTGAGTGCTAGAAGGTTGGTCGCTCTAATGGAAGGCTGTGTGCTTTATTTAGAGACATTAGGCCATTATTGTTCAGTTGATTTGGGTAGTTTATTTTAGACAGCCTACATAACTGCTTGATAACCACGATAATAATGGCTGATGTCTCAGAGAGCACTAACAAATACAGACTACTTACTTTGAGCTAAACGTTATTACTGTTTTAAGCACCAAGCTCTTTATTATCTTTGTAAAACTTATTTCTCTTTGAATTTTTTTATATCATTACCTGCTTGTATATGCCATAGACCTTAACTATTTCTTGAAATCTTCCGTGTTACTTTGTGGTACTACAAAGGTCAGAAGATGATAGAAAGTAAAGTGGGCTTTTAAAAAAAATCTCTGAGATATTTCTATTTTATGGCACAGTTCATGTATGCAGTTAAAATAAGTAGATACACTTACTGCTTCTGAAGCTGTTTAAGAGGGGTTAATTACAGTTTGTGTTTTGAAAAGTAGAATCATGGTGATGTGAGACTTCTCATTTATGGTTGACCCTTGGGGTAAAATTGTTTCTTCTAGATTTAATTAATTCTGTTAATTCTAAAAATAATGTATTAATTTCTGAATAAAGTTTAATTTCAGAACATTTTATGGCAATATTTGTTAAAAATTTCTACCTCCAATTGAGACTTGCCAAGTGGAGGTTTTTTTCTTAGTTGTACAGTTATGTTCCACTTTGAAGAGGACCTTAAAGAATTTAAATATAAATTGGTTTTCACACCACAAAAGATGGCACTGGATTTAGTAACTTTTGGGATAGGAAAGCCCTTGACACAGGAGGAACTAGGACTGAGCCTGGAGGAAGTTTGAGATGGTAGTAGAATGCCAGCTAGCTGCCGATCTTCTCTTCCATGTCACCTTTATTAGAGGAATAAGAAGATTGGGGGAAATGGGCACAGATTTTCCATCTCTTCTTCATTCTCTTGACCTGTAATCCCATCTCTCTCTAATGATGTAGTGAGGTGAGATTTGGACAGGAACACTCAAGTCGAGAGCTGTGTTAGAAAGGTGGAGTAGGGAATAAGGATACCCCTCAACAAGTGTAGGTAAAGGGGACGTTTATACACATAGAACTTGTATTACTATTATTTTTATGTGCTTTTCACAAAGAGCTAATTTTCATCTTTTAAAGGTGATGTTTTTTATTTTGTCTCATCTCTGATTAGTTAACATGTGATATTTAACAATTACATAATGGAGAGAGCAATACTTTACTTTTGATCCAAAAATGTTGTTTGATTTTAAAGTTCATTATATATTTTGTTTTGCTCTTTATGCTTATTTAGTTCAGCTGTTCCCAGGTGCTAGTCTAGAATCCCTTGCAGAACTGAAAAAAGGCACCTTTCCAGGCCTTGCCCCAGGCTTACTGAATGTTACGGTTGAATTTTACAGTTATGAGAGTCAGTGAGAGAGTTAGTCTATGATACCAATGAGAAATTGATGACAGCTGTGAACCTTGTATTTGAAGATCCACATATATATTATGCATATAATTTTGAAAGGCTCCCAGACTCCTTGAAATCCAACTATGAAATCTAGGTAGAGAGAACATTAAAAAAAAGAGATTTGTCATTGAAGGATGAAAATCATAGTATTTAAGTAAGCTAGAACCCTCTTTTGATTCCTGGTTCATTGTTGCTTTTGTTGAGTCATTTATAACCTGGTGGTGCAGTATCAAGAACAGTTGAAAATAAAAGCTGAAATACATACATTTTAATTTTATTTTTAAGAGGTACTTGTTAATATTGGGACTGTTTACTGTTCTTGCCTTCTAAGTAGTTTGACTTTTAATAATTCTGAAGAACTGATAGAGAAATGCAACTTATTTCCCCTGTGTGTTATTACTCGTGTCATCCTGGTCTTTGACTTCTTTATAAATGTTGGTATGAAATATGGTGTAAGGAAAAAATTAGAGTTTTTGTTTTAATATGCTTTTTAAAAATCAAATACTGACTTTACTATATTTTTTGACTTGGAACTCATTTTTTAAATACCATGTTTTGAAATTATAGATTATAAGGGATTTTTTACTTGCTTAATGTTGCCATTTTGAACTTTGTAAGATGTATGCTCACTTGCTATAGATTTTAATGTTATTTTTAATAATTAACATTGACAAAAATTGATAACAGTGAATACATGTGGTTTCTTGTCATGTTCGTGTATGTTTGTATATTCTGTTTTATTAAAAAATAAAGTTATGTTCTGCTATTACTTAAATCTATGTAGTATAGATCATACTTACGTTTTACATTTTATATTCTTAATTACTTTACCCAAACACTACTGTACTGTTATTGATATTTGCTTTCCATCATCTTTACAGTTCAATTTCACATTGCCCACTTATATGAAACCCAGGTACGTGTTTTAATTTACTTTACTTAAACAAAAATGATCACCCAGATCATTTTAAGTGAAGTCAGACAATTTAATGGAGTCTGGGCATTGCCTCTTATATACATTTTATAGTCGTTAAATGTGGTCAAGATTTTGCTTTAGTGTTAAAGTTATTAGAGTTCTTGTTGTGTACAAAGAAGTTTCATTCAACATGATTTGCCTGTAAACTTGAACTGTCTGCAGGGTTAAATGGCTGTATTTAAGATTTCTCTTTTTTGATGTGAAATGCCTGGTTTTCTTTTCAAAATATTTATAGATGGTTGTTATAGTGCATTGTTTTTAGTTACACTTATCCTTAAGATTGACGTATTCCTTCTACATGTCACCATTTGAAAGGCATATTTGTCACTTCTTGATGTCATTACCACTACTTTTATGGCTGCTATGTTTTAAAAACTTCCAGACTTTTAATTTTAGAACATTTTATGTTTGTCAGATTTTGCTTTGTTGTATGATAAAAGATATAACACATAGACATTTACTCTAAGTAGGCAGTGGTATGGAAAATCAGGTGTAAGTTGGTGTGAGACTAAAAATCATAGTTTATTCAAAACAGAAAGTTTATAACAACTTTTTAGTAAAAAAAATACTGTTATATTTGTACATAATTTCTAAGGTCTGTTTTGTTTCAGAGCCACCACGGGGTGGTCTTAAAAATTAATATTTAATTCCTGGACTCTTCCATCTGGCCCCCCATCCCCACCCCAAACACACAGAAGCGTGCTCACATGTCCACTGAATCAGAATTGATGCACACTCAGGTTTGGATTCTCTACTAATCTAGGGATTTTATGCACATTGAGAGGATGCACATGAGAATTACATGCATGCTGTGGATCAGAATCTTTACCTGCCAGTGCTAGTCCCAGCCTCCTGCCAAGTCCTGAATTTTGCCAAATCAATAAAGACCCCAGGGTGAAAGCAGCTACAGAAATGAGCTTCTTCTCCAGAGTTCCTTCCCTGGGGCCTTAGCTCCTTCTGTTTTCGTTACCTCGGGAGCTTTTTGCTACCTCTGAAAGGATGCTCAGATTTTTTTCCCCCCAGCTTTTCTAGTTCTTGGTGAGATTCCCTGGTCTGTCATTAGGTAAAGCAGAAGTTCTCTCATCTTTCTTTTTGATGAGTGCGATTCTATTTGATTATTTTATTCAACTGCTTAAAAATACATTCCATTGTTTTCTGGCTTTCGCTGTTTCTGATGAGAAGTTGTCTGTTGGTGTTAATTTTTTTTGACCTTGTGAAGGTAATGTGGGAATGAGGCCCTCCACCCACTGATGCTTTCATTTGGTAAATTTTAGTGCCTATTAAGATTAAACAAAACAAAAAGAACAAAATTCTTACTAGGCAGAGTATATAATTATTAGATGACAGGAAGATGATACTAAATATATGAAAGAATTGAAGAAATCTCTACTCCAGTGCTTATAACAAGTGTCTTTATTTTCAGGTGAAATTTTAAGGAAAACAAAAAGGCTTACCTACCTGTCTATAGAAAGTTACTTTTCATAGTTTAGCTGATTCATATCAAGATACCTTATTTATGAATAAATAGTTTTAAAGTAGTCATATGTGGTTAGTGACTACTGCTAGGTAACCAGATAGTTCAAGGGAAGTTTCTTTATATAGGGAGAAGTCTTCCTGCTAATGTAGAAAGAATTCAGTATCATTTCACAAACCCTGAGAGCCCTGTCCCTGTATTGCCTTCACAGAATTAAATCACAAGAACATAATTAAAAGTAAAAAATGATGGGACACTTTTTAAACTAGAATGGTTAAGGAAGGCCCCTCTGAGCAGGAGCTGTTTGAGTTGAGTCCTGAATAGAGAGGAGCCAGTAATATTATCAGTTGGGGCTGATGGTGTGTGTGTGTGTGTGTGTGTTGCTGGGTCATTCTGATAAAGAGGTGTTTGTGGTATTGAGCTTAAAGTATTTGAAAGGCAAAAAGGAGGCCTTTTGTAGAGATGGGGGTACAGGGTACGGGGGTAAATTTGATCATGCATTTAGGTTTGGGTTATTTTGTTTTTCAGCTTTATTGACATATAATTGACAGTTGAAATTACAAGATTTAAAGTGTACAGTGTGATGATTTGATATGTGTATGGTTCCCCCTTCCCCTGAGTTAATTAACACATGCATCACCTCACATCTTTGTACCACCACCCCTTTGGGGGAGGAGGGTGAGAACATTTAAGTTTAATTCTCGTAGCAAATATCAGTTGTACAATACAGTGTTATCAACTATAGTTTCGATATTGTACATTAGATCATTAGACCCTACTCATAACTGAAAGTTTGTGTCCTTTTACCAACCTCTCCCTAAACTTCTTCCACCCTGTCCCCTGGTAGCCACTTTTCTACTCTTCCTTTGAGTTAAATCACCATCATCACCCCACCCCACCCCTCCTTTTTTTTTTTTTTAAGAATCCACGTATAAGTGATGCCATATATTATTTGTCTTTCTTGGTCTGGTTTATTTCACTTAGCGTAATGCCCTCCAGGTTTATACATGTTGTCACAAATGACAGGATTTCCTTCTTTTTTAAGGCTGAAATACTATTCCATTGTATTTATATACCACATTTTCTTGATCCATCTGCAGACAGACACTTAGGTTGTTCCTATACTTGGCTCTTGTGAATAATGCTGCAGTGAACATGAGAGTACAGATATCTCTTCAAGATAATGGTTTTGTTTCCCTTGGAAATATACCCAGAAGTGGGATTGCTAGATCATATGGTGGTTCTATTTATGTTTGGGTAATTATAATGAGAGGTCATGTCATCTCCCCCACACCCATTCTTAGATTTAAAAAATTAGATTCTCATAGGTCTCTATGTATGTTATCATATCATTTCTGAATGTCATATCAACACTATTTTGTTTCTCTGTATAATGTCATATCTCCAAGCAAATATGAATTATTCTTGGATATTTATATCCATAATTTAACTTACCTTTCCCATTTTGTTAGCTGAGACCTCCATAACCATTTTTTTTCTAATAGTAAATAGAATTAACTGGCCTTCATTTCTTTTTCTTGATTTTGATGAAATAACTTGGAATAGTTCACCATCTAAATTCTTAATAGCCTTCAAAGATACAAGATTTCTTCCTTTTAATTTTGTTATTACAGTGTTACTTATTTTTGCATAGATAATCCAAAATGAAAGTGTCTGAAAGAATACACAGTGAAGTATCCTCCTCCCTCCTTTTCCCTAGCCACCTGTTCCCCTCCCATAAGCCACCAACCACTGTTACTAGTGTTTTTTGTATCCTTCCAGAGAAACTCAGCATATACATAAGCAAATCCATATATATACATATTTGCCCATGTATTATGTATGTTCTTTCTTGATCTTGCTTATTAAATTGTTTTTTTTTAACCAAGTATTATATTTTGGAAACTATTCCCTGTCTGTACACATAGAGCTGTGTTATATCCCTTTGCAGAGATGTACTATAACTAATTTAACTATTCTTCCTTGAGGGATAGTTATAAATAATGTTATTATAGATAAAACTATTGATAAAAATTATTGGTTTCATTTTTAGCATTGTCTTCCAACTATCCAGCAGTAGTTTATTACTGAAACAATGTAGACTGGTTTCATTTATGTGTATTATACAAGTCCAACAGTTCTAAAAAAAGAAAAATAAATTCCAACTGACATTTAAAGATGCAGTAACTATGTCATGATTACATAGGGTTTAGTCCATGAATTCAAGGTTAGTTCAATGTAAGCAAATCTGTTAAGAAAACAAACAGAAATCAATGTAGGGAAAATATATTGTGAGGAAGGAGGAAGAATTTTTTTAAAAGAAATAATAGTGTGAAAAGGAGAGAAAACCAGTAGATCTAAGTAACAGGTCAAAACCTTAGTATTCTGAAAAAATTAACAAAATAAATAAACCACAAGCTAAATTGATCAAGGGTATAAATGAAAGATAAAGCACAGATACACAAAATAAGATAATGATGGAAACAGAAGAAATTAGAACAATCATATAAGACTATTTAGCAGACCTCTATGCAAATGAATTTGAAAACTTAAACGAAATGGACTATTTCCCAGGAAAATACAGATTAGCAAAATTGACATCATTAGAGTTAGAAAAGTTATAAAAATCCAATTTTCATAAACAGAAATAGAGAAAATTAAGTAATGCCTTATAGAAAGTACCATGCCCAGATAGCTTTACAGGGGAATTCCACCAAGCCTTTAAAGACCAGATAATTCTAATGCTCTATAGATTGTCCCAGAGCATTGGAAATGAAGAAAAACTTTCTCATTTCTTTTTCTTTTTTTGAGGGGAGTCGGGGGCTTATGACAGCTTTTAATCTGACCTTGAGACACATATGTGTTTGGTAATAATTAAAGTCCTTTCTGCACTTATTGATTCTATAGCATATTTTAAACATAAAATGGAAACAAAAATCTCTGATTCTAAAAATTAACTATAGGCTAGAGTGCTTTGATATCTTCTTTTTTTAAATTGTAAAATATATGTGACGTAAATTAAGTACATTCACATTATTGAACAACTGTTCATCTCCAGAACTTTCTTATCAGCCCAGGCTGAAACTCTCTACCCATTAAACAATAACTTCTCATTCTCCCTTTCCCCAGCCCCTGGCAGCCACTATTCCACTTCCTGTGTCTATGAGTTTGGCTACCCTAGGTACCTCACATAAGTAGAATGATACAGTATTTGTCTTTTTGTGTCTGGCTTATTTCACTTAGCATAATATCTTTAAGGTTTGTACATATTGTAGCATGTGTCAGAATTTCATTCCTGTTTTAAGGCCAAATTAGTATTTCATTGTATGTACACACCACATTTGGTTTATCCATTCATCTATCAGTGGACATTCATGTATCTTCCACCTTTTGGCTATTGTGAATAATGCTGCTATGAATACGAGTGTGCAAATAACTGTTTTTGTCCCAGCTTTCAATTTTTGTTTTTTGGATATATACCTAGAAGTAGAATTACTGGTCATATGGTAATTCTGTGTTAAAATTTTTGTGAAACTGTCATACTGTTTCCCCCCTATTCGTTTTTGAACTAAGTCTAACACTGATACCTAAGCCTGATAAAGACAGTACAAAAAAGAATTAGTATACAGACCAGTATCACTGACGAAGATGGGTGTAAAAATACTAAATAAAATATTAGCAAACAAAATCTGTTACCTCACTAAGCAAATAATATACTAAGACCATTCTGGGCATACAAGGTTGATTGAATATTAGGAAAGCTATTAATATCATGCAGCATAATAATAGAGCTAAAGGTAAAAGCAAATCATTATCACCATAGATGCTGAAGAAGCCTTTGTTAAATTCAGTACCCATTCCCGATTAAAAATACTGTTGGAGATAGGAATTAAGGGTTACTTTCCTATCTTGAGAAAATTCATGTACTTTTACTTCCAAAGCCAGGATTTTACTTAAGGAGAAACACTAGCGACATTTTCACAAAAATCAGCAGCAGGGCAAAGATGCCCACTATCTTTATTACTCCTAATGATTATACTATAGGTATTAGCCAATGCAGTTAGAAAAGAGAAATAAATTAGAGGCATAAATTAACATACAGAAATTAAAAGTCTTCAACAACAATAATGAGCATGATGTTAGAAAAAATTCCCATTTTTTTTCTAGTTAAGTAATTAAATACTTAACAATAAACTTAAAAGATACTGTGACTCAGCAGTATAAAGATGTTGATTCTCTCTAGGTTAATTTATAAATGTAATGCAACATCAGTAGAAAATACTAATAGACTTCTTAAGGGAATTATGTAAGTTGGTATGGAAAAAAAATACTAGAATAGCCAGAATAATACTGGTAGGGGTTGGGGATGGGGGAGAAATAATATGGGTTATATTAACTCTACTAGATATTAAAATATACAAGGAAGCTTATAAACTTAAAAGTGTTGTACTGGCGCATGAATAGACATATAGACCAGTGGAATATTATAGAAAGGCCAGGAATATTATAGAAAGGCCAGTGTATATAGGGAATTTGAGTATATGATAAAGGTAAAATCTCACATTCCAGTGGCTAAGGCAGATTTATTCATAAATGAATCTGGGACAACTAGGTAGCCGTTTGGAAAAAGATAAAAATTAGACCCATAACTCAAACCATTCACAAAATGTAACTACTACAAATGAATTAGGGTCAAAATGTAAAAATTGATACTGTATGAGCACTAGAAGAAACATGAATTCTTCCTCAGTCTTGTGGGCAAAAGGCTTTTTTCACTATAGCCCCAAATTCAGAGGCAATAAAAAGAATGACCAATCAGTTTGAGTAACAATAAAAATATTTCTATATAACAAAAACAAAAACATAAACATAAATCAAATGACACCTATGAAACTGGGAGAAAATATTTACCACAAAACATATACCACAAAGGGCTAATATTCCTAATACATAACAAACTCTTAAAATTTGAGAAACAAAGGAACAAAAAAATCCCAATAGAAAAATGGGAAGAAAGACATAAATAGACACTTCACAAAAAAAGGATTTAATGGCCCTTAAACATATGGAAAAGTGTTCAAGCACAGAGAAGTGCAAATTAAAGCAACACTGAAGTATAATTTCTTACTTATCAGATTGGTGAAGAGTGTAAGTGGCTATGGGAGGGGAACGGGCACTCTCATGCATTGAGGTAATGCTAACTGGTACACCCCATCTAGAACAGATAATCTAACAAAACTACATGCACTTCCATTTTGAATCAATGGTCCCACATATAGGGATGTGCCGTGAAAATATACCTCCAAAAATATGAAAATGTACCTCCCCAAATATGGAAATATATAGGCACAAGGATATCTTTTGGAACATTGTTTGTGATTGCAAAATATTGGAAACAACCTAAATGCCCATACATAGGAGAATGGTTGTATAAATTATAATACATTCAGGCAATGGAGTACCAACCAACTTTAGAAGAGAATGAGGAAGATCTATGTAAATCACTATATGGAATGATTTCCAGGATATACTATTAAATGGAGAAAATGCAAAGTATTAAAGTGTGAAATATAATTGTGAAAGAAAGAAACTATGCATGTACAAAGCAAAATACACATGTCCCATTTGTGCAAAGATAATACTGAAAATGGATAAACTAGAAACAAGTGAGATTGGTTACCTACCAGGGATGGTTGTGAGTGGAATATTAAAGGATGAGGAGAGAACAGAACTTACCTTGAGTATATACTATTTATATAACTCTAACTCTTAGAACCTGGTTATGTTTCACACACTCCAAAATTAACTGAATAGTTAAGACCATCCAGAATGTGAGTTAGCCCAAAATAGAATGTAAACAGTAACAAATGAGCCTGCCTGTATTACAGATGGATAACATAACTATACTGAGGAGGTAGGGGTGAAAAGAACTAACCTACGTGAACTTTGGAGAACAGTATTTTGACTGTATAGTGTAAAGCTAGAGACAAACAGAACTATAAACAGATCTTGCACTATGGTTACTCTCTCACAAGCGTATGGATAGAAATTCTGTAACTATTTTATGTAAATATTGGGAATAAACCAATAAGTAAATATATTGTGGATAATGAGGGCCAGGTTTTCACTGGAGAAGTTACAAGTAAGAAAAGAAAGGCTAGACTGAACTCTGTTGTCGGATTGGAATTGGAAGGATCAGTATGAATATGATTATTTATGGATATAGATAGTTGGATAGAAATATAGGTGTGTGGGTGTATGTACATAAACATATTTACTAGCTCTGTTTGCTAAAAGGGCCTAGAAGCACTGACCCACCTTAGCAGCATTGAACATACTAGCACCTGACTCCTTGTTTCTGAATATGATTCTTCAGTAAAAGGAACCAGGAATTCTTGGGGAGAAGTGGGTCATTCCAGGGCTTAAGCAGGGAAACAGGATGAGCCCTGGAACGTTTCATGGTGCCAAAAAGGAAGGAAATGCTCAAAAAAAAAAAAAAAAAAAAAAAAAACGGGCATGTGAAAAGGATATAGGAGCCAACTTGAGAGGAATGGAGTTTCTAATCACCAAATCTGATACAAGTTTAGAAACTAATTATAATAATGGTATATAAGGTACGGAATAAAATATGTTAGTTCATATTGCTATAAATGAGTAATTGAATAAATGGGGGGAAAGCGACACCTTTCTTTCTATAGAATTTTAATTAATTAATATATGAGAAATGATAAATACCGATAAATGCCTTTCTACAAGGCACTTACTATTTTTAAGGGACATTTTTTTTAACATTTTTTATTGATTTATAATCATTTTACAATGTTGTGTCAAATTCCAGTGTTCAGCACAATTTTTCAGTCATTCATCGACATATACACACTCATTGTCACATTTTTTTCTCTGTGAGTTATCATAACATTTTGTGTATATTTCCCTGTGCTATACAGTGTAATCTTGTTTATCTATTCTACAATTTTGAAATCTTTAAGGGACATTCTTCAAAGTAACTAGCTAGTACTTTTTTAAAGCGTCAGGGTCATGAAATCAGAGACTGAGCATCTGTCCCAGATTGAAGGATAGTAAGGAGACATGCTAACTGAACACAGTGTGGGATCTTGAATTGGATCCTGGCAGAAAAATGGATATTAGTGGGACAGTTGGCGAAAGTGGAATAAATTACATAGCTCAATTAATAGTCTTTTATCCGTGTTAATTCTGTCAGCCATCTTTTCTTACATTTGAAGCTCTGTTATTGTTACATCATCCTGATATGTCCTTTATCATTATGAAATATTCCTCTTTATCTCTGGTAATACTCAGCCTTGAAGCCTTCTTAATCAGGTCTGAATCTAGTCACTTCAGCTTTCTAATGCTTAGTTTACATGGCATCCTTTTTCATCCTTTTTTTCCCAGCCTACTTAAGTCTTTATATGAAAAAGTGCAGCTCTTACAAATAACTATGTTTTTGGCTTTCACTTTTGTAAATTTGTTCCGGCAGTCTCTGTTGTTTGTTTGGAATATCTAGTCCATTTATATTTGATTACTGATAACGTTTACATAAAGATGGCTGTCATTCTTGTTGTGTTCTTTGTATTTTTATTTTCTCTGGCTACTTTCTAGGTTCCGCTCTTCACATTTTGTTCTTAAGTATTTGACTATGATGTACTTAGGTATTAGCTTTTCCTTTGTATTTATACTACTTTGTGATTATTTTTTAGTCTTTGGATATGGGATTTGATGTCTTTTGTCAGTTCTGGAAAATTCTCAACCATTATACTGTCAATATTTTTTCTCTCTTCTTGAACTCCAATTATAGGTATGGTAGACATTTTGTTATTGTCTCCTACATCTTGGATGACTTTTTTCTTTTTTTCTCCTCTTTTGTCTGTTTTGCTTCAGTCTGGATACTTTTTGCCAACCTGTTTTCAAATCTTTTTTTTTTTTTTTTCTTATAAGTCTTTAATCTACTCTTCAGTCCATCTAGTGATGTTTTTCTTTTTTAATTTGAAATTAGTATTTTTCAGTTCTAGAATTTCCTTTTGTTTCTCTTTCAATTTTCTTTCTGTACTCTGATTTCCTGTCCATTCATTCTTTATGATTGTTTCCCTTTTTGTCTGTGAACATTATTAAAATAGCTGCTTTAAAATTATTTGCAAACTTTAACATCTGAGTCATTTTATGGCTGGTTTTTATTAATTTCCTTTTGTTTTGAACATGGGTAAAAATTTCCTGTTTCTTTACAAGTCTAGTAATTTTATCCTAGGTATCATGAATAATCTATTGTGGAGAGTTGACTTTGTTTTATTTTATTTATAAATTTATATTTCTTGCATTTGTAGAATGGTTTTATTTTAACAGCTTCTTGGGTCTGGGTCTTCCAGATCAGTAGTACCAGACTCACTGAATTTATTTGTTTATTGAATTTCTAACATATCTCTTAGTGTCAGGCATATGGAAGGTTTTTTAACATTATATTTTTCTGAAGATGATATTTTTGTTTTATTAGCCAGTTAGCTTTGCTCAAGTCACTCTCTATAAGCATTGTCACTCCTGTGGTGGACAGTAGCTAAAATGTCCCTTTCTTTAGTTCTTTTAGGCTGCTGGACATCTGTTGTGTTCATGCATAGTTCAGTGGCCAACCAGAGATTTGGACAGTTTAGTTACAGACTTTGATGTTTTTTTCTCTCTGACTGTCTTTCTGAGATTTCTTCTCCCCTCAATTCCAGCTCCTGTGATAGCTTCAAAGTCTGTCCTCTGATTCTTCAAGCTAGTAAGATTGCTGGTTTCTATTTGATTTCTAGCCAACCAGGTTCCAATTGGGGCCTGCCCTCAGGTGAAAATCCTGGGAAAGGGGGGTTACTAATAAGCCAGTGCCATTTCGTTCTTCTAAGTATTAATTTCTCTGTTTTCATTGATTTTGGTTTCTCGTTAGTGCTCTCTGATAGTTGACTTTTACATTTTATCCAGAATTTAAAGCTGTCTGTGAAATGCTGCTCTAGCATTACCAGAGGGAAAACTTTACTAAACACCTTTATAGATAAAGTCCTGTTGCCTTTATACACTACTTACAATTGCTAATGTCTTACTGTAAGCATCTACCATATTTTTTTGTTTCCACTTACCTAGTGACATGGACCTAAGCTGTCCATCTCCTTGATACTACAAATAGTACCATTTAGTGTATTACCTGTGGGAGATTTCTTTATTATATAGATCTCAAGAGTGAGATTGTTAGATTGTGGCATAATTGCATTCCTGACTTCACAAGTAAATCTCCTTCCAGCAAGGCACGAGTGTTTTCCTTTACTCCCATCCCCACAATATTTAAATTACCCAACTTTATGTTTGCCAGTCTGTTGGGTAGAAGGTAGTGTATCATTTAAACCTGCATTTTCTGATGTCTGGAGGTGTATACTTCTTCATGTTTTTTGCCTTTTGTGTGTTGGTTTTTATGTCCATTGCCTATTTTTCTGCTTATGTGTTCCAAGTCAGATCCTCACTCTTCCTTGTGATTTGTGCTGTTTTGGCCACGTGGGATAAATTCTTTCCCATCTCAAGGAAATATTCTCCTACCTTTTCTTAGTTTTATATTTTCACATTTCATAGTTAGGTCTTTAATGCAGTTGCCACTTTTGTGTGTGTAGTATGAGGTGGAAATCTGACTTCATGTTTCTCAGTTCTTCAGTTTTTCAAGTATGTTGGTTTTGTTTGTTGTTGTTGTTGTTTTTGATTACTAGTGTTTGGTTGGAAGCATGTTTTAGCATTTGTTGAGGTAATTCCACAAAGTGGTCTTCCTAAAATGTGAATCTGATTATATTGCTTGAACCCATTTCAGTGGTATGCCATTGTCTTACGATACAGTCTTTAGTCTTTAGCATGGTTTAGGAAGGTCTTTGTAAAGTTGTCTCTGCTTGTCTCTGCGTTTTCTGCCCAGTCTGCTAGTACTCTAAACTTATCATGTGCTCTTTCTTCCTATACTCAGTACAATAGGTTTTATTTGTTTCTCTGTCTGTATTGTTGACTACACTGTTGTCCCAGCAGTTCCTGTTATGTATTAGGTGCTCAACAAATACTTACCAGTTGAAGGAATTGAATTGAATAACTTGGTCTTTATCCTTCATTAACTGTCTGACTTTTTCAGATCAGATCAGTGTTTAAGGGGAATTCATTTACCTAATAAATAAGTTTACATAATAATTACTGTTAATCTCAATTCTTTCACATCTTCCCCATGTCGACATACTGTATTCATATAGCTCCTTATTTGTTTCCATAGCTCTTTACTTGTCTCATTGGATCCTTAGAACAACTCTAGATGGAAAGATGGCATTACCTCTGTTTTATGGATTTTGATCATAGTTTAAGTGGTTTGCCTGAGGCTCACACAGCTAGTTTTGTGTTTCTACCTCCTGTTTTTGGAAGGAAGAATTGTTTGCTCAGGCAGCTATGTACTATCAGTGATATGAATAAAAGCCACTTCAATCTATTATTCTGCCAAATATTTTTTAAAGGTAATATTTATGAGGTTTCTTTCGTTGGCTTCCCCCTGCCTTTATTGAGGGGGTAGGGGGAGAGTTACCTTAAGCTTTAGGACTGTAGCAATAATGGGTTTCAGTCATATTAGTACTTTTGAGGGGTGAACTATGGGTAATGGTTTCATTTAGAGATTTGCCCAAGGAACCTTAAATATCACAAAAATTATTAGACTATAATTATGGGAGGTTGGGTGTCTTTAAAATCATGTATGTATTATGAATTTTTCATAGGATATTTGATATGCCAGTAACTATCTTTTAAACTTAGATTTCAACTACTTTTGCTCTTAGATTTTTTTTTTTAAAGCATTTTTCGCATGTGCTCTATTGTTCATAGTAAGTTGCTTTGGAACTTGCTATTTCTAGGCAGACAGATTGTGCAGTTGGAGGTAGAATACTTCTCTAGCTTGATTAGTGTTATTAAATAAAGTTGAAATCATTTATGTTATTAAGTAGGTTGAGATGGTTTTCTTTTTAACTGTTGAGATTTGGCAGATTCTTAAAGGTCATATTTTAATGATGCTTCGTAATATTGAATGTTTTACTGGCATTAGGTAGTCTGAAGCATGGCCTGTTAACCACAACTGTCCAGTGTTAGAGGAACATTCAGTAATGGGATTAGCACTTTTCTCTTTCAGTTAATTTTTAAAAATATGCTAAAATATCAGTATTGTATAAATCTTAAGATATGATCTAATTCTTTAAAGATACTAATTTTATTTTCTTTAAATCTTTTTTTTCCCCTGCTCTTTTAGAGGAAGTATCATTCTGCAAAGGAAGCTTATGAACAGCTTTTGCAGACAGAAAACCTTTCTGCACAAGTAAAAGCAACTGTCTTACAACAGTTAGGTATGTAATAATTATATTTAGGATGTTGTAAATACTTCTTTTCATTGTTTTTACATGTCATGGATGATAAATATGTGGCTTATGTATTCTATTCCTTTTCTGTCCCTTTCCCCAGATTTGATAGAATTAATCTGAACCCATCATATTTCCACCCTCTGCCAAGCATCATCTATCTTACAGTCCATCTCATTATAGTTCTTCAGTGCAACTAGTCCTTTTAAGTTCTCAAAATTATACTCTGGTGTTTAACCTATGGAAGAAAGGCATTGAATACTTTGTGCCAGATATGATTAGTACTCAGTGAAGTTAAGTAATTTGCCTAAAGTCACTTAGTGATTGGTGAGCTTGCTTTCTCAGCTCTGTCAATAATATTAACTAAAACATTTTATCTAAAAATTGTGGAACATCTAACACTACAGTTTCTCTACGCATGCAGTTCTCTTGTAATGTTGAAGCTGAAGTAATGTCGTCATTTGGATGTAAATGTGTCACCATCACCAAGAAGATAATGATGGAGTTCTCCAGTATTTAATTTTGTTGCTTGGTTATTGAGCCACGTTTCTTGTTTATACTTGGTATTTCTTTTCCTTGAGCTTTTTAAAATTTGTTTTTGGTCTGGGCAAATAATTTATTGTTAATTTTTAGCCAATGTTGTAATAATGTGAATGTTTTCGAAAGATGACTTTTTAATATTTTAAAATCATTTAAACTTAAATTTTATCACTTATCTTCATGATATTAATGCATATTATATGTGTACAAAATAAACACATTGCCTTCAAATAAAACTTTTGTTTTTTTTAGTCTCTGGTTAAAATTTTACTTGAGTTATTCATACTTTTAAAAATGGTAGAAGTAATTAAATATTTGTTTTTATTGATTACATATAGTGTTTGAGTAATGTGAATTTGTATCTCTGAGTTAAAACAAGTTTATTAGTACAGCAAAAACGGTTTTGTGTTAGTTCTTAAAGTAAAAAGAACAAAGTGATGCCTTTAGAATAGATAGCTTACTCATTCAGCTAATATTTGAATACAAACCATTTTTTAATCCACATTATTTTTTTGTTTGGTGGGGGGGTAATTAAGTTTGTTTGTTTGTTTGTTTGTTTGTTTGTTTGTAGAGGAGGTGCTGGGGGGTGAACCTAGGACCTCATGCATGCTAAGTGTAATCCACATTATTTATAATTAAGGTTTTATGCATTTTAGCTGCAGTGAAAAATGTACCAATGGCAAAATGCATACATCTTTAAAATTTAAGAAATCGATTGAAATCGTTTGAATCACCTGTCCTCTTTGGCATCGGCTTACAATATTTCAGAGTGTGGAAGTAAACTTTTCATGGCTTTGAAAGGAAAAAATACTTCCCCTAATTGAGTCTAATTTATGCCTACACATCAATCTTTCCTACTTGCTTGTCACTGCTGCTGAAGCAACTCCTTTTAGAGCCTGTTACTCTAGGTCCTGTTCTTACTAGTAATAATAGTAGGCAAGATAAGGGGGGAACAGATGAATAAACGTGTGATTGACTTATATTTCCATAAAACATGGTAACTCAATATTCTTAAAATAACTTTTGGAATATAGCAACTATAATAAATGTCGTAACATAAAGGTCCTTATTTGTTATATGTACTGTGGACTATACACAAAGAACAGCTGATTTTATGCACTTGAATTGATCTGCAACTGATTGCCCAGCAAACTAAATCAGATTATTCCTGTGTGCCTTGAAGGTGTAGAATACATTATTCCATGATCCAATCTTTTGGTTACTTACATAGCCTTCTTGCTTGCTTGCTTGCTTATTTATCTGTCTATCTATCCATCTACTTATTATAACAATTGTATTTAAGCTGTGCCACATGGTGTTTTGATACACCCGTGCATAGTGAAATGATCACTACAGTCAAGCTAGTTCGCATATCCATCTCCTTATATAGTTACCATTTGTTTTTGTGTGTGGTGGGAGCACCTGAAATGTACTGTCTTAGCAAGTTTCTGGTATACATTACAGTATTGATAACTGTGGCCATCCTGCTGTACATTAGCTCTCTAGACATACTCAACCTACTTAACTGCGACTTTGTACCCTTTGACGAACATCTCCCCAGTTCCCCCACCTCACCATTTCTGGTAACCACCATTGAACTCTGTGCTTCTGTGTATTTGACTTTTTTAGATTCCACATTTAAGTGAGGTTATACACTATTTAAGTTTATTTATTAAATACTTGTGTTACCCATTTTGTACCATTCTTATTTGCACCATTTAAATATACTTTTTTTTATAGCCTTGGAGTTTTAAAAATTGTCAAAATGCTTTATAGCTTTTATTTTATACGAGGTGTGAGTATATGGCCAGTGCCAATAACGTGGGATTGTATGTGTGTGTTTTATTCTGAACTATCATTGATTACATAGCTTTATATATTTACTCCTTGGAAATAAATATTGGGTTAATAGACTGTCTTGGAGATTCTTAAATTGCACATAAATTTTTACATGGAACAGTGAATAAGACTTAACATCTTTATTTTCTTTGTTTCATATGTTGGAATTTTTTTCAAATAGAAAAATTAGAGAAGAAAAGGGGAAGTGTAGTTTGTAATCTACTAAGTGATAGGTCATTGCTTAAAATTGTTTTAATTTCTTTGGAGTGAAAATTCTTTATAGCTTTGACTGTACCTACCAGTGAGAGACTTTCTTATGACCAGAATTGACAGTTCTAAATTTTGGGAGTGTGTATAGCAAACTAATGAATAAATTGACTGAAAAGAGTATTTTTTTACTTGTTTGTTTTCTGCTTGGTATTGTTAAAAACAGAAGGACAATTAAGTCGTTCAGGTAAATATTTTTAATCATTTGCTGTAGGTTGGATGCATCATACTGTGGATCTCCTGGGAGATAAAGCCACCAAGGAAAGCTATGCTATTCAGTATCTCCAGAAGTCCTTGGAAGCAGATCCTAATTCTGGCCAGTCCTGGTATTTCCTCGGAAGGTGAGACTTATCAAGACACTTAGGTTTTGTTTTTATTTAAAGCTAAGAGTTTTGAATTATGATCTAAAATACTAGTTTACAGTTATAGCTTGATCAGTGTATTTTTCCTTTTAAATATATTTTATAACAAAGATTTCTAGAAATTAAAAATAAAAGAAAGCTTCTGAATGTGGTGGTTTTCTTACAGCATAATCTGGTCTATCAGGACATTTTTTATTTTGCTTATTGGATTTTCATTTGACTTAAATTATTGTTGGTTTTTAAAAAGTCTTATCATAGAGTAATTAATTCTTCATTAAAGTATTTAAATGCCTTTCTTTTTGATTTGTAGCATTTTCCTTATATGTCTTAATTCTGTTTGATGACTACCAGTAGCCAATGGAAGCTTGCTATTTATCATTTTGATCAGTGATATATACCTTAGAATGGGCATATTTGATTAACAGTAGATCTCAAATCACAGTTCTACTTGAAATCTTACAGTGAGAAAGTACATACATTAATATTGGATTTGTTGTAGGAGAAGTGACATGTAGTGAAAATAGTTTTTTGTAAGTGTGTAACCTTTTCTCTGTACTTTGAATGTCTCAGTTGTGCTTACTGATTATCTGGAACAACCTTATGTATATATATCTGATAGAATATATTTTTGGACCATCATCTGATTGTATTTTGGTTTCTAATTGGTTTTAGCTTTTGCAGTATGGTGGAAAGATCAGTCAACTAGGAGCCAAGAGACTTGGATTTAAGTCTTGGCTAAGCTACTATTTGTGAAATTGTGGATAGTACAATTAAACCTTTTGAGGCTTCCGTTTTCTGTTGGTTAAGAAGATTATATTAGATGAGTGGTTCTTAGTGGGGGGCATTTTTACCCCATAGGGGACATTTCTTAATGTCTGTAGAGACATTTTGCTTATCACAACTATGGGGAATGCTGCTGACATCTAGTGGGACAGCGCTCCACAGTAAAAGATTACCTGGCCCCAAATGTCAGTGGTGCTGAGGTCAAGAAGCCCTGAGTAGGTTGTCTATTAGATACCTTACCACTCTAAAGGTTCTCCTTTTATGATTTCTTTTGAGATTATTCTATTTTGTACTAATTTTAAGCTTTTTTCCGTTTCTTTTTCTATCGGAATATTTTACTTTGAGTGAGTTTGCCATATAATCACATTAAATTTTAGTATTTTGTATGGTTTCACTTTTTCCCTTTAAATTTAGCAAAATATATTTCTATGAGATGGAATAATATTAAGATACTTCCTTCTTTAAAAAAATTTGATTCCTCAATAATATACAGCAAGAGTTGAATGGAAAAGTAGCTATTTTTAGCAGGGATTTTTCTAATCCCTTCCCAGGCTTCTAAAATTATCTAATTTAGGTTGCTTATAATAAAGTTTGAGAATCCAAACTTTGTCTTTCTCTTTCACTAAAGATCTTTGGGAGCAGAAACTGGATCTTAACCATTTCTTTGTATCTCCTTGCCTAGCAAAGTGGCTGTTAAGTAAATGGAATAAATGAACAAACTAAACGCTGTTTGTGTTTAGAGCTAGCGCTGTTAGTACTAGAAGTAGGGCCTCGCCTGGTCATTGCCTCTAGTGTTAATGTTTATATATGAAAATTTCTTTTGATATAGATTAAAAGGAATGTGTACCAGAAAATATTTTCCTTTTGACCTAAGATAAAGATTAGTAGTCGTTTAATACAAAATAATAGTTTAGATGTCTTTTCAATGTAAGTTTTTTCTTAATTCTAGGCATATAAAATTAATATATGATGGAACATCTAAAATTACTATTTTAGTAATACCACAATTTTCAGCTGAGTGAGCACTGTTCTACAGGAGGTCCCCCCCCCCCCCCGTTAACTGATTTTTACATTTTAACCATTGTGATGCTTTTATTTGGATCTTTTTGGATAAAAATTTCCAAATATACAGTACACTTTACTGACTTCACAAGTAAAGGATACTTTCTACAGTTTAACTTGGTTTGGGATTCTAGATTATTGTGTTAGGTGTTCATTACTTTTTACCTACAATAATATAATTTGAGGACTATTTTAGACTTTTTTCTTTGTGTTTACTTTTCTTACTCTCTTTCACTGCCTTCTCATGTATTACTTCTAATCTGTTTTGTTGTGAGAAAATTTTTATGAATAAATTATATTTTAGAAGTTATTAAAGCTCTGAAGGAATACCTCAGGCTTCAGTAAGCAGCTTTGGCATTTGATGATCCTAATATTTTTGAGGCTTTTTATTACTTACCTCTGCATTCAGGTCTGTGTTGAAGATTGAATTTGTCATTTGACATGTGTATATCATAATGGAAACATAATGTGGTAATGCTGTTACTGTAGCACTAATCATTGACTGTGTTGTCACAGAACTATAAAATGTTAGAGCTGGGAGGTACCAGGGGGTCACCTGGTTCACCCTGAAAACTTGCCATTTTACAGATGTTTTAGAAAGTGAGTTCAAAGAAGTAAAATGTTTTGTCCAAGGTCACAGTCACACAGGTAACTAGTATCAGACCAGGGACTAGATCCCAGGTTCAGCCCACACCCAGTGCTTTTTCAGTTACACAGGGCTGTCTCAGGGGAACCTCGTTAGGTTTTATTAGGTTGGCAGTTGGATTGGGACATCTGTATTTGGGCACATTGGTTTCCTACTTTCACTTTGTAGGAACCGAATATGAAAACATTGGTTTGGGGAATTGCTGCTTATTCCTCCCAGCGGTTGGACAAATTTGTCTATAAATCGGAGCTTGGCTTTGATTTAACCAACAGCAAACAGAGCATGTTTTCTACCATTAGTTAAGCATTCCCTTTCTTTGTGGTGTCTGGCCCTGTTTGGCCTTGTTACTGCCCTCCTTTCCTGAATTCTCTCCTCATAAAACAGTTTGCAGACGCTCTTTGACACTGCCTTCTCTGTCTCAGTCACTGACCTTTCTTATATTGCCCCATCCTCAAGAGTAGTGATTCCTTAGGTTTATTTTTACCTCTCCTTTATAGGTATTCTGTGTTTTTATACCCTCTCTTCCATATATGGATGAATTCCAAATCTAGATTTCTGTACTTCAAGGTTTAAACCCCAGGACCAGATCTCCTATTCTTTACCTAGCATTACCCATTTTAGTATCCTCACCTCATGTCAAAGCCAGCATATTTCAAACCTCATTCATCACATTTTCCCCCAAACCAGCTCCTTCTCTTTTATTTTTGCCAATAATATCACCATTTCCCTCCTCTGTTTAATCAGGCTTAAAAACTAAGTTATAACCCCACCCCCATAAATATCGAATTAATCTGTCACAAAGTCTTTTTCTTTGTTGTCACTTCCGTTACTGTCATCCCAATTTTGGCCTATTCCAAACTAGCTAGTATAGCTACCGTCTTTTTTACTATCCATAATTTATTTTCCTCTCAGTTTGTCCTTATACATTGTTAGCAGATTAATATTCCTATAAAGTGCTTTCATCGTGCCATTCCTCTTGTTAGAAGAACAAACTTCAGGGTGTTCTTGGGTTGGATTTTAAATTCTCTGTTAGTATCTGTGCTATCATATGCATTAGGTTTTGCTCATACTGTTCAAGCAACATTTTGAAATGCCTTCTCTCACTTTCTCTGCCTGAATCAGTAGTTCCCAGATTTTTGGATTACTTGAATCAGTAAAATTTCAAAGAAAAATTCTGAGGATCAAAATACAGTGTATGGGCAAGTAAAGATATTTTAAAATTTTTTGCTATTTACTTAGTCAATACTCTTTCAAAATAACTCAATTATAATACAAACATAGTTTAATGGAAAATTTATGCATGTATGTGTATGTTGTTGTTTTTCTGTTTTGTTTGCTTGGCCAAATTGCCATATAGTGGTTGGTGATGGAAGTTAGTGGTCTAAACCGTAAGCATCTACACATATTCAGATCCCTTTCTCTTACTCGTCCCTTTCTTGCCTTTCCTAAATCCTGTAGTGTGTATTGTGGTCCCTTCTACCCTAAATTGTCAGACTAGTTACTGTCTGTGCTAGCCTTTTGATACAGTATCATGACATTATAATGTGTCTTTGATCCTCAACTAAATTGTAAGCTCCTTAGAGATGGACTGGGTTGTTTTTGTTTTTGTTTTTGTTTTTTCCCTTAGTGCCAAACACTAGGATAATTCTGTATTTATGTTTTCAGCTGTTCTATGTATCCATCAAGTACATCTACATTAAGAAAATGGCAGGTTCTTGAAACTTTAATCATCCCTTGCTACCCTTACTAGTCAGGAAATACTGTACTTATTTTATACTATTTCTGATAGTTACCTTGATATTAACTATGTCTTACATTTGTGTTTTTTATGAATTAAAGAATTACTGCCCTCATTGTTACTATTTAAGAAAGGAGAATTGAAATCTGATTCAGCAAGTCTTACCAACATAGAATGGTTTTCTTGGTTTCTAACCCTATATTCTTACTCTAAAGAAAACCAGAAATCAAGCGATATAAGTACAGTGGGGTGTGCGTGTGTTTTCTCCTCTTAGTATTATAATATTGAAGTGATATGACCTTTAAGTATTTTAATAGGTGTTAAAGCATGCTGTATTAATGAACTATCAGATAGACTATAATGTAGTTTTAAAGGATTAATTATAATGTCCATTATTATTATCATATATTTACACATTCACACAAATATGTTAGCTTATTTAAATAAAATTTAATAATTTAAATAAATTTATATTATTAAATGTTAGTTTTTTATCTGCTTTGACATACCCTTTCAGCAAATTATTTTATTAATCAATCAGTATTAATGATATTTTCTTGATTTTTTTTTTTTTTTCCCTTTTCCCCTCTCCTTTAGGTGCTATTCAAGTATTGGGAAAGTTCAGGATGCCTTTATATCTTACAGGCAGTCTATTGATAAATCAGAAGCAAGTGCAGATACATGGTGTTCAATAGGGTAAGATTTTGTATAAAAATAATGTCATTATAGTTGATACCCAAAGATATATATGTCACAGATAATGTACTTCATAGTTTATGTCATGTTATGAAGCTAGCAGTTCTTCTTAGTTGACTTCTTTTTTCTTAATTTCTCTTCCCAGCGTGCTATATCAGCAGCAAAATCAGCCTATGGATGCTTTACAGGCCTATATTTGTGCTGTACAATTGGACCATGGCCATGCTGCAGCCTGGATGGACCTAGGCACACTCTACGAATCCTGCAACCAGCCTCAGGATGCCATTAAATGCTACTTAAATGCAACCAGAAGCAGAAGTTGTAGTAATACCTCTGCACTTGCAGCACGAATTAAGTATTTACAGGTAAAATGTTTAAATAGCAGTTTTTTAAAGCACATGTTTCCCCATGACACTCAGGCAGGAGGAGGGTGGCTGGAAAGTTTGTCTAGTTGTGTTTTGATGTCTATAATTTGTTTCCATATTTTGTAAACATACCATAGCTTGTAATATTATTTTACTTTTCATTTTAAGTAAGATATGCAGTATTTTAAAAGATGCTCTTTTGTACATTTACTCTGTTGATGCATATTAATTTACATAATTTTTTTCTATGTACTGTCTACATTTTTAAGTTGTCATAGCATTTTAGAGAAAAGAACACAAACACTGTCTTTCACTCTTGCTTGGAGTTTCATGAGAAGACAGCTATAAGAACTCTGAAAACAGAGCTCAGTTTTGTTTTAATTCTCACAAAGGTTTATATTCCGGTTACCCTCATTATACTTAGTATCTTTCTGAAACCCCAAATTAAGAATCTATTTTCTTTTAAAAACAATTAGTTATAGCATTTAGGAAGATTTAGTGGACTTGCTCTTACTCAATTAGGCTTGTGTTAAATTTGCTTTTTACATAATTTTTCCTAGGCTCAGTTGTGTAACCTTCCACAAGGTAGTCTACAGAATAAAACTAAATTACTTCCTAGTATTGAGGAGGCATGGAGCCTACCAATCCCCGCAGAGCTTACCTCCAGGCAGGGTGCCATGAACACAGCGCAGCAGGTGAGAAGTTGGGTTATGTTCTGCAGGTGCCCAGCTTTAAGGGTTCTTTTCAGTCTGTAGTGGTCAAGCGTATTTTACTAAGCGCAAGAGGCTTTTATTACTGAAAGGCCTTTTTATTGAATTGTGAAGGGAATCGAGAGCAAATTAAAACTCCCTCTGATATGGGAAGAAATTTTGGGGTGCCAATTTAGAACCTTTGTGCATTTTCATGATTTTGAAGGAGATTTCTTAAAGTAATGCTGCAGTGGTTTATTTAATTTTTAAAGCAAGTTTTTCAAAGGAAGGTACACATTCCTCCATTGATGATTCATTTGATTTTGATTTTTCAATAATGCAATCAGCGATGTCCACATAGCTTTGAAAAGTATGCAGCTTGTAAAGTTTTATAATTTGAAGGAATGAATTAAGAATATATAGAACCCTATTTTTGTCTTCCTTCTGTGATTCTTAGGCATGTAAACCTCATCATCCAAATACTGAACCTGTATTAGGCCTCAGTCAAACACCAATTTCACAGCAATCCTTGCCACTACACATGATTCCTTCTAGCCAAGTAGATGACCTGTCCAGTCCTGCCAAGAGGAAAAGAACATCTAGTCCAACAAAGGTATATGTTTTAGAGAATTAGAAAATCCCAATCAAAACGAAACTCCCAACTGCCCTGAACTTGTGCAGTTTGAACAACATCTGTCCTTTATTTTAAATCTGTGGACATCAAAGAGTGAAAGGTTTGAGTTTTTCCATCCCAAATTCTTAGCATCATATTAAATATAGAAAGTAGGGATAAATTTGCATTCATCAAGTCATTTACTCATCTCCCTGCCGTTAAGATCTCAACACACTTTTCATCATCACTTTCTACTGACATTGAAATAAACTTAACGTTGGATCTAGTGGACAGTGTGGTATTTAGGTTAGTCATTGGGGCCATAGTTTAGGGGTGGGCCTTTTTGGGTGGCTTATTAAAGAGTCAATATTTTTTAAATTAATGATTTTCTAAAATTATTATGCATGTAAAATTATTTTTGAAAGAACTAAATGTCATAACATCTTTTTTATATGTAAATATTCCAATTCATAGTCATTTGGCCTCCATTAGTCATGATTGTTAATTCCATGGATTTAACCATATATTCTTTAATTTTTTAATATCAATTTTCCTCAGAATACTTCTGATAATTGGAGTAGTGGCCACGCAGTGTCACATCCTCCAGCACAACAACAAAGTCATTCATGGTGTTTGACACCACAGAAATTACAGGTATGTAAGATGCTTTTAACAGATTGTTTTTCCTAGTGAAAAAGAGTAGAGGTAGTAAGTTGTTAAGTTTTTTTAAGTATTAGTTCTTAAAGTTGAATGGCAGTAAAATCAATTAATATGCACATAAGTAAAATGAACCCACATTTACCGGAGTAATAAGAGATAATTCATTCTTATTTCTCACTTATTTTTAGGTTCCCCGCCCCCGCTCCTCTCTCAAATAAGTAGTATATTCTCATGGTTCAAGCTGCCTATGTATGAGTTTAGGGTATATAGAGTAAATTCTCCTTCCAATTCCTGCCCCTACCCCCTCAGTTCCCCTAATAGGCAGCCAGTGTTACTAACTTTTATCTATCTTTCCAGAGCTATGTCATGCACATACAAATATGCATCCCCTTTCTCTCATGTTATTTTTCTCCTTTTTACACAGATGGTAGAATGCTATATATACTGTTAATAATGTATTTTACAGACCTTCCTATGTGAATATATAAAGAGCTTTATTTTATGCCTACACCTTATTTCTTTATGTAGGTGTCATACTTTAATTAGGCAGACCACTAGTTTTGGACAGTCAGGTTGTCCTCAAACTTCTCCTCTTCAAAACAGTGCTGCTTTGAGTGTACTTGTCATAATGCATTTCTAAGCTTAAAGAACTTTCTGTGTAAATACTGACAAATACTGAATAAAATTTCATGCCCATTTATCTCAAAGATCACATTACAATAAACCTTTTTGAGATAAATGTTTATTCTTTACTTTCTCAAACTTCTTAAAGGACTTCATCTTACGGATCATTGCCGTTGGTCAGAAATCAGTATCTTCGACTAGACAGCGGTTCTGAGTTTTATCTGCTCATTTCAGGGAAAGGTTGCTTAGAATAGTGAGCTTGTTTCTTAGATATGTCTTTGACTGTATTCTCCTTTCTTCTTCTTCTAGCACTTGGAACAGCTCCGTGCAAATAGGAATAATTTAAATCCAGCACAGAAACTGATGCTGGAACAGCTGGAAAGTCAGTTTGTCTTAATGCAGCAACACCAAGTGTGTATAGCATTTATTTTCCCTAAAATTTTTTAGGATTTTGAGTATTTTTATTGACTGGAACATCATTTTAGAGTATGTTCATGTCCACTTCTACTTTCTACCAGTATTTGGTGGAATTTAGTAATCTATGCTTCTTGAAATACTGATAATGGACAGAGATTTTTAGGGAAAAAACAGCTATATATTTGATTTTGAACACAGGACTTAGAGTTTTATTATTTGTTTAAATCCTATTTTGCATGGATTTTATTTATATTATTTAATACTTAACAAGCTGTCCTAAACTGAGGTGGGGTTCTTTCGAGCTTGTTTAGTTTGGAGAATCTGGCATATAAATATGATAGAATGGAATTTTGAGATCCCTGTTTTGTGATTGAAGAAAAGACCTATAAATTTGAGTCTTTTTCCATAGTTTTCAGCTGCTTTCTTTTGTCATTACTAAAGGGATATTTCTTAAAAAAAGAAACATTCCTGCTTTTTTTGAGGAAGCTAATCTAAATATGAACAAACACAATTTCTTTTTTTGAAAAAATATTTTTTAGCCAGGGATTACTTAGTTAAACACCTTCATATTCTGGTTCTGTTCCACATGGGCCACACAGGCAGCATTTCTTTTTCTTTTTCTTTTCTTTCTTTCTTTCTTTTTTTTTTTTTTTTTTTTGACAGATGAGACAAACAGGAGTTGCACAGGTACGATCTACTGGAATTCCTAACGGGCCAACAGCTGACTCATCACTGCCTACAAACTCAGTCTCTGGCCAGGAGCCACAGCTTGCTCTGACCAGAGTGCCTAGCGTCTCTCAGCCTGGAGTCCGCCCTGCCTGCCCTGGGCAGCCTTTGGCCAATGGACCCTTTTCTGCAGGCCATGTTCCCTGTAGCACATCAAGAACGCTGGGAAGTACAGACACTATTTTGATAGGCAATAATCACATAACAGGAAGTGGAAGTAATGGAAACGTGCCTTACCTGCAGCGAAACGCACTCACTCTACCTCATAACCGCACAAACCTGACCAGCAGCGCAGAGGAGCCGTGGAAAAACCAACTATCTAACTCCACTCAGGTAATAGGACTGACTGCCTTCTTGTTGGCTTCTCACATAATAGTTATCTTTATTTATTTGACTTTATGCATTTTGAGAGAAGAAGAAATAGAAGTTTGGAAACTGTTTTCATAAGCATTTATAGTACTACAATGTTCCTACTACATCGTGACTCTGTATTATATGTATGTGAGTATATTTTCTTTTCCATAGAAAGTTTACACACATAGGTAATGTTAGAAATTTCTAAGGGAAAAAGAAAATAGATCATACAGTCTCCCAAAATCCACTGTTCAATTACAATGGCACCCTGAGCACTTATGGTGATGTTTCTTAGTTTACTTCTGCATGTGTTGCCTACTTAAGATCAGGTCTGGTAGGAGAAAAAGACCGCTAAAGAAGCAGTCACCATAAATTACTATGAAGTGTGATCTTGGGAAATTGCTATCAAAGTAGGTAGGAGAGCACGTATGTTTGAGTTTCCAGAAATTAGAGAATTTGGGACAAGAGAGAGCTGGTAAAGTTATCTAGAGTATGGATTAAGAAAGGGGGTTGGAATATGAAGCTGAAGGAGGTAAAGGAAGTTGCCTAATTTGTCTTGATGGCAGAGTGGAGCCACTGAAGTTTTTGAATGGACTTCAGGAATATTATTTTTATCAAAGATATGTGCCATATTGTACTCAGTAGTTCACTGTTAGACATTTAACTTCCAAGTTTTTACTTCAGAATATCCACAAAATTTTCCCTGTATTCTGGGTTATTTCCGTGGAGCAGATGCTCCAAAGTAGAACTGAAGGGTCAAAGAGTAAGTATTTTAAAAAAATGTTGTGAATATGTACTGCCAAGTTACTTATACCTTTATTAGTCTCCTGGAAATACTTGACTTACTGCTGGCTAGCCTTTTATTATTGGTAAAACTGAGATAAGTTCTTTTTCTAAGACTTTTAAATTTATTCTTGAAGTACTATTCTTGGTAGAACCATCTTTTCTAGAGTGATTAGTAATTTTATTCACTCTTAAAGAAATTTTGAGCACCCACTGTGTTCATGTGAATAAAGATCTGAAAGAGTTACAGAAGTGAGGCCTGAAGATATTTGTGATGAGAGTGTTCCAGGTCTAGGGAGCAGCAGGGAGCAATAGGCTCTAAGGCAAGAGTGTGTTTTGTATATTTAGGGACAATTAAGGTGGCAGTCATGGCTGAGCAGGGCCAGCGAAGGGCGAGAGGACAGGTAAATGTGGTCCAGCTAGAGACAGGCTGGCTAAATCATGTTCAGCCTTGCAGGCCATTGTAAGGATTTGGGATTTTGTTCTGAGTTAAATGGCAAACTGTAGGGAGGTTTGAATGGAGGAGTGACATGATCTGACTTAGTTTCAAATTAGATCCCCTCTCCTACTTTGTGGGTAGACTAAAGGAGGCGAGCATAGAAATGATATGACTAATTTGGAGATTACTGCTGTAATCTAGGTTGAGGTGGTGGTGGCTCGACCCAGAGTGGCTGCGGTAGAAGTGGTCGACTTTTGGGTACATTTGGGTGGTAGAACTGACAGGATTAGCTGATAGAGTGGAGTGGGGTGTGAAAAAGAGGGAGTCTAAGCTAGCCTGACTAGGAAACGTGGACAAGATTGGATGAAATCACCAAAGGGTGAGAATAGGTTGAGAAAAGAAGAGAACTTAAAACTGAGCCTTGGAGCATTCCAGTATAATAAATAGGTCAGGAAATTGAGGAACTCACAAAGAGGACTAGAAGGGGAGTGCTCTGTGAGGGTAATAGGAGATCTAGGAGAATGTGAGTGAGGCCCTGCAAGCCAGATGAAGAAAGTCTTTCAAGGAGGAGCCCATGATCAAAGTGTAAATTGGGTGGGGGTAGGGCAGGGAGAAGGTGTAGCTCAGTGGTAGAGCGCATGCTTAGTATGCACGAGGTCCTGGGTTCAACCCCCAGTACCTCCATATATATATATATATATATATAAAAATATAATTTACTTCCCCCTGCCAAAAATTTTTTTTTAAAATGCATATATCAAATAATGGTTATCAGTTTAGTAAGTAAGGTGAGGAAATTAACACAAGAGAAAGAGGAGAGAATTGTTAGAGTAGGTGAGAGGATGAGATTTTGGGAGTTCAGTGTCTTTTAAAGGTTAAAAGGTTTAGTTAAAAGGATAACATGAGATTTTTGTTAGAATGCCTATAGTGCTAATGTATAATTGGCAGTTAATAAATGAGAACCTTGTTTTGACTGTGACTATATGATTCTGTTATTCTTATGTTACACCTAATTTCCTGACTTGCTTAGTTGCTGAAGTTTTTCAGGAAATACTCCCTTAACCCTGTTTTGGAAATTTGCTGTCAGTTAAAAACAATTCTAGCGAAGGAACCCTCTGTTTACAGCCCATGGAGTCTCTGTCCATGACTGAATACTAAGTGGCAGAGAGCTCCAGCCTTTGCTTTGCAGGACTCTAAAGGCCAGTGTCCACTGGAACGTTATAATGTAGGTAATGCAGTTGGGAAAGTTGTCTAAAAATTTCTATTGAACTGATTGTAGGTGAGAAGTTTCCCAAATGAGGTTTTTGCACGATTACTAAAGCTGGGGAGCCTCTGTCTCTGGTATGAATATATTTAGAGGCTTTGTCAATACCATCTTATGTAAACCATTTGAAATATTTTTCATAAGTTGTAATGAAAACTGGACCCTTGATTGACCTGTGTGGTATAGCTACTTTTTAGCTTTTGATGTTAGGAGGAAATAGAGATCTGAATTAATTTAAATTACAGTTTTGAAGAGTTCGTTCACAGGT